>NC_059202.1:49877905-51077905 GCF_020615455.1 Coregonus clupeaformis | reverse complement strand
TTCATTGGACACTGTGTTAACAAACCTCCAAACGAGCTTCAATGCCATTCAACACTCCTTCAGTAGCCTCCAACTGCTCTTAAACACTAGTAAAACTAAATGCATGCTCTTCAACCGAACGCTGCTTGCACCCGCCCACCCGACTAGAATCACTACTCTCGACGGGTCTGACCTAGAGTATGTGGACAACTACAAATACCTAGGTGTCTGGTTAGACTGTAAACTCTCCTTCCAGACTCACATTAAGAATCTCCAATCCAAAGTTAAATCTAGAATCGGTTTCCTATTTCGCAACAAAGCCTCCCTTCACTCATGCTGCCAAACATGCCCTCGTAAAACTGACTATCCTACCGATCCTTGACTTCGGCGATGTCATTTACAAAATAGCCTCCAACACTGTACTCAGCAAATTGGATGTAGTCTATCACAGTGCCATCCGTTTTGTCTCCAAAGCCCCATATAATACCCACCACTGTGACCTGTACGCTCTTGTTGGCTGGTCCTCACTACATATTCGTCGCCAAACCCACTGGCTCCAGGCCATCTATAAATCACTGCTAGGCAAATCCCCGCCTTATCTTAGCTCATTGGTCACCATAGCAACACCCACCCGTAGTCTGCGCTCCAGCAGGTATATCTCACTGGTCATCCCCAAAACCAACACCTCCTTTGGCCGCAATTCCTTCCAGTTCTCTGCTGCCAATGACTGGAACAAATTGCAAAAATCTCTGAAGCTGGAGACACTTATCTCCCTCACTAACTTTAAGCATCAGTTGTCAGAGCACCTTACCGATCACTGCACCTGTACACAGCCCATCTGAAATTAGCCCGCCCAACTACCTCATCCCTATATTGTTATTTATTTTGCTCATTTGTACCCCAGTATCTCTATTTGCACATCATCTCTTGCACATCTATCATTCCAGTGTTAATACTAATTGTAATTATTTTGCACTATAGCCTATTTATTGCCTTACCTCCATAACTTGCTACATTTGCACACACTGTATATATATGTATTTCTGTTGTATTTTTGACTTTGTTTTGTTTTACCCCATATGTAACTCTGTGTTGTTGTTTTTATCGCACTGCTTTGCTTTATCTTGGCCAGGTCGCAGTTGTAAATGAGAACTTGTTCTCAACTGGTTTACCTGGTTAAATAAAGGTGAAATAAAATAAATAAATAAAAAAATACAGGCGGTTGACGTCAACACCCCTCATCAAATATTCAAGAAAGTATTCAAATAACGAGATGTATCCACCAATCCAAAGAGAGGAATAGGCTTGAGCTTGACAGCCCGCCGGTCCGCTCTGTGGACAACGAATCCCATTGTTAGGGCAGAGACAAACATCTCATCATTATATCCAGTATCTCTGTTCAGAGTTCACCACTGTTGTTCCATCAGTGTACAATTCACGTTTTCACAGAGCGTGCTAGCTAGAATGTGACGCTCGGCTCGTAGCTTTGAGGATTGAGGCTCTTGCAACAGTTAAAAGTTATTAAATTAGGAGCCATGCTGAAGTCAAAGAGGAACAAGAAAAGTAGGAGCAACAAGCATCAGACAGGTGCCCATCCTTTTGGGAGGGAAGCCTACCATGGCGGCTGCCAAGAGACGCAAAATAAAAGTAGTAGTGGAAAAGGATGGAGACACATGAAACCAGGATTCCGACAGTGATGGTGATAATGATTCTGATGAAAGTGTAATTCCAGGTTTGGGGTCGATGAAGAGATAGCTGAAAGTAGGTTACGTGTTTCCTGATGAAGCTAGCAATAATGAGGGAAACGGGGCATCGAGGAAGATTGGCGTCAAGTACAAACAGGATGAGCCATACTCCAATAGCTCTGGAGGTGAATTGGAAGAGAATGAGGATGGAGTACCTGAGGTGGCAGTTGTGATAAAGATCTCAGAGCTCGAGTCTCGCACCGATGGTCAAGATAAAGATACATCTGGTCCAGTAGGAATGAAATTGGCTGACCCCTTTGTGGTGTCAGGTTGGGTGAAAAAGGAGTTGGGTACTGTTGAATCGGTGAAGGTAACCCGAAGTGTACTTGTGATAATAGTTTATTCCGCCCAGAGGGAGCGGGCACGCCACACCACGTGTCTGGGGAAAATACCTGTTAATTGCTTTGCTCTCAGGAACAGAGCACCATTGAAAGGAGTGATTACTGAGAGGGTGGAGGTGGATCAACAGAAGTTGAAGATTCTCGGTGTCTGTGACGCCCGCCGTTTGGTGCAACGCAGGCCCGGTGGTGAGCGTGGTGAAACAGAAAAGTCACTGTCTGTCCTTTTGAGTTTTGATTCTGAGTCTTTACCTGCCAAAGTAATGTTAGGATACTGTATATCAGTTATCCCGTAACAGCTTTTGTTCCGGACCCACTACGGTGTTTCAGATGCCAAGCTTATGGTCATGTTGAAGCAGTGTGTAGGAGGGAGATTCGTAGATGTGAGAAGTGTGCAGGAGGGCATGGGACAAAGAAATGTGTAGTGTCGGTAAAAGTAGCTGTCACAAGTGTAGTGAGGAGTAGGCAGTCGCAGGTTTAGAACTACTGAATTTATTAAAGCACCATAGCTTAAAGCAGGACGAACCCACAGTGCAAAATATAAAGTACACAGGCAATAGTAGGAGAGATTCTTCTCAGGATAAAAGCAACATATACAATGACCGACAAAGACAAATGACATAGGGAGTATATATACAGTGATAGAGTGGGGATTGGAACCAGGGGTGTGTAATGATGACGAGACAAGTCCAGGGTTGATGAGTGAAGGGCGTTTGCCAGCAGCAGGTTCAGCAGGCAGCAGCTAGAAGGCAGGCGACGCCGAACGCCTGAGCTGGACAGGAGGGGAGCCAAAGCGAAGGCTGGTGTGACAGTAGCGGTATGTGTTAACTGTAGGGGTGCCCATGTTGCTGGGGATCAGAGGTGCCATGGTTATCAACTGTACCACAGAAATGGTGGCAGCTGCAGAGAAGTACTTGAGTTTACGAGATTTTACTGAAGAGGAGTTACAGGGAGTGTTGAATGCAGGGGTGAAACTAAGGCGATATGGTCTGGTACGGCAAAATAAATAGTTGGGGTACGCCATACTGGTAAAACATGAGCCTATCACAATAATTAAAACAAAATGTCAAAGAAACGGTAAGCTAGTACATCACTTTTTATTATTACCGCATGTCAGAGGCATGAAAAATGAGCGATTGGATTTGAAAATGTGTGGTATAGCCTACACTCCAAAATGCGATGTGGTTCGACGAGAACACTGATATTTTGCCAAGGCAGAAATGAGTGGCCGGCACCGAGACGCGCGCGGACAGCAGTGGACACATCAATTCTGGCCAATTCTGGCCTAATGACAATCACCAAATGTCATTACACTTTTTGATGTTTTATGTAACAGATGTCTCTTTCCATTCACCACTGTTTGGAGAGTGGAAATATGTTGCGAGTGGATGAACGTGCACTCGTAGCCTAGTAAAGGAGCCCTTTGAAGTGATTGTTTGACAATCAGATGAAAACATGACTGGCTGTGTTTATGTCACAACAAAAGGTAATACATTTTAAAAGTTAAATGACAAATCTTTACGACTAGGCCCACGGAGATCCTATTGAATTAATAGGGATTCTATTTGTAATTCTATTAAATGTTTTCGTATTTCTGAATTGTAGCAATGTTTAAGACATGGATTTCATGTTGTTGAAATGTTAACAAGACACCCAAAAGTCGTTTGAAGTAACATTTTCATGTTATTAGCTAAACAAACCTTGTTTAGGAGAAAATACTCATATAGGAGGTCCCGTACGGGGAATAAATTAATTCTACTTTCACTCCTGGTTGAATGGTAGTGTCCCATCCTCCCAGGCTGTTGGCCTGGTGTAGGATCAGAAAGGGTCAAAGTAGTGGAATGTGGTGGTGGGTTTTCTTTTGTTTATATATATATATTATTTTATTTTTTTCTCCCTTTTGCCTTTTGTATAATAAAGTGTAATGGATTTACATTCCACTCTGTGCTACGTAATTTGGGGAAAGACCTGTATCTTGCTTTGCGCTTGTTCCCATGTAGCTCAGTTGGTAGAGCATGGCAAGCGTCAGGGTTGTGGGTTCGATTAGCACGGGGGACCAGAATTAAAAAAGTATTCAAATGTATTCACTACTGTAAGTCGCTCTGGATAAGAGCATCTGCTAAATGACTAAAATGTTAAAATGTACAGGGCACCATTGAAAGGAGTGATTTCTGGGGTAGCATTAAGTGTGGAGGTGGAGCAATTGAAGTTGAAGATTCCTGGTGAAGAAGAAGAAGAAGAAGAAGAAGAAGAAGAAGAAGAAGAAGAAGAAGAAGAAGAAGAAGAAGAAGAAGAAGAAGAAGAAGAAGAAGAAGAATTACAATTTACAATTTACACTCCAGTCCAGTTGGTGGCGGTCATGCACCTTTTGGTTGCCAACCGCCATTGAAAAAAACAGAAGAGTTCACCACTGCTTCCTGCAACCAACAACGGCGTGCAGTCGTGGTTAGCGCTCATACAACATACAAATGGTAAATATAGACTATATAATGAGGTGTTGGATGAGAATTAATAATATGTAGTGAAATGCCAGGCTATCATAAAAATTCCAGTAGCTACAGTAGCTATCATAAATTCGCATTGTGCGCTTTTGTTGTGATTATCCAACTAGCTAGCTAGTTAGCATCTAAGTTAGCTAGCTAACTTGTTAGCCGCTTTTGCTTTGCACTGCCACAGTATGTGAAAGGCTAGTTTGACTAGCTAGGAATCTAAGTAGCTAGCTGTGAGATGGAGCTAATGTGATCAAATGTACATTAATGCTAGCTAGTCTCATAACAGCACGTGAATAAATATCATTTCAGAGTTTACCGCTGAATCCCAAACCGTTCCTGAATGGTCTAACTGGCAAGCCCGTGATGGTGAAGCTGAAGTGGGGTATGGAATACAAAGGATACCTGGTGTCCGTGGACAGCTACATGAACATGCAGGTACGTGGACCAGACCGATGTCTAAAATGTGTGAACATGATTATCCTCAAATGGTGAAATGCACCATTGTACAGCATGCTCTGGAATGATTACCTTATGTGCAGACAATTAAATCCAGAGCCATACATATGTACATGTCTGGTTTTGCATTGCCATCTGTAACATATCTATAATAACCACTAATATCTATAACACCTAGTTATAAAATCTATTGTCTCTGATTTATAGTTGGCCAACACTGAAGAGTATGTGGATGGAGCATTGGCTGGACACCTAGGAGAGGTGCTTGTCAGGTAAGTTCAGTGGAATGCTCATTTGTTTACTTGCACTTCACATAGCTGATTGCACACATTAGCCTGGTCCCAGATCTGTTTGTACTGCCTTGTTAACTCCTATTATGGTCATCATAGTTTGGTGTGACAATGACCAAGGGAGTTGCGAGACAACAGAAACAGATCTGGGACCAGGCTACACGCATGTAGAACTAGCCCTTCTCTCTGTCATACAACCAGCCCGCACTGAGCTAACAGTTTCCATATGTTTCCCCTCCACACAGATGCAACAATGTCTTGTTCATAAGAGGAGTAGAAGAGGAGGAGGAGGATGGTGAAATGAAAGACGCTTGAAAACTGAATGCTACAGCAGGCTTCTTCTACTTTTTCCCCCCACGTTTTTTTGTCCGGGCGCTAATCTTGTTCACTGAATTAGTCCTCATTTTTTTATGATAAACATCTTGTTGTGAAAACAGTTATGTATTTTTTATATGATGATGAACCAAGCTGTTGTGCCCCTCTGGGCACAAAGATAATAAAATTGTGCATATTGCACTTTTCAGGAACATCTTTTTATGGTATTATTTTGTGCAATGTACATACCGGTACTTTCTATCTGTAAATTATCATATTTAAGAATCAATAACAGAATATACTGAGGCAAGAATATTAAACAATTTAGTTATTTTATAATCAAAGTATACAGTACATTTAATTATCGATCTAACTGAAATAACATTAGACAATAGCACATTTATGAATAGTGATTTTATTTTTATCCTTCTTTGGCTTGAGCTAACTGAAATATAGGCCTAACATATAAAAGCTAATTTATATCAGTAAATGTTTTCAGACGCCGAACTTATGGCAAGTCGAACTGAAAATAAATTAAGAGCGGGCTGGCATGGTAATTCAGAATGTATCTCACTGTTTCTCATAGAATATTTCACACAGGGTGCCTTTCCTTAGCCGGGCAGGCTGTTTAGGAAATGTTGAGCAAAATTAAGAGTATACCCTCTTCTTCAGACACCACTACACCACTGAATACTCTCCCAAGTAATCGAACACTAACGTCCATTCAGATATTTGAATAACCGTGCCCATCCCTATTTGTCAGCCCTGTACTCTCCGAAGGAGAATATCCTGGACACACTGTTAGCAGTTAGTCTGAGTGCCAGTCTGTGCTATCAAATGCCAAGTACATACATCTGGGATCAGGCTAGATAGCAGTCACATATGCAAAGGATCATGGTCATATTCATTAGGCATGAAACAGAAGAAATGAGGGACAAGGAGGGACTACTTGGATTTGTCCAATACAAAACACTCATTGTTGTTTCCCATGGCAAAAAAAACGTTTAAAAAAGGTTTTGCTATGGTGTGCCCTAATGAACATGACCCTGGTCACACACTATGATATTGAACAGATTGTATGCCCAACTGCCCTTCCTTACATTTTTTTCCTGCGCTAGCTGGACGGTTTTGCAGATCTCGTCCGTGGCCTCCTCTGTCCCCTGGAAGTTCTGGATGTAGGACAGGTTATTATCATCCAGGTCAGTCAGCACGTTCAGCTTGTCCCTGGGGTTTACTTTGAGTAACACAACTCTGGCTCCTTGGAGGAGAGGAGACCGCAGAGAGAAATAAATGGAAGTGCTTATGATAACACAAATATTAGTCTGGTCCCAGATCTGTTTGTGCTGTCTTGTCAACTCCTATGATCATGTAGTGGAGGGTCAACACAAGTAAACCCAGTTTCTGTCTTATTTTGCGAATAGGGCTACGCATTTATTATGGTAGATATGTTATTTATTACTTTTTTTGCATTAAGGACTTCATTCAAATTTTTAAAAAATCCTCAGCAATCTACACACAATACCCCATAATGACAAAGCGAAAACAGGTTTTTATAAATTTTAGCAAATGTATTAAAAACAAAAAACTGAAATACCTTATTTACATATGTATTCAGACCCTTTGCTATGAGACTCAACATTGAGCTCAGGTGCATCCTGTTTCCATTGATCATCCTTGAGATGTTTCTACAACTTGATTGGAGTCCACCTGTGGTAAATTCAATTGATTGGACATGATTTGGAAAGGCACACACCTGTCTATATTAGGTCCCACAGTTGACAGTACATGTCAGAGCAATAACCAAGCCATGAGGTCAAAGGAATTGTCTTTAGAGCTCCGAGACAGGATTGTGTCGAAGGCACAGATCTGGGGAAGGGTACCAAAAAATGTCTGCAGCCTTGAAGGTCCCGAAGAACACAGTGGCCTCCATCATTCTTAAATGGAAGAAGTCTGGAACCAGCAAGACTCTTCCTAGAGCTGGCCGCCCGGCCAAACTGAGCAATCAGGGGAGAAGGGCCTTGTTCAGGGAGGTGACCAAGAACCCGATGGTCACTCTGAAAGAGCTCTAGAGTTCCTCTGTGGAGATTGGAGAACCTTCCAGAAAGACAACCATCTTTGCAGCACTCCACCAATCAGGCCTTTATGGTAGAGTGGCCAGACGGAAGCCACTCAGCAGTAAAAGGTACATGACAGCCCGCTTGGAGTTTGCCAAAAGGCACCTAAAGACTCTCAGACCATGAGAAACAAGATTATCTGGTCTGATGAAACCAAGATTGAACTCTTTGGCCTGAATGCCAAGCGTCACATCTGGAGGAAATGTGGCAGCTTCCCTACGGTGAAGCATGGTGGTGGCAGCATCATGCTGTGGGGATGTTTTTCAGTGGCAGGGACTGGGAGACTAGTCAGGATCGAGGCAAAGATGAACGGAGCAAAGTACAGAGAGATCCTTGATGAAAACCTGCTCCAGAGCGCTCAGGACCTCAAACTGGGGCGAAGGTTCACATTCCAACAGGACAACGACCCTAGTCCCTGAATGTCCTTGAGTGGCCCAACCAGAGCCTGGACTTGAACCCGATCGAACATCTCTGGAGAGACCTGAAAATAGCTGTGCAGCAACGCTCCCCATCCAACCTGACAGAGCTTGAGAGGATCTGCAGAGAAGAATGAGAGAAATTCCCCAAATAAAGCTGTGCCAAGCTTGTAGTGTCATACCCAAGAAGACTCGAGGCTGTAATCACTGCCAAAGGTGCTTCAACAAAGTACTGAGGAAAGGGTCGGAATACTTATGTAAATGTAATATTTTTATTGAATTTTTTTTCATTAGCAAAAATGTCTGAAAACGTGTTTTTGCTTTGTCATTATGTTGTTTTGTTTGTAGATCAATGAGGGAAAAAAACGATTTAATACATTTTAGAATAAGCCTGTAACTTACAAAAAGTAGAAAAAGTCAAGGGTTCTGAATACTTTCCAAAGGCACTGTATATACAAATATATGTGGACACCCCATCAAATTAGTGGATTCGGCTATTTCAGCCACACCGTTGCTGACAGGTGTATAAACTCGAACACACAGCCATGCAATCTCCATAGTATCTCCATAGACAAACATTGGCAGTAGAATGGCCTTTCCAACGAGTCAGTTCATCAAATTTCTGCCCTCCTAGAGCTGCCCCAGTCAACTGTAAGTGCTGTTATTGTGAAGTGGAAACGTCTAGGAGCAACAACGGCTCAGCCTCGAAGTGGTAGGCCACACAAGCTCACAGAACGGGACCGCCGAGTGCTGAAGCGCGTAGAGTGTAAAAATCGTCTGTCCTCGGTTGCAACACCGAGTTCCAAACTGCCTCTGGAAGCAACGTTAGCACAATAAATGTTCGTCGAGAGCGTCATGAAATGGTCGAGCAGCCGCACACAAGCCTAAAATCATGCGCAATGCCAAGCGTCAGCTGGAGTGGTGTAAAGCTCGCCGCAATTGGACTCTGGAGCAGTGGAAACGCGTTCTCTGGAGTGATGAATCACGCTTCAACATCTGGCAGTCCACCAAACGAATCTGGGTTTGGCGGATGCCAGGTAATGCTAACTGCCCGAATGCATAGTGCCAACTGTAAAGTTTGGTGGAGGAGGAATAATGGTCTGGGGCTGTTTTTCATGGTTCGGGCTAGGCCCCTTAGTTCCAGTGAAAGGAAATCTTAACGCTACAGCATACAATGACATTCTAGACAATTCTGTGCTTCAACTTTGTGGCAACAGTTTGGGGAAGGCCCTTTCCTGTTTCAGCATGATAATGCCCCCGTGCACAAAGCGAGGCCTGCACAGAGCCCTGACCTCAACCCCTTCGAACACCTTTGAAATGAATTGGAACGCCGACTGCGAGCCAGGCCTAATCGCCCAACATCATTGCCCGACCTCACTAATGCTCTTGTGGCTGAATGGAAGCAAGTCCCCGCAGCAATGTTCCAACATCTAGTGGAAAGCCTTCCCAGAAGAGTGGAGTCTGTTATAGAAGCAAAGGGGGACCAACTCCATATTAATGCCCATGATTTTGGAATGAGATGTTCGACGAGCAGGTGTCCACATAGTTTTGGTCATGTAATGTAGTTTACATGCATCTAATTAGCTTATTTCTCAGTGGTGCCGGCAGCAGCCCGCCTCGGCCTCCTTACCTAATTGGTTATCAAGTTCAAAAAAGTTAGGTGAATCAGGTGGATAGTGAGTGCGTTGTTCACGATGGATTAAGGCAAGACCAAGTGGTGCACATAAACACCACAAAAATGCTTTATCGGATCAAGCTCGTGGCAAATCCACCAAACACCATCGCAGGTGGAAGCTAGTAGGCCTACTTATGCAGCAGCTAGCACTAGCAGCCTCCCAGTCCCAACAGAGACCTCACTACAGTGGCCGTGCTCCTTCCCCACTATTCCCCTCGAGAATAGTGACAGTTCCTCTAATGAGAGTGCCTGCTCTCCTCCTCCTCTCCCAGAAAACCAAGCTGATGACTGCCAGAGACCCAGAGAGCGACCCGCCCTTCTGTGAACACTGTAAAGCCTATGAGTGATGAGACGGATAGTCCCGACAGCGTGGAGTCTGAGTTCCAATGTGTATTATAAACCGGGTGGTTCGAGCCCTGAATGCTGATTGGCTGAAACCCGTGGTATATCAGACCGTATAGCATGGGTATGATAATTGTATTTTTTTATTTTTTTACAATTTACTGGTTTAATTACGTTGGTAAGCAGTTTATAATAGCAATAAAGCAACCAAAAAGAAGGCACTGGCTGTCGTTGGTGACCCCTCCCACCCTCTACACCCTCAGTTCGAGAGGCTTCCCTCTGGCCGGCGCTTCACAATGCCCATGGCCAAGAAGAACGTGTTCAAACATTCATTAGTTCCTTGTGCTGTTGGACTACTAAATGCAAAGTAAATTGTATCGGTATATGTACTTATCTATCCAGTACAGTTGGGACAGCGGTCAGTTGTGAGTTAATGTATCAATGTCCTCTATGTTTTTAGTGCATGCAGTATGATGGACTGGCTGGTTTAAATGTGTATGATGTGAGAATGGATGTGTATGTGATCCTTTTAATGAAACATTTCCATCCTGGATGGACTAAGTTTTATTCTATTATATTCTAAGGCACCTCTGGGGTTTGTGGTATATGGCCAATATACCACGGCTAAGGACTCTATCCAGGCACTCTGCGTTGCGTCGTGCTTAAGAACAGCCCTTAGCAATGGTATATTGGCCATATACCACACCTCCTCTGGCCTTATTGCTTAATGTGTACAAAACATTAGGAACACCTGCTCTTTCCATGACATAGACTGACCAGGTGAATCCAGGTGAAAGCTATGATCCCTTATTGATGTCACTTGTTAAATCCACTTCAATCAGTGTAGATGAAGGGGAGGAGACAGGTTAAATAAGGATTTCTAAGCATTGAGACATGGATTGGGTATGTGTGTCATTCAGAGGGTGAATGGGCAAGACAAAATATTGAAGTGCCTTTAAACAGGGTATGGTAGTAGGTGCCAGGCGAACCGGTTTGAGTGTGTCAAGAACTGCAACGCTGCTGGGTTTTTTACACCTAACAGTTTCCGTGTGTATCAAGAATGGTCCACCAACCAAAGGACATCCAGCCAACTTGACACAACTGTGGGAAGCATTGGAGTCAACATGGGCCAGCATCCCTGTGGAACGCTTTCGACACCTTGTTGAGTCCATGCCCCAACAAATTGAGACTGTTCTGAGGGCAAAAGGGGGTGCAACTCAATATAGGGAAGGTGTTCCTAATGTTTTGTACACTCAGTGTAACTAGGCTACCAGCTAAATACTGTAGATGGCTAGTAGGCTAGACTGCATTGTCTGCATGATAGGGGAGTGCTCAATATAAATACATTGTGATTTAGTTTCGGTATCAGACTAAGTTTTCTTATGATTTTGCTTACCGCCAGTTCACCCCATTGTCACAAGGGAGAATTGGACGAGGAGTACGGCCGTCATCCCTGCATGTGTGGTCTCTTCCATAAGGCGCGCAAACCCAGAAGCAAGGGTTTGAGTTTGAATAAAACCAGTTAATTTAGTAAATCTAGCCTGCTGTAATTATTTCAAGACATGGTCTAATGCCAGCGCCTTATGTAAAAAGTGTATTAGTTTGCACTATAACAACAGGTTCAAGTGTAACCAGAGAAACTTGCATGGAAGACAACTACTTTCAACGCGCACTAACCTGCTGGCCCTGTTGCTAGACAAGTGACTTCAACTAAACTAGCTTTGGCTGCCATCTATTGTAAAGTAATGGTAACTACATGTCTTGTTTTGTACGCTTTGTACAAAATAATAAAATGCAGGACGACAGGATATTTATAAACGTAGCTCTTTATTAACTAGCTATAACGTGCATGTCCATGTGTCTCTGGCCATGATCATCTTAGAATGACCTCACCACCTGGGTGGTCTTAACCAATCATTGCACAGTATGATGCATCCAATTACAATTCAGTATGGTGACACATATGAATATTACACTACACTGGGCAGCTAGTTGGCAAAGGAGACTTTAATAATATTAGCAGACACTTTTATCCAAAGCGAACTGGGTACATGGTAGTAAAAACAGATCACAGAAACAGGATTATAAAAATGCATAGTAAATTACAGGGTTATTACGTTGCTTTTACACGTTCCAATGAAACAAGAAAAGGTTTCACATGAAAGGCTGTGAAAGGTTGTGGTTGCCAGTCTTTGCCTCATGCACGAGATCAATAGATACTACAGCAGTAGCTTACCTTCCAGGTGCGATCAGCAGTTGCTACATACATTTTTGCACTTTTTAAATGAATGATATGTACCCATTCATTCATGAAGAATATAACTTATAAATGCCTCGTGAGCTTAGTTCAACTGTCTTACCCCATCAGAACCAAAAATATAAGCTTGTTTGTAAAAAAAAAAAAAAATGTAAACAAACACAATATAGCCCCAAAACATGGTTCTGTCGAGTGGTTACATTTCTCCAGCCCCATCCCTCAGCTTTTTACCGAATCAGGGACATGGAGAACACTTTTTTTTTTATTGTTTCTACTGCTGATTGCCGCTTTAAGAAGTTAAATTGCAGATTAAATACACACCAAAATATGTCACAGATACTATAAAATGTCTCAGACAGTTAGTGAATACACAGCATGCAGCACAGCAAGCAATCAATAAATCAAATGTATTTTACATCAAAATAATAACCACAGTGGTTATAGAGGGTGCAACCGTTCAAGAACTCAGGAGCAAATGTCATCTGGCTTTTCATAGCCGCGCATTCAGAGGTCGAGACAGCATGTCCGAGAGAGAGAGAGTCGAAACAGCAGGTCTGGGACAAGGAAGCACGTCCGTTTAACAGCTCAAAAAAATCAGTGGAAAAGCAATTCCACTCCGATTCCCTCTATGGATGGGGGCATCTTTGGATTCGCTGTTGAATTGCCTGTTCCTTCAGCATTTTCGGAACACCAGTCCGCTTCCCCAAGGTGACCGCCACTCTCTCTCTCTCTTTGGGCACTCAGGAGAGTCCGCTGGGATGGTCCTAGAGCCAGATATAAGTTACATATATCATTTTAGGTAATTTCCTCTCAGCCAGCAGATGAACTTCCATCAACAAACTGACTTGGTCATCTGTACTGTTGACCACTAGGCTATGTGCATAAACTTATTTCACACCATTTAATCAACTATCTTTATGTCAACATCTATATGTCAACTTACCATTGGCACAGCGGTCAACGATGCCGTCTAGAAGATCAGACCGGAAACACCATGTCTGCTCCTTGATGGGTTTCACCACAAATGCCCTGGCAGCCTTGGAGAACTCTTGCTTGAAACGGAGCACTCCCTCCTTTGTTGTAGCCTGCTGTCTGTCCACCGAATAATTGACCGAATAATTGTGGTCCAAGTCAGCCACTTGGAGTCTTGCGACATCCCTTGTAGGCCGAACTTGTTCCTCCTGGGCATGTATTTATTGTACAGGGCATGTACACTCTCGAGTTCACCTATCTGAACACACTTCGCCACCTACAAAATACAATTTCTAATTAATGTAACTAGAGATTAATAAGTAGGCTACTACAATTATACTGTTAATGATTTTATTAAATCAATTGGCTGTAGTTATTCACATAGGAATGCACAAAAAACTAAAACAAGGTTTGAAAAATTTGCTTATTCATTTACTAAAAAGGTTGCAATATACAGTACCAGTCAAAAGTTTGGACAAACCTACTCATTCAACGGTTTTTCTTTATTTTTTACTATTTTCGACATTGAAGAATGATAGTGAATACATCAACACTATGAAATAACACATACAGTGAGGGAAAAAAGTATTTGATCCCCTGCTGATTTTGTACATTTGCCCACTGACAAAGAAATGATCAGTCTATAATTTTAATGGTAGGTTTATTTGAACAGTGAGAGACAGAATAACAACATAATAATCCAGAAAAACGCATGTCAAAATGTAATAAATTGATTTGCATTTTAATGAGGGAAATAAGTATTTGACCCCATCTCAATCAGAAAGATTTCTGGCTCCCAGGTGTCTTAAATACAGGTAACGAGCTGAGATTAGGAGCACACTCTTAAAGGGAGTGCTCCTAATCTCAGTTTGTTACCTGTATAAAAGACACCTGTCCACAGAAGCAATCAATCAATCAGATTCCAAACTTTCCACCATGGCCAAGACCAAATAGCTCTCCAAGGATGTCAGGGAGAAGATTGTAGACCTACACACGGCTGGAATGGGCTACAAGACCATCGCCAAGCAGCTTGGTGAGAAGGTGACAACAGTTGGTGCGATTATTCGCAAATGGAAGAAACACAAAATAACTGTCAATCTTCCTCGGCCTGGGGCTCCATGCAAGATCTCACCTCGTGGAGTTGCAATGATCATGAGAACGGTGAGGAATCAGCCCAGAACTACACGGGAGGATCTTGTCAATGATCTCAAGGCAGCTGGGACCATAGTCACCAAGAAAACAATTGGTAACACACTACGCCGTGAAGGACTGAAATCCTGCAGCGCCCGCAAGGTCCCCCTGCTCAAGAAAGCACATATACAGGCCCGTCTGAAGTTTGCCAATGAACATCTGAATGATTCAGAGGAGAACTGGGTGAAAGTGTTGTGGTCAGATGAGACCAAAATCGAGCTCTTTGGCATCAACTCAACTCGCCGTGTTTGGAGGAGGAGGAATGCTGCCTATGACCCCAAGAACACCATCCCCACCGTCAAACATGGAGGTGGAAACATTATGCTTTGGGGGTGTTTTTCTGCTAAGGGGACAGGACAACTTCACCGCATCAAAGGGACGATGGACGGGGCCATGTACCGTCAAATCTTGGGTGAGAACCTCCTTCCCTCAGCCAGGGCATTGAAAATGGGTTGTGGATGGGTATTCCAGCATGACAATGACCCAAAACACACGGCCAAGGCAACAAAGGAGTGGCTCAAGAAGAAGCACATTAAGGTCCTGGAGTGGCCTAGCCAGTCTCCAGACCTTAATCCCATAGAAAATCTGTGGAGGCAGCTGAAGGTTCGAGTTGCCAAACGTCAGCCTCGAAACCTTAATGACTTGGAGAAGATCTGCAAAGAGGAGTGGGACAAAATCCCTCCTGAGATGTGTGCAAACCTGGTGGCCAACTACAAGAAATGTCTGACCTCTGATTGCCAACAAGGGTTTTGCCACCAAGTACTAAGTCATGTTTTGCAGAGGGGTCAAATACTTATTTCCCTCATTAAAATGCAAATCAATTTATAACATTTTTGACATGTGTTTTTCTGGATTTTTTTTGTTTGTTATTCTGTCTCTCACTTTTCAAATAAACCTACCATTAAAATTATAGACTGATCATGTCTTTGTCAGTGGGCAAACGTACAAAATCAGCAGGGGATCAAATACCTTTTTCCCTCACTGTACCTGTCTTGTATGCTATGTCAGCACACACACATATACACACAGCAAAGCAAATGCAGGGACATTTCTTTTTCAGCAAACATTAGCTATGTCAACTTCAGTCTAGCTATCTGAGGTGGAGCTAAGAAAGCATGCCAAAAACTAATCTGTCAGCAAAATGTATTAATTGACTATCTGAGGTGGAACTAGCTAGCTAGTTATCTAATTACAGGGCTACACGGAGAAACTGTGTTGCAATTTTCATTGCCGTTGTGTGGCTTGCTAGTTGCTGGAGGTGATACACAAAGTGGCGCTGACCATAGCTCAAATAAACCTTGTAGACGATCAAAATACTAAATATAGAGACGTTTTTATGTTAAATGCACATTAGTAATAGTGGATTGAATACATCTCTTTGCTTAGCTTTACCTCCTATAGTGCTTCCATTCCCCTTTAAAGCTGCTCTATGGATTTTATTTACTGCACTGTGTGTGTGAGAGAGAGAGGGTCCCTTATGAAAAAAGATTGCAGTCAGAGGGCAGTATAACTGCAGTATGCTGCAAATACTGTCCAAAATAACACCGTTTTTTTACTGCAGTAATTTTGCAGTGTAACTGCAGTTACAGTGCAGTATAACTGCAGTTCAACTGCAGTACACTGCAGTTATTCTGCAATTACTGCTTCCAAAATACTACAGTCGACTGCAGTTACTGCACTTTTACTGCAGTTTCAATACTGCAATCTTTTTTTGTAGTGGGTGTTTGGGCACTGTGGGATTCTTGAAACAATGTGGCTCATTGGACAGGTCAGAGTTTATGTTTGAAGTTGTTAAGTGGAGTGGAGGTTTTTGGAAATACTGTACACTGTAGACTTATGTGTTCCAGAGTAGAGAGTAGAGAGTGTTTTGAACGCAATTGAAAATCTGTCATAAATCACATCATCGTTTCATAAATAATTTGTTCATCCAAACCTTTGGTAATTGTAACAGCATCGATATAGACAAAATGCTGACTGTACAATTTAGCTAGCTAGCCAGAATGTTCCCTATTTGCAAACCATGTTTTACCAAGCTAGCTAGCTAACATTAGCTAACCAAGCTAGCAACAAGCTAAGCTAGCTAGCTAGTGCAGTTCATGTTGGACAATTTCAGTTGAAACTGGACAGAGAAAGGTCTGGGTTCACTTTTAAAATTACATTTATTGACTGCCAGACCATTTACATAAACCATGACTAGCCGTGGTGTCTACTATTTTTTAAATACAGTATATTTCCCATTTGGCTTGTCTCTTTTGTTGTGGTTTGCAGCAGCAGCATTGACAGCTGTGTTGACATGACAACTGGGTCGGAGTTCCGAACCGAACCATATGATGAGCCATGTAAACTTTTGCGTGAAATAGGGTTAATTTCTATCTCTTGCAATGCAATGCAACAAAGCTGGGGGGTGACACACTGAGCAACGCAGATGCAAGCAACATAAATTGCGTCCAGATTGTTTCGTGTGACATCGGCTTTATTAGGTCGTTGGTTCAAATCCGTCTCGAATGAGATACCTTACGATTTTTTTATTATAATATTGGTAATTGTTTAGTGGGATACCTGGACATGGTCTGTGTATGTAATACATTACCTTTTCATCGCCATCATTTGTGCAGTTTCTTTTTTAATTTGTGCAGTTTTCTCCATTTCCATCATAGTCTCTTTCTCTGCCCTGGAAAGAAAGACAAAAAAACAAACATAGACATGTGATGTTTTTATTTCTTGTTACACTAACTAAACTAATTGACTTAATTTTGGATTTACTATAATCTACCTGTGGTGGACCTATTGTGAGTAAACTGACAAATTGTAACTACTTCTGTAAATGCAATTTGCTGGTTATTTGTCAATCAGGTAGCTATGACATTCTTAAAGCTAATACAACATGTGTAGGCTCATATTCATTGGTGTAATAATGATGATAGGGATACCAAAAATGTAACAGCTTCCACTGAGCTCAGGTCGTGTTCCTTGATGAATTTCTCAAAGGCGAGAGAGTCCTCCAGATGTTTCTCAGCCTGGCTGATCCTCTGAAGCTCCTTGACCGTGTCCTTCTCCAGCTTCTTGATGGTGTCTTGCTTCACTGACAGAGTACTAGAGAGAGATAATAATAATAATAATAATAATAATAATAATAATAATAATAATAATAATAATAATATACATTTAATGTGTATAGCACTTTTCATTTGGCACAGTGTCATCTCAAAGCTCTACTTAGGCAAAACATTTTCATACAAAAAAACAACAACATTTGAAGATAGAGAGATAGATTAATTATATCAAACCCACTGTAGACATGATGGCTTAGCATAACAAGTTTGGTTGAATTCAGCCCAGAGTCTCATTGACAGTGTTTACACAGGCAGCCACTAATTGGTCTTTTGACCAATCAGATCAGATATTTTACCAATACTTGGTGTAAACACAGCCATTGACACCCATTCACAAAGTCTGTGTTTAGACAGGCAGCCAAATTCTGATATTTTTTTCACTAATTGGTCTTTTGGGTTTATACTGTATCTCAAAATGGTATTCCTGTCAACACTTGTTAGGCCTAAATTAGCTCTACAGGCCTTGATCTATGCAGAGGCGGCATACTGTTAATCTTTGCTCAGATTCTATAATATTTTTATTATATTCTACAGACTGGAAGTGAATGCATAAAAGTCCCAGAAGGTATTACAGTAGCCTACATACATGTTGTTTGATTAGAGTCAATCACTCTCTTTTTGAAGATGTCAACATCCATGGGAAGGGCAAATGGGTTGTTGGCTTTTCTGTCTTCATCTGCATATCAGAGACAAGACAAATGTGTTTCCATGGCTGGTGCGTATTCATTAAACAGCTCAACAAATATCCTATCAAAGTGCTTTTAACAAGATGTAACAAGCATGAGCTCTTGAACGCAGCCTCATGGCCTGTTAGCACAGGTGTACCTTGTTGTTAATTAAGGGCCTTCAGTTCAGTCAGGGGATCCCCTTGCTTGGTATGCTGTAGGAGGACAGGGGTGGTTTTTATCCAAAGTAATTATGTAGAGAATTGTAAGAGTAGTGTTTAATGGTAATGCCCTAGTCCACCTATACTGTATATGCTTTACTTCTACCTGGGCATGCCTTCCTCTAAGTTTTGCAACACTGTCTTCTTTGTCTGATTGAAGCAAATGTATATTGTAAGTAACCCTTTAAAGTAATCATTGTTCTCCAACCCCAGTTGTAACTAATCCGATTCAGTTTATCAACATGCTAATTATTAGAATCAGGTGCGCTATATTAGGGTTGAGTGAACCTACAGGATGGTAGCTCTCCTGGAACAGGGTTAGAGAGCCCTGTTTTAGTTGTGTTTGGCTATTTACCAGAGGACATAATCTCTTTAAACCAGGTAGCGTAGGTCGTCTACAAACCTTCATAGTACTACAAAGATTTACAGATATTAAAACTTAAAACCAAAAAAAACATAATGAAAGTACATAGACCTTTCTCATGGTCCAATTTGCATGAATATTATGTAAATAAATGCCTGTACTATTTGATTTCGGCCAGACTTTCTGTAATAAATTAGATTTATTTGTTATTCATAAACTTGAGTTACAGTAAAATCAAACAAATTGTATATTTGTCCTCATTAAATACCTGTCATTCCATGTCTTCTCCTTAAGAGGTACACTATATGACCAAAAGTATGTGCACACCTGCTTGTCAAACATCTCATTCCAAAATCATGGGCATTAATATGGAATTGGTCCCCCCTTTGCTATAACGGCCTCCACTCTTCTGGGAAGGCGTTCCACTAGGTGTTGGAACATTGCTGCGGGGACGTGATTCCATTCAGCCACAAGAGCCTTAGTGAGGTCGGGCACTGATGTTGGGCGATTAGGCTTGGATTGCAGTCGTTCCAATTCATCCCAAAGGTGTTTGATGGAGTTGAGGTCAGGGCTCTGTGCAGGCCAGTCAAGTTCTTCCACACCAATCTCGACAAACCATTTCTGTATGGACCTTGCTTTGTGCACAGGCGCATTGTCTTGCTGAAACAGGAAAGGGCCTTCCCCCAAACTGTTGCCACAAAGTTGGAAGCACAGAATCGTCTAGAATATAATTGTATGCTGTAGCGTTAAGATTTCCTTTCACTCTAACTAAGGGGCCTACCCCGAACCATGAAAAACAGCCCCAGACCATTATTCCTCCTCCACCAAACTTTACAGTTGGGACTATGCATTCGGGCAGGTAGCGTTCTCCTGGCATCCGCCAAACCCAGTTTCGTCCATCGGATTGCCAAATGGTGAAGCATGATTAATCACTCCAGAGAACGCGTTTCCACTGCTTCAGAGTCCAATGGCGGTGAGCTTTATACCACTCCAGCCGACGCTTGGCATTGATCTTAGGCTTTATGCGGCTGCTCAGCCATGGAAACCCATTTCATGATGCTCCCGACGAACAGTTATTGTTCTGACGTTGCTTCCAGAGGAAGTTTGGAACTCGGTAGTGAGTGTTGCAACTGAGGACAGACCATTTTTACACGCTACGCGATTCAGCACTCGGCGGTCCAGTTCTGTGAGCTTGTGTGGCCTACCACTTCGTGGCTGAGCCGTTGTTGCTCCTAGATGTTTCCACTTCACAATAACAGCACTTACAGTTGACCAGGGCAGCTCTAGCAGGGCAGAAATTTGACGAACTGGCAGGAGATTGGCCTTACTGAAGATCTCAGTGACTTTCAATGTGGCACCGTCATAGGATGCCACCTTTCCAACAAGCCAATGTTTGTCTATGGAGATTGCATGGCTGTGTGCTCGATTTTTATACACCTGTCAGCAACGGGTGTGGCTGAAATAGCCAAATCTACAAATTTGAATGGGTGTCTACATACTTTTGTATATATAGTATATTCAGCAGCAGGAGTGTGTATGGGCAAAAACTGGTTGAATCAATGTAGTTTTAACATCATTTCAACCCAAAAAATCAGTTTGATGATGTTGACTCAATGTGCGAAAACTGATTGGATTTGCAGAGTCATCAACATAAGGGCATTTCGTATTTTTCACAACTTTGAACCTAAATCCAATGACATGGTGACATTTTTTGTTTTCACGTTGAATTCCCGTTAGTTGACAACTCAATGTACATTTATGTCTACTACTCAATGTAAATCAAAGTTAGACGTTGAACTGACGTCTGTGCCCAGTTTATCTTCACTGAAAGAACATAAAATACAAACATTGCTATTGATGGTATCATAAAATATCAACAAATAAAGTTTAGATATAAATCTGCTTGAATATTTACAACAAATTAACAGCTGTAAATGCAGCTTTATATCAGGCATTCTTAGAGGGGAGTGAATGTGATATTAAAGCCCGTAAATTAGCATTTCAATGTTAGTCTACACCTGTTGTTTACGAAGCATGTGACAAATAAAATGTGATTTGATTTGTAGGCCATTACAAAAATAATGTCAAGGAAATATTGATTCCATCACTGAAATACGAGGCCTTCGTGGTTTCTTTCAAATGTTTTTGATGTTCAGTATTTAAATCCATTTGTTTATTTATAGATACATAGGCCTATATATATTTTATTTACAGATTGAAATGTTTAATGTCTAGAGAATTGTATAACTTCAACTCAATCTTCTATTTCCACCATGTCCCTACAGAAGTAGCTTAGGCCTACATTTTTTCTCTTGAAATGAAATGAAATCCAGTGCAAATTTACCAATGTGGATAATATTACCTAATTTCATTTAAATATCATTTACATATTCTATTCTAATCACACTCAATTGGGTGCAATGGGGTGGTTTCTCTCCATGTCATAAAATGGCCTGGCACAGCATTATGTCTTGCACAGGAGCTTGTTCAGTTGCATTTCTCAGAAAATACATATTTACACAGCTACTGTGTTTGTTCTACCACCAACTCCGAAATCCACTTGAGTGAGTGAGTGATAAAAATCCAGTTGTTGGATATTTATTTTACTATAACCATTACCATGTTATTACCCCTTTATTGAGTGCTATAATGTAAAGCAGTGGTATTCTAACTTTTTCACGGGGACCCCATTTTTTTCCACTAGAATCTCTGGGGACCCATTTTTTCCCCCAATAATTTATTGCGATCCCACCCCAAATCTAATGACACAACCTTAAAATCTGTACATTTTTTATTTTTACATCAACAAATAACCTTCAATTCATTGCATTTTCATCTCTTATCAAAATGAAAATAAACCAATAAATACAATTTTATTGAGTAAATTTTTCTTTCTCAAAAACGTTTGTATATTGCCCCATACAATAATCCATATTTTGCATAAACATGAAGAATACAGTGTGGACATGTAGGCCTAATGTTGTAAGAATCTTCAGTTAATCTTCATTTATGGGGAAATAGCAGTGTAAAAATGCAAAATGGAATACCAAATCCAATTTCAGTGCCGAAAATACATATTTGTTTACTGTTTAAATTCTTCAGGTGGACATTGTAGGTTTAATTCATTATTTAGGGTTAGATTAAATCCGTATCGTGGAAGTATCGCAGAAGATCCCCGTTATAGCTTGATTTAAATTTACCGCGTCCGTGGAGACTGCATTCACGGTAAACGCGTTTGTCGGCTCAATCGGAAATTACCTTCAAATTTATTTAGGATCTTCCGCGATAATTCTGCGATAAGGATGGAATCCAGCCCTCACTCGAATTACAAAGTAACTTCTGTGTACGATCAGTTCCCAAAATTACAATTTAAAGAAGTATGAATATATGAAATAACTGAGGTAATATTAAGGCATTAAATGAGTATCATTTATTGAAAAATTAGTAATTGAATAAAGTTGAATACATTAAATCAAGCTCTATCAATACTAAATAAAAATATGAACACAACATGTAAAGTGTTGGTCCCATGTTTCATGAGCTGAAATAAAAGATCCCAGAAATGTGATCACGTTTGGGACGACCGTGTATTCCAGGTCCCACCAATATCCAGCAACTTCGCACAGTCATTGAAGAGGAGAGGGACAACATTCCACAGGCCACAAACAACAGCCTGATCAACTCTATGCAAAGGAAATGTGTCGCGCTGCATAAGGCAAATGGTGGTCACACCAGATACTGACAGGTTCTCTGATCCACACCCAGGGACGGCCTGTTCAATAGGGCGATATGGGCGACGCACTGCCAAACGGGAAAAGGAAGGGATTTTTTTTCTAATCAATTATATCACGGCAACAGTAGTTATCAGTGTTCACGTCTGATCTGCCAGCCACTAAATGTCAAATCAGGCTAAAGTCGTGCTTCAAATGGCCCCGCCCGTTTTTGGGGCGATTTCAGTCAAGTTGAAAATCGCCCAGAAGTCTCTCATAGCCTGTCATGTAAAATCTATTTTTTCAAATTTCAAAGCTTTCAATACATTCTCTATGGGTGTCTGTGGGCTTGCACTTACGCGCTTTCGTCATACGTGACGTAACCATGAACGTAACTAAGACAATAGCGGCTAGCAGCGTCTCTGTTGCGACCTGCAGTGTGGCGTTATTTTATGTTTTTAATTTGTAGACTTAGTTTACAAACATTCTGCCAACCATGGATTTCCAGTGGTTGGTTTTGGACTGATCTTGTTGATCGTGGTACATACCCGCTACGAACGGACTAAATAATGAAAACGCTGCTGGCAGCGGAATCCCAATACAGCTGGGAGACTTGGCTGGATGACAGAGTCCCGGACAGAGAAGTGGAGCCGGCCGGCTTCACCCTGGTCAGAGCGGACCGCGATCCTGGTAAGAGAGCGACTCTGTACCCGACATTGAACTGCTTTCTGTGTCATTGCGACCTTACTATCTGCCCCGTGAGTTCCCCCAATTGTTTGTTACCGTTGTGTACTGTTGATAATCACAAGTTTACTGGAGAACTGAGACCAAGTAGAGACTTTGGACAGGGGTGGATATGGTATAATAAAGGCAGTTTATTCAGAGGTAAAGATATCTGGAATCGCGTGCACGGACTCGTTCGTCAAACTCTTAGGGAGAAGAGAGCCCCGAAAACATTGTGTGCAGACATTTTATACAATAAATGATGTAGGTTGAATCTAGTAGTTCTGATCTTCTGATTGGTCCTGATGAGTTGGGCGAGGTCCCCTCCACTGTTGCATTGGCTCTGAGTCGGTTTCTCTGTCTTCAAATGTTCAGCCTAAAGAGAGGGGATTTTTGTGTGTGTGTGTGTGTGTGTTTAACAGTGATGATGTGTGTGTGTGTGTGTGTTATCAGTGATGATGTGTGTGTGTGTGTGTGTGTGTGTGTGTCCTCAGAGCAAGAACTCGTGAGTTGGAAGAACTGAGAGACCTATGGCGTGGGTGTTGTCCTTGGCCACCTGCTGACAAGGCTGACAAGATAGGACTCTTTGTCCATTGTTATAGGATAGGAACAGCATTGATTGAAAACAAACGCCCAACACAAAATGGGTCATGCACAAGATTTTAGTCAGACCAAGCTATAACATTATATATTTACTACGACAGTACATTCAACCAAAAGCTAATATAACAAAGGCATCAGAGATTATTTATAATCTGTCACAGAAACTGGAATCCATCTCCCCAGATCAGTCAATAAATGCTTCTGGTATTGACTTATATGCTGCCCCTGTCTTCATGTTGTTGCTGGACATATCTTTTTTTAAATGTGTGTAGGTCACCTAAATCATCAGAAAAATTGCCCCTCCTGAGAATTTTTTCAGGAGCCGCCACTGTCCACACCCCTACCTTTTTTTAAGGTATCTGTATTGCCAGTCGTGAAATCCATATTGAATTTATTTCAATTGACTGATTTCCTTATATGAACTGTAACAAAGATGATATTGACGATGATTTCACTCGAGGCGGTCTCGTTTCCGTGGTGATGCCGGGGGATCCAATGAGAAAGCAGTAGGAGAGATGGGGTGGGACTCAGGAAGGAACTCCATGTTATACTTCTCAATGTATGGCTGAGCCACGTTCCACACCTGAAAAATCACATCAAATACACAAACTTGGTTAAAAGCGTTCTACTAAATGGCCATATTTATATTTATTGAATAAATATAGACTCAGAGTGACATCTATAATGACCACACACTTTCCTTCTGGTCTAGAAGAAGACGATGGACAGCATCAATGTCTGGTGACATGAACCTATCCTTGATCCAGGATCTGAGAAGAGGGGGGAGACAGAGAGGGTGAGGAGGAGACAGAGGGTGGAGGTGGAGAGTGAGGGAGAAGAGGGAGGAGAATAGACTGGAGGCAGAGGGTGAAGGAGAAGAGGGGGAGGCAGAAAGGGGGAGCGAATCGGGTGAGTAGGAGGCAGAGAATGAGGAGAAGAGGAGTCACAGGAAAAAGAGGGACATTGGATAGATATTAACCAATGTGCTCAATAATTTCAGGGGACTGAGATGTGTGTTACAGTGTGTACATACTGGCCAGATCTGTTTCCCTTACTTGACTACGCTGTGTACAAGGTCATAGACCTTCTCCAATGGTGTTGTGGTACGCAGGGGGTGGAGGAACACGATGCCCTGGCAGGCAGCTAGCAGCTCGGGGGGGGGGATGTACCATTCATGGACCTGCAGAATAACACATCATTCACATGAATACATTTTTTAATTTCTTAGTAATGGTCAATGCACAGAAATATGCCAAAATAGAGAACAAAAAAAACCTTGCATACAGGTAAAAAGTATTTTAACTCTGTATTTTTTTCTGTTTGTATGAACTCCTATACCGCTGTTGTCAGCATCACTGTAAAGTTACATACAGAGAATATCTACTGTCAGTAGAAGTAAGCCTAGGACATTTTCTAAGTAACTGGGTCAATGTTTCCCAATTTCCGGGGATATTGTTCCCTGTGTGCCTGTATTTTGTTGACGCTATCCAGCGTAACTGTGTCCTATGGAATAAACTCTGTATTCAGTGATTTACCCTCCTGCGCCTGACTCCTTCAAATCACACTCTCACAGAATCCCCCACCTTGCAACTATGGAGTCAGTGGGAGAGTGCATGCCTGGAGTCATGGCACGGGACCAGGAGCATTCCATGATGCTGGCCAGCTTGGGGGAAGCGATGGATCGGGTTCTTCAGGTCGTCCAACGCCTGGAGAGGAGAGGACCCGATCTGTCGAGGCCAGCTGGCCTACCGGATCCAGCCACCCACACCCCAGCACCCGGAGGGATCCAGATATCCCGACCACGGGAGTTTGAGGGGACGGCGGCTCTCTGCCAAGGATTCCTCCTCCAACTGGAGCTCTATTTCTTCAGCATCAGGCGGGCCCCATCGGAGCGGGAGAAGGTGTCCGCCCTCGTCTCCTGCCTCTCGGGGAAAGCCCTGGAGTGGGCCAACGAGGTGTGGAACGAAGGAGGAGCCGCGTTGGAGAACTACGGGGAATTCGCTCGCCTCTTTCGGGCTGTCTTCGATCACCCGCCCGAAGGTCGAGAGGCGGGCGAGGGGCTGGTCCACCTGAGGCAGGGGATGAGGACTGCACAGGACATCGCCTTGGAGTTTCGGACTCTGGCAGCGGGGTCCGGGTGGAACAAGCGGGCCCTTATCGACCATTTCCGGTGCCATCTGCGGGAGGACGTCCAAATGGAGCTAGCCTTCCGGGACACCATGTTGTCCTTCGCGCAACTGGTGGACATGGCCATTCGTTTGGACAACCTGCTGGCAGCCAGAGGACGTCCTGGAAGGGGTCTGCCCGTTCCCACCTCGGCCGACTCGGATCCCGAGCCGATGGAGCTGGGTGGAACCGCCATCCGAGAGAGCGGAGGACGACAGCGACAGTGTCACACTGGTGGAAAGAAGGGACAGTACACCACACGTTGTCGTCAGCGCTCTTTTGGGTCTGGAGGCGGCAGGCAGGGCAATCTCGCATCACCCCAGGTATCGAACACCCACACTCGTTCAGAGCCCTCTGCTGCGCACTGTTTCCTACTCATCTACTTTCCCGATCACATGGTAGTTCCCCAGTGTAAGGCGCTAGTCGATTCAGGCGCAGCTGGGAACTTTATGGACAGGGCATTCTCACACCGGCTAGGCATTTCATTGGTTCCCCTATCCATTCCACTCCCCATCAGAGCACTTGATATTCGACCATTAGGGTCCGGGTTTGTTAAGGAGGTTACTGCACCAGTCACCATGATTACCCAGGAGACTCATTGTGAGCAGGTCACTTTTTATATTATTGAGTCTCCTGCTTTCCCTGTGGTATTAGGTCTCCCTTGATTAGCACTCCACAACCCCACCTTCTCATGGCCGCAGAGGGTTCTCACGGGGTGGTCGCGAGAGTGTCAGGGTAGGTGTCTAGGTATTTCCGTTGGTGCAACCACGGTGGAAAGTCCAGACAGTACCTCCACCGTGCACATTCCCCCCAAATACCTCGATTTGGCGCACGCATTCTCTAAAACGCAGGCTACCAAGTTACCACCTCATCAGGCGGGGGATTACGCGATAAACCTCCGGGTAGACGCTATACCTCCCAGGAGTCATGTGTACACCCTGTCGCAGGCTGAAACGGCGGCTATGGAAACATACGTCGCCGAGTCCCTGCGCCAGGGGTATATATGTCCTTCCACTTCACCCGCCTCCTCGAGTTTCTTCTTTGTGAAGAAGAAAGACGGTGGTCTGCGCCCTTGCATTGATTATCGACCACTGAACAAGCTCCCATTACATCTCTGTTGAAGGGTGGGCCGTCCCGGCTCCGCTGGTCTGCTGAGGCTGACCTGGCCTTCAGGAAACTGAGGGGTCTGTTCACCTCAGCCCCGGTACTGGCCCACCCCGATCCATCACTACCCTTCATAGTGGAGGTGGATGCGTCCGAGGCAGGGATAGGCGCTGTCCTATCTCAACGCTCGGGCACGCCACCCAAGCTCCGCATCTGTGCCTTCTTCTCTAAGAAGCTCGGCCCGGCGGAGAACTACGACGTTGGTGATCGGGAGCTGTTGGCTGTTGTCCGAGCCTTTACCGTGTGGAGGCATTGGCTCAAAGGGGCGAAACACCCTTTCCTCGTCTGGACGGACCACCGTAACCTGGAGTACTTCCGGGCAGCGAGGAGGCTGAATCCTCGCCAGGCCAGGTGGGCCCTATTCTTCACCCGGTTTGATTTTTCACTGTCATACATCCCGGATACGAAGAACGTGAAGGCAGACACATTGTCACGGCTGTATGACACAGAGGAGAGGACCAGAGACAACACCCCCATACTCACGGCTTCCTGCATTGTGGCACCGGTAGTATGGGCGATGGATGTCGATATTGAGCAGGCATTACGCACAGATCCATCTCCACCTCAGTGTCCAGCTGGGCTGCGGTACGTGCCTGCTCTTATCCGTGATCGTCTGATCTACTGGGCACACACGTCACCCTCCTCTGGTCACCCAGGTATCGGTCGTACAGTGCGCTGCCTGACCGGAAAGTACTGGTGGCCTACCTTGGCTAAGGACGTGAGGGTGTGTGTCTCCTGCTCGGTGTGCGCCCAGAGTAAGGCACCTAGGCACCTCCCAGTGGGTAAGTTACAACCTTTACCAATTCCACAACGACCATGGTCTCACCTAAGTGTTGATTTCCTGACTGATCTTCCCCTCTCCCAAGGTAACACCACCATCCTGGTCGTTGTGGACCACTTTTCAAAGGCCTGCCGCCTCCTTCCTCTGCCCGGTCTCCCCACGGCCCTGCAAACTGCGGAGGCCCTGTTTACACATGTCTTCCGGCACTACGGGGTACCAGAGGATATAGTGTCTGACCGAGGTCCCCAGCTCACATCCAAAGTCTGGAAGGCGTTCATGGAATGTCTGGGGGTCTCTTCAGCCTGACCTCTGGGTTCCACCCCGAGTCTAATGGGCAGGTGGAACGGGTAAATCAGGATGTGGGTAGGTTCCTGCGGTCCTCCTGCCAGGACAGGCCGGGGGAGTGGTTGGTGTTCTTGGCATGGGCAGAATATGCCCAGAACTCTCTCCGCCACTCCTCTGCTAACCTAATGCCATTCCAATGTGTTTTAGGTTACCAACCGGTTCTGGCACCGTGGCACCTGAGCCAGACCGAGGCTCCTGCGGTGGATGACTGGTTTCGGCGGGTGGAGGAGATGTGGGACGCTGCCCACGTTCACCTCCAACGCGCCGTGCGTTGTCAGAAGGCCAACGCTGACCACCACCACAGTGAGGCCCCGGTCTTCGTACCAGGGGATCGGGTCTGGCTCTCGACCCAGAATCTGCCCCTTCGCCTGTCCTGCCGGAAGCTGAACCCGCGATTTGTGGGGCCGTTCAAAGTCCTGAGGAGAATCAACGAGGTGACCTATAGGTTATTACTTCCCCCTGATTACCGTATTAACCCCTCGTTTCATGTGTCTCTCCTCAGGCTGGTGGTGGCTGGTCCGCTCCAGGAGTCTGAGGTGTGGGAGGTCCCTCCACCTCTTCTGGACATTGAGGGGATAATCTAAGTGTCACATGATCTCAGTATATATACACCTGTTCTGAAAGGCCCCAGAGTCTGCAACACCACTAAGCAAGGGGTAACACCAAGCAATCGGCACCATGAAGACCAAGGAGCTCTCCAAACAGGTCAGGGACAAAGTTGTGGAGAAGTACAGATCAGGGTTGGGTTATACAAAAATATCCTAAACTTTGAACATCCCACGGAGCACCATTAAATCCATTATTAAAAAATTGAAAGAATATGGCACCACAACAAACCTGCCAAGAGAGGGCTGCCCACCAAAACTCACGGACCAGGCAAGGAGGGCATTAATCAGAGAGGCAACAAAGAGACCAAAGATAACCCTGAAGGAGCTGCAAAGCTCCACAGCAGAGATTGGAGTATCTGTCCATAGGACCACTTTAAGCCGTACACTCCACAGAGCTGGGCTTTACGGAAGAGTGGCCAGAAAAAAGCCATTGCTTAAAGAAAAAAATAAGCAAACACATTTGGTGTTCGCCAAAAGGCATGTGGGAGACTCCCCAAACATATGGAAGAAGGTACTCTGGTCAGATGAGACTAAAATTGAGCATTTTTGCCATCAAGGAAAACGCTATGTCTGGCGCAAACCCAACACCTCTCATCACCCCGAGAACACCATCCCCACTGTGAAGCATGGTGGTGGCAGCATCATGCTGTGGGGATGTTTTCATTGGCAGGGACTGGGAAACTGGTCAGAATTGAAGGAATGATGGATGGCGCTAAATACAGGGAAATTCTTGAGGGAAACCTGTTTCAGTCTTCCAGAGATTTGAGACTGGGACGGAGGTTCACCTTCCAGCAGGACAATGACCCTAAGCATACTGCTAAAGCAACACTCGAGTGGTTTAAGGGGAAACATTTAAATGGGTGTGTGAATAGTTACGCTCAAGTTTTTATTTTTATTTTTTTTACAAGAAAATATATTTTGCATCTTCAAAGTGGTGGGCATGTTGTGTAAATCATGTGATACAAACCCCCCAAAAAAACATTTTAATTCCAGGTTGTAAGGCAAAAAAATTTGAAAAATGCCAAGGGGGGTGAATACTTTTGCAAGCCACTGTAAGTTGAACAACCCTTCTACTACATAAACATCAGTATGATCCTTATTAACTTCCATTGTTTGCTGCTCACTATTGACATTACCATAATACTACTCATGATCAAAAGCAGATAACATTGAGGTTTTGAATGAGTGATCAATTTGATACACACAGCTCGTGGTGGGAATTCTATTCAACAAACAATTGAAACCTTGTGCAAACATGCCCCAGCCCAGGCTAGAACAAATTAAATGATTTCCTTATTTTTGCTGCTTTGTGTATGAACCCAGCCAAGCCAATATTTCTGTGTGAATTACAGAGAAAATCTGACAGGAACAGTTGAAGTCGGAAGTTTACATACACCTTGGCCAAATACATTTAAACTCAGTTTTTCACAATTCCTGAGATTTAATCCTAGTAAAAATTCCCTCTCTTAGGTCAGTTAGGATCACCACTTTATTTTAAGAATGATTTATTTCAGCTTTTATTTCTTTCATCACATTCCCAGTGGGTCAGAAGTTTACATACACTCAATTAGTATTTGGTAGCATTGTCTTTAAATTGTTTAACTTGGGTCAAACGTTTCGGGTAGCCTTCCACAAGCTTCCCACAATAAGTTGGGTGAATTTTGGCCCATTCCTCCTGACAGAGCTGGTGTAACTGAGTCAGGTTTGTAGGCCTCCTTGCTTGCACATGCTTTTTCAGTTCTGCCCACACATTTTCTATAGGATTGAGGTCAGGGCTTTGTGATGGCCACTCCAATACCTTGACTTTGTTGTCCTTAAGCCATTTTGCCACAACTTTTGAAGTATGCTTGGGGTCATTATCCATTTGGAAGCCCCATTTGCGACCAAGCTTTAACTTCCTGACTGATGTCTTGACATGTTGCTTCAATATATCCACAAAATGTTCCTTCCTCATGATGCCATCTATTTTGTGAAGTGCACCAGTCCCTCCTGCAGCAAAACACCCCCCACAGCATGATGCTGCCACCCCCGTGCTTCTCGGTTGGGATGGTGTTCTTTGGCTTGCAAGCAACCCCCTTTTTCCTCCAAACATAATGATGGTCATTATGGCCAAACAGTTCTATTTTTGTTTAATCAGACCAGAGGACATTTCTCCAAAAAGTACGATCTTTGTCCCCATGTGCAGTTGCAAACCGTAGTCTGGCTTTTTTATGGCGGTTTTGGAGCCGTGGCTTCTTCCTTGCTGAGCGGCCTTTCAGGTTATGTCGATATAGGACTTGTTTTGCTGTGGATATAGATAATTTTGTACCTGTTTCCTCCAGCATCTTCACAAGGTCCTTTGCTGTTGTTCTGGGATTGATTTGCACTTTTCGCACCAAAGTACGTTCATCTCTAGGAGACAGAACGAGTCTCCTTCCTGAGCGGTATGACGACTGCGTGGTCCCATGGTGTTTATACTTGCGTACTATTGTTTGTACAGAGAAACGTGGTACCTTCAGGCGTTTGGAAATTGCTCCCAAGAATGAACCAGACTTGTGGAGGTCTACAATTTTTTTCTGAGGTCTTGGCTGATTTCTTTGGATTTTTCCATGATGTCAAGCAAAGAGGCACTGAGTTTGAAGGTAGGCCTTGAAATACATCCACAGGTACACCTCCAATTGACTCAAATGATGTCAATTAGCGTATCAGAAGCTTCTAAAGCCATGACAACATTTTCTGGAATTTTCCAAGCTGTTTACAGGCACAGTCAACTTAGTGTATGTAAACTTCTGACCCACTGGAATTGTGATACAGTGAATTATAAGTGAAATAATCTGTCTGTAAACAATTGTTGGAAAAATTACTTGTGTCATGCACGAAGTAGATGTCCTAACCGACTTGCCAAAACTGTAGTTTGTTAACAAGAAATTTGTGGAGTGGTTGAAAAACGAGTTTTAATGACTTTAACCTAAGTGTATGTAAACATCCGACTTCAACTGTAACTAATTAATTAATATCTAGTATTTAAATATTGCTTAGTTTCAACAGTAACAAATATTCAAAAGATGAATATCTACTGTATCAAGTCCAAATGAATGGTTCGTTTCTTACCTTGTTCCACTACCCTCAAGGCCTTTCTAGCAGCCCAGCCTCCCATGGACACGTGGTCCTCTGTGGACAGGAAATCCACTGAAGACGGGTGGCACAGCACCTTGTTCTCTGAAACTACACAAGGGAAGAGGATATACAGTTTAATGAAAGGTTATGGATGAATTTAGGAGCAACCTATTGGGAATAGGGATTGGGAATTGGCCAAAAGGGAATCTCCTAATTAAATAAAACAAATGGAAGTCTCATGGTATTCTCTTTGTGCTGTCTTGCCAACTCCTATAGTTGTTGTTTGGCATAGGAGTTGGCTATACAACACAAACAGATCCAGGACAAGGCTAGTTCAGAAATGTAGGGGAAGTATAGTATTCTGTATGTAAGCCATCGTACACTAACCCAGGGAAGTGGCGGTGCAGTGTGCGATCATGAATCCGTTGACTAGGAAGGCTGGCAGCTCACTGAGAGTGGGGTTACACAGCCGCTCAATCCTCCTCTGACTGATGGTTGCCAGCTCATACACACCTATAGCCAAGAAATCCAGGACCTATAGACAGAGAGAGAATAATAGAGGAACGGGAGTTAGATATTGCATGTCTAAACACACAGACAAACTATGACAAGGGGCACATACAGTGAGCTCCCAAAATATTGGGACAGTGACACATTTTCTGTTGTCTTGGCTCTGTACTCCAGCACTTTGGACAATGACTATGAGGTTAAAGTGCAGAATAGAATATGTTTCTAAACACTTTTACATTAATCTGGATGCTACCATGATTACGGATAATCCTGAATGAATCGTGAATAATGATGAGTGAGAAAGTTATAGACGCACAAATATCATACCCCCCCAAAAATGCTAACCTCCCCTGTTATTGTAATGGTGAGAGGTTAGCATGTCTTGGAGGTATGATATTTGTGCGTCTAACTTTCTCACTCATCATTATTAACGATTCATTCAGGATTATCCATAATCATGGTAGTATTCACATTAATGTAGAAGTGTTTAGAAACATATCCTATTCTTATTTACAATAAAAGTGACTCCAAAATGACACAATACATTATTTATCATTCATTTCTATCGGGCACAAAATAATCTGAAACACAACTAAAACAAACAGCAAATGCATCCAACAAATATGTAGAGTCACAACCTTGATATAGTCATTCTGTGCTATGAATATGTGACCAAATACTTAACTTTTTACTACACATATAAGTGAACTTGTCCAAATACTTTTGGTTCCCTAAAATGGGGGGGAACATGTACAAAAAGTGCTGTAATTTCTAAATGGTTCACCCACATTGTATCATTTCAAATCCAAAGTCCTGGAGTACAGAGCCGAAACAACAACAAATGTGTCACTGTCCAAATACTGCTCAAAGAAGCTACATAGCACTAAGAAGCTACATACAGTGGGGAGAACAAGTATTTGATACACTGCCGATTTTGCAGGTTTTCCTACTTACAAAGCATGTAGAGGTCTGTAATTTTTATCATAGGTACACTTCAAGTGTGAGAGACGGAATGTAAAACAAAAATCCAGAAAATCACATTGTATGAGTTTTAAGTAATTAATTTGCATTTTATTGCATGACATAAGTATTTGATACATCAGAAAAGCAGAACTTAATATTTGGTACAGAAACCTTTGTTTGCAATTATAGAGATCATATGTTTCCTGTAGGTCTTGACCAGGTTTGCACACACTGCAGCAGGGATTTTGGCCCACTCCTCCATACAGAACTTCTCCAGATCCTTCAGGTTTTGGGGTTGTCGTTGGGCAATACAGACTTTCAGCTCCCTCCAAAGATTTTCTATTGGGTTCAGGTCTGGAGACTGGCTAGGCTACTCCAGGACCTTGAGATGCTTCTTACTGAGCCACTCCTTAGTTGCCCTGGCTGTGTGTTTCGGGTCATTGTCATGCTGGAAGACCCAGCCACGACCCATCTTTAATGCTCTTACTGAGGGAAGGAGGTTGTTGGCCAAGATCTCGCGATACATGGCCCCATCCATCCTCCCCTCAAGACGGTGCAGTCGTCCTGTCCCCTTTGCAGAAAAGCATCCCCAAAGAATGATGTTTCCACCTCCATGCTTCATGGTTGGGATGGTGTTCTTGGGGTTGTACTCATCCTTCTTCTTCCTCCAAACACGTTGAGTGGAGTTTAGACCAAAAAGCTCTATTTTTGTCTCATCAGACCACATGACCTTCTCCCATTCCTCCTCTGGATCATCCAGATGGTCATTGGCAAACTTCAGACGGGCCTGGACATGCGCTGGCTTGAGCAGGATTTTAATCCATGACGGCTTAGTGTGTTACTAATGGTTTTCTTTGAGACTGTGGTCCCAGCTCTCTTCAGGTCATTGACCAGGTCCTGCCGTGTAGTTCTGGGCTGATCCCTCACCTTCCTCATGATCATTGATGCCCCACGAGGTGAGATCTTGCATGGAGCCCCAGACCGAGGGTGATTGACCGTCATCTTGAACTTATTCCATTTTCTAATAATTGCACTAACAGTTGTTGCCTTCTCACCAAGCTGCTTGCCTATTGTCCTGTAGCCCATCCCAGCCTTGTGCAGGTCTACAATTTTATACCTGATGTCCTTACACAGCTCTCTGTTCTTGGCCATTGTGGAGAGGTTGGAGTCTGTTTGATTGAGTGTGTGGACAGGTGTCTTTTATACAGGTAACGAGTTCAAACAGGTGCAGTTAATACAGGTAATGAGTGGAGAACAGGAGGGCTTCTTAAAGAAAAACTAACAGGTCTGTGAGAGCTGGAATTCTCAATGCTATCTGAAGAATCCCGGAACATATTCCAGTCTGTGCTAGCAAAACAGTCCTGTAGCTTAGCATCTGCGTCATCTGACCACTTTTTTATTAACCGAGTCACTGGTGCTTCCTGCTTTAGTTTTTGCTTATAAGCAGGAATCAGGAGGATAGAGTTATGGTCAGATTTGCCAAATGGAGGGTGAGGGAGAGCTTTGTATGCGTCTCTGTGTGTGGAGTAAAGGTGGTCTAGAGTTTTGGTTGCACATTTAACATGCAGGTAGAAATGACATAGAACGGATTTAAGTTTGCCTGTATTAAAGTCCCCGGCCACTAGGAGCGCTGCCTCCTGGATGAGCGTTTTCCTGTTTACTTATGGCCTTGTCAGCTCGTTACTGTCATGATAACACAGCTAGACAACAAGCTTGTTGATCATTACCTTTAATCTGTTTTTGGTGATCAACTGTTTATACATTTTTGGTGAAACGGTTACAAAATGGCAAATACAAACAACTCTTTGGCCTACATTTGCTAGAGATATTGCCAAAATGATTAATATGTTTTTAAATAAATAAATAACTAGGGGAAAATAAATAATTACCTTAATCTTGTACATACCCCTTCCTAAATTCACCAGGTCCGTCGAAGTCAGGGTTTTGCCATCTAAGAAAAGGTACTAAAGAGAGAGAGTGTTTGTTCAACACATGGTCACTTGTTAATTATAGAATATGAGGAAATAACATGTTTGACAGTGTCATGAGACAATAATACTCACATCGTCTGATTCTCTGTATGCAGCTGTTCTGTTTGATAGTGGTTAAGGATATGGACCAGAAATTATGCTATATACAATATCAACCCACAAATGACTATGGTGTCTCAATCAATGACCGTAAGTACTATGACATATTTTGACATGTGAATGCATAATGACAACCCAGCTCACATTTATTATGACAACTAATATGAGATTTGTAGAAAATGTATGACACACATTTGAAGTGAAATTATACTCATAATACAAATACTTATCTTGGTAATAAATTCCATTCCAACATTTACATGAGCAGTTGATCAAGCACAATAAGGACGCAGGTGTGAAACTCCAGGCTGGTATGGAACAAAGTCTGGACACTTGTCATCTCCTTCAATGGCTACAAATATATTATTTACAGTGCCTTCAGAATGTATTCAGACCCCTTGACTTTTTCCACATTTTGTTACATTACAGCCTTATTCTAAAATTGATTAAATAAATCCAAATCCTCAGCAATCTACACACAATACCCCATAATGACAAAGAGAAAACTGGTTTTTAGACATTTTTGCAAATGTATATATATTTGTAAACAGAAATACCTTATTTACATAAGTATTCAGACCCTTTGCTATGAGACTCGAAATTGAGCTCAGGTGCATCCTGTTTCCATTGATCATCCTTGAGATGTTTCTACAACTTGGTTAGAGACCACCTGTGGTAAATTCAGTTGATTGGACATGATTTGGAAAGGCACACACCTGTCTATATAAGGTCCCACAGTTCACAGTGCATGTCAGAGCAAAAACCAAGCCATGAGGTCGAAGGGTTTTTCCATATAGCTCCGAGACAGGATTGTGTCAAGGCACTGATCTGGGGATGGGTACCAAAAAATGTCTGCAGCATTGAAGGTCCCCAAGAACGCAGTGGCCTCCATCATTCTTAATTGGAAGATGTTTGGAACCACCAAGACTCTTCCTAGAGCTGGCCACCCAACCAAACTGAGCAATTGGGGGAGAAGGGCCTTGGTCAGGGAGGTGACCAAGAAGCCAAAGGTCACTCTGACAGAGCTCTAGAGTTCCTCTGTGGAGATGGAAGAACCTTCCAGAAGGACAACCATCTCTGCGGCACTCCACCAATCAGGCCTTTATGGTAAGAGTGGCCAGACGGAAGCCACTCCTCAGTAAAAGGCACATGACAGCCCACTTGCAGTTTGCCAAAAGGCACCTAAAGACTCTCAGACCATGAGAAACAAGATTCTCTGGTCTGATGAAACCAATATTGAACTCTTTGGCCTGAATGCCAATCGTCACATCTGGCGGAAACATGGCACCATCCCTACAGTGAAGCATGGTTGTGGCAGCATCATGCTGTGGGGATGTTTTTCAGTGGCAGGGACTGGGAGACTAGTCAGGATCGAGACAAAGATGAACAGAGCAAAGTACAGAGAGATCCTTGATGATAACCTGCTCCAGTGCGCTCAGGGCCTCAGACTGGGGCAAAGGTTCACCTTCTAACAGGACAACAACCCTAAGCACACAGCCAAGACAACGTAGGAGTCGCTTCGGGACAAGTTTCTGAATGTCCTTGAGTGGCCCAGCCAGAGCCCGGACATGAACCCGATCTAACATCTCTGGAGAGACCAGAAAATAGCTGTGCAGCAACGCTCCCCATCCAACCTGACAGAGCTTGAGAGGATCTGCAGAGAAGAATGGGAGAAACACCCCAAATACAGGTGCGCCAAGCTTGTAGCATCATACCCAAGAAGACTCGATGCTGTAATCACTGTCAAAGGTGCTTCAACAAAGTACTGAGTAAAGGGTCTGAATACTTATGTAAATTTGATATTTCATATTAGTTTTTTATTAATATTAGCAAAAAAATCTAAAAACCTATTTTTGCTTTGTCATTATGGGGTATTGTGTGTAGATTGATGAGGGGGAAACAATGTAATCAATTTTAGAATAAGGCTGTAAAGTAACAAAATGTTTAAAAGGTCAAGTGGTCTGAATACTTTCCGAAGGCACTGTAAATTGTATTATATCAATATAAACTATACAATAGATAATATCAGTCAGTACACCTAATCATAGACAATATTCCAAGGAAACACACGCTGCTGGCTGGCTTAATTGGCTCAATCCCCTGCAATTTTCTATATCGCATTAATTTCATTAGGCATGCATGGAACATGGTCATGTTTTCGTTCCACCTGAGGAAATGTACTTGTTCTATTCCATGTTTATACCTTCTGTAATAATTTTCCCAACGACTATAATTGGTACACAACAAATTAGGTGATACGTTTTTATTTTTTATTTTTTTTGGGGGGGGTAGATCAGCTTTAATATTGCAGATAGATTGTAACTTCCATCAATGTAATTGTCTGCATCACTTCCAATCCCCCATATGTTTTTTTTTCTCGCATATATACATACATACATACATATATATACATATCCTTTAAAAATATATAGATTTCCCTTTATTACTTTCCAACCCCACCACCCCTTCCTTAATTGGAGTAAACTAGTGAACAACAATGGTTAGGCCTCTACTTCCAGCTTATACATACTATATACATTTTATGGACACAGTCAATTTTACAATAATTCTATTTGGTTTGTTTTTACTCATGAACTTCCTCTACCCTCAACCTCTCCGATCATTTTCATGATGTCCATCCGGTTTGCTTCTATATGCCATATCTTTCTAACTGTGCTCTTTCACAAAAGCTCTCAACCTATATACTTATTATGGACACAGTATGCTTTACATTAGTTATCTTGTTGTTATTAGTTGTTGTTAGTTGTTATTAGTCACATCCTTCAACTCCATTCAACACCACCCATCTATCTCTTAACACCATCCATATTGGATTTCTCTTTCCCATATATTTTTTAACTGTACTGTGATGTTTTACAAAAGTTCTGAACCCTTCTATTGTCATTGTTTCTACAGATTGTAAATTGAAAATAAACATTTTTGCTAAAAGTATTAGTATATTATTGATCGATTGACTATGACTTTTCAGATCACACAGTAGTGCTATCTGCAGGGTTAGCTCCAGGTAAATATTGCAATCCTTTAGCCATTCCTGGACCTGTGTCCAAAAACAAGCTACAAATGGACAGTACCAAAACAAATAATCGAATGATTCTGTCTCTTCGCAGCAAAATCTGCAGAGCTGGGAAGATTGTATCCCCCATATAAATAACATTATATTGGTAGCAAGAATTGTATATAATAATTTAAATTGAAAAATTCTAAGTTTTGAATCCGGCGTCGTTTTGCGCATCAGTTCATAAACACTATGCCATGGAATCGGTACGTCAAAAATCTCTTCCCAACTATTTCGCAATCTATAATTTTCCCGACGACTATAATTGGTACGCAACAAGTTAGGTGATAAGGGTTTTTAGTTTCTTTACCAATTTTCGACAAAGTCATTGTCTTCGAGGACATCTTCGATGGTGTCATCACCGTTCAACAGCCCCTTCCCCTGCACCGCCTTCATGCCCCCGTTTCCCGGTTTGTTCTTGGTGTAGCGTTTGAGCGCCTCATACCCCAGCCATTGGATGGTGTAGGTCCGGTCCCGACAGGGAACCGCAAGCCATTCGTCCGGATTGTGAACAGTATAGCGAGGCATGGCGCGCGTCACTTAGGATTCCGTTACTGTAGAATGACTCTCGAGCGTCGCTATCCAAGGTACCAGGTTCAGGGGGCAAAAGGCAACAGCAAATCACGCCTCATTCTTTACCTTTCTCCATGGTGGGGTGGAATTCAAAGAAACCTTTGGTGTGCTGTATATTTTCCATAGATCCATGGTAGCCCACTGTCAATGGCTGAAGCCTACGTGGAATAACAAAAACCACCATGGTCATTTTATCAACAGGTCAGTTGCAGCTATTTTTCTCTTTTGTAGATGTCAATCAAGTTCTCGCTAAATAAACATCTCCTAGGTGAGGGTTATCTTACCGGTATTCCTATTCAATTTATTTGCAAGCAGGTTCTGTTTGTGAAGAAAAACAGGCCTACAAGGAAGACGTTATCAGGCTTTGACTCCAAACAGCATTAACCAGGATTTCTTCAAGAGTTGGCTATGGTGTTCAATAGGCTTGCTGTCACGTATTAAATCGATGTTTGTCACAGAGGTTGACTAGACATTTGCCCCCCTGCACCCAGTCTGGTCTAGGCTAGTTCCAAAATCAATGTATCTGCCCTGACAACTATGCAAAAGTACGCACCATAACGCACTCAACCTGGAGCAGTGGACATTGTGTATATCCCTTTTAATATCAGTGCCAATGTTATTAGTAGTAAAGAATAAAGACTAACAAAAATATATATTCACCACAGCCTATCCCTTTGCCTCAATAACTTTCTCTCTCACATACACTTTAGAATTAGCCATGACGTCAGCTCAACTGTAGAGTAGTTGGATAGTTACAATATTGCCATGTGTGTTATAATCGAAAGCTACTGTCTGTTGGCCATCGGCGGGTAGATATATATATATATATATATATATATATATATATATATATATATATATAGAGAGAGAGAGAGAGAGAGAGAGAGAGAGAGAGAGAGAGAGAGAGAGCGAGAGAGAGAGAGAAAGAGAGAGAGAGAGTAAAGCGTGTTTACACAGACGGCAAACCGCCGGGGGAATCGTAGGGGAGAGGAAGTCAGCCGGCTCTCTGTCTGCCTGCTCCAACTTCCTGCAACAAAAAAAAAGCCAGGATCTTATTTCAGTCCAGCAGAGCTGTGTAGCCTAGCTAGACGACAGTCAGCATGGAAAAACAAGGGATCATACCAATTTCATCATAAAAGTTTTGCAAGGAGGGGAAGGAAAGGCAAACAAGATATTGCAGGTAATGTGAAAACAAGGGATTTGTGTTTATTATTAGGTTATTATGTTTTTTATGGATGGCTTTGATAGTGAAAAGGGGACATATATTGGAATGTGAGTGGTTGAATTATTGTTATTGTAGATGATAGCCTATATTTTGTGTGAGTGGGCTACAGAATGACATATTTTGTTTCTAGCCTAACCAAAGTTCGACAGACATAAACCTATAAGTATTGTTGCTGTTTATTTTTATTTTTTACTGTACACTCAACGTGCCAGAGGAATAGAATAGAGCCCGCAGCAAAAGTTTCTGGTTTTTCTGGTATGGAGTACACCTAATTTCTACGAGCTTCCGGTTTGAATCTATCTTGTAGTGAACATCTTGAAAATGAATCAGTAAGGCGGAACAAGAAATAGACAGTCTCGAAGAGTCAACTTATTTCAACTCCGTACAATCCTATCTCCCTTGTGAATTATATTTTAATAGTCTATTCTAAAGGAAAAGAACGAGACAGACAGACATAGAAATAGATCATAAAAAAATGGGGTACTACAGCGACACCTAGATTAAAGTGAACAAACAGTTTGTGCTTCACTTTCTAAAGCTATGCAAAGACTACGGCGCTCACTCGCGATGTGTGGTTGGACTTTCCAGCGACAGACTGTGAATGTGAACAGGAAGAGAACAGATTTAGTCATGGCTAAGTAATGTCTGCACACAGCACCTAATCACATTAGGATTTTCCGTTCCCCAAACACTGGATGGCTTTGTACGGCGGCGCACCAGCAGTGTGACTTTTCAATCTTAGGCGACACTGAGCATCTGCAAAGGAGGCAAAGGATATTCACAACTCACAGCTTCGTGTGGGCATAGTGTGAAGGGACAGGGGCTTGCTGTCGCAATTAGAACATGTCATTAATGTAAAAAGTTAAACAAAAGAGGATTTATTTAGTATACAAGAACTCTGACTAACCAACAAGAGGATGATTCTTATTACAAAGGTGTCAGATGTGTTGTAATGAGTGCTGAGGTGATGTGGAAAGTACAACTGAAATAACCATGAACATAGAACGCCCTACCAAACAGTAATGTGTTGTCTTAGTATATGTCCAAGGGTTGGAGTGGGAGGGGGACAGTTTGACTTGATGTCATGATCCAGGCAGAGTCGGAAGTGGAACAGGATTGGGGAAATGCGCCACATAGTGTGGGATCCCCCTCTCCCTACCATACATATGCCCTTGGAAGTAGAATAGGAGGAAGTCCTGACTTTGACAGTTTTGTGGTTTCACATGGCAGATAGAAAACTCTAGGGATTGAATGTGCCAGAAACATGTTCAATCAGCTTTGACAGTGTGTGTGGGGGACGGTTTCAACCTGGTCACAGAGCATTTCGTATTATTCTGTATGTAAATCTCAAACACGTTTCGTATGGTTACATAAGACAGATGGTTACTTAAGGCAAAAACAAAAGTATGGTGGTTGGTCAGGGTGTATGGGTGGGCGTATAACGCAAACGTCTAGCGAGTTCGAATGTCATTGTTACGGAGTCTAGTTGATAGGTAATGGACTAGTTGGACTGTTCCCCAGACTCCAGGCGTAGGGATTTGTACAAGGCTTAACAAGGCTATTGAACTGAACATTGGTGTCTGTCTTTATTCCTTAATCCAACATATCATACAGAAACATGGTATCAGAAGTGGCTCGGAAAACACACGTTTGTTATTTTTGTAGCTAAGTACAGTATAGGCGCAGTTACGTTCCATATGCGAACACAAGCCGTTTCCTACTCACAACACTGATCAACTCGTGTTAGCTGGCTAGCTAGCATCACTACCTACCTCCATGACTGAAGACAAAGAAATCTCCTATTCCATTGCTATGGCAGCGAACATTCCGCCACCAAATCACATGGTTCTCACAGGGGACTGGAATACTAATTGGGACAACTTCAGGGATGAATTCGAGGACTATGCGCTGGCGACCGGTCTACATGAGAAACCCAACGAGGTACAAGCGGCAACTCTGAGGAGTTTAATGGGCAGCGAATGCAGGCATATCTACCGGCACAATCTCACCCTCACGGCACGACAACAGTGTGATGCAAAGGCTATATTGGATGCATTGAGAATTACTTCAAACCCGCCAGAAACGTAATTTACGAGCGGTTCGTTTTTCGGAAGCTGCAAACAGGAAGAGGGTGAGTCAGTACACAACTTTGTAACCCGTTTGAGAGAGAAATCCGCCACTTGTGAATACGGGGGATTGAAAGATGAACTGATTCGTGACAAAATAGTACTGGGAATTGCAAATGAGAATACGCGCCGGCGTCTACTGAGAGAGAGAGGCTTAACATTAGCAACTGCCATCGAAATGTGCCGCACTGCTGAAGTCACTGACATGAGAATGAGAGCAATGGAAACGGAAACCCCACGCTCCGACGTTGATACTGTTCACGCTGTTGCTAGGCAGACATTCAGACAAAACCAATCGAGGCAGAGTAATTCACCACGAACGGTGAACACAGAGAGCCCCGTAGCATGTAAATACTGTGGGAATACACACACACGTGGCAAAGAGCACTGCCCGGCCTATGGAAAACCATGCAGAGCTTGTGGAACTAATAATCACTTTGCAAAAGTGTGTCTCAAAAGCAAAAGAAGGGTGAGTGAGGGCAAGATTCACTGTGTTGATGATGTTACTCAATGTTCAGAGCTGAACAGTGAAAGTGACATTTACATGCATGAATCCATTGGGGCTGTACACTCAAGAGGGAAGAAATGGTTTGTGACACTACGATTACACAACAAGCAACAACAATGTCAACTGGATTCGGGTGCTACATGCAACGTAATGAGCTACAAAGACAAAATCAATCTGGCACCTGACACACATCTATTTCCCAGCGATACTAGACTAAAGCTGTACTCAGGAGAACTAATGAGCTCTATGGGCACCTTTGAGACCGAATGTGTTATTCGGGGACGCAAACACAAGCTGGAGTTCGAGATTGTGAAAACCAGTCAAAATCCTCTCCTCTCAGGCTCTACATGCGAACGCCTGGGACTGATGCAGTTCACTGTACCAAATGACCTGCACATTGTGGATCATGTCCAGCATGGACCCCTGTCCAAAGAACAACTACTCAGCAGATATGACGATGTATTCAACATGCCCGTTGAATCAGTGCCTGGGGAGGTACACTTTGAAGTGGATGAGAGCATTACTCCAGTCCAGTGTGCTCCTCGCAATGTGCCCATTGCAATGAAAGTGGCTGTGAAGGCCCAGCTGGACAAGTATGAGGCCGATGGCCACATGACATCTGTGACTGAACCAACTGACTGGATCAGCAATATGGTCATAGTGAAAAAAACCAGAGAAGCTGAGGGTCTGCATCGACCCAAAGCATCTGAACCAAGCACTGAAACGATCCCACTACATCATGCCGACACTAGAGGATGTCCTCTATAAGCTTCCCAAGGCCAGGATTTTCACCTTGGTGGATGCCCGAGATGCATTCCTTCAGTGCAAGCTGGACGAAGAAAGCAGCTTCATGACTACCTTCTGGACCCCCTGGGGTCGGAAACGCTGGCTCAAGCTCCCGTTTGGTGTCTCAGTGGCGCCTGAGGTATACCAACGCAAGCAGCACGAGTTACTGGCTGGGCTCAAGGGCATTGAACCCATCGCCGATGATATCCTGATCGTAGGCTGTGGTGAAACAGACGAAGAAGCAGAACGCGACCACGATGTGAAGCTCCTGGCACTGATGGAGCGCTGCCGATCAGTTAAGCTCGTCTTGGCCTGAAGAAGCTGCAGTTCAAGGTGAAAGACGTCCACTTCCATGGCCACATTCTCTCGGCAAAAGGCCTGAAGCCGGACCCAGACAAGGTCCAAGCGATCCTCGACATGCCAAACCCGTCTGATGCAAAAGGAGTACAGCGTCTCATCGGCTTTGCAAACTATCTTGCAAAGTTCATGCCACACCTATCAGCAGTCTGTGAGCCTCTGCGCCGGTTGCTGGACAAAGACACACCATGGCACTGGCTACCCAAGCACGAGGCCGCAGTGCAGGAGATGAAATCTCTGGCTTCATCCATGCCAGTGTTGCGCTACTACGACGTCACGAAGCCTGTCACAATCCAGAGCGACTCTAGCCAAAGGGGACTTGGATGCTGCCTTATGCAGGAAGGCCAGCCCGTTGCGTTTGCCTCGAGAGCGCTCACCCCCACCGAACAAAACTATGCACAAATTGAGAAAGAGTGCCTCAGCATCGTCTTCTCCTGCCAGCGATTCCATCACTACTTATATGGTCGAGAGCTGGTCACCGCTGAAACTGACCACAAACCACTCATTGCCATATTCAGTAAACCTCTCCTCAACGCGCCCAAGAGGCTTCAAAGTATGCTCCTGACTCTGCAAAACTACAGCCTGAAGGTCATTTACAAGCCAGGACCTGAGATGTACATCAGCGACACACTGAGCAGGGCAACAGCACAATGTACAGGTAGAGGCACTGCCTATCAGCGGCAGGCCATCTGTTCGCTACAGCAGGAACAACAAGATGTTCAACAGATCAATCAGGCAGACTACTTAAACGTGACAGATCACCGCCTAGCCCAGATCAGGCAACATACTGACAAGGACGAACACCTACAGTCACTGAAGTCCATGGCTCTAGCAGGTTGGCCATATCTGAAAGAGGAGACACCTTTCACAGTGAGAGAATACTGGACCTTTCGAGATGAGATCAGTGTGCAAAATGGCGTCTTGTTCAGAGGTCAGAAGGTCATTATTCCCAAATCACTACGTCCAGAGATGCTTACCCGCATACACTCCAGTCACGTCGGAGGTGACGCATGCTACCGTCAGGCTCGTGAAACATTATACTGGCCAAACATGCAAGCAGAAATTAAAGACTTTGTCAGCAACTGTACCACATGCAACGAGTACGCTCATGAACAGCAAAAGGAAACCATGATGTCACACGAACTGCCCACAAGGGCCTGGCAAATCATCAGCATGGACTTATTCAGCCACAGACAAAAGGACTATCTTCTCCTCGTTGATCATTACTCTGACTTTTGGGAAATTGAACTGCTCCCTGACTTGTCCGCAGAGACGGTCATAAAGCGCTGCAAGGCGCAGTTTGCAAGGCAAGGTCAGCCTGACAAGGTAATCACGGACAATGGCCCACAATTCACTGCACAGTTCAAGCGTTTCGCCTCAGAATGGGAGTTTGACCACGTGACCTCCTCTCCAAGACACCCAAAAGCAAATGGCAAGGCAGAATCAGCTGTCAAGATTGCAAAAAACCTGTTAAGCAGGGCCTTGCGCGACAGCAACGACCCATGGAAAGCGATCTTACAGTGGAGGAACACACCCACCGAAAACATGGACAGCAGCCCAGCACAACGCCTTCTGTCCAGACGTCTGAAGACTACTATCCCCGTAGCTAACAAGCTACTTGAGCCCTGCGTCATGGTTGGCGTCACGGACAAACTGCGTCACAGAAAGCAGCTCGCTAAGTGCTTCTACGACCGGACTGCTCGAGACCTACCAGAGCTGGAGGTGGGTGAAACTATAAGGATGAAACCGCTGCCGGGAGACCACACAGGACTTTGGAGGCTGGGCACATGCCTACAGAGAGTTGCACCACGTTCTTACCTGGTGGATGTTGGTGGCTCCCTCTATCGTCGCATCGGGTGGATCTGCGCGTAGCAGAGCAGACAAACCAGAACATGCCATACACTCACTTAGATGAGCTGGATCACAGTCCAGGCCTAAGGGTAAGGGGTGCAGAATTGAGACATGAGCCAACTGAAGGTGAAGCTTCTACCCCACCAAACTCTCCAGCTCGTGGCCCTAATCCTACCCCTGTCAGAGCCAATACTTACTCACGGGTGGGTCGGCTGTGCAAGCCACCGGACAGGCTTACTCTGTAAGCAAGAGACTTAACTTGTTGTCTGTTAATTTAAAAAAAATATTTCAAAAAATAAAAAATAAAAAATAAATTTAAAAAAGGAAGATGACAGCTGAAGTAAAAAGAAAATGTCATGCTTTTCAATTGTTATGACTTGACTGTTAAGAACGCAATGTTATGCCGTTATGTTTGCACTTTCTATTGAAAAGGATGATGTTACGGAGTCTAGTTGATAGGTAATGGACTAGTTGGACTGTTCCCCAGACTCCAGGCGTAGGGATTTGTACAAGGCTTAACAAGGCTATTGAACTGAACATTGGTGTCTGTCTTTATTCCTTAATCCAACATATCATACAGAAACAGTCATCACGGACACCTTTAGCATTTTAGCTAATTAGCAACTTTTAAAATGACTTACTACTTTTTAGCTACTTTGCAACTACTTAGCTTGTTAGCTAACCCTTCCCCTAACCCTATCCTTAACCCTTTTAGCTAACCCTACTCCTAACCCTAACTTTAAACCTTTTAGCTAACCCTTCCCCTAACCTTTTAACCTAACTCCTAAATTTAACCCTAACCTTAACCCCTAACCCTAACCCCTAGCCTAGCAAAAGTTAGCCACCTAGCTAGAATTTGTAACATATCATACATTTTGCAAAATCGTAACATATCATACGTTTTGCAAATTCGTAACATATTGTACATTTTACACATTTGTAACATATACACATTTTGCAAATTCGTAACAGATAATATGAATTGTAATTCGTAACATATCATACGAAATGGGCGATGGACATCCACAAATTAATACATACCATACGCAACGTAACATATCATACTAAATGGCATGTCTCGGATTTACGAAATGCTTTGAGACCAGGTTGGGGTGAGACTGTGTGTGTGTGTGTGTGTGTGTATACAGTGCCTTCAGAAAGTATTCAAACCCCTTGACCTTTTCCACATTTTGTTGAGTTACCTGATTTCAAAATGGATGAAATTCAGATTGTTTTGTCACTGGCCTACACACAATTCCCCATAATGTCAAAGTGGAATAATGTTCTTCTAAATTTTTTACAAATGAATTAAAAATGAAAAGCTGAAATGTCTTGAGTCAATTAGTATTCAAACCCTTTGTATGGCAAGCCTAAATATGTTCAGGAGTAAAAATGTGCTTAACAAGTCACATAATAATTTGCATGGACTCACTCTCTGTGCAAAAATAGTGTTTAACATGATTTTTGAATGACTGCCTCATCTCTGTACCCCACACATACAATTATCTGTAAGGTCCCTCAGTCAAGCAGTGCATTTCAAACAGATTCAACCACAAAGACCAGGGAGGTATTCCAATGCCTTGCAAAGTAGGGCACCTATTGGTAGATGCGTAAAAAAAAAAAACAGACATTGAATATCCTTTTGAGCATGGGGAAGTTGTTCATTACACTTTGGATGGTGTATCAATACCCCCAGTCACCAAAGATACAGACGTCCTTCCTAACTCAGTTGCCGGAGAGGAAGGAAACCGCTCAGGGCTTTCACCATGAGGCCAATGTTGACTTTAAAACAGTTATAGAGTTTAATGGCTGTGATAGGAGAAAACTGAGGATGGATCAACAACATTGTAGTTTCTCCACAATACTAACCTAATTGATAGAGTGAAAAGAAGGAAGCTTGTATAGAATACAAATATTCCAAAACATGCATCCTCTAAAGTAATACTGCAAAACATGTGGCAAAGCAATTCACTTTTTGTCCTGAATACAAAGTGTTATGTTTGGGGCAAATCCAATACAACACATTACTGAGTACCACTCTCCATATTTTCAAGCATAGTGGTGGCTGCATCATGTTATGGGTATGCTTAAAATCGTTAAGGACTGGGGAGTTTTTCAGGATAAAAAAGAAACGGAATGGAGCTAATCACAGGCAAAATCCTAGAGGATAACCTGGTTCAGTCTGCTTTCCACCAGACACAGGGAGATGAATTTACCTTTCAGCAGCACAATAACCTAAAACACTGGAGTTGCTTACCAAGAAGACAATGAATGTTCCTGAGTGGCCGAGTTACAGTTTTGACTTAAATCTGCTTGTAAATCTATGGCAAGACCTGAAAATGGTTGCCTAGTAATGATCAACAACCAATTTGACAGAGCTTGAAGAATTTTGAAAATAATAATGGTCAAATGTTGCACAATCCAGGTGTGGAAAGCTCTTAGAAACGTACCCAGAAAGACTCACAACTGTAATCGCTGCCAAAGGTGCTTCTACAAAGTATTGACTCAGGGGTGTGAATACTTATGTAAATTAGATATTTCTGTATGTAATTTTCATAAATGTGCACAAATTTATAAAAACATGTTTTCACTTTGACATTATGGGGTATTGTGTGTAGACGGATGACAAAACATCTATTTAATCAATTTTGAATTCGAGCTGTAACACAACAAAATGTTGAATAAGTCAAGGGGTATGAATACTTTCTGAAGGCACTGTATGTACTATGAACGTGTGTGTGTAATTATGTGTGTGTGAGTACATGTGTGTTTACCACATACGTGTGTCTGGGTGTATCTGTGTACGTATGTCTGGGTGTGTATGTGTACATGTGTCTGGGTGTGTATGTGTACATGTGTCTGGGTGTGTATGTGTACATGTGTCTGGGTGTGTATGTGTACATGTGTCTGGGTGTGTACGTTTGTCTGGGTGTGTATGTGTATGTGTGTCTGGGTGTGTATGTGTACATGTGTCTGGGTATGGATGTGTACGTGTGTCTGGGTGTGTACGTGTGTCTGGGTGTGTATGTGTACGTGTGTCTGGGTGTGTATGTGTACGTGTGTCTGGGTGTGTATGTGTACATGTGTGGTGTACAGTAAGTGAGTGTATGGTTGATAAGGCATTCATTGATCAGGGTCACTAACATTTTACTTTTCTCACCACAAAAACAATCATTGAGTTTGCCTGTCTCAGATATTGAAAGAGAGACAGACGAGAACAATTTCCCAGGTAATGTCCAAAATGGCACCCAATTCCCTATGAAGTGCACTACTTCTGATCAGACTAGTCTGTGTGCTAGTCTCTGTTCTACCAGGCAGACAGGAGCTCATAGGGCTACACATTCCTTTATTAAATGACAAACCCACCCTGGTCTCTTTCTCTGGGCCCGTCATACTTCCTGTAGCCTCAGCCAGGTTGGACCGCAGCATACTTCTGGCGTGAACTGTTGTCCTACTTTTCTTTTTTCTCTCTCATCTGCTACTCTGTTACTTTACACTACACACTAGTCGGTACTGTTATATTCCACACTATGACTTTTCTTTACACTACAAATATCGTCTCAAAACATCACAGTACAGGCTACTACAGTGTAATACTCTAGGTATACAATACAATAAATGTTTATTGATCCATTATAGAAACGACACCTTACAACACACACAACAGGCTAGGAGCAGCACAGGGTCACTCTCCGGTGGCTGGCCCGCTTATCTAACCTCCAGGCTACCGCCGCCCACGAACAGCACCATAACCCTGGTCCCATGTTGATGATGTCAGTTGTGTTTGAGAAAGGTCCCCACTGGCAGATAGTTCATGTCCCTCTAGGTATGAACAGTGCCATCACCTTGTGGCAGTTCTTGAACTTGCCAACAGTCGTTGATGTTGGTGATGTGTCTGTCGCAATCCCATATTGAGGACGTCAGAGGTGTGTTCTTCTTGGTACCGACAGTAAAATCATAACCATAGCCCTTATAACCCTTGCTGTAGGTATGGACAGTGCCATCACGTTGTGGCAATTCCTGCTGCAACTTCTCTTGGACCAGAGCTACAAGCACCTGATCTGCTGGACGTCCACTGACGGGGAGTTCAAACTGCTCAAGTCAGAGGAGGTGGCCAAGCTATGGGGGCTCCGCAAGAACAAGACTAATATGAACTATGACAAGCTCAGCAGAGCACTGAGATACTACTATGACAAGGTGCAATACACTCTCACTACACCTACACCTACACACACATAATAACACTACCCAGACACTACACTAACTGTACTACACATAAATAACAAGACCAACATGAACTATGAGAAGCTGAGCAGAGCACTCAAATACTACTATGACAAGGTAGAATACAATCATATCACAATACATTCTTATAAAAAAGGATTCTCAAAAGGTTCTTTGGAGAGGTTCTTTCATCCAGATTTTTTTTGGGCTCTAAGTAGCACCTTTCTTTCAAAGAGTATCTGTAAACTTTTAATTTGACATTTGGGTTGATGTGACCTTTCTCAAAACATTACTTGAGTGAGCCCATTTACATCAGTGTTAAACACTCTCACATAGGGGAAAATCTCACTTAGTTGTTCTTCTTTTTCAACCAAAGATCCCCACTGGCAGATAGTTCCACTTCCACTTCCTCTTCTCACCTTAACAACAGCACAGCCATATACGGTGATGCATCTCTCAAACACATGTAAGGGCCATTTTGCGATCATTTTTGTGTGGCTTTGGTAGAATATATCTATGATAGAAATGTGGTGAAATCAAAATGGCCCCGTCAACACTGATCATTTAGGGTTCTGTTATTCGTTGACAACAGAAATAAAAATGTATATTGTTGTTATCAGCTTATAAATGTGTAATAGAGCTTTTGACTATTAATGAAGAAATAGTATGTATGAAGAAAATACAAGGTAAATCAGGAGGTCATTTTAAGGTTCAACCTGCACACTAATCCCACCCTCCTCTCTGTTCCAGAACATCATCAAGAAAGTGATCGGCCAGAAGTTTGTCTACAAGTTTGTCTCGTTCCCGGAGATCTTGAAGATGGACCCTGCGGCGGTAGAGATGGGCTTGACGTCCGGCAGGGTGACCCTCCACGAGGATGACGTCAGGGACCTAGACGTAGAGGAGGAAGAGGAGGAGGAGGAGGAGGAGGCACAGCAGCAGAGGAGAGCCCTGGGGGCAGCGTTGGGGGCGGCTGCTGCGGCTCAACAGGCTGCGTGTCGTAACGACTACCTCCGCTCTGGTCTCTACTCCTCCTTCAGCATCAGCTCCCTCCATCATCCTCCAGAGGAGCTGCTCAGAGCCTTGAGGGAGAGGCAGGAAAGACAGCAGGACGAGGCCCAGTCCGGAGTCATCCGCTTCGGGGCCGGTACCACAGAGCGAACTCCACCCTCACCCTCCCTCATCAAGCCTTCATCACAATCCTTCAGCACCCACAGTCCATCTAAACCCTCCCCCCTCCACCACCATCACCACCGGCGCTCCCCATCCTCCTCCCCTCCCAGCCCTAACCCCCAGCCCGGACCGGGGCGAGGAGGCTGGAGCCCAGAGGCTGAAGAGGAGGAGGGTGAGGACTCTGACCAGGGGGCCCAGCCCTTGAATCTCTCCTCTGGGCACAGAGAGAGAGAGAGGGCCCTGCAGCCTCCGGAGAAGAGGACCAGTGGTGGTATTAGGGCTAATGGTAGTAGTTATGGAGACAGTGGACATGGACTCCCACCCAAAACAAAGAAGCCCAAAGCCCTAGAGATCTCCTCCCCCTCCCTGCTCCTGACAGGAAGTGACATTGGCTCCATAGCCCTTAACAGCCCCGCCCTGCCATCCGGGTCCCTCACCCCGGCCTTCTTCACTGCACAGGTGAATTATACTGCTATGTAGCTATGTTATAGGCTACTTGGCAGAAGCTTTTATCCAAAGCGTATAGTGTTGCAGTGATTTTCTGTTTCTATCTCATCTGTACCGTTGCCTGCCTGGCCATGGAGGGATGGGCTTTATATTTTCTCAATTGTCTAAAAAATAACTGAAAAAACTGACCAGCTAGAAGCCACTCTTAGAAAAAGTGTTCCAAAAGGGTTATTTGGCTGTCCCCATAGGATAACCCTTTTTGGTTCCAGGTAGAACCATTATGGGTTCCAGGTAGAACCCTCTGTGGAAAGGGTTCTACATAGAACCCAAAAGGGTTCTACCTGGTATCAAAATGGGTTCTACCTGGAACCAAAATGGGTTCTACCAGGAACCAAAAAGGGTTCTTCCGGGAACCAAAAAGGGTTCTTCAAAGGGTTTTCCTGTGGGGACAGCCGAAGAACCCTTTTAGGTTCTAGGGATCCCCTTTTTTTCCCCAATAATAACCTTCCAACATGATTGTTTTCAGTCTTTTCCAATCAGTGTAGATGAAGGGAAGGAGACGAGAGGACAGATTTTTAGACAGAGGAGAAAGAGCCATGGATCTTATCCAGACCTGAGGTCATCAGTCTCCCCAAAGCCCAGCTAAAGTAGCAAGGCTCTGCCACAGGCCACAGGCCACAGTCTGGCTCTGGAAACACTTATAGATGATATGGGCCATGGAATATCATGGGCAACTCTTCAGTACAATTTTATTGAGCGTACTCTCTGTTAAAAAGCTGCATTCCAACTCAAGCAGCAGTGAAAATCCACATCAAAAAGACACATTTTCTACAATGTTTTTTTTAGTTAAAAAGATATCATTATCCCAGAACAGAAATTACACCAGAACAGAAAACTTCTGCACACAGTGAGATACAGCCTATACAGCAGGGATCATTAACTAGATTCAGCCGCGGGCCGATTTTTTCATGAGCGGATGGATGGTCGGGGGGCCAGAACATAATTACAAATAATTTGTAGACTGCAAATTAAAGCCCAAACAGATATAATGTTTGACTAAAACATAATCATTTCAAACCTTGCTTACATTTGTATATGATCATGTCTCTTTATTATGTGTGGGAATACTTGGGAACAGATTTCTTAAATTAAAATCACTTGGAGCTGATTTCCTGGTGTTTTTACAGTCTTTTATGTCCACACAAAAAAACAACCCAAAAAAATGTTTTTTTTTTCAGAAATAAAAACACCCACTGGCCAAATTCGGGCCGCCAGTTGGGGAACCCTGCTATACAGCAACAACAGAACAACACCAACAGTTTATTGGTGTGCGAAGTGAGATCAGAGGAAAAACCTGAGATTTACAAAAATCCTGTCCTCATCAGGGAGAGAGAGAGGGAGCAAGAGAGAGAGAGAGAGAGAAAGACAGAGAAAGAGGGGAAGAGGCCCTAATTGATGCCATATGCTCCAATCATTCCATTAATAGTGAAGCGGCAGACCAGGCAGGCAGGGCGTCCCACTCCTCTGCTCCCTCCACAACACTGGCTTATTTCTCTCCCTGGAGGTGAATTGATTTGAACATATGTTGCTCTCGAGCCTCTACAGGCGTTCCAAGGAAGGGCTGTGATGCCTAAGGAGTGAAACCCTAATCAACAACAATCACCCCTCTCCCCGCTACCTCACCCCTGTATCACCCCTGTATCGAAAGGAGAAACCACAGAAATGTGTTTTTGCTGTTCATAATAACACCAAGCTGAGGGAAATGAACATTTTTACATTTCAGGATGTTTTCACATTGAGTCACCTTATAAAAAAGGGAATAATACTTTCAAAATGTATTATACCTCAAGTGAAGGAGTTTTATTTCAAACAGTGGTCATTGCAGTTATTATCACAGATCCAAATCTCACATACTCTTTACTATCTCTGCACCCCCCTCCCCCTCTTCCTTCTCACTCCCTAGACTCCGTCTGGCCTGCTGCTGGCTCACAGCCCTCTGTTGTCAGGCATCCACTTCTGGAGCAGTCTTAGTCCCATAGCCCCTCTGAGCCCTGCACGGCTGCAAGGCCATGGATCTCTGTTCCAGGTAAGCAAGACAAGGGAAGGAGGGAGGGAGGGAGGGAGGGAGGGAGGGAGGGAGGAGGGAGGGAGGGAGGGAGGGAAGGAAGGAAGGAAGCGAGGGAGAGAAGGATGGAGAGAGATAAAGGAAGGGAGAGAGCAGTCTGAGTCCCGTAGCTGCTCTGAGCGCTGCACGGCTGCAAGGACGCGGATCATTGTTCCAGGTAAGCAAGAGAAGGAGCGAGGGAGAGAGAGAGACGTTAGGTGAAAGAACAGAGAAGTGCTGAATGGACTGTGTTTGTTTGTTTACTGAAGCTTGTTTGTTTACTCCTGAAGATGGATAGGCAAAGAGGAAGTTCTTAGAGAGATGGTTCAATTCTACTCAACTGTAATAATGAGCGAAGCACAGGGCAGGGGAACCCCACACTGTTCTTTTTCGTTCCTCTATCTGTTAACATTTTCCATCCGGCAGTATAATGTATGAAAATGTGTCAGGTAGAATAAATGTTAGCATTTCTCTCCATGTCTCCATTTCTCAAAACACTTGACTTGCCTGGTAATATTAATACGTAACTTTTTCCACATCCCTCTTTATCCATTTGATCTTAAGTACACTTACCTCTAATTCTACATTACAGGTCATTTTAAGATGTTCTATAATAGGGTACTTAGTGTGTGTATAAAGTAGACAACCAGATGAGATAACATGAGCAGTCTTTGTTACTGGCTGGGTTTGTTACATTAGGAGAAGCTTTCTCGTCTCTCAGTCAGTATACCTCAGTCCAGCGGTTCCGGAGGTGTCCAATTTCAGCGCTCAGCAAAGGCAGAGAGGGAGAGGATATCCTGTGAATACTTCCTGTTTGAGCCCAAGGGAGCCGAGGCAGACTGAACAGGGTGGACTGGTTTCTGAGAGGGCTGATCCTGGTCTGCATCCCAAATGGAACCCTATCCCCTAAATAGTATACTACTTTTGAACAGAGCCCTATGGACCCTGGTCAAAAGTAGTGCATTATGTAGGGAAGTTTGCCATTTGGGACACAGACCTGCTCCTCGTTTGTGCAGCTAGGCTGCTAGCTAGCCCCCTCCTCCGCTCCCATCAACACACACACACAAACCTGTGGCCTTTTTTTTATGTACAATGCGCTCACTTCTCCCTCTATACAGCCTGTTGTGGTGGTAGAAACGATCAGATGGGAGTGAGAAGGGAGGGAAAGGAGGAAGAGGCACAGTGCATAGAACAACAGGAAACCGGGAAACTGGAGCAGTGACAACACTACAGTTCCTCTCGTGATAGGAGCATTGGCAGAGAGACCTGGCAAAGGCTTCTGTGAAGTGGAAACATAGTGAATTTGTTGGAAGGAATAAAGCACTCGGGGGCAGTATTAAATGCAGTGTACAGGCCTCATCCACAGTTTCTTCATCCACAGTTCTGTTTGCCCAGCACTAGTTTTAGAAAGTTTGGGATGTACAGTATACTGACACTTCAGGAGCATTGGCTGAACCTCCACCTCGCTTCCCCCTGCTCTCTCTCCACAGTTTCCCAGTCTAATGAATGGACACCTCCCGGTCCCCCTGCCAAACCTGGATGGGTCCCCCTCCCACCTGCTCCTGTCCCCTGCCAATCACAAGTCCTGATTCAGACTCTCTACTTAGACCATCTTCATCAAGCATCTCTTCTCAAGGACTATAATCATCATTAGTCGTTGTTTATGTTCAGGCAAACGTGCTTATGATTTGGGGTCTCAAAAACTCCCCATCAGCCACCTGTATAAGTAGTAGTATTATTATAGTCTTCATCGTTAGCCTTAAGTTTCTGTAAAATGATTTTACAATGTAAATACGCAAGATTGACTCTACATTACATGGCTTGTTGACCTCACTTTTTATTGCACTTAAGTTGGTTAAAATTCCAGTTGCATTGTTGAAAGCACTTGGTTAAAGCCATACACCGTGAGGTCTGTGAGACCTCTGGCGTGTTATAATTAAGTACATTTCCACAGCAGGACCCTGTCCAAATGGACAGTAGTTAGGGTTAGCCCTGGGGTGGGCAAACCTTTTGGCTCAAGGGCCACTTTGAGTTTTTGAAATCAAGTGAAGGGCCACATACTATATGCGTGACAAAACATGTGAAGCCTTTATTCATTTTCACATTGACACGCAACTACTAGTGGACTGTAGGTGTACATATGCTTGCAGAACAATTCTTCCCTTGTACCATCTACACTTGTTTTTTGTGAACACATTTTTCACAAAATGTACAATTTATAACATCACAGACACAGTCAAACACACACAGATCCTGCATCTCTACCCTTGTAAAGTAAAATCAAACTTACAGTCACAATATGCAAACTTAAAAATAGATATATATTATATGACTGGAGACATGCAAAATGTGTAAAAAAAAAAAAAAACTATTCTAAATTTGAGTGATACATATGGTAAGAGCATCCGTTTCATTTGGAATGATCTGTTTTTGAAAGCATATTAAGGAACAATTCTCATCTCCATTGTGAGCCATATTTACAGTTATCCAATCACCTCAGCCCAAATCTGACTGATTAGTTATTACCTGTATCCAAGTGCATTGCTGGATAATTCTCACTGCATAACCATCACCATGAAAAAGCATTATCCTTGCCTACCCCAGTCATGGTTATTCGAGTCTTAATGTGAACAATGGAGCTGGTCACCTCTCTTGGCAAGGGCATCAAAGTCTGGTATCATCTTTGATGTAGAGATTCTCAGAACAGCTGACAAGTGGTCATTTGTTAAATTTGACCTGTGAAGGGTTTGTTGTAATTCATGACTGAGAACGTTTGTTCACACACATATGTAGACCCGAATAAAACAAGCATCCTTTTGGCTTGCTTTTTAATGTTTGGAAACTTTTTTTTCATTCAGTGAGCAATAGAACTGGTCTATTGTTGCTGTTTTGTACTTGTCCTTCAAAGCACTGTCACATTGGATGTCGATGAGCTCCAATTGTGTGTCTGGTGGTGCTTTCTCACAGTCGAAAGACAGGGGGCATGATACAAGCTCCAGCTCAGTCTCAATCTTGGTGAAGTCTGAGAAGCGGCGGGAAAATGTAGCATGCAGGTCGATCAAAGTGCTACTGTATGTCTAAGTGCCGCACTGCGATGTGGGCGTGTTCAGTATGGCCAGTGTCGGAAAATGAGCGATAGATTGGCTGCTCATTTGTCTGGAGAACAACATAAGTTTGGCCTTGAATGCTTTCACATTGGAATACAGTTCATGCACAAAAACACAATTTCCCTGCAGTTTCACATTTAGATCGTTCAGATGCCCCAATATGTCCACACCGAAAGCAAAGTCGCTCAGCCAGTCTGTGTTTTACAACTCGGGAGAAGTCGTCAGACAAGTTTTACAACCACTTTGACAACATTTTCCAGCTTTAACACACTTTTACACAGGGCTTCCTGATGAATAATACAGAGAAGAAATATAAATTCCTCAGAGTTAGGGTTTTCTTCTTTTACTTTGTCTTGTAATCTTTTTAGTAGGCCGATGTTTTTACCGGTTAGATTTGGTGATCTGTTGTGACGTTTGTCAGTTTCCTCCACGGTAGATTCATTTTTTCCAAGCAGATAGACACCCTGTCATATAAATCAGAGTCCCTAGTTGATCCCATCATTGATTCCATTGCAAGAATTTCCTCTGTTATTTCAAAGTTCTCATTTATTCCTCTGACAAAAATGTAAAGTTGAGCGGCATTCAGAGTCCACTTTCCTCATTTTTGCAGCACTCATTTTTCACGTCAAAAGTCGTCAAGCGATGAAGTGGCTATGATGCCTGAGCGCATTCTGAATCTGACAGTAGGCCCAAATACAGAGTGCGCTGCCAGGCTACAGCGCCATCTATTGGAGGTTGTTTGTATATCATGGAATTAGTAATTTTAGGCCAAAAATCTTAACTCAAATATAATAATATTTAATACATTTAAAAAACGTCTCGCGGGCCGGATTGAAGTGCCCAGCAGGCCGAAGATGGCTGGACAGCAAACAGGTCTAGGACCAGGCTAGTTAAGCATAGCTTAGCGATGTATGACAACATGTACGACAGGATCCACACATCAGCTAACAAATGCTCTCTTCATGCACAGGGCTTGGTTGTTTTAATCTTGTACAAAATATATTTCTTTGTCTTTTTTTATGATTTTCATAATAGAATGTGAAACATTGTTGTTTCCATTGAATTACATTGAATTGCATTATATGCAGTGTGCTTTTTAAATAGTACCAGCTGTGCCTTTTCAAAATGTAAGAATATTATTGCTGTATTTCTCCTCCTTTAAAAAAAAAAATGTTTTATATAAAACATAATTATATAAAGAAGAGATTCCAAATCAATGAAAAAGCTTTGTAACACTTTAATGTTTTTTTGTTATGCAGTATATATTCTGTATAATTTTATATTGGTGAAAAGTTTTGAATAAACCTGAAGCATTGAATGTTGCAACTGCCTTCTGGTCTTCATATTATACAGTAGAAGTCTGAAGCACTGTGTGCAGAAGTGACACACCAGAAAACTTCTCCAAGTATTTTTCACCTTCAGTTACATTTTATTTTCTCTGAAAAAAATCAAGCTCAAATATAAGGAGGACATCCCCAACGACATGCCACACCAATAATAACAATGATCCACAAATAAACTTCATGTAATAGTATCATACAAAACATCAGGTAGGTAACACTGTTAAATTGACCGTAGCAGGCTCAGTACTGTATTCACTAGGAGAACTGGGCCTTCATTCATAAAGCGTCTCCGAATAGGAGTGCTGATCTAGGATCAGGTCCTCCCAGTCCATGTAATCTTATTCATAGTCTCTTCTCAGAGCCGCTGGAGTACCCAGAGTCTTATTCATTATGATCATAAAGGTATAACTGACCCTAGATCAGAATTCCTACTCTGAGATGCTTCATAAATATGGGCCTTGGACTAGTACTAAGAGCACCCTGAATAGAATCGGAAGGGTCCATCCGAAATAGCACCCTATTCCATATAGTCTACTACTTTTGACCAGAACCCCATAGTAGGGTGACATTTCGGACGCAACCGAGAAGTTCAGTGACTGTATGTGCGCTTCTTTTCCCATACAGAGCAAGCATGCAACACAATTATGATGAACGCAATCCAAAACAAGGTACGATTTTACAGTTGGTTGATGGAGGATGGGAATGAATGAATGTATGGATGGATGACAGTGGTTGGACAGTACAGTGGGATTTCAGCTCCGCTCACACATCCTTCATGACAGACACAGGAAGTTTGGTGCAATAGAGAGGAGAGGAGTTGTCATCATGCGGTGGTAATAGACGCGTTCCAGGTCGCCTACATCACAGTCACGTTGTGCAGGGTATTAGATTGTTAGGTCATATTGATAGATTTACTGTCATTAAAAAAATAGTTCCTCATTTGTAGAAGATCTATGACCAATTACATTTGTATCAGATTTCTACAAATGAGAAAGTAGCATTTCATATTGCAGGAACCCTCATCAATATGACTTAATGATCCAATAACCTGAGCAACCCATCTGCAATGTAGGTGACCTGGACCATGGCCAATGTCTCTGGGTGTTCAGAAGAATTTGGGAGTCATATATTTGTCACATTCCTGTAATGCCTATGTCAAATTCTACATGTCTTTGTCTTTCTGTTTTTTTTGTTCATTCATTGGTCATGAGTCATGACAAGAGACCACAGCATTCTGGAATGATATGACATTGCAAAGCAATCATCCAGACGGTCTCAATCTTCTCCCTATCGGCTTGCTTCCGCGCTCTAACTAGTAGGTGTTGGGAGCAATACTGTATGGTGGAAGCTCCAGATCTACATAGCTTATATCCACTAACAACTATGTGAACCTGTTTTCACCAAGCCAATCACTGCTCGCATATCTTCTATCAAAATGGAGGTACAGTATTTCAGGTTGACAGCAGGTGGATATGGTCAGGGCTGAACTGGCCTCAACAGTATCTTGTGAAATAAAAGGTCCAGAAATATGGATGATGTTTGAATGCACGCCAACAGAAAAGAGAAAATCCAAAACATCAGACTCCGCAACAACAAAGATCCCTCTGTCTGTCTGTCTTACACTCACACACACTTAGAGGAGTTTTGAGGTGGCAATAATGGAAATGAATGATGACTAAAGAGCAAAACACCACTTAAAAATAATAAAAAATCTATACACATTGCATGTTTTTTTTTTTAAAGTGACTGAGCCAGTTAGAATCTTCTAGACAGTAGTTGGATTTTTAGCAGCAAATTCTCCCAGTTTCACCGGGCCAGAACCACAGGGGCCAAACTGTACTGTAGATAGGGGCCCCTGGCAGGTAGGGGGGGGCCACACAGAGGGAGGAGGAGGGGGGGGGGGTATCCTACCCCCCTGGCCCTTGTAGATATCCATCTCTGGGACTGAACTGTCTCCGTCTGTATGACTGTACAGGTAGCTGTTGAACAGGAACCTAGAAGAGCATGCTCTGCCTTCTGTTCTTGCCATTACCTGAGGGATAAAACCAAAACAAAAGCACAAATTCATAATTTGAAGGGACTATTGTGTTATTGTGGTTTTATCTTAAACCACTAGGTAAATGAAGACGATTTGGAGGTGATAATAAATAAACACCTTTTTCAGGGTATTAATGTATATTGAATGTTTTTAAATTGTTTTTCATTTTTGAAAAATGGAAACAGTATTAAAATTGATCCCTGGGGGACTCCACTCACCTGACTCAGGATAGTTAGAGTTCCTATAGCCAGGATCTCTTTGCAGTTGGACCTCCTTCAGTGTAAATATGGATATGCCTGTCACACAAACACAAAAGAGAGAAAAGGAACGAAGATAAGCATTACCATAGCCAGAACAATTCCATTTCCATATTTAGAACACTCAGAGCTTTGTTACACAGTTGCAGCTGACTACTTGAGTGTGTAAACTGCAGACTGATATCACTAGAACAGTAAGCAGAGCCTGCCAAGTCTCCAGCCCTGCTCTCTGGCAGTGTGTGTGTGTGTGTATCACTCACTCTCTGGCAGTGTGTGTGTGTGTGTGTATCACTCACTCTCTGGCAGTGTGTGTGCGTGTGTGTATCACTCACTCTCTGGCAGTGTGTGTGCGCGCGTTCCCAGGCTGCTGAAGTAGGGCTCTCTCATCGACTCATCTGCAGACATCCGCTTCTTGGACTCGTACTGGAAAAGCAACGACAGAGAAACATTACAGTGTGTGTGTGTGTGGGTGTGTCCCTCTATTGGAGAACTCATGACATACAAACATCACCACTCTGCATTTCAACTCCTGCCTACAGGAAGCTAAATAGTAAGTCATATTAAATATTAAATAATGTACTGTACACGTCTACCTTCTGGTGAAGTTATTATAGGCCATGTGTTCACTGAGTGTTCCCTTACAATTCTCCCAGTTTTGTCCAAGTACATTGTCCCAATGTAACATCAACATGTGACTGGTTTTCAGATACGGGTGTTGGAACAGTGGAGCAACGCTTCGGATGATTGTTTATTCAATGAGTTCATGTGTTTTTATCCGTCCCTATTCAAATATAGTGGAACTCACTTTTAGAAATGACAGAAGCAGGTCAATGCCGTCAGTGTCTAACCTGAGAACGGAGAACCACAGAGAGCGAGAGAAACAGAGAGAGAGAGAGAGAGAGAGAGAGAGAGAGAGAGAGAGAGAGAGAGAGAGAGAGAGAGAGAAATACAGAGGGGGAAGGGACAAGGGAGAGAACAGAGGGAGAGGAAAGAGAGAAACAGAGAGATAGAGAGAGAAATACAGAGGGGGAAGAGACAAGGGAGAGAACAGAGGGAGAGGAGAGAGAGAAACAGAGAGAGAGAGAAATACAGAGGGGGAAGAGACAAGGGAGAGAACAGAGGGAGAGGAGAGAGAGAGAAAACAGAGAGAGACAAGGGAGAGAACAGAGGGAGAGGAGAGAGAAACAGAGAGAGAGAGAAATACAGAGGGGGAAGAGACAAGGGAGAGAACAGAGGGAGAGGAGAGAGAGAGAGAGAAATACAGAGGGGGAAGAGACAAGGGAGAGAACAGAGGGAGAGGAGAGAGAGAAACAGAGAGAGAGAGAAATACAGAGGGGGAAGAGACAAGGGAGAGAACAGAGGGAGAGGAGAGAGAGAGAGAGAAATACAGAGGTAGAGCGAGGGATAGGAGAGAGAGATTGGGAGGGAAAGAGATACAGAGAGAGACAGGGGGGACATAGAGAACAGAGGGAGAGGTGTTAGATCAGTGGGAGTGACTCATGGTGGTGTAGCAAACTCTAGGAGTCGACTATTCCACAGGATGTCCTCCACAGGAAGTGAAGCACACACACGCACACAAACACACACACAGAAAGCAGCACAGCACAAAAGCACAGCACACACACACTCTCAGAAAACATTTTTCAAAGCAGAATGGCCAGTAATACCAAGGTACTTCACTAAAAAAGAAACACCTGGATTTTACACATAAGCCATTCACTTTGGGAAAAGAGCTGACAAGGGATATGTGGTGTAGCTACTTGTTGTGGGAATCTGTGGAAATCGCTTTGGAAAAGGCGTCTGTCTGATAAGGGGCGAAATCCTAACTTACATTCAAGTCAAATGTTCACTTATTCATGCATTGGCGACAATTTGAGAACTTCAGTGGATGTTAGGACAATATTTATTCATATGAAACCCCTCAGCTCCAACCACAGGCAGCCCTACATACCTGGGTGCATGGTTGATAAGGGGCTGTGTCTTGTACTTGGGGAACTTGTAGGACTTGAACTCGTCCATGGAGGAGATCCCAGGCCAGCTGTCCTCTGTGGGTGTGCCTGTTTGAGGGGGGTGGGGGAGAGGATATTCAGACATACAGGAAGGCTAAAGGCCCAGCGCAGTCAAAAACGTGATTTTCCTGTGTTTTATATACATTTCAACACTACGAGGTTGGAATAATACTGTGAAATTGTGAAAATAATGATAATGCCCTTTTAGTGTAAGAGCTGTTTGAAATTTTCAGTTTTCCTCTCTCCACTCAAACCACTCCTTGACAGTCCAAGCTAAATTAAACAATCACAGTGCGGTACTTAATTGTTAACCAGAAATGATTTGATATTGAGATAAAAACAGCTGCATTGGACCTTTAATCATAACAGCTGACTTAGATTAACTTTACTTTTCCAGAGACAATTTTATGTGTGGTACTGTGGCATATACACTACCAGTCAAAAGTTTGGACACACCTACTCATTCAAGGGTTTTTCTTTATTTTTAAAAAATTTTACACTGTAGAATAATAGTGAAGACATCAAAACTATGAAATAACATATATGGAATCATGTAGTAACCCAAAAAGTGTTAAACAAATCAAAATCAAAATATAATTTATATTTGAGATTCTTCAAAGTAGCCACCCTTTACATTGATGATAGCTTTGCACACTCTTGGCATTCTCTCAACCAGCTTCATGAGGTAGTCACCTGGAATGCATTTGAATTAACAGGTGTGCCTTCTTAAAAGTTAATTTGTGGAATTTCTTTCCTTCTTTATGCGTTTGAGCCAATGAGTTGTGTTGTGACAGAGAATAGCCCTATTTGGTAAAAGACCAAGTCCATACTATGGCAAGAACAGCTCAAATAAGCAAAGAGAAACGACAGTCATCATTACTTTAAGACATGGTCAGTCAATCCGGAAAATTTCAAGAACTTTGAAAGTTTCTTCAAGTGCAGTTGCAAAAACCATCAAGCGCTATTATGAAATAATAGGTGGTAAGCGTAGGGTAGGGTAAGGGTAGGTAACAACACATCTGCCAGGCTGATCCTCAACACGGGGGCACCTCAGGGGTGCGTTCTCAGTCCCCTCCTGTACTCCCTGTTCACCCATGACTGCATGGCCAGGCACGACTCCAACACCATCATTAACTTTGCTGACGACACAACAGTGGTAGGCCTGATCACCGACAACGATGAGACAGCCTATAGGGAGGAGGTCAGAGACCTAGCCGTGTGGTGCCAGGATAACAACCTCTCACTCAACGTGACCAAGACAAAGGAGATGATTGTGGACTACAGGAAAAAAAAGAGGACTGAGCACGCCCCCATTCTCATCGACGGGGCTGCAGTGAATCAGGTTGAGAGCTTCAAGTTCCTTGGTGTCCACATCACCAACAAACTATCATGACCAAGACAGTCGTGAAGAGGGCACGACAAAGCCTATTCCCCCTCAGGAGACTGAAAAGATTTGGCATGGGTCCTCAGATCCTCAAAAAGTTATACAGCTGCACCATCGAGAGCATCCTGACTGGTTGCATCACCGCCTGGTATGGCAACTGCTCGGTCTCCGACCGCAAGGCACTACAGAGGGTAGTGCGTACGACCCAGTACATCACTGGGGCCAAGCTTCCTGCCATCCAGGACCTCTATACCAGGCGGTGTCAGAGGAAGGCCCTCAAAATTGTCAAAGACTCCAGCCACCCTAGTCATAGACTGTTCTTTCTGCTACCGCACAGCAAGCGGTACCGGAGCGCCAAGTCTAGGTCCAAAAGGCTTCTCAACAGCTTCTACCCCCAAGCCATAAGACTCCTGAACAGCTAATCATGGCTACTCAGACTATTTGCACCCCCACCCCATCTTTTTACACTGCTGCTACTCTGTTAATTATTTATGCATAGTCACTTTAACTCTACCCACATATTAGCTCAACTACCTCAACTAGCCAGTGCCCCCGCACATTGACTCTGCACCGGTACCCCCCTGTAAATAGCCTCCCTACTGTTATTTTATTTTACTTCTGCTCTTTTTTTCAACACTTTTTTGTTGTTGTTGTTTTATTTTACTTTTTTATTAAGAAATAAATGCATTGTTGGTTAAGGGCTGTAAGTAAGCATTTCACGGTAATGTCTACACCTGTTGTATTCGGCGCATGTGGCAAATAAAATGAATTGATTTGATTTGAACTGGCTCTCACGAGGACCGCCACAGGAATGGAAGACCCAGAGTTACCTCTGCTGCAGAGGATAAGTTAATTAGTTACCAGCCTCAGAAATTGAAGCCCAAATAAATGCTTCACAGAGTTCAAGTCACAGGCACATCTCACCATCAACTGTTCAGAGGGGACTGTGTGAATCAGGCCTTCATGGTCGAATTGCTGCAAAGAAACCACTACTAAAGGACACCAATAATAAGAAGAGACCTGCTTGGGCAAGAAACACGAGCAATGGACATTAGACCGTTGGAAAATTGTCCTTTGGTCTGGAGTCCAAATTTGAGATTTTTGGTTCCAACCGGCGTGGCTTTGTGAGACGCGGTGTGGGTGAACGGATGATCTCTGCATGTGTATTTCCCACCGTAAAGCATGGAGGAGGAGGAGGTGTTATGGTGTAGGGGTGCTTTGCTGGTGACACTGTCTGTGATTTATTTAGAATTCAAGGCACACTTAACCAGCATGGCTACCACAGCATTCTGCAGCGATACGCCATCCCATCTGGTTTGCGATTAGTGTGCCTATCATTTGTTTTTCAACAGGACAATGACCCAACACACCTCCAGGCTGTGTAAGGGCTATTTTACCAAGAAGGAGAGTGATGGAGTGCTGCATCAGATGACCTGGCCTCCACAATCCCCTGACCTCAACCCAATTGGGGTGGTTTGGGATGAGTCGGACCGCAGAGTGAAGGAAAAGCAGCCACACGTGCTCAGCATATGTGGGAACTCCTTCAAGACTGTTGGAAAAGCATTCCAGGTGAAGCTGGTTGAGAGAATGCCAAGAGTGTACAAAGCTTGAATGAGTAGGTGTGTCCAAACTTTTGACTGGTACTGTACAAGCAAACTAAAATGATTAATAACACACAACAGTGCACAACATTGAATTACATAGGTAAGAGAGAGCAAATTGATTTAACCGTAGCATGCCATGTCATATTGTATTCCCGCCACCAGATGGCAGCACTCACCCAGCAGTCTAAAGATGAGATGCAGTTCATCCTCCACAGCAGAACCAGGGAACAGAGGCCTCCCGGCAGCCATCTCATAGAATATACACCCCACACCCCTGGGGTCAGATGGTTCAGGTTAGGGGTCAAATAGATGTAAAACAAGTCAATACATATCTTTATTAGGGGATTCTATCCACTCCCTTCCACTTAACCTTCCCTGCCCTTCACTGTAAATGAGATGCATGTTTATTCTCATTATTCAGGGGAACATAAGGACTGCCAAAAGTGTGATAGATATAGGGGTCAAGATTGCTTTCAGTTTGGCATATATAATTCAGATTAGATAAATAAATTATGGCTCATGATAACCCTCAAGTAATGCTCATGGTTCTATGTTGGTTCTCTCATGGTTCTAGATCACCTCAGCCCACTCACCACATGTCTATCTGTGTGGAGTACTCTGAGGAGCCCAGTAGAACGTCAGGAGGCCGGTACCAGAGCGTCACCACCTCGTTGGAGTACGTCTTAGTGGGGACTGACTTGGCCCGGGCCAGACCTGGAACAAAATACCAATGTGTTACACAAAGGGACATTTCTGTCAGACTTTACTGAATAGACAGGCTCAATGTCTCCCGAGTGGCACAGCGGTCCAAGGCATTGTATCTCAGTGCTTGAGGCGTCACTACAGACCCCCTGGTTCGATTCCAGGCTGTATCACAACCGGCCGTGATTGGGAGTCCCATAGGGCGGCGCAAAATTGGCCCAGCGTCGTCCGGGTTTGGCCGGTGTAGGCCGTCATTGTAAATAAGAATTTGTTCTTAACTGACTTGCCTAGTTAAATAAAGGTACAATTAAAAATTAATAATAAATAAAATAAAATGTCAGGAATCACGACAAACTGAGCCAAGCTGACATGGACTGTGCTGGCCTGGTTCCACCTCCATCCTAGTTGCTGGAACCAGACCATGTGAAAAGAAAATATCCAAGCCAGCTCAGTACGGTTCAGGTTGGCACGATAGTGTGAAATGTGAATTTGAGGAACAACCAGTGTTTTCAACCCCTAGAACCCAGGGCAGAATGAGAGCATATCTCTCACCGAAGTCTGCCAGTTTGAGTTCTCCTCGGTCGTTGATGAGCAGGTTCTGAGGCTTCAGATCTCTGTGTAGAACCTTCCGTTTGTGACAGTACGCCAGCCCTCGCAAGATCTGGAACAAGAATATCTGAGACAAAACAACACATGTCAGATCTCTTAAGTCAGATACTTTCAACTGTGGAAACACCAGCAAAATTATTATTACCTTAAACTACGCGAGTAGGAATAAAGACGTAGTAGTTTCCCTAAAATCTCCTTTAGATTAGAATAACTTTATTTTTCCATGAGAGAACTTCCATTTGTGGTGACACATTTCAATTCTTTGAGTTGACACTGCACTAGTCACAGGAGGAGCCTCGTCTCTATGGAGACAGGGAGGCCATGGCCGGCAGCCTGTAGTGCACTGTAGACACTCACCTTGACGTTCTGCATGCTCAGGATGTTCCCACAGTCGTCCATGTACTGCTTCAGATCCTTGTCCTGCAGGAGAGCAGGAGAGAAGACAAGATGAGGCACTGAATACAGCAGCAACACAGAAACACAAATGACCTCGTACCGCTGCACATCGACTCTGTACTGGTAACCCGTGTATATAGCCAAGTTATCATTACTCATTGTGTATTTATTCCTTGGCTTTCTATTCTTTTTGATATTTTTCTCTCTGCGTTGTTGGAAAGGGCCCGTAAGTAAACATTTCACTGTTAAGTCTACACCTGTTGTTTACGAAGCATGTGACACATTCCATTTGATTTGATTGATTTCACCAGGCTGTACTGTTCCTGAAACTATTACATCCTATCTATCCTCAATGATATGAGGCGTAAGAAAGAGGATGTTGTTCTCACCAGGTACTCGAAGACTAGCGTCAGGGACTTGTCTGTGTGGATGATATCGTGCAGGGTCACAATGTTGGCGTGTTTCAGGTCCTTCAGTAAGGACACCTCTCTGATGGCGGTGCAGGGTGCTCCTTCCTCGTGCTCCAGTCTGATCTCCTTCAGAGCCACCAGGTTGTCTGTCAGTTTACTCCTTCCTTTAAACACTGTAGCATACGTCCCCTGGAGGGAGAGACGGAGGGATAGAGAGATGGGTGAGAAACTTGGACTTTTGAGGGAGACCTCGCTTACTTAGGGGGTTAGGGTTAAAACACCACATTACACTCCGGCCCCCATAAAACAAGAGGGGTGAGAGATCAGAGAGACAGAGGGGGAGAAGGATGACAGTGAGTGAGAGAGTAGAGAGCGAGAGAGTGAGAGAAAGGGAGCGAGAGAGAGGAAAGAGGGATGAAAGAACTAACAGATCCAGTTGGACAGACAAGTGATTGTGTGTGTTTGAGATCAACTACACAGAATTACTGATCTATAAATCACCTTGCATCCTAATTAAAGGGGAAATCTGCAGTTGAAACAATAACAAACTATTTTGGCAAAAAGGTGAGTGAAGGGGCTGGCGAAATGTATCCACTCTCAAATTCATAGACAGAGTAATGAATGCAAGGACTGACCATCCATGACTTTAAAATAACGTTTTTTGGGGAGACTATAAAGTGTTTGTTTACAATACAATTACAATGTTTACAAACAGTGGAGTAAAACAATCATATATTTTAGGTTCTGATGGGGTACGACAGTTGAACTAAGGTCATGAGGCATTTATAAGTTATATTCTTCAAGAATCAATGGGTATATTTAATCAATTTAAACATCCAAAAATGGATGCAGCAACAGCAGATTGCCCCTTTAACTAATCACTATGTGATCAAGATAATTTGTGATTCTGTGCTTTGCTCAAACTGATCCCCTCAACACTGATTATCAGCTAAGAGTAGAGGTGAGAGGTCAAGGTCTCTATGAACTCAATGACCAGGTGAAGGTGCAATGACTGAGTGTCTAAGTCTAATTAATGACCATTGGAAACCAGCAGCTGTGGCCTTTGAGATAGTGGTAGATTTGGGAGAAGACAAGACTGGAAACACACACACACACACACACACACACACACACATATACCTCTCCTAATTTGTCCAGTTTGATGTAGGTCTCCAGTTTGCCGAATCCAATTTCTGACTAAGAGAGAAGAGAGAAGTAAACGATCGTATTAATATGGTGTATGTCCTCGTTAGCAGAGACGGACTCACACAAGCACACAGACACACACGTCACAAATCCTTCTAACTGCCTCACGTGTGTGTGTGTGTTTGTGTGTGACAGAGAGAGAGAGAGAGAGAGAGAGAGCGTGAGTGAGTGCGTGCTTGCACATGCACTCTATATGGCCCCATCCCATCCCTTCCTCCACTGACTGGGGCTAATTTCATCTGACACTGGACGGACCATTAGCCTTTATGGCATGAGAGAGAGGAGGAGGAGAAGCAGTTTGGTGCATGTGAGTGGAAGCATGTGATTCGCTCAACAGAACAGAGAACCGTACTGTTCCTCTACTCTCATCCTGACAGAGGCAAAAGCATGAACACTCACGCACACACACAGAACACAGTTATGCAGTGTGCTCGCTGACAGATGCCGACGTATAAACACTAACATGGAGCACAATTATGCAGCGGTGCTGACGCAGGCCATTCTGAGGCTAGATGTAAACAGACGACAACAGGAAGAGCAGAAGAGACAGTCCAGGTGTGAGCCCTCTCATCTTCAGTCTCTCTCGATCAGTTTTTCTCGGACTGTATTACAGTCTCTATCACACAGTTTTTAATCTACCTGTTGTCTGCCTCTCTCTCTCTTTTGCTCGGCTTCTCTCCTAGAGGCGGCGGCTCAGGGGCGGTCGAAGGAGAGGCTCCTATACGTCTCTCCTTTCCCTCCACCCCCCCCAATCCTTCCCACCCCCCCAATCCTTCCCACCTCCCCAATCCTTCCCACCTCCCCAATCCTTCCCACCTCCCCAATCCTTCCCACCTCCCCAATCCTTCCCATCTCCCCAGGGTGTGTGTGTGTCTCTCACCAGTGATGCTCTTCGGGAGCGGCGGCTGAGGGGCTGGTCAAAGGAGGGGCTGGTCAGCTGTAGTTTCTCCAGGTAACCGTCTGGGATACGGATGTCAGCAGGCAGGGACAGACGCTTGTTCAGGTCCTACACACACACACACACACACACACAAAGAGAGAGAGAGACAGAGACAGCGAGAGAGTGAGAGAGGGAAAGGGAGTGAGAGAGAGAAAGAGAGAGGTAGAGAGACAGATTGACAGAGACAGACAGACAAAACGACAGAGAGAAAGCGATGGTGAAAACAGTGAGTAAACAAGCTAGTGTAAATCTTGAACACACAATGTTAAACCTTAGATAAACAGAGCAAGCTCTAAACAAATACGGTGGACCCTAAACTAAATGGTGGAAGAGAGTGTTGGATCAACAACACAGTCGCTGCTAGCCCCATGAACAACCCACTTTAGACTCTATTAGCCCAGGGTTTCCCAAACTCGGTCCTGGGGCCCTCCTGGGTGCACGTTTTGGTTTTTGCCCTAGCACTACACAGCAGATTCAAATCATCAAAGCTTGATGATGAGTTGGTTATTTGAATCACCCTGCATTAGCCAACAGAGAGCGCTGTCTTTGTGTGTGTGTGTGTGTGTGTGTGTGTGTGTATACAGTGTCTGTAGTGTGTGCGTAAACATTCAACTGCATTTACGCGACACTGTAAAATACTGAACTCTCAACGTTTTTTCCTAATGCTATATATACTGTATAGACACTGACTGACTTGACCCTTTCTGTTTCTGTTTGTCTGACTGAACGTGACTATGACCTCATCTGCCTTTTGGTTGGGATGTTGATTTATACTCCATTTGTTAATGGAATATCAGTATGGTTATGCCTTAGGTAAGTATCTAATTTGGTCCCTCCAATGCCAGGACTGGCGATATTGGGGGTAGGGGGTGACGACCTCTGAACCCCCCCCATCCTCTCCAGTCGTCCAATCAGCCGGTCCTAATCCCGTACAACGGTGCCCATCTGGAACGTATTAGAGTCTGTAATCCCAGGCAGTGATGTAATCCCAAAACAGCCATGCTTCCTCCCTAGTCTAGCACTACAGGACAATATAATACTACTGTACCTAACCTGACTGACCACAGACAAGACTCCACGTGAGCATAGTGGAGCAGTAGGAAATCCCACTCAGCGCTCCACGTCCTTTCCAACCGCTCCGCTAAAAAAATGCTTCACGGTCACAAAAATAAATAAAACTGCTGCTCCAAATTCCCTCCATTCATTAAAATCACAATTTAACCAACACCCATCTATTTTTGTGACTACCTGGACCTACCATTTGGTTTTGAAGTATTGAAACCAAACCATATGATTTGAATGAAAAGCATTTGAATAAACATGAAAAAGTGACTGTAAGAAGCGCTCATCATTTCAAATAGGCTACATGTCATATTAAACACCATATAAACACTCTAAATAGGAGCCAGACAGGGAGCTTAAGAAGGAACGAAAATGAATTATTTAAGCTATATTATTTCAATTATTTCAAGGCTATAGCCTACAAATAAATACATTGTGAAGCATTTGCGGGTAGGGAGTCAGGGACATTAAGCGCAACATTTTGTTAGTCTATAAATCGCGCATATAGGCTGTGACTTTAAACAACAAATGCCTTAATAGGCTCAGTCTACAGTGCCTGGTGCCTGGAGAGCAGGCCAGCAGCGGTGAATATCCTCTCCACACTTGCAGAGCCACTGGGGATACTAAACACCCTTTTGACCACTCTTGCCAGGCTGGGCAGGGATGCATTTATTTTTCTATAGGTAGGCCTAAAGGTATTTAGGAAAAATAACCTCCATGAAAGTTGGAATATGCCAGGCCTATTGGGACAAAATCAATTATGGCCTATTGTATAGATAATAGAACAAAAATGAAGGAAACTTTCTAAGAGATCAGATCTGTAGTTTATAAATCCACAATGACACAGTTAGCTACCCACCTCGTTCCTTTCTTTCAGCATGTGCATGTAGTGCACCATCATGCTTTCAGGATACGTGTCTCTTCAGATTCCACAATGATTCTTTAGTTCTGGACATTACATCACAAGAAATGGCTCTTGGTTCTCATCTTTGTAAGTCACCTTGATTTTGCACCTGTTTGTTTTATCAGTTTTTTTATGAAAATATTTAGCAAACTCCATGACAGTAGCTAAAGCAAGGGGCTATTAGCAGCACACAAGTAGACTACAAATGCATGCTGGGCCGGGCATGCCCTGCGCTCGTGAAGTGAGCGCTACTGGAGCGAAATTGGAGCAGGCGAGAAGGCCGACGCGCCAACCTTTGGGAATCTCGCTCCGTGCTCCAGTCAATTTGGGCACGCTCCGCTCCTCGCTCCGCTCCTCGCTCCGCTCACATACTCTGCCACAGACACAGGGGAGGCTCAGTCACGGAGGACAGGGAGTCCCCTCCTGCTATTTGGACGCTAGGTGTCTATGTGTACAGCGTGTCCGGTTCAATGTTTTTAAATGTGTATGATCAGCCTGGGTAGCAGTCTGATTAAGTCATCATTCCACTCCATGCTACTCTTTGGAGTGAAACGTTAGCACGGCTAGTGTATGATGTGATGTTTTATACATTTTGTATGGTGGAAAAGATATTATATTCTTCTCCTCTGTGCCTTACAGGCAACGTCACCCCAGAGTGCTGGTATGAGCTGTGTGACAGGCTCCAGGCAGCACAGCAGTGTGTACTGTAAGGGTCTGCTATTGATGGAGCACTGGGACAGAATGGCTCCTAATGTGTATAGCTCCTTTCTCTCTCCCTAATGGCACTGTGTCGCCACTCACCAGGTGATGTGATGTTTTGTGGTGCTCTGGGCTGAAGCTGTGCTGCCTGGAGGGGGCCAAATCGGACGGCTCATACCGACACACAGAAAGCAGGACTCTGTAGTGAGTGGATCCAAACAGGAGCTAGCTAATCTATTGTGGATCGCCTACAGGAGGCAGACAGGAGAGAGATGTGGTAGAGATTGTGGTGTTTCACGTTACAGTGTAGCCCCCCTGAAATAAGCTGCTTAACATTTTTGGGGGTTTGGTTGTTTTTAATCTGGCCTGAACACTTGGCCTGCATCCCAAATGGCACCCTAATCCCTATATAGTGCAGTACTTTTGACCAGGGCCCATATATAGTACACTTTATAGGGAATAGGGTGCCATTTGGAATGCAACCTTGGTCTTTTGAATGCAGCGACAGGAGCCCCTGACAAATCCCCAGAGGCCCTGTGGTCAAAACAACCAATAAACACAGTCGGAGTGGACCTCCAATCAGATGCTCCCCCTCGAACCTGTCCCTGGTGATGGCCCAGCAGGTTGTAAAGAACATACGTTGTGTTTCCCTGTCTGAGGGTTTAACCAGTGCACTGCACAACCAGACTCAAACCACTCTAAATCATATAGTACATCGACAGATAATACTCTCTCTCTCTGTACTGTCATACCATCTGACATTTTGTTTTGATATTAAATCAAAGAAAAAATTGAATCAAAGTTTTCTGGTCGCTCACACCGATTTGCAGATGTTATCGCAGGTGCAGAGAAATGCTTTTGTTTCTAGTTCCAACAGTGTCGTAATAGCTAGCAATAAAAAATTAAAATAAATACACACATAATCCAGAAAAATAGAAAAATCAGTTATATAGGATGAGCCATGACTACATATAAAGTGGGTGAAACAGTATGTAAACATTATTAAAGTGATCAGTGTTCTACGACTACGTACATAGGCCAGCAATCTCTAAGGTGCAGGGTAGAGTACCGGGTGGTAGAACAGTGACTAAGGTTCAGGGCAGGGTACTGGGCAGAGGCCGGCTAGTGGTGACTGTGTAACAGTCTGATGGCCTGGAGATAGAAGCTGTTTCTCAGTCTCTCGGTCCCAGCATTGATGCACCTGTACTGTCGCCGCCTTCTAGATGGTAGCCGGGTAAACAGGCCGTGGCTTGGGTGGCCGAGGTTCTTGATGATTTTCTTGGCCTTCCTGTGACACCGGATGCTGTAGATATCCTGGAGGGCAGGTAGTGTGCCCCCGGTGATACATACCACCCTCTGGAGAGCCCTGCGGTTACGGACGGTGCAATTACCATACGAGGCGGTGATACAGTCCGACAGGATGCTCTCAATGGTGCATCTGTAGAATAAAGGGAGGATCTTAGGGGCCAAGACACATTTTATTCAGCCTCCTGAGGTTAAGTGGCGCGGTTGCGCCTTCTTCACCACAAGGTCTGTGTGAAGGGATCATTTCAGGTTGTCAGTGATGTGCATGCCAAGGAACTTGAAGCTTTTGACCCTATCCACTGCGGCCCGTCCATGTGAATGGGGGCGTGCTCTCTCTGCTGTCTACTGTAGTCCACGATCAGCTCCTTCGTTTTGTTGAAGGAGAGGTTATTTCCTGGCCCCACTCCACCAGAGCCCTCACCTTCTCCCTGTAGGCTCTCATCGTTGTTGGTAATCAGGCCTACCACTGTTGTGTCGTCAGCAGACATGATGATCGAGTTGGAGACGTGCGTGGCCACGAGGTCATGGGTGAATAGGGAGTACAGGAGGGGGCTGAGCACGCACACCTGTGGGGCCCCCGTGTTGAGGATCAGCATGGTGGAGGTGTTGTTGCCTACCTTCATCACTTGGGGTCGGCCCGTCAGGAAGTCCAGGACCCAGTTGCACAGGGCGGAGTGATGAGCTTGGAGGGCACTACTGTGTTGAAGGCTGAGCTGTGGTCGATGAACGGCATTCATAGGTATTTCTCTTGTCCAGGTGGGATTGGGCAGTGTGCAGTGAAATGGCGATTGCGTTGTCCGTGGATCTGTTGGGGCAATATGCGAATTGTAGTGGGTCTTGGGTGTCAGGTAAGGTGGAGGTGATATGGTCCTTAACTAGCCTCTCAAAGCACTTCATGATGACAGAAGTGAGTGCTACGGGGCGATAGTCATTTACTTCAGTTACCTTTGCTTTTCTGGGTACAGGAACAATGGTGGACATCTTGAAGCTAGTGGGGACAACAGACTGGGATATGGAGAGATTGAAAATGTCCGTAAACACTCCAGCCAGCTGGTCTGCACATGCTTTGAGGACGCGGCTTGGAATGCCGTCTGGGCCGGCAGCCTTGCGAGGGTTAACACACTTAAATGACTTACTCACGTCGGCCACGGAGAACGAGAGCACACAGTCCTCGTGAGCATCGGGTCCGAGTCGGCGGCTCTGTGTGGTTTTCCTCGAAGCAGGCGAAGGAGTTTAGCTCGTCCGGGGTGATGTGTCCGCAACGTGGATGGCTTTCCCTGCCACATACATCTTGTGTATGAGCCGTTGAATTGCGACTCCACTTCATCCCTGTACTGTCGTTTTGCCTCTGATTGCCTAGCTGGTAGCTGGTCTGTTTGTACACGTCCATGTACCCAGTCCAGCATGGTTAAATGCGGTGGTTCACGCTTTTCATCATCTACCCACGGTTTTTGGTTTGGATAAGTTCTAATCGTCACAGTGGGAACAACATCCTCTATGCACTTCCTGATGAACCCAGTCACTGAGTCAGTGTATACGTCAATCCTATTCTCAGAGGCGACCTGGAACATTCCCAGTCCACAAGACGAAAACAATCTTGAAGCGTACATTCCGATTGGTCAGACCAACGTTGAACAGTCCTTACCACGGGAGCTTCCTGTTGAAGTTTCTGCCTATAGGCAGAGAGGAGAAGAATAGAGGCGTGATCTGATTTGCCAAAAGGAGGGCCTTGTAGCTTTCCCGGAAGGGAGCGTAGCAATGATCCAGGGTTCGTGTTGCGCGTGTAGCACAGGAGATGTGTTGATAGAATTTAGGTAGCGTTTTCCTCAGATTTCCTCTATTAAAAGTCCCCAGCTACAATAAATGTGGCCTCAGGATATGTGATTTCCAGTTTGCACATAGTCTAGTGTAGTTCCTTAAGAGCCGTCGCAGTGTCGGCTTGGGGGGGAACATACATGGCAGTGATGATGACCGAAGAAAATTCTCTCTGGCGGTAATGCGGTCGCCATTTGATGGCAAGGTATTCCAGATCGGGAGAACAAAAGGACTTGAGTTTGTGTACGTTACAACAATCATGAAACAAACCCCTCTGCCTTTCTTTTTCCCAGAGAGTTCTTTCTTCCGGTCTGCACGATGGACGGAGAACCCTGCTGGCTGAATGGACAGGAACAATATATCCAGAGAGATCCATGATTCCATAAAACAGAGCATGTTACAGTCCCTGATGTCTCTGGAAGGAGCATCTCGCCCTGAACTCGTCTACTTTATTGTCCAGGGCCTGAACGTTAGCGAGTAATATACTCAGAAACAGAGGATGGTATGCAAGCCCTCTGAGTCTGACTAGGGCCCCACTCCTATCTCTTCTGCGGTGTTGGCGTTTTGATGAAGACCCCAGGATGACTAGAGCTGCCACGGAAAGTTCAAACAAAGGATCCAGGTCAAATTTCTACTCTAATTAATATCCGCCGATCCAATATCCAAAAGTTATTTCTGACTGTAGGTAATAATACAATAAACATTCGGAGCAAATAATGTACGAAAAAAACACAAATATACAGTGGGGAGAACAAGTATTTGATACACTGCCGATTTTGCAGGTTTTCCTACTTAGAAAGCATGTAGAGGTCTGTAATTTTTATCATAGGTACACTTCAACTGTGAGAGACGGAATCTAAAACAAAAATCCAGAAAATCACATTGTATGATTAAGTAATTAATTTGCATTTTATTGCATGACATAAGTATTTGATCACCTACCAACCAGTAAGAATTCCGGCTCTCACAGAACTGTTAGTTTTTCTTTAAGAAGCCCTCCTGTTCTCCACTCATTACCTGTATAAAAGACACCTGTCCACACACTCAATCAAACAGACTCCAACCTATCCACAATGGCCAAGACCAGAGAGCTGTGTAAGGACATCAGGGATAAAATTGTAGACCTGCACAAGGCTGGGATGGGCTACAGGACAATAGGCAAGCAGCTTGGTGAGAAGGCAACAACTGTTGGCGCAATTATTAGAAAATGGAAGAAGTTCAAGATGACGGTCAATCACCCTCGGTCTGGGGCTCCATGCAAGATCTCACCTCGTGGGGCATCAATGATCATGAGGAAGGTGAGGGATCAGCCCAGAACTACACGGCAGGACCTGGTCAATGACCTGAAGAGAGCTGGGACCACAGTCTCAAAGAAAACCATTAGTAACACACTACGCCGTCATGGATTAAAATCCTGCAGCGCACGCAAGGTCCCCCTGCTCAAGCCAGTGCATATCCAGGCCCGTATGAAGTTTGCCAATGACCATCTGGATGATCCAGAGAAGGAATGGGAGAAGGTCATGTGGTCTGATGAGACAAAAATAGAGCTTTTTGGTCTAAACTCCACTCGCCGTGTTTGGAGGAAGAAGAAGGATGAGTACAACCCCAAGAACACCATCCCAACCGTGAAGCATGGAGGTGGAAACATCATTATTTGGGGATGCTTTTCTGCAAAGGGGACAGGACGACTGCACCGTATTGAGGGGAGGATGGATGGGGCCATGTATCGCGAGATCTTTGGAGGGAGCTGAAAGTCCGTACTGCCCAGCGACAGCCCCGAAACCTGAAGGATCTGGAGAAGGTCTGTATAGAGGAGTGGGCCAAAATCCCTGCTGCAGTGTGTGCAAACCTGGTCAAGACCTACAGGAAACGTATGATCTCTGTAATTGCAAACAAAGGTTTCTGTACCAAATATTAAGTTCTGCTTTTCTGATGTATCAAATACTTATGTCATGCAATAAAATGCAAATTAATTACTTTAAAATCATACAATGTGATTTTCTGGATTTTTGTTTTAGATTCCGTCTCTCACAGTTGAAGTGTACATATGATAAAAATTACAGACCTCTACATGCTTTGTAGGTAGGAAAACCTGCAAAATCGGCAGTGTATCAAATACTTGTTCTCCCCACTGTATATATACTACAAAGTTGTCTAGGAGCTAGAAACAGGGAGACAGTGTCAATCTCAATACATATCATGTTAAAAGAAGAATATACTTGATCGGTCATCCCAAGTGGTGCAGCGTTCTAAGGCACTGCATCGCAGTGCTTGAGGCGTCACTACAGATCCGGGTTCGAACCCGGGCTGTGTCGCAGCCGGCCATGACCGGGAGACCCATGAGGCGGCGTACAGTTGGCCCAGCGTCGTCCGGGTTAGGGGACGGTTTGGCTGGCCGGGATGTCCTTGTCCCATCGCGCTCTAGCGACTCCTGTGGCGGGCCGGGCGCATGCACGCTGACACTGTCGCCATTTGTACGGTGTTTCCTCCGACACATTGGTGCGGCTGGTCTCCGGGTTAAGCGGGCAGTGTGTCTAGAAGCAGTGCGGCTTGGCAGGGTCGTGTTTCGGAGGATGCATGGCTCTCGACCTTCGCCTCTCCCGAGTCCGTACGGGAGTGGCAGCGATGGGACAAGACTGTAACTACCAATTGGATATCACGAAATTGGGGAGGAAAAAAAGGGTAAGAAGTACCAAAATAAATAAATAAAAGAAAATAATATACTTGATCAATATGTACAGTAAGGAACATACAGGGGGGGACAGATTTTGGATTCTATCAAACTAATTATTTGCATCATTTCTAATCCCCCTATTTTTCCAACCCTACCACCCCCTCCCCTGATTGGAGCAAACTAACAGACAACAATATGTCTTCTACTGCTACTTACAGCTATTTTCACTCACACACAGTGCCTTCGGAAAGTATTGAGACCCTTTGACTTTTTCCACATTTTGTTAGGTTTTCCTCATGCATCTACACACAATACCCCCAAAACATAATGACAAAGCAAAAACAGGTTCTTAGAAATGTTGCTTAAGAAAACACAAAAATAACTGAAATATCAAATTTACATAAGTATTCAGACCCTTTACTCAGTACTTTGTTGAAGCACCTTTGGCAGCAATTACATCCTCGAGCCTTCTTGGGTATGACGCTACAAGCTTGGCACACCTGTATTTGGGGAGTTTCTCCCATTCTTCTCTGCAAATCCTCTCAAGCTCTGTCAGATTGGATGGGGAGAGTTGCTGCACAGCTATTTTCAGGTCTCTCCAGAGATGTTCGATCGGGTTCAAGTCCGGGCTCTGGCTGGGCCACTCAAGGACATTCAGAGACTTGTCCCGAAGACATTCCTGCATTGTCTTGGCTGTGTGCCTGAGGTCCTGAGTGCTCTGGAGCAGGTTTTCATTAAGGAACTCTGTCCTTTGCTCCGTTCATCTTTGCCTCGATCCTGACTAGTCTCCCAGTTCCTTCCGCTGAACAACATCCCCACAGCATGATGCTGCCACCACCATGCTTCACCGTAGGGATGGTGCCAGGTTTCCTCCAGACGTGACGCTTGGCATTCAGGCCAAAGAGTTCAATCTTGGTTTCACCAGACCACATAATCTTGTTTCACATGGTCTGAGAGTCTTTAGGTGCCTTTTGGCAAACTCCAAGCGGGCTGTCATGTGCCTTTTACTGAGGAGTGGCTTCAGTCTGGCCACTCTACCATAAAGGCCTGATTGGTGGAGTGCTGCAGAGATGGTTGTCCTTCTGGAAGGTTCTAACATCTCCACAGAGGAACTCTAGAGCTCTGTCAGAGTGACCGTCGGGTTCTTGGTCACCTCCCTGACCAAGGCCCTTCTCCCCCGATTGCTCAGTTTGGCCGGGCGGCTAGCTCTAGGAAGAGTCTTGGTGGTTCCAAACTTCTTCCATTTAAGAATGATGGAGGCCACTGTATTCTTGTGGACCTTCAATGCTGCAGAAATGTTTTGGTAACCTTCCCCAGATCTCTGCCTCGACAAAATCCTGTCTTGGAGCTCTACGGACAATTCCTTCGACCTCATGGCTTGGTTTTTGCTCTAATGTCCTGTCAACTGTGGGACCTTATATAGACAGGAGTGTGCCTTTCCAAATCATGTCCAATCAATCGAATTGACCACAGGTGGACTCCAATCAAGTTGTAGAAACATCTCAAGGATGATCAATGGAAACAGGATGCACCGGAGCTCAATTTCGAGTCTCATAGCAAAGGGTCTGAATACTTATGTAAATAAGGTATTTCTGTTTTTAATTTTGAAAAAAGCTGGTTGTTGATTATTGCTAGACAGCAATTTTCAAGTCTTGCCATAGACTTTCAAGCCAATTTAAGTACAAAGTGTAACTAAGCCACTCAGGAACATTCAATGCCGTCTTGGTAAGCAACTCCAGTGTACATTTGGCCTTGTGTTTTAGGTTATTGTCCTGCTGAAAGGTGAATTTGTCTCCCAGTGTCTGTTGGAAAGCAGACTGAACCTGGTTTTTCTGTAGGATTTTGCCTGTGCTCAGATCTATTCAGTTTATTTTTATACTAAAAAAGTCCTTAGTCCTTACCGATGACAATCATACACATAACACAGTGTTTCCGTTAGCTGCTAGGTATAGCCGGGTTCTGAAAAGCCGATAAATAAATTTGCCACTGGCACCAAAAATCCCATTGCGAAATAATGCATTTTAGCCAATTAATTGATTGAAATACCAGTCCATGTAGCACGAGAGATGCTGCTACAGCTCATCAAATAGCAGTTTTTTTGCTGTTGGAGAGAAACGTGCGTTAACAGGCCAATCATTGCGCAACAATTCTAAAGTAAAACAAAAAACAATGGCCTCGATTTTAAAGAGCCACTATTTTTATTTCTCAACTGGTCATTGAAACGCGCTTCCCATTCAAGTGCTTAGGCAACTAGGCAGGCTTCAGCGCGTCACACACCAATTTCCAAAATCTAACCAAACACATGCAGGCAATTATTTTATAAAGACTAAAAACAAGTATCTTTTTTTCTCTCTTTCTATTCGTACAGAACGACAAGCTGACCAATAGAATGGGTAAACTTTTCTACTATGGGGGGGTAGTAGATTGACATAGGCTAGTGATTTTGCTGTTCATTACTCATCTTGTTGGCTGAGGAAAAATAAATATGGACAGTTATTCTAACATAGGCGGCGCATGGGTTTCAAGTTAGGGGAAGCTAATTTTCACCATAAAAATGCACCTTTATAATAAAGAATTCCATGCATCTTTACATTTGCAGATTTATCTAAGATAGCCTACTATTCCTAATGTGTTGATTAGATTGGACACTCATTATTTAGGCTTATAATAGAACTCAAATCACTGTTCGCAAAAAAAACTGTTCAATGCAGCTCATAGTTGCGTGGAGTAGACCTAGGCTGTCACGCTCGTCGAACAGAGAGGACCAAGGCGCAGCGTTGCGGGTGAACATATTATATTTATTCAACTGATCACACGATCAAAACAAAGAACGAAACGTGAAGTCCTTCGATACACAACCAAAAGGAACAAGAAACCACAAAAACCAAAGTGCAAGACAAACAGTTAAATATGGCTCCCAATCAGAGACACCCAGCTGACACTCGTTGCCTCTGATTGGGAGTCACTCAGACCAACATAGAAAATTAAACATAGACTTACACACCCTGGCTCAACATAACATAGTCCCCAGAGCCAGGTCGTGACAGTACCCCCCCCCAAAGGCGCGGACTCCGGCCGCGCCAAACAACCACAACAGGGGGAGGACCGGGTGGGCACTCCGCCTCGGCGGCGGATCCGGCTCGGACATGACCCAGGCACGGGTTGTGCTGGACTGACGACGCACACCCCTGGCTTGATGCGTGGAGGAGGAACGGGCCGGACCGGGCTGACGAAGCGCACCCCCTGACTTGGTGCGGGGAGCAGGAATGAGCCGGACCGGGCTGACGACGCGCACCACTGACCCGGTGCGGGGAGCTTGGACGGGCCGGACCGGGCTGGCGACGCACACCACAGACTTGGTGCGGAGAGCAGGAACGGGCCGGACAGGGCTGACGACGCACACCACAGGCTTGGTGCGGGAAGCTTGGATGGGCCGGACTGGGCTGGCGACGCGCACCACAGACTTGGTGCGGAGAGCAGGAACGGGCCGTGCCGGACTGACGACGCACACCACTGGCCTGGTGCGGGGAAGCTTGGATGGGCCGGACTGGGCTGGCGACGCGCACCACAGACTTGGTGCGGAGAGCAGGAACGGGCCGGGCTGGGCTGTCGACGCACACCGTAGGCTTTGTGCGTGGAGCAGGGACAGGCCGGGCTGGGCTGTCGACGCACACCACTGACTTGGTGGGAATGGCAGGAACAGGCCGGGCTGGGCTGACGACGCGCACCACTGACTTGGTGGGAATGGCAGGAACAGGCCGGGCCGGGCTGACGACGCGCACCACTGACTTGGTGGGAATGGCAGGAACAGGCCGGGCTGGGCTGACGACGCGCACCACTGACTTGGTGGGAATGGCAGGAACAGGCCGGACCGTACTGGGGACACACACCACTGGCCCCACGCAGGGATCAGGAACGGGCCGGACCGGACTGGTAACACACCCCAGTACCTCTCGCCGTGCCTCCACACTTTCCCTCTCCTCTGTGCCCAGTGGCCCCCCTAACCTGGCGGCCTTCTCTGCCAACGCTTTGCACCGCTCTAACCCGTACACCTGCTGGCCCGACGTTGTGAGCCCCCCCCTAAAAATTTCCTGGGGGTCTCTCCTCCCTCTTGCCAGACTCGCAATCATCTCCTCCCACGTCCATCCTCTCTCCTCGTCACGCTGCTTGATCCAGTCGAGGTTGCCACGGAGATCTGCCAGCGATGGCTCCTGAACACGCTGCTTGGTCTGGTTAAGGTGGTTTCTTCTGTCTCGCTCGTCGAACAGAGAGGACCAAGGCGCAGCGTTGCGGGTGAACATATTATATTTATTCAACTGATCACACGATCAAAACAAAGAACGAAACGTGAAGTCCTTCGATACACAACCAAAAGGAACAAGAAACCACAAAAACCAAAGTGCAAGACAAACAGTTAAATATGGCTCCCAATCAGAGACACCCAGCTGACACTCGTTGCCTCTGATTGGGAGTCACTCAGACCAACATAGAAAATTAAACATAGACTTACACACCCTGGCTCAACATAACATAGTCCCCAGAGCCAGGGCGTGACATAGGCTATATCTGATAGCCTACATTTCTTCTTTGCACAGGAAAATGTTGGCCTTTCATATACACATTTAATGCAATTCTACTACACTTTATATGACTGGAAAGGACACAGCAGAATATTTTTTTAATATGACAAAATTTACAGGGTAGCCTACTCTGATGACACTGACAAACAGATCAATAAAAACTATATAAAACACAACATGCAACAATTTCAACGATTTGACTGAGTTACAGTTCATAAGGAAATCAGTCAATTGAAATAAATAAATTAGACCCTAATCTATGGATTTCACATGACTGAGCAGGGGCGCAGCCATGGGTGAGCCTAGGGGGGCATAGGCCCACCCACTTGGGAGCCAGGCACAGCCAATCAGAATGAGTATATCCCCACAAAAGGGGTTTATTACAGACAGAAATACTCCTCAGTTTCATCAGCTGTCCGGGTGGCTGGTCTCAGACGATCCCACAGGTGAAGAAGCCGGATGTGGAGGTCCTGGGATGGCATGGTTACACGTGGTCTGCGGTTGTGAGGCCGGTTGGACGTACTGCCAACCGTACTGCCGGTTGGACGTACTGCCAACCGTACTCCCAAATTCTCTAAAACGACGTTGGAGGCGGGTTATGGTAGAGAAATAAACAGTACATTCTCTGGCAACAGCTCTGGTGGACATTCCTGCAGTCAGCATGCCAACTGCATGCTCCCTCAAAACTTGAGACATCTGTGGCATTGTGTTGTGTAACAAAACTGCACATTTTAGAGTGGCCTTTTTATTGGCCCCAGAACAAGGTGCACCTGGGTAATGATCCTGCTGATTAATCAGCTTCTTGATATGCCATACCTGTCAGGTGGATGGATTATCTTGGCTAAGGAGAAATGCTCACTAACAGGGATGTAAACAAATGTGTGCACTAAATTGGAGAGGAATAAGCTTTTTGTGCGTATGGACCATTTCGGGGATCTTTTATTTCAGCTCATGAAACATGGGACCAACACTTTACATGTTGTGTTTATATTTTTGTTCAGTATACGTTGTCTGATCCATATATTAGGCATACGAAAAGGGGAGACGTAAATACAATATGACATCCATCGAACATACAGTACCAGCCAAAAGTTCGGACACACCTACTCATTCAAGGGTTTTTCTTAATTTTTTATACTATTTTCTACATTGTAGAATAACAGTGAAGACATGAAAACTATGAAATAACACATATGGAATCATGTAGTAACCAAAAAAGTGTTAAACAAATCAAAACATATTGTATATTTGAGATTCTTCAAAGTAGCCACCCTTTGCCTTGAGCTATGCACACGCTTGCCATTCTCTCAACCAGCTTCATGAGGTAGTCACCTGGAATGCATTTCAATTAACAGGTGTGCCTTGTTAAATGTTAATTTGTGGAATTTCTTTCCTTCTTAATGTGTTTGAGCCAATCAGTTGTGTTGTGACAAGGTAGGGGTGGTATACAGAAGTTAGAACTATTTGGTAAAGACCAAGTCCATATTATGGCAAGAACAGCTCAAATAAGCAAAGAGAAACAACAGTCCATCACTACTTTAAGACATGAAGGTCAGTCAAACCGGAAAATGTCAAGAACTTTGAACGTTTCTTCAAGTGCAGTCGCAAAAACCATCAAGCGATGAAACTGGCTCTCATGAGGACCGCCACAGGAAAGGAAGACCCAGTTACCTCTGCTGCAGAGGATAAGTTCATTAGAGTTGCCGGCCTCAGATTGAAGGCCAAAATAAATGTTTCACAGAGTTCAAGTAACAGACACATCTCAACATCAACTGTTCAGAGGAGACTGCGTGAATCAGGCCTTCATGGTCGAATTGCTGCAAAGAAACCACTACTAAAGGACACCAATAAGAAGAAGAGACTTGCTTGGGCCAAGAAACACAAGCAATGGACATCAGACTGGTGGAAATTTGTCCTTTGGTCTGGAGTCCAAATTGGAGATGTCTGGTTCTAACCGCCGTGTTTTTGTGAGACGCAGAATAGGTGAACGGATAATCTCTGCATGTGTGGTTCCCACCGTGAAGCATGGATGTGATGGAGCTTTGCTGGTGACACTGTCAGTGATTTATTTAGAATTCAAGGCACACTTAACCAGCATGGCTACCACAGCATTCTGCAGCGATATGCCATCCCATCTGGTTTGCGCTTTGTGGGACCATCATTTGTTTTTCAACAGAACAATGACCCAAAACACACCTCCAAGGAGAATGATGTAGTGCTGCATCAGATGACCTGGCCTCCACAATCACCCGACCTCAACCCAGTTGAGCTGGTTTGGGATGAGTTGGACAGGAGAGTGAAGGAAAAGCAGACAACAAGTGCTCAGCATATGTGGGAACTCCTTCAAGACTGTTGGAAAAGCATTCCTCATGAAGCTGGTTGAGAGAATGCCAAGAGTGTGCAAAGCTGTCATCAAGGCAAAGGTTGGCTACTTTGAAGAATCTAAAATCAAAAATATATTTTGATTTGTTTAACACTTTTTTGGTTACTACATGAATCCATATGTGTTATTTCATAGTTTTGATGTCTTCACTATTATTCCACAATGTAGAAAATAGTAAAAATAAAGAAAAACCCTTGAATGAGTAGGTGTGTGTCCAAACTTTAGACTGGTACTGTAGAGGAGGAAATGATTGTCCAAAAACAAACAAAAAAGTGGCACTGACACAATGATAAAGACAGTGAATATGCACACTCACCAGGGATATGGCCGATGTTCTCCGCTGGTGCCAATGAGATATGCTACTTTTCTCTCAATTAAGTTGAGAATTTTGATAACTCAAATTGGAGTCTTTTCATTGTCTTCTTTTTACAGCAATAACCATTTTGCTTTCCAAAAAGTTTTTCCGTGACTCTATTTTTAAATATTGCGATATGCCTGGCTGGGTCAATCTGCTCAAATTGTGGGCCCTTCCGACTGTAGGCTATGCAATATAAAACAATCCATAGTTAATGATCCTCTTTGGCCAAATCATGCTTTCTGGTGTAGAAGCCTATTTTGAATGATTTATTCATTTCTGTACAGACAGGAGTAAGCTATTTAGGTAATATAATTTTAGCAATTTAATTCAATTTACTTTAGGGAAAGCTTAACTTCATTATGCATTATGGACGCGCCGCCAATGTATTCTAACATCTTCAAATTGCTCATCGGAATTCAGTAAGAATGAAGCACAGTGTTGCATCCAAGTTGCATGTTCTGTTATGATTAATTACCATAAACTAAATGTGATTTCAGGTTGCGCAACCAATGCATATGGATCCGGTACATTTCTTAAATGTCCGGTAAATTAAAATGCTGCCGGTCAAATGTCCGGTGCCACATTTTCCTAATGGAAGCCCTGCCAAAACATGATGCAGCCACCCCCATACTTGAAATTATGAAGAGTGGTACTCAGTGAGATGTTGTGTTGGATTTGCCCCAAACATAACACTTTATATTCAGGACATAAAATTAATTAATTAATTTTACTGTAGTGCCTTATTGCAAACAGGATGCATGTTTTGCAAAAAAAATCTTCTGTACAGGCTTCCTTCTTTTCACTCTTTCTGTCATTTAGGTTAGTATTGTGGAGTAACCATAATGTTGTTGATCCATCCTTAGTTTTCTCCTATCACAGCCATTAAACTCTGTAACCGTTTTAAAGTCACCATTGGCCTCATGGTGAAATCCCTGAGCGGTGTAGACTTTACAGTGAAATGTTTCCTTACGAGCCCTTTCCCAACAAATCAGTTAAAAAGTATGAAAATTAACAAAGAGATAAAAAGAAAATAGTAACAATAAAATAACACTAAATAACAATAACGATGCTATATACAAGGAGTACCGAGTCAGTGTACTGGGGTACAAGGTAATTGGGGTGATTGATTGAGGTAACATGTACATGTAGGTTTGGTTATGTGATTGATTGAAGTACTATGTACATGTACAGTTGAAGTCGGAAGTTTACATAGACTTAGGTTGGAGTCATTAACACTCGTTTTTCAACCCCTCCACAAATTTCTTGTTAACAAACTATAGTTTTGGCAAGTCGGTTAGGACATCTACTTTGTGCATGACAACATTTTTCCAACAATTGTTTACAGACATATTATTTCACTTATAATTCACTGTATCACAATTCCAGTGGGTCAGAAGTTTTACTGTGCCTTTAAACAGCTTGGAAAATTCCAGAAAATGATGTCATGGCTTTAGAAGCTTCTGATAGGCTAATTGACATAATTTGAGTCAATCGGAGGTGTACCTGTGGATGTATTTCAAGGCCTACCTTCAAACTCAGTGCCTCTTTGCTTGACATCATGGGAAAATCAAAAGAAATCAGCCAAGACCTCAGAAAAAACATTGTTTGGTAAAGTGGTAAAAGAGGATGATAGCAGTGTGATGATTGTGAGGCGCTATACAAATGACAGCCACAAGACAGGGACTTCAAATAGGCCTATGGCACGTCAAGGGGACTGTAGCCTACTGTTCAGATGGGTTAAATGGAAACTGAAATCTGGACACTGACTGTAGGTCTATAACCTCTCACATAGCCTTAATATTAACAACTGTAGAATTAAGCATTTCCTGCAGTAAAATTATACACCAAATGTAGGCAAAATTCTGACTCGTGAACAGGAGTGGAGAAATATAATTTATTTATTCCAGCATCTTGAGAGAACGCAAAATGCGCAGTTAGATACCGTCTGTAGAGGTGCTGTCTTTATCAGCATCATAAAAGCTAATAGTATTTCAACCACATAAAACATGCATCCAAGCCGAACTCTTATCAGAAACATGTTGGGTCGTTTTCACAGCTTTCTATTTCCTTACAACTGGTCAAACAGTTTATTTTTTTGTTATTGCATTTTCTCCCCGGTCCCTAAACGTCTTTGCTCCGCCAAAGAACCAGAGATGACAGAGAAAACTTTACCAATGTCAACTAGATTGAAGCATTCATTCTATTGAAAAATATCCTGCACACCCTGTCAAAAAATCGTTGACTGCAGCATATTAGCAGTTTAGGGTCGGGTGCGGGCCTCAGATTTTCACTTTATCACATATAGTCGGGCGGATGGGTTATTAGCAATTGCGGGCGGGTGCGGGTGAACAAACAGCTGACCCACTACAATCCATCTTCCTTGAGGATCTATTTTAACCGATTGTGCCTCAAGATCTAGATTGTTTTTGAATAGGATCATAACACCTTTTTGAATTCCTTAGCCCATGACAGAAATAGATTTGACCATCCCACTCTTTTCCCCAAGCCACTTTGTCAGATTATATTGAATGAGTTTCCTATAAATAATAAATATGGTATTCCTTTTCCTTTAACCATGTAAAAACTGCTCTTCTTTTCCTATTATCAGCCAAACCATTGGAATTATAGCTAGCTATACTCAATTCACCAATTACCATGATGGGTTATAATTATGAGATACTTACCACTATCCTTGCCACTATTTTGAGATACTTATGCATACCAACCTACCAGTACCACCAGAATCAATGCCTGTCCATTATCCACATACAGTTGAAATCGCTCTTTGACAGCTCCTCTCCGTTTGTCATGAATGAATCATGTACGGTTGAAGTCGGAAGTTGAAATACACCTTCGCCAAATACATTTAAACTCAGTTTTTCACAATTTCTGACATTTATTCGTAGTAAAAATTCCCTGTCTTAGGTCAGTTAGGATCACCACTTTATTTTAAGAATGTGAAATGTCAGAATAGTAGTAGAGAACTATTTATTTCAGCTTTTATTTCTTTCATCACATTCCCAGTGGGTCAGAAGTTTACATACACTGAATTAGTATTTGGTAGCATTTCCTTTACATTGTTTAACTTGGGTCAAATGTTTCGGGTAGCCTTCCACAAGCTTCCCACAATAAGTTGGGTGAGTTTTGGCCCATTCCTCCGGACAGAGCTGGTGTAACTGAGTCAGGTTTGTAGGCCTCCTTGCTCGCACACGCTTTTTCAGTTTGATTGAGGTCAGGGCTTTGTGATGGCCACTCCAATACCTTAACTTTGTTGTCCTTAAGCCATTTTGCCACAACTTTGGAAGTATGCTTGGGGTCATTGTCCATTTGGAAGACCCATTTGCGACCAAGCTTTAACTTCCTGACGGATGTCTTGAGATGTTGCTTCAATATATCCACATAATATTCCTTCTTCATGATGCCATCTATTTTGTGAAGTGCACCAGTCCCTCCTGCAGCAAAGCACCCCCACAGCATGATGCTGCAACCCCCGTGCATCACAGTTGGGATGGTGTTATTCGGCTTGCAAGCTGCCCCCTTTTCCTCCAAACATAACAATGGTCATTATGGCCAAACAGTTCTATTTTTGTTTCATCAGACCAGAGGACATTTCTCCAAAAAGTATGATCTTTGTCCCCATGTGCAGTTGCAAACTGTAGTCTGGCTTTTTTATGGCAGTTTTGGAGCAGTGGTTTCTTCCTTGCTGAGCGGCCATTCAGGTTATGTCGATATAGGACTCGTTTTTCTGTGGATGTAGATACTTTTGTACCTGTTTCCTCCAGCATCTTCACAGGGTCCTTTGCTGTTGTTCTGGGATTGATTTGCACTTTTCGCACCAAAGTACGTTCATCTCTAGGAGACAGAATGTGTCTCCTTCCTGAGAGGTATGACGGCTGCGTGGTTCCATGGTGTTTATACTTGCGTACTATAGTTTGTACAGATGAACGTGGTACCTTCAGGCGTTTGGAAATTGCTCCCAAGGATGAACCAGTCTTGTGGAGGTCTACAATTTTTTATCTGAGGTCTTGGCTGATTTCTTTTGATTTTCCCATGATGTCAAGGAAAGAGGCACTGAGTTTGAAGGTAGGCCTTGAAATACATCCACAGGTACACCTCAAATTGACTCAAATTATGTCAATTAGCCTATCAGAAGCTTCTAAAGCCATGACATAATTTTCTGGAATTTTCCAAGCTGTTTAAAGGCACAGTAAACTTAGTGTATGTAAACTTCTGACCCACTGGAATTGTGATACAGTGAATTATAAGTGAAATGATCTGTCTGTAAACAATTGTTGGAAAAATTACTTGTGTCATGCACAAAATAGATGTCCTAACCGACTTGCCAAAACTTTAGTTTGTTAACAATACATTTTTTGGAGTGATTGAAAAACGAGTTTTAATGACTCCAACCTAAGTGTATGTAAACTTACGACTTCAAGTGTAGCTAGCAACAATGACAAGAAGCTGCCTTGTGGGGAATCGTAGGTGGCTCGCTTCAGCTAGTTTTATCTTGTTGTTGATACCATGTCTAGCTAGCTAACCAACAACTCTAACAATGTATTTGAGAGACAGTGCTAATTGTACAAATGTATTTATGTTTTAAGACGAAATATAGTTTACATGTCAACAACCTAAGCTAACCTTGTCTGTTTTGCCCCATAGTTGTGCACGTGTCAGTTTTGTTCCTAAACAACCAGCCCGTCTATATGGTCCCTAACATCGTTACCCCATAGCAACGACTGTGGGATGCATACACTCACACGCCCCCCACACACACCTACACCTCTCCCCTTCCACACATACACCCACCTACACGCACACACACACAAACACACACACACACACACACAAACACAACCACCTACACACAAACACAACCACCCACACACACAACCAACACACACACACACACACACACACACACACACACACACACACACACACACACACAAGCATCCGACCACAAGCTCAGTTGTTAATCAGTTGTTCCATCACCGAGCCCAGCTTAAGAATAAGACTTGCCGTGTGAATACGTATACCGTTGTAGCTGTTCAAGAGGAGTGCTAAATTGAGCAGGGATGGGAAGATTTGATTACCCAATGTCTAGTCCTGGCTGATAGAGTTCAGATACCCCCTTCCCTCCAACACACACACACACACACACGCTGTTCGTCCATGGAGACCCTTCTTCCCCGGCACCTCTGTGCAGTCAGACCATTATGATTATGCTGTGCTGCCAGGGCCAAAGTATTCTGCCCCTTCTCCGATTGTCCGAGTGTGACCCTCCCCCCATGGGTTACCCTTTACCTGGGTGTGGGTATTCCACCGGAATTCCAACCGGCTAGGTACGAGATCATCAAGGTTCTCTTAGAAGCTTTGAGAATATTATGCTCACCCATATGGGGGCTTTGGCTTAGTTGGACCAACGCTGCCAGGCAGGCTCAGACTCATTCGCTGTGTTTCCCTGAGCATTCAACCAGTGAGTGAGTGGACAACTAGATTCAAACCTCTCTGTATGCATACAGTACATCAATAAAGAATAGATGTATTCTCTGTCAATATGCTACAGTATGAAAGCCAATACATCATGTGTTGACATCATGAGAATAATCAGCAGAGGCCATTGATTTTTCTCTTTGGTTTTTGTTTGTTCCCAAGGCAGCTCTTGTTGCTATGTACTTGGCTGGAAATCTCTTTTCCTAGCGGATATCCCTCAGCATACATTTACATTTACATTTTAGTCATTTAGCAGACGCTCTTATCCAGAGCGACTTACAGTTAGTGAGTGCATACATGATTTTTTGAATTTTTCATACTGGCCCCCCGTGGGCATACGCACTTTATAGTCTAATGTCTTTCAAAGCCAAACATCCAGATGTAATAGTAAGATTTGAAAACCACCCCATGTTAAGCTCAGATGAGAACATCTGGATAGTTTGATAATAAACAACCGTAATAGACTGGTATGTCAGTCACACACACTGATAGCTTCATGAGGCATATGAGGACATACAGTGGGGGAAAAAAGTATTTAGTCAGCCACCAATTGTGCAAGTTCTCCCACTTAAAAAGATGAGAGAGGCCTGTAATTTTCATCATAGGTACACGTCAACTATGACAGACAAATTGAGAATTTTTTTTCCTGAAAATCACATTGTAGGATTTTTAATGAATTTATTTGCAAATTATGGTGGAAAATAAGTATTTGGTCACCTACAAACAAGCAAGATTTCTGGCTCTCACAGACCTGTAACTTCATCTTTAAGAGGCTCCTCTGTCCTCCACTCGTTACCTGTATTAATGGCACCTGTTTGAACTTGTTATCAGTATAAAAGACACCTGTCCACAACCCCAAACAGTCACACTCCAAACTCCACTATGGCCAAGACCAAAGAGCTGTCAAAGGACACCAGAAACAAAATTGTAGACCTGCACCAGGCTGGGAAGACTGAATCTGCAATAGGTAAGCAGCTTGGTTTGAAGAAATCAACTGTGGGAGCAATTATTAGGAAATGGAAGACATACAAGACCACTGATAATCTCCCTCGATCTGGGGCTCCACGCAAGATCTCACCCTGTGGGGTCAAAATTATCACAAGAACGGTGAGCAAAAATCCCAGAACCACACGGGGGGACCTAGTGAATGACCTGCAGAGAGCTGGGACCAAAGTAACAAAGCCTACCATCAGTAACACACTACGCCGCCAGGGACTCAAATCCTGCAGTGCCAGATGTGTCCCCCTGCTTAAGCCAGTACATGTCCAGGCCCGTCTGAAGTTTGCTAGAGTGCATTTGGATGATCCAGAAGAGGATTGGGAGAATGTCATATGGTCAGATGAAACCAAAATAGAACTTTTTGGTAAAAACTCAACTCGTCGTGTTTGGAGGACAAAGAATGCTGAGTTGCATCCAAAGAACACCATACCTACTGTGAAGCATGGGGGTGGAAACATCATGCTTTGGGGCTGTTTTTCTGCAAAGGGACCAGGACGACTGATCCGTGTAAAGGAAAGAATGAATGGGGCCATGTATCGTGAGATTTTGAGTGAAAACCTCCTTCCATCAACAAGGGCATTGAAGATGAAACGTGGCTCGGTCTTTCAGCATGACAATGATCCCAAACACACCGCCCGGGCAACAAAGGAGTGGCTTCGTAAGAAGCATTTCAAGGTCCTGGAGTGGCCTAGCCGGTCTCCAGATCTCAACCCCATAGAAAATCTTTGGAGGGAGTTGAAAGTCCGTGTTGCCCAGCGACAGCCCCAAAACATCACTGCTCTAGAGGAGATCTGCATAGAGGAATGGGCCAAAATACCAGCAACAGTGTGTGAAAACCTTGTGAAGACTTACAGAAAACGTTTGACCTGTGTCATTGCCAACAAAGGGTATATAACAAAGTATTGAGAAACTTTTGTTATTGACCAAATACTTATTTTCCACCATAATTTGCAAATAAATTCATTAAAAATCCTACAATGTGATTTTCTGGAAAAAAAATTCTCATTTTGTCTGTCATAGTTGACGTGTACCTGTGATGAAAATTACAGGCCTCTCTCATCTTTTTAAGTGGGAGAACTTGCACAATTGGTGGCTGACTAAATACTTTTTTTCCCCACTGTACGTGTGGTGTCCCAGCAAACCAAAATTGGTTTTGTAAAAGTTCCCAGAACATTCGTTAGGTCACGGCAAATGTTCTCATAACACAAACACTGTCCAGTCGGGCTGATGATTATAGAATGTTAGTATAAAACATTCGCCTGATGTTGCAAGAACATTCTTAGAACACATGTCATTTGTTCTTTAAAGGTATACAAACATTGTATAATCAACAGCATGAATGGACAGTTTTTGTGTTATGATAACATTTGCCGCAACCTAACGAATGTTCTGAAAACTTCCACAGAACCAATTTTGGTTTGCTGGGAAAACGTTACTTGTACATTGTGTTATTACTTTACCTGGAAACCTAATGAGAACTTTGGGGAATGTTCTGTGGTGGTTGTTACAGATGTTGTGCAGAACATTTTAGTGAATGTGAGGAGAATATTCAAAGGATATTTCAAACATGTATTTATTTATTTTTATTTTATGATTTTGTTATCAAAAACTGTTTTCATCCTAATGTTAGATAAAACCCTAACTAGAACTTAATGGAAATCGTATCTAATGTACTGGGAATGTTCTCGGTTTGCTGGGGTGTGTGATACACATTGTAAGATTATGTGTGGACTGTGGTGTAAAACACATGTTAAGATTACATGGGCAGCTGAGGACATCTGTTAGAGTAGTCCGCCCACGGGTGAAGGGATACGGGGAAGGATGGTCTGTTGCACCTTGGATGAACTGTGCGGTAGTATTTGTAACAAACAATCTGGATGTGTGAGATATAGTCTGCCACTCTTGGAGGATAATGGTAGTTGAATGGAAAATGCTACTGTTAAAAACATTTAAAATTATTAAAAACCTTTTTTTCCAACTTCCACTGTCCTCCAAGATTGTCTGAATCTCTCCCAAACAACACTTCCTATCCTCTGTTGGAGTTGGTAAAGAAGGGATGTAGTGATAGAGGGATGAAGAAGGTGTCAGACTCACCTCTGCGGAAATGCGTCGGTTGCCCCTGTTCCTTAGACACACTCCTGTGGGAGACTGCACCTCGTCTGAGCTCGTCCCTGATGCATGGTCACTCTCTCCATCAGAACCCATCTTCATGTTCTCATGGACAATGTCTGAGAGAGGGGGAGAGAAGGGGGGCGGGACAGAGACAGACAGATTTTTGTCATGAAGTCAACATTTCAAATAAATGTGTTTGATAAGACCAGGGGGCCCCATAAACGTATGAGTGAGGTTATTCTTTCCATCAACTCAACTTGATGTCATCCACAGCTGCTGCTGGGAACTATAGCAGCCACTCCCTGGTTAGTTTCCACTGTCCTGCCCTCTCCCCTGACTCAAATGACACTGTGTGTGTTTGTGTGTCCATGCCCGTGTGTGTGTGTGTCTCACCGAGGCGGCTGCCGTTGCGGGGCATAGCTATGAGAGACCCTAGCCCTCCTCCTCCTATGACACTCTGAGGTCTCCGTAGTGTGGGCTTCTTAAAGGGACCTGTGTACTGGTGCAGGAAGGAGTGAACACTGTGGACTGAGGGGGGGCGACCGTGACCGTTCCTCACCATTGGCTCTGTGGAGGGGGAGAGAAGAGAACTATATGACAACCAGTTCAGTTCAGTCCAGTACATACAATTCAGACAGCTTGGCTTAGAGCACCATCTATCATACTGTAGGTAGAGTCAGGAGGCTAAACCCTGTTTTAGTCAGGTCATATGGTCAAAAACAACACAGGGCCTTTAGGTATAATCATGGAGGTACGTATTCAATGTTTTCCATAAGCACCGGCCGTCCGCTAAATAAGAGTCATTGTCAGCCGGCTAATTTTTCCACTTCATTAATCCGTGCCGAACCCCCAGCAAAATATCTGCTTTTTATTTATCTGACTTTCATTTATCTGAATGTCCAACCCTTACACAGTGCCTTCAGAAAGTATTCGCACCCCTTGACTTTTTCCACATTTTGTTGCGTTGCGAGGTGGGATTATAATGGATTTAATTGTCATTTTTTGTCAACGATCTACACAAAATACTCTGTAATGTCAAAGTGGAAGAAGAATTCTACATTTGTAAAAAAAAAATATATATATATATATATCTTGATTAGATAAGTATTCAACTCCCTGAGTCAATACATGTTAGAATTACCTTTGGCAGCGATTACAGCCGAGTCTTTCTGGGTAATTCTCTGAGAGCTTTCCACACCTGGATTGTACAACATTTGCCCATTATTCTTTTCAAAAGTCTTCAAGCTCTGTCAAATTGGTTGTTGATCATTGCTAGACAACCATTTTCAGGTCTTACCATAGATTTTCAAGCAGATTTCAATCAGAACTATAACTCTGCCACTCAGGAACATTCATTGTCTTCTTGGTAAGCAACTCCAGTGTAGATTTGGCCTTATGTTTTAGGTTATTGTCCTGCTGAAAGTTGAACTAATCTCCCAGTGCCTGGTGGAAGGAAAGCAGACTGAACCAGGTTTTAATCCAGGATTTTGACTGTGATTAGCTCCATTCATCTTATTTTTTATCCTGAAAAACTTTCCAGTCCTTAACGATTACAAGCATACCTATAACATGATGCAGCCACCACTATGCTTGAAAATATGGAGAGGGGTACTCAGTAATGTGTGTATTGGAATTGGCCCAAACATAACACTTTGTATTCAGGACAAAAAATCTAAATCAAATTTTATTGGTCACATAGACATATTTAGCAGATGTTATTGCAGGTGCAGCAAAATGCTTGTGTTCCTAGCTCCAATAGTGCAGTAATATCAAACAATTCACAACAACGCACACAAATCTAAAGTAAAATAATGGAATGAAGAAATAAATAAATATTAGGACGAGCAATGTCGGAGTGGCATTGACTAAAATACAGTTGAATAGAATACAGTATATACATATGAAATCAGTAAAGCAGTATGTAAACATTATTCAAGTGACTAGTGTTCCATTATTAAAGTGGCCGGTGATTCCATGTCTATGTATATAGGGCAGCAGTCTCTAAGGTGCAGGGTTGAGTAACGGGTGGTAGCCGGCTAGTGACGGCTATTTAACAGTCTGATGGCCTTGAGATAGAAGCTGTTTTTCCAGTCTCTCGGTCCCAGCTTTGATGCACCTGTACTGACCTGGTCATGGCTCGGGTGGTTGATGTCCTTGATGATCTTTTTGGCCTTCCTGTGACATCGGGTGCTGTAGGTGTCCTGGAGGGCAGGCAGTGTGACCCCGGTGATGCGTTGGGCAGACCGTACCACCCTCTGGAGAGCCCTGCGGTTGCGGGCAGTGCAGTTGCCGTACCAGGCAATGATACAGCCCGACAGGATGCTCTCAATTGTGCATCTGTAAAAGTTTGTGAGGGTTTTAGGTGATAAGCCACATTTCTTCAGCCTCCTGGAGGTTGAAGAGGCTCTGTTGTGCCTTTCTTCACCACACTGTCTGTTTGGGTGGTCCATTTCAGTTTGTCAGTGATGTGTACGCCGAGGAACTTTAAGCTTTTCACCTTCACTCTGGTCCGGTCGATGTGGATAGGGGCGTGCTCCCTCTGTGGTTTCCTGAAGTCCACGATCAGCTCCTTTGTTTTGTTGACACCATTCCGCCAGGGCCCTCACCTCCTCCCTGTAGGCTGTCTCTTCATTGTTGGTAATCAGGCCTACTACTATTGTGTCGTCTGCAAACTTGATGATTGAGTTGGAGGCCTGGGTTGCCACGCAGTCATGGGTGAACAGGGAGTACAGGAGGGGGCTGAGCACGCACCCTTGTGGGGCCCCTGTGTTGACGATCAGTGAAGTGGAGGTGTTGTTTCCTACCTTCACCACCTGGGGGCGGCCCGTCAGGAAGTCCAGGACCCAGTTGCACAGGGCGGGGTTCAGACCCAGGGCCCCAAGCTTAATGATGAGCTTGGAGGGTGCTATGGTGTTGAAGGCTGAGCTATAGTCAATGAACAACATTCTTACGTAGGTTTTCCTCGTCCAGATGGGATAGGGCAGTGTGCAGTGCGATGGCGATTGCATCATCTGTGGATCTATTGGGGCGGTACGCAAATTGAAGTGGGTCTAGGGTGTCAGGTAAGGTAGAGGTGATATGATCCTTAACTAGCCTCACAAAGCACTAGTCTCTCAAAGCACTTCATGATGACAGATGACATATAGGTAATTGCTTTGCCACATTTTATGCAGTATTACTTTAGTGCCTTGTTGCAAACAGTTTTACGACGCCGAACTGCAGTCAGGTCAAGTCCCTGGTGAGGATGACGAGTACGCAGATGAGCTTCCCTGAGACGGTTTCTGACCGTTTGTGCAGAAATTATTTGGTTGTGCAAACCTACAGTTTCATCAGCTGTCTGGGTGGTCTCAGACGATCCCGCAGGTAAAGTAGCCGGATGTGGAGGTCCTGGGCTAGCGTGGTTACACGTGGTCTCCGGTTGTGAGGTCGGTTGGACGTACTGCCAAATTCTCTAAAATTACATTGGAGGTGGGTTATGGTAGAGAAATGAACTCTGGTGGACATTCCTGCAGTCAGCATGCCAATTGCATGCTCCCCTCAAAACTTGAGACATCTGTGGCATTGTGTTGTGTGACAAAACTGCACATTTTAGAGTGGCCTTTTATTGTCCCCAGCCCAAGTTGCACCTGTGTAATGATCATGCTGTTTAATCAGCTTCTTGATATGCCACACCTGTCAGGTGGATGGATTATTTGGTCAAAGGAGAAATGCTCACTAACAGGGATGTAAAAAAAAAATAGTGCACAAAATTTGCTTTTTGTGCGTATGGAACATTTCTGGGATCTTTTATTTCAGCTCATGAAACTTGGGACATTTTATTTGCCACAATAAAATAAATTGACAATTCCCTCAAAGTCCCACCCACAGCGATTGATTGACAGGTCTGAAACCCTACCAACTCTGTGACTCACAAACATTCTGCCCCCTCCCCTGACAATCCCACCCACAGCGATTGATTGACAGGTCTAAAACCCTACCAACTCCGTGACTCACACACATTCTGCCCCCTCCCCTGACAATCCCACCCACAGTGATTGATTGACAGAACTAAAATTACAAAATGACACATTGGTTTCCTTACCCTAAGCGACCACAGTAGCACAGCCAATAAAATGCATAATTTGTAAATATTACTTCAATCTCAAGAGGAGAAGTTTAATGTTAAAAAGGTTATATCTATAGTCCTGATCATATAGGCCTAGGCGATATCCAAAAGAACTAACAACACACTGAATTCATACATTTTCAGTCATTTAAAAAATTGTCAAAAAAATTATACTCAATACCACAACTTATTTGACCAATCTGGAAAGGTAAAGTGGTTATTCGAAGAATTCAATAATTTCGCTGTGTATTTCAGGTGGAATCAAGGCATTAGAATGTACCAGAGGCCACCAAAATAGAGCTTTTCTGCGATTTTCTTTTCCAGGGGGTCCCCCGCACCCCCCAAGCCCGGAACTCCCTGGCTGGCTACTTTTTATATTTGGCTGGCTACTTTTTATATTTGGCTGGCTACTCCTTGTACTTACGGAAAACACTAGGTATTATTAGGCCCTGTGTGTGGAAAGATATGAATCCATGTATAGACAGAAAGAGGGATATAGAGAGCAGCAACAATAGGTTGAAGATCAAGGAGGAGGAAGAACATTACATTAGAGACGAAACAAACAATGTCCGTCAACACAACAGATGACCACAAACAAACTCCATCCCACGCAGTTACTAGATAACACATACACGCGCACACACACTAAATCTCTTGTCCCACTACTCCTGCTGTGTGCTGCTGTTATGTTGTGTTACACAAATCAGATCAAGGCAAGGATATTAGGTTTCATCCCAATGACACTATGGTGGGTTCATCTGATCTCATCTATCTGGCCACTCCATTCTGTCTCCTCTCGCTCTATGACTTGTACTGTCACAAACACGTTAGAGAGTGCCGCAACGCACTCCCCTCCGCACAGAATGCACAAGCACCATGCTCATGGGAAATATCACAATCACACACATAAAAAGAGAACACACACACAAATAAATCCTCCTACGTACACACACAACTTTAATATTACACACACACACACACCTTGTATGTCCCTATTCAGGAGCAGGGAATGGTCAGGCCAGATCTGGAGTTAAATAACAGACAAAAAAACTTAGATGAGCTGATTGAGTGAAAACAACATCCTCTGTTGGAGAAAAGGATAGGGGAGCAAGGGAAAAGGAGAGAAAAGGAGAGGGAAGCTGAAGCTGTTGAAAAATTTAAGTAGAGGCGAGCTGGGGAAAATCTTGATAAAGCCAGGAGAGGAATGGAGAGAAGGGGAGAGAGAAAACGGAGGAGGAGGAGAGAAATGTGCTTCAAGATGCCCAGCTGCTTTCACAGTCCTCCCAAAGTCGCCGTGGCAATGTCATGGAAACTCTAGAATGTTCCAGACCCTGAACAGGCAGCACCATAGCAACGCCATGGCAGCCACCGTCAACACCAGACGCTAGACTATACCAAGCTGAGCGATAACTAACCAGCTATGTCACCTTATCTTTGTTTTGACGCCTCGCCGGCTACAACCTTCACTGGACGCTAACATGAAGAAGTAATACTGATGATATGTGTGTGTTCCGGATGTTAAAGAGAAAAAGTGTGTGTAGTGTGTACAGTCAAACAACACATAGCCAGACAGTCTCATTCATTGACTTACAGTGCATTTGGAAGGTATTCAGACCCCTTTACTTTTTCCACATTTTGTTACGTTACAGCCTTATTCTAAAATGGATGAAAAAATTATAATCTCATCACTCTACACAATACCCCATAATGACAAAGCGAAAACAGGTCTTTAGACATTTTTGCAAATAAAAAACAGAAATACCTTATTTACATAAGTATTCAGACCCTTTGCTATGAGACTCGAAATTGATTGATTGGACATGATTTGGAAAGGCACACACCTGTCTGTATAAGGTCCCACAGTTGACAGAGCATGTCAGAGCAAAAACCAAGCCATGAGGTGGAAGGAATTGTCCGTAGAGCTCCGAGACAGGATTGTGTCGAGGCACAGATCTGGGGAAGGGTACAAAAAAAGTCTGCAGCATTGAAGGTCCCCAAGAACACAGTGGCTTCCATCATCATTCTTAAATGGAAGTAGATTGGAACCACCCAGACTCTTCCTAGAGCTGGCCACCTGGCCAAACTGAGCAATCGGGGGAGAAGGGGGAGAAGGGCCTTGGTCAGGGAGGTGACCAAGAACCCGGTGACCACTCTGACAGAGCTCCAGAGTTCTTCTGTGGAGATGGGAGAACCTTCCAGAAGGACAACCATCTCTGCAGCACTCCACCAATCAGGCATTTATAATAGAGAGGCCAGCAGAAGCCACTCCTCAGTAAAAGGCACATGAAGGCCACTTGGAGTTTGCCAAAAGGCACCTAAATGACTCTCAGACCATAAGAAACAAGATTCTCTAGTCTGATGAAACCAAGATTCAACTCTTAGGCCTGAATGCCAAGCGTCACGTCTGGAGGAAACCAGGCACCGCTCATCACCTGGCCAATACCATCCCTACGATGAAGCATGGTGGTGGCAGCATCATACTGTGGAGATGTTTTTCAGCGGCAGGGAGTGGGAGACTAGTCAGGATCGAGGGAAAGATGAACGGAGAAAAGTACAGAGCACTTGATGAAAACCTGCTACAGAGCGCTCAGGACCTCAGACTGGGGCGAAGGTTCACCTTACAACAGGACAACGACCCTAAGCACACAGCCAAGACAACACAGGAGTGCCTTCGGGACAAGTCTCTGATTGTCCTTGAGTGGCCCAGCCAGATCCCGGACTTGAACCCGATAGAACATCTCTGGAGAGATCTGAAAATAGCTGTGCAGTGACGCTCCCCATCCAACCTGACAGAGCTTGAGAGGATGTGCAGAGAAGAATGGGAGAAACTCCCAAAATACAGGTGTGCCTACCTTGTAGCGTCATACCTGTGTAGCTCAGTTGGTAGAGCATGGCGCTTGCAACGCCAGGGTTGTGGGTTCGTTTCCCACGGGGGGCCAGTATGAAAAAAGTATGAAAATGTATGCACTCACTAACTGTAAGTCGCTCTGGATAAGAGCGTCTGCTAAATGACTAAAATGTAAATGTAAGACTCAAGGCTGTAAACGCAGACAAAGGTGCTGAGTAAATGTCATATTTCCGGATTTTTTTATATACATTTGCAAAAATGTATAAAAACCTGTTTTTGTTTTGTCATTATGGAGTATTGTGTGTAGATTGATAAGGGGAGGGGGGACTATTTCATACATTTTAGAATAAGGCTGTAAAGTAACAAAATGTGGAAAAAGTGAATGGGTCTGAATACTTTCCGTATGCAATTACATCCACATAACCACACATTCTCTCTCTCACACACACACACACACACACACTCACTCACCGCTGTCTTTGATGCCGTTCTCCTCTATAGTCATCTGTTCAGCCCGTTCAGACAGAGACTCATCCATGGTCTGACTACCTCTCAGAGTCTGGGACAGCCTCCTTCTGAACCTCTTCATCTTCTCCATGGAGCTCTCGGGCAGGGGAGGCCTGGGGATGGAGAGAAGAAGGGGACAGTCAGTTACACACACACACACACAACAGGCCTGGGGAGAGACAAGATTCATCAAAAGAGAAATAGATACCCCACACACCGTTATTGTTAAATGCTCCCACTGTTTATTTTGTTGAGTGGAATGTTACCGCAGACAGAGGAGTCGGACACAGAGAGGCAGTGAAGAAAAGCTACTGAGGACACACACACTCAAACAAAGAGGGCCGATAAAGCCTTAGAATACATATGGCCGGGAGTTCTTCTTGATCAGCCCTGGAATATGATATAAGGCCTTCAAAGTGAACCAGAGGGTAAAGTGGGTCTTTCTTTGACAATAACTGACAGTGCTTGTGCTTGAGAAAGCTTGACAAATGGTTGATCTTGTAACATAAGTGTGCGTGTCAAAGGGTGTGCTTCTTTTGAAAAGCACTCCACTATCATGTACGTGTGAGTAAGAGGTCTGAACAGGCCCCAACATGTTCCTGGGCTAGTCCCCTAATAAATATTGCTTTCAAAGAGTTCACAAAGAATATAGCCATCAAACACACCTCAAGCACCTTGAGCTATACACACTAATACCACATCTATAGCAAAATGAGTTTAAAAAAAATTATAACCATCAAACACCACAAACTACCTCAAGATAAATATCCTAGTAATCCCACATCCATAGTTAAATGAAGACATTGCAGGATACAAGATTTATAGCTACTGACTGGAGCAAACACGAGACGCCATCAACACTCAAGGAAACAGGCCTAATTTAGGAGTCAGTCACAGAGCCTAATTAATTTCCCACACTGGAAAAACCTGATGTATTGGGAGAGATCATCATTCATGTAGCTACGGGATGGGACTAATCTTGTGTGAAGAAGAACCTAGTGATCAACACATACAAACATAATTTCGACCTGAGTTATACACTGAGTGTACAAAACATTAGGAACACCTGCTCTTTCCATGACCTCGACTGAATCCAGGTGAAAGCTATGATCCCTTAAAGATGTCACCTGTTAAATCCACTTCAATCAGTGTAGATGAAGGGGAGGAGACTGGTTAAAGAAGGATATTCAAGCCTTGATACAATTGAGATTTGGATTGCGTATGTGTGCCATTAAGAGGGTGAATGGGCAAGACAAAAGATTTTAAGTGCCTTTGCACGGGGTATGGCAGGTTGTCGGTGCCTGGCGCGCCGGTTTGAGTGTGTCAAGAACTGCAACGCACCAAAGAACATCCAGCCAACTTGACACAACTGTGGGAAGCATTGGCGTCAACGTGGCCCAGCATCCCTGTGGAACGCTAGACACCTTGTAGAGTCCATGCCCCGGCGAATTGAGGCTGTTCTGAGGGCAAAAGGGGGGTGCAACTCAATATTAGGAAGGTGTTCCTAATGTTTTGTACACTCAGTGTATAACAGTCCTCGTAACTAATTTCCAACAGTGGAAAAACATGATGAATTGGGAGAGATATATGTTTTATTCATAGGGGATGGAACTAATGTGAGGCTACTTGAGTGAACAAGAAAGAACCTATCAACATTCAGGGAAAAATACATATTTTTTACAGTAGTAAAATAGGCTAATGAATTTCCCACACTGGAAAAACGTGATGTATTGGAAGAGATGGACAGAGTGATGGCACAGTCCATGAACTGTGTTAGCAGATGGTAAATCAAGGGATTTATGCGAGAATGGAGAACAGGACTAGCATAGGCTGCATCCAGTTCAAGTCACATTCCATCACCATTCAGTGTGAGGGAGAGAGAGAGTGTGTTTGAGAGCGAGAGAGAGAGAGATAGGGAGAGAGAGTGTGTGTGCGTGTTTGAGAGCGAGACAGAGAGAAATAGAGAGAAATAGAGAGAGAGAGAAAGTGAAAGAAAAGAGAGGGAGAGAAAATAATTGACAGAGAAGGGAGTGAAAATAAAGGACATGCTGGCGAGAGAGGTGAGAGAGTGAAGTGAATGAGGTTGTTTTTCAACCTGCTGATTCAGATCTCTCCCACCCTGCCAAATGTTATCTGACCTTAGTGAGGGGGAGATTACAACTCTACTACACTTTCACAGATATGGACATGTGTCTGTTTGTCTGTCTGTACTGGGGATGAGTAATAAGAGACATGAAGCCACATGAGCTGGGCCCTGAAGGTCTGTCTGTCTACTACTCTCCATTACAAGCCTTTGTCTTCCCAAACATCACTCAGGAGCTGGAGAGAGTTCTCAAACAAAACATGGAGTAGGGCAGGGGGGAAAGTTGTTTTGAAGGAAAGAGCAGAGCTACTAAGCTAAGCTACCATCCCGTCACTGTCTCTGACGCATAGCTCCCCATTCGTTCACTGTCTCTGACACATAGCTCCCCCATTCATTCACTGTCTCTGACACATAGCTCCCCCATTCATTCACTGTCTCTGACACATAGCTCCCCCATTCATTCACTGATCAGGGATAATTGGTGACGATTCCTGCCCTTCTTTTGCATTCTATTGCTCCATGCTTTAGCTCTGACAACTCTTCCAGAATGTTACAGCCAGCTCCTCCGGTCATAAGACAAGGCCGTTTTAGGACAGCGGAGATGAGATGAGGGAGTCAATCGGACTCTGGAGTCATCACCGCCAACGGAACAGCTCATAGCCTTCTTCTCATTTCTCACAGGAGGCTACAGCTCAGACTCAGAGCACACTGTGTTCCATGGATAATTAATTAATGGATTTATGAATGAAGGACGGACGGAATAATTAATGGCTGGATGAATTAATTTCACCAGAGTAAATGAATGAATTTGACTAGAGTTTTGACGGCAGTTTCTGAACCATCCCGTCCTTGTTCGCGTCCCCCATCCTATTCTTTCCCCTTTCCATGGCTCTGTGATCTAGTCTGGAGCCCTGGAGAGTTGGATGTGATCCCTGCTCCCACGAGTAAGTAGGTCGTGCAGAGTACTGAGCTCCAGATCCACTGGGTTACGGCCAAAGAAGTAGTCCCATTCAAGCACTGATTCGGATTTATTGCCGTGGCAACATTTTCCCCCCAATGTTTAAATGTAAAGCCCCTGCAGGAGACTAGGATGATATTATGTCTCTCTGTCTCCTTTCATCAAACACCCTGGCTTACGGTACACAAACACACACACAGACATCCTACAGTCTGTGTTCACACACACTCACCATGCTAGCACACACACACAGTTAACCATGATTTCCCCAGATGGACAAACTGATAGTTCCAGCTGTATGCAAAATTGCATTTTACACATCAGTTTGCCTGGCATGGACAGTGGGGATTGGAGGGGGTAGGGGAAAAACTAACAGAAGCATGGGAAAGGAGGGAGAGGAGGAGGAAGAAGAGGATGTGAGGAGAGTAGAAGAAGGTTAAGCAGCTCAATAAGACCGGGCCTTATGCGGCAAATATGTGGTAGGTAAACTTGCCACCAGGCACATAACTATTATTTAATTGAGTCCCTTTCGTGAAATTTGTCTTACATCTCAAACATAACAGCATCACCACATTGTGCATTTTGGGCAATTCCATGGTAACAGAGTGACGCTGAGACTCACTTTTCACTTTCAAATGTACGACAAGCAAAAACCATTGATTGCAAACCATACACCTATTCGCAGAAGTCTACTTTTAACAATTGCCACTGGACATTTTACTAAAACATTAACTTGAGGAACAGTGCAGATGCAAAGTTTGGTAACAGAATGACAGTAAAATCTCCATACGTTTTTTTATATGACCAGGTTTTCCAAAAACTCTTAAATATCTACTCCGAATTAAGACTAAGATGTCTGCAGAAAGAATGGTGTGTCAGCTATGATATGACACCTTGAGTTTGAAAAAATCTATTTTGGTTATTGAGCTACAGTAAGAGAAGTGGATTAACATCCGGTAACAGAATGATGGTAACAGAATGACATCATGGGTCCCTGATCTGTACTATACAGAAATGCATAATTATGAATATCGTTCTCCTCATGGTGATGTATCCTGAATAGGTACACAAAAAGGTAGAAAAATGTAATATCCTCCTTTGCATGCTGGGGTATTATTCTACCCACTGGCTATTACCGATTTGGTAGCAGAGCGACGCATTTTAATCACGTCATTATTCCTCATATAACCCAGGTCAACTAATGGGTTAATATTATGTGAAATGTGAGAAAAAAAACAACCAACTAGATTAACAGCCAATCAAAAGTGCACAAATCCTTTAGGTCCCGCCTTTGACAGTTCAATTGTTGCAATCTTGAGCAAGCCTTCTAGAGGAAACAGCATTTTTATGATAAACTTTTTCCTGTTTGTGAAGTCAGAAAACTGCGCTAAAGCTAGAAATAAAACCTATATGTTCTATCAGGTTCAAGTCCGGGCTCTGGCTGGGCCACTCAAGGACAATCAGAGACTTGTCCCGAGCCACTCCTGCGTTGTCCTGGCTGTGTGCTTAGGGTCGTTGTCCTGTTGGAAGGTGAACCTTCGCCCCAGTCTCATCCTGAGCACACTGGTGCAGGTTTTCATCAAGGATCTCTCTGTACTTTGCTCCGTTCATCTTTCCCTCAATCCTGACTAGTCTCCCAGTCCCTGCCGCTGAAAAACATCCCCACAGCATGATACTGCCACCACCATGCTTCAACGTAGGGATGGTGCCAGGTTTCCTCCAGACGTGACGCTTGGCATTCAGGTCAAAGACTTCCATCTTGGTTTCATCAGACCAGAGAATCTTGTTTCTCATGGTCTGAGAGTCTTTAGGTGCCTTTTGGCAAACTCCAAGCGGGCTGTCATGTGCCTTTTACTGAGGATTGGCTTCCGTCTGGCCACTCTACCCTAAAGGCCTGATTGGTGGAGTGCTGCAGAGATGGTTGTCCTTCTGGAAGGTACTCTCATCACCACAGAGAAACTCTGGAGCTCTGTCAGCGTGACCATCGGGTTTCTTGGTCACCTCCCTGACCAAGGCCCTTCTCCCCTGTTGGCCGGGCAGCCAGCTCTAGGAAGAGTCTTGGTGGTTCCAAACTTCTTCCATTTAAGAATGATAGACTACTGTGTTCTTGGGGACCTTCAATGCAAACATTTGTTGGTACCCTTCTCCAGATCTGTGTCGACACAATCCTGTCTCAGAGCTCTACAGACAATTCCTTCAACCTCATGGCTTGGTTTTTGCTCTGACATGCACTGTCAACTGTGGGACCTTATATTGACAGGTGTGTGCCTTTCCAAATCAGGTTCAATCAATTGAATTTACTACAGGTGAACTCCAATCAAGTTGTAGAAACATCAAGGATGATCAATGGAAATAGGACACAGCTAAGCTCAATTACGAGTCTCATAGAAAAGGGTCTGAATACTTATGTAAATGAGGTATCTTTTTTGTTTTTAATACATTTGCAAACATTTCTAAAACCCTGTTTTCACTTTGTCATTATGGGGTATTGTGTGTAGATTGAGGAATCTCTTTTATTTAATCAATTTTAGAATAAGGCTGTAACGTAACAAAATGTGGAAAAAGGGAAGGGGTCTGAATACTTTCCGAATGCACTGTAATGTATAAGTCTACTATTTGAGATACTTTATTTTTTATAAGAGATAACATAGACAATGGTGTACAACAAATGTGCGATTTTTATGTTCTTACCTTTCGCTATTGGGTTACTATTCCATAGTATGCATTTGTGTAAGTGTAAGCTTTTGCCTGCTTATTCAACATGCAGGGCAGGTTTTTGATGGAGTTTGAGTCTTCTTGGATGGTGAGCGAGAGATCAAGATTTTCTATTGCATGCAGAAGACATCTGAAGACATGGGTTGGCAGGTAGCCTAGCAGTTACGAGCGTTGGGCCAGTAACCGAAAGGTCACTGGTTCAAATCCCCAAGCCAACTTTGTGAAAAATCTGTCAATGTGCCCTTGAGCAAGGCACTTAACCCTAATTGCTCGAGTGAGTCGCTCTGGATAAGAGCATCCGCTAAATGACAGACATTTTAACTGTATTTTTCTTTTCTACTAAAATCTCTTCAAGAGGACCTTTTCTTGAAGGACACTTAAGTACACTATTCTCCACAGCTTTACTGTGCTCAATGTAGGGATGGTGCCTGGTCAGACTGATCACCCCATATTATGTGGTGGGACTGTGAAATATTGTATTGTATTTGTTTTCTGAATTGAACTTTACTGGTGATAATTGATACTATAGAAGGTAGAACTGATTTTTACCTGAGGTATTGAAATAGATCCATAGATTATGTGAACACTATAGATTATTGTGAATTGCATATTTTTGTTGTTGAGAACTACAATTTATTTTATTATAAAATAAACATGCCGGCATTAGCACTATCTCTAAACGTTATATCTTGGGCTCTGGTCTAATCTTTCTATGCTAATCTCATTACTGTTCTAGTCCCGAATGTAGTCCATTGGTCAGTTGCGTTGTTGGTGTTCCATGCAAAGCACATGGTACAATAAACAAAATTCTTATGAATAAAAACAGTAACTAATTGGTAGGTCTCCCTTTACTTCTTACTTCTGTGAACTTTCATTATCCTCCCTCATGAGAGAGAGAAATTATAAAATATTTTAAAGATACTGTATGTGGGTTTTTGCTAACAGAATGACAAGACACTAGGCAATATTTCTTAAACTTACAGAAGGTAAATCATTTCTGCAAAACTAAATATAAAATGTTCAACATTATTGTATTTTGATGTATTTCTAATACCTTAAGACTTTTTCTAGTATATGTTTTTCAAAGAACCCTTTTCCATCTGTGTGACCAGATACTATAACAGCCTCCTCCACTCTTCTGGGAAGGCTTTCCACTAGATGTTGGAACATTGCTGCAGGGACTTGCTTCCATTCAGCCACGAGCATTAGTGAGGTCGGGCTCGTAGTTGGCGTTCCAATTCATCCCAAAGGTGTTCGATGGGGTTGAGGTCAGGGCTCTGTGCAGGCCAGTCAAGTTCTTCCACACGAGCTCGACAAGCCATTTCTGTATGGACCTCGCTTTGTGCACGGGGGCATTGTCATGCTGAAACAGGAAAAGGCCTTCCTCAAACTGTTGCCACAATTGTCTAGAATGTCATTGTATTCTGTAACGTTAAGATTTCCCTTCACTGGAACTAAGGGGCCTAGCACAAACCATGAAAAACAGACCCAGACCATTATTCCTCCTGCACCAAACTTTACATTTGGCACTACGCATTGGGGCAGGTAGCGTTCTCCTGGCATCCGCCAAACCCAGATTTGTCTGTCGGACTGCCAGATGGTGAAGCATGATTCATCACTCCAGAGAACACGTTTCCACTGCTCCAGAGTCCAATGGCGGCGAGCTTTACACCACTCTAGCCGACACTTGGCATTGAGCATGTTGATCTTAGGCTTGTGTGCGGCTGCTCGGCCATGGAAACCCATTTCATGAAGCTCCCGACTAACAGTTATTGTGCTGATGTTGCTTCCAGAGGCCGTTTGGAACTCCATAGTGAGTGCTGCAACCGAGGACAGACAATTTTTAGGCGCTACGCACTTCAGCGGTCCCATTCTGTGTGGCCTACCACCTCGCGGCTGAGCCGTTGTTGCTCCTAGACGTTTCCCTTTCACAATAACAGCACTTACAGTTGACCGGGGCAGCTCTAGCAGGGCTTAAATTTGACGAACTGACTTGTTGGAAAGGTGGCATCCTATGACAGTGCCACATTGAAAGTCACTGAGCACATGACAACACTGTCTGTAACCACCATAGCTGTCTTTGGATACCTCATAGGCAGGTCCAAGATATGTAAAGACATCCTGTATCTGTATAAAGATATATCCTTTATACTGTGTTCTTCCCGCCAATTGACCCCTCCGTACGGAACGCGCATTCCCCCCCCAAAAAAATGTCACGATGCAATCGTATATCAACGCTGTTTGAACAGGACAATGTCATTCCAGACATCGCCCAACCCAAGTTGGCATGGTTCTAGTTTCTACATTAATGTTCCATTACATTCAAACCTGATGAATTAAGGCTACATTTTATAAGACCAATACAACATGTGTTCATACTGTTACTAACGCAATAGCTACATAATATAACTCTCTGGTTGTTAGTACAATCGGCTACACAATACCAGAGCTGTGTAGTTGGCACGATTCTAGGTTCTACATTCTGATCCATTATTACACAGAACCTGAGAAGGGGATTCCAGTTTCCACTAATAAAACAAAGCACACTTTGAATTTGTGTTGGTGTTATTATGTTACTATTAAGTACTTAGGCTTAATAACAACTAATTACACCAAAGCATCCTAATATGACCAGCTATTCAGACTAATGCTTTGGACTTTACAGGGGTAGATGACTGCCTTAACGATCAAATATATACAAGTTACACATCGCATGATCACTTAGCCTATGTCCAAAATGGCACCCTATTCCCTACATAGTGCACTACTTTTGACCAGGGCCCATAGGGATGTGGTCAAAAGTAGTGCACTCTATAGGGAATAGGGTGCCATTTGGGACACACACATTTGGGACACACTTAATTAATGCTTGTGCCAAAACAGTGGAAACACTTCACTCTTGTACCTGTGTAATAAGACTGTATTTACACTAGTAACAACATTGTATTAACCATAGACAATATCTATATTAATTTACCTGTAATAACATAATACCTTAGTATTATTGAGTGTAATGTCTACATTCATCCATCTACCCTCCCTAACCAGCTGACCCTTGGTGTAGGGTGAAGTTATCCTTAGATGCTGATCTTGGGTCGGTTTTCCATTTCCCCCACTAATGCTTCAGGTGAGAATTGGCAGAGGGAAAGCTGATCCTAGATCTGTACTTAGGGGAAAGCGTCACCCCGGAGCCTGACCCTCTGACCGCTGGATGGCTACTGTATGCTGAGTGAGACTTCCACTTTCAGCCTGAACGTAACGTGAGAAAGAATGTTCGGTGAGAGTTAGGGAGGCCACTATTAGGCCATTGAACAAAATTTGCTCACACTAGCATTTGTTGTCTATCACAACTGCATTTCAGGAGGGGCCGCTTTCAGAGCCTGAGTGCCAGGATTCTTATACTTATCAAGTAGAGAAAGAGGAAGAGTTTGCATGAATTGCTATGTATAGACCTGAGTTACGGGACTGGGGAGTGTGTGGTGTGGATTCCGTGTGTGTGTGTGTGTGTGTGTGTGTGTGTGTGTGTGTGTGTGTGTGTGTCATGGCAGCTGCTCAGTGGGGACTAGGGAGAGGCGGACACTAACCTTCAGCCAGCTGTCCTTGGCCTGGTTGCTTAAACATGAGCCCTGTCCACCACACACACAGTTATGCTCATACACACACACACGCATTTATGCTCATACACACACACACACACACGAACGAATAAAAACACACATACTTATTTATGCTCACACACATACAGGAAGGCACTCAAACATACATTCACAGAATGCATATATGCTGGCATTTCACACATATACTACTCAATACTCACTACCAAAGTTCCCTCAAACAAATTTTGGCACTGAGCAAATTTCAGGTCTGCTGAGCGCAAACTTGAACATTGTGCGTTTACTGTGAACACTGAGGATGTACCCGCTTTAAGTTACAGTTTTAACAGTGGCCAAGTAGGCTTCTATGGCTATTTGATCATAATGTAGGCCTGCTACAGTGGCCTACCATCAAAAACTATGGAGAAAATGCATCCCATAACATTTTAGCATGGAAATAGCTGTTATATCATTCAGTCTACAGTAGCAGACAATGTGTGGTGTTCAATGTCTTTTGAAAAATACATGCAGTGCTTGACATTAACCTGTTTATCCATTTGTCCTTCAGACAAGGAGGTGACTGAAAATGTTGTGCTGTTTGATGCAAGAAACCACTTTACAAAATAAAATGCATTATTATTCCCATACCATTTTTACAGAGAATCAGACATATTATTCTACCCTCTGCCTATTGGCTACTTAGCTTATTCGAGCCGGTCTCAAAATACATCGCTGCCCCTTTAAGAAATGTACACGTTTTGTGCTCTTGTAGGAAGCAATCACTCCCCTATTGCTGACTACAAATGATCTATAACTGGGCTAGTAACTCATTAACTAGCAAACGATATGAACAAAATGTGCACACGTGGCTACATGCAGCTCTCGCTTTGATCTCAAAACAAGCGCATCTACTCACGACCGCTCATGCTGTAAACACAGTCCAGCTCAAAGTAAATGGTACAGATCAATATGGCAATGGTCTATTAGCATACAGTGCATTCTGAAAGTATTCAGACCCCTTGACTTTTTCCACTTTATTATGTTACAGCCTTATTCTAAAATTGATTAAATTATTTTTTCTCATCAATCTACACACAATACCCCATAATGACAAAACGAAAACAGTTTTAGACATTTTTGCAAATGTATCAAAACTAAAACAGAAATACCTTATTTACATAAGTATTCAGACCCTTTGCTATTACATTTGAAATTGAGCTCAGGTGCATCCTGTTTCCATTGATCATATTTGATATGTTTCTGCAACTTGATTGGAGTCCACCTGTGGTAAATTAAATTAATTGGACATGATTTGAACAGGCACACACCTATCTATATAAGGTCCCACAGTTGACAGGGCATGTAGGAACAAAAACCAAACCATGATGTCGAAGGAATTGTCCGTAGAGCTCAGAGACAGGATTGTGTCGAGCACAGACCTGGGAAAGGGTACCAAAACATTTGAAAGTCCCCAAGAACACAGTGGCCTCCATCATTCTTAAATGGAAGAAGTTTGGAACCACCAAGACTCTTCCAAGAGCTTGCCGTCTGGCCAAACTGAGCAATCGGGGAAGAAGGGCCTTGGTCAGGGAGGTGACCAAGAACCCGATGGTCACTCTGACAGAGCTCTAGAGTTCTACTCCTCACTAAAAGGCACATGACAGCCCGCTTGGAGTTTGCCAAAAGGCACCTAAAGACTCTCAGACCATGAGAAACAAGATTATCTGGTCTGATGAAACCAAGATTGAACTCTTTGGCCTGAAGCCAAGCGTCACGTCTGGAGGAAACCTGGCACCATCCCTACGGTGAAGCATGGTGGTGGCAGCATCATGCTGTAGGGATGTTTTTCAGCGGCAGGGATTGGGAGACTAGTCAGGATCGAGGGAAAGATGAACGGAGCAAAGTACAGAGAGATCCTTGATGAAAACCTGCTCCAGAGCGCTCAGGACCTCAGACTGGGGCAAAGGTTCACCTTCCAACAGGACAATGACCCTAAGCACACAGCCAAGACAACGCAGGAGTGGCTTCGGGACAAGTCTCTGATTGTCCTTGAGTGGCCCAGCCAGAGCCCAGACTTGAACCCATTAGAACATCTCTGGAGAGACCTGAAAATAGATGTGCAGCGACGTTCCCCATCCAACCTCAAAGAGCTTGAGAGGATCTGCAGAGAAAAATGGGAGAAACTCCCCAAATACAGGTGTGCCAAGCTTGTAGTGGCATACCCAATAAGACTTGAGGCTGTAATCACTGCCAAATGTGATTCAACAAAGTACTGAGTAAAGGGTCTGAATACTTACTGTATGTAAATGTGATATTTCCATTTTTATGGGGTATTGTGTGTAGATTGATGAGGGAAAAAATCGATGTAATCCATTTTAGAATAAGCCTGTAACGTAACAAAATGTGGAAAGTCAAGGGGTCTGAATACTTTCCGAATGCACTGCATAGGCCTACTGCAGCTCTGATTGGTTATGTCACCGTTCTGTGTAGAGTACGGTCTGTGTAGAGTACGGGCTGAGTCGTGCATGTCAATGCAATAGAATCCTGCTCCGATGCGTTTTGCCTACAACATCTCTTGCATAGTTCGTTTTGTTTCGGTATGTTGCATTGAAAGTGGCTAATATTGCGTTATTTCGATCACAATTGCCACAGTAAAGGAAAACGTTGATAGTGTTAACATGGAAAACTCTAGAACAGTTGTCAACATCACTTTGAGTCAAAATGCAAGCCGAGATCTACCGCTCAGATTTTTTTTAACATGACTTAAAAAATGAAAGCCTATGCAACATTAACCAATTAAAAACCGTACTGTAGCAAATCAAATCGTATTGGTCACATGCGCCGAATACAACAGGTGCAGACATTACAGTGAAATGCTTACTTACAGCCCTTAACCAACAGTGCATTTATTTTTAACAAAAAAAGTAAAAATAAACAACAACAAAAAAGTGTTGAGAAAAAAGAGCAGAAGTAAAATAAAATAACAGTAGGGGAGGCTATATATACAGGGGGGTACTCGTGCAGAGTCAATGTGCGGGGGCACCGGCTAGTTGAGGTAGTTGAGGTAATATGTACATGTGGTAGAGTTAAAGTGACTATGCATAAATAATTAACAGAGTAGCAGCAGCGTAAAAGGATGGGGTGGGGGGCAGTGCAAATAGTCTGGGTAGCCATGATTAGCTGTTCAGGAGTCTTATGGCTTGGGGGGTAGAAGCTGTTGAGAAGTCTTTTGGACCTAGACTTGGCACTCCGGTACCGCTGCCATGCGGTAGCAGGGAGAACAGTCTATGACTAGGGTGGCTGGAGTCTTTGACAATTTTGAGGGCCTTCCTCTGACACCGCCTGGTATAGAGGTCCTGGATGGCAGGAAGCTTGGCCCCAGTGATGTACTGGGCCGTACGCACTACCCTCTGTAGTGCCTTGCGGTCGGAGGCCAAGCAGTTGCCATACCAGGCGGTGATGCAACCAGTCAGGATGCTCTCGATGGTGCAGCTGTAGAAATGTTTGAGGATCTGAGGACCCATGCCAAATCTTTTCAGTCTCCTGAGGGGGAATAGGCTTTGTCATGCCCTCTTCATGACTGTCTTGGTGTGTTTGGACCATGATAGTTTGTTGGTGATGTGGACACCAAGGAACTTGAACCTCTCAACCTGTTCCACTACAGCCCCGTCGATGAGAATGGGGGCGTGCTCAGTCCTCTTTTTTTTCCTGTAGTCCACAATCATCTCCTTTGTCTTGGTCACGTTGAGGGAGAGGTTGTTGTCCTGGCACCACACGGCCAGGTCTCTGACCTCCTCCCTATAGGCTGTCTCATCGTTGTCGGTGATCAGGCCTACCACTGTTGTGTCGTCGGCAAACTTAATGATGGTGTTGGAGTCGTGCCTGGCCATGCAGTCATGGGTGAACAGAGAGTACAGGAGGGGACTGAGCACGCACCCCTGAGGGGCCCCCGTGTTGAGGATCAGTGTGGCAGATGTGTTGTTACCTACCCCTTGACCACCTGGGGCGCCCGTCAGGAAGTCCAGGATCCAGTTGCAGAGGGAGGTGTTTAGTCCCAGGATCCTTAGCTTAGTGATGAGCTTAGAGGGCACTATGGTGTTGAGGTTTGTGCAGTAAGCTATAGGCCCAATACATTATCACTGCATATTGGCTTTGCTTTAATTTCCCTGCCAATGCATTGTTGTTCAGACCATTTAAAAATATATATATTTCAAAATTTGAGGCAGGCTATGTGATCACACCGGTAATAGATCCGTTGTTGTATTACTTGTGAGGCACAGCTGAGTGAACATACATTTAAATAACCTGCTTTTTATTTTACTGGGCTGATGGTGCCTGCATCTGATGGTCAGTCTCAGCGGAGGGAGAGAGCAGCAGCCTGAGGGTCCGCCTCTCAACATCCCTCCGCTCTCCCTTTCCTCCACTGACACTGAGCAAAAAGGGACACCGTCTTCCAGCTGATGGCGAAACTCGAGTCGCACCGCATTATTTCTGCCTCATGCACAAATTCATGTTGTTACTCCTATGAACAGAAAAAGTGAAATATTCCTTTATATGAAAAAAAGACCCAAGCCGCAACAACGCAAGCCTATCGATACACTTTCCTACTCATTCATTACTGCTGCAGTGCTTGTTGTAGCACTGAGTGGAAATAGGAAGAACATGCATTTTATGGCTTATAAAAGTGTTGAATACAAAGTGTTGACAGTGCTGAGTAAGAACTTAAACATTAACTCATTCATAAAAACAGCAGCTCTTCGCTGTTTGTGTTGACAGTCTCTCTCTAGTCATGGTTTTAAAAGTCTTTAAATCTCACAGTATCAACTTGTCTGTAGCTTTCTTTTATGCCTGCTACGTTACTGCAGACACGGTCATCTGAGCCATCCAATTAGCCAGCAGTAGGCCTATAGTGCACTTGATTTGCTCTCCGGGCCCGCCGGGAAGGCAGAGTTTGTACCTTCAGACACATGAAATGGTTCAAATGGCAACAGTTCGCCTCCCCGGCGCGCAGGGCAGCTGAATCGGGTCCACCTACCAACACAAGGCTTTAACATTGGGTGTTTAACAGAAATGTTTGACGATCGTCTAGGAATGCCTTGGAGATCGGCCAGTCGATAGCGATCGACCGGTTGGTGAACACTGCTCTAGAAAGTTGTAGTGAAGTTCAATCTCGCGCTTCTCTCAGTGGGCTGATATTTCTTCTGCACAGCAGTCCCGGGGGAGCTGCGAGGCAGTCTCGGGCTACTGCGCTCCCACGCACATGTGCAGCTTAGAGGGACAAGCGTGATAGCACACACACCTTCACAAACCATCCGCATACACACCCAACCACACACACACACTCGCACACCCTGAGAGAGCACAATCTGATATATCCTACCCTACCCTGTCCCTTTGGGGATCAGTGCTGCGTGGCTACAGCTGTTTCACAGAAGGTCAGGTTACCCTGCCTTCCCAATCCACCACCATCCCCAAGGTCCTCACCAAGGTAATACAACAACGTCAAACAAACACACACACACACAGGAAAGACTCAACTCCACTTTGGTGGCAACCATCTCCTTACAACCTCAGTGGGGCACCATGGAACACACAAAAGCTTGACATTCCTGACACCAAAAAGAAGAAATAGCCCCAAAACCAGATCTAAACATGAGTTAACATTTGAGACACAGGCTGACATGAGAGAAACTACAACTTCACTGCAACCAACCACTGAGAAGGACTACACTATATACACACTGGTTATTACAACTCTACAATGTTGGTAATCAATAACACTATAATGATCAGCTCCAGGCTAGATTCACTCTAAAATAAACTTGCAGCTAGTGGCTGCTCTGTGCCAGCAGCCTGTTTGTGTGTGTGCGCGTGTGTGTACTGTTCCTCAGGCTGAGTGAGCTCGCATTCAGAACAATGACGTCTTCCTTCAGGACATCCTGCCAACCTCCCACACACACACACACACAGAGGGTCGTATAACTGGTTAAGCCCAGTCAAACAGTAACCATTAAAGGAAGAGGAATCTCACCAAAAGGAAGGAATACCATGAAAACGACTGACTACCACTTGAGTCACCCTTGAACCCACAGACATTTTCCTGTAGTCTACTGTAAACCTGCTCTACAGGGTTCTGTCTGCCAAATAGCAAGGCTCCCTCATGCCAACAATGTATTGCCATGTATCTATCTCCACTCTCCACACAAACATAATTCAAAGGTTTTCAAGTTAAATGAATGAATTTGCCAAATATATTTTCAATTAAACATTTCGTTTAGTTCCTCTTACACTCTGTTGTGGGAAATAATTGTACCTTTCCTCATCAAACGACAACATACAGTATTTTTTCTGCGAATTCAGCACTTCCAAATAGTGCACACTTATCTACCCCACATAAAAACATGACAGCAGTGGCTTAGCTCCTGACTGTGTACCTTTTAAATGTTGAATTATTCTCTGTGAAGAGTATCCAGTTTACCTTCCACAGCCTAATAGGCAGGACAACGCCAATTTGAATAGAAACTGCCTGTACCCCACAACAAATAGAAAGCCATTCACACACACATAGGCGAGCGCTGTGAAGTAAACATTGCAACATTGTTACCCCATTTTGTGACAACGCGGGGTGGAATGTGTCTTGTTGTAGACGCCACAACTCGTTGCTATCGACATCAAGCCACTTGCACAGTAGGCATTTGTTGCAATTTCGTAAGGACCCATGAGAACAATGTTAGCGCTCACCAGAAACGATGTGCGTTGTTTCGACCAGTGACCCCGTCCCCGGAGCTTATTTTCAGGTCAGATGCAGTCTTTCCACCCGCCGTAAAAATAAAAAAAAGAAGAAAAAAAAGGAATGCTTTGTTGTCTCGATGTAGTAGTTTCTTATCTCCGATAATGTCACCTAAATCCGCGACGATGTTGCTCCCACCATGGCTATCGAGGATTCGAAGTTAGAACCGTTGTGGGGAAAAGCAGTAGCGAGTGAACTGTTCCCTTTTCGGTTGGAGAACATACCAGCGTGGGAAACCGATGATGACGATAGATCGCTCAGAGGGGTGCGAGCTCAGCTGTGTGTGCCTACTGCTTGCTGACGGTGCCACCACCGCGGTGTCATCGAACGTATTTTTTTCAGACAGAAGAATTTCAACCCAGATCACTAGGGGAAATAGCGCCATCCACTCTTCGTTATGGTCGCTAGTTCTTCTTCTTTTTCTTCTTCTTCAGTGGGGTTTATCGGCGGTTGGCATCCAACGTTATGGTGCATTACCGCCACCTACTGTACTAGAGTGTGGGCCAGAGACAGGGAGAAACGAAATCCTACCTGCCAACCCCGTTGCTCTTAAAAAATATAACAAAATATTTGAGACTTTATCTAATGACGTTCTACTCAATATACTCTTTAAACTAATTTCCTGTATCCCCTTCTCCCTCATACTAGATCTCATCCTCTCTATTTCCCTCTTATACTGCCCACACTGTAGCAATACATGCTCCACGGTCTCTCTTTCCTGACAATAATCACACTTTCCTGTTGGATGCTTTCCTATCACATTTAATTTCTTATTCAACTGGCTAGCCTCCTCTCTTCTGTCCCTTCCTGCCGTCCTCCCCTCCCCGGATTTTCCTCTGTACTTGAAATAAACGCCTTCCCTTATTATCTCTATTCCACTGCTCCTGCCATCTCTGCACCATCACTGTATATATCCGTATTTTTGCCTCTGCCTTGCTCATTGAAACTTCAACATCAACATCCCCACTACTAAGTGCTTGTTTAGCCTGTTCATCTACTGCCTCGTTCCCCTTCACCCCCACATAGGCTGGGACCCAAGTAAATCTTATCTGTATACCCATCTGTTTAATCCTGCCATGGGTTTGTAGCACCTCATAAAGCAGGTATTGTCTGCTACGTGAGCTAAAGGACTGGAGACTCATTAACACTGCACATAAATCAGAGCAAATAACTACGCTGTCTTGTTTGACTTCCTCCACCCACTGCAAGGCCAACAGTATGGCCATCAGCGCCGCCGGATATGCAGCCAGATGATCTGTAATACATTTCCTGACTTCCACCCCACATTCCTGCACTACAAATGCTGACCCAGTACGTCCTGTCCTTGGATCTTTTGAACCATCTGTGTAAATGGCCACAAAATCCTGATACACAGTGTCCAGACATCTCTTAAACAAATCAGATGGATCAACCCCCTCCCTATCTTTCTGTAGTCTCTCCAATACTTCTAGATCAACTACTGGAGGCGGGAGTAGCCATGGTGGATTTACAGGAATAACTACCGTTGGACTAAACTCCCTTCCATACAGTCCCATCTCCTTCCCAGGGTATTACCAAAGCTTGTGTTTTGTCTTCACTCATGTTCCCAGAATGCCTGTAAAATCCCTTTCGCAGGATGAGACACCCCATGTCTTTGTAGGTTGACCCAATAATTCATTGCCAGCTGCTGTCTCCTAATCTGCAATGGCATATCACCCATCTCCACCTGTAATGCAGCCACTGGGTACGTCCGAAACGCCCCACTACATATTCTGAGTCCTTGCCCCTGTATGACATCTAGCCTTTCCAGTGAGGTCCGGGCTGCCGAACCATATGCTATACTGCCATAGTCTATTACAGATCGGATCAATGCAACATACATGGTCTTCAATGAGGAACGCCCAGCACCCCACTCCTTCCCCGTCAGACAGCGCATCACATTTAGCACCTTCTTACACTTTCCCATCACTCTCTCAATGTGTTCTTCCCAGGTCAGTCTAGTGTCAAAGTATACCCCAAGGAACCTGAAGGCCCCCACCCTCTCCAAGTTTCTCCCATATAACCTCAAGCATACCTAATCTCCCACCTTCCTCCTGGTAAAGAACATTGTTTGAGTTTTCTCTACAGAGAACCTGAATCCCCACATTAATGCCCACCGCTCTACCTCATCAATTGCTTCCTGTACCTTCCTGACTATGTATGGCACATTTCTTCCCCTCTTCCATAAGGCCCCATCATCTGCAAATAACGACCTCCCTATATCCGGCTGTACCTGAGCGTAAACATCATTGATCATGATTGAGAACAACAGAGGACTAATCACGCTCCCCTGTGGGGTACCGTAATCCACCAGGTAGCTGCCTGATAAAGACTTCCCCACCCTCACCTGGATAGACCTTCCTAACAGGAAATCCTTTATCCAGTTGTACGTTCTTCCTCCTATCCCCATAATATCAAGCTTGATTAACAACCCCTCCTTCCACATCATATCATACGCCTTCTCCACAGCAAAAAAGACAGCTACAACAGTCTCCTTGTTCACCTGAGCCTTCCTGACCTCTGCTTCTAAGCAGAGCACTGGATCTATAGTTCCCCTACCCTTCCTGAACCCACTCTGATGTGGCGATACTAGCCCTCTGCTCTCCAGGAAGTAAATTAGCCTCTCCGTAATCATACGTTCCATAATCTTACATACATGTGATGTTAAAGCTATTGGCCGATAGCTTGTTGGCCTCATTGGATCCTTCCCGAGCTTCTGGATTGGTACCACTGTCACGATGTCCTCTGAAGCTGCCTCCTCTCCTTGTTCGGGCAGGCTTCGGTGTTCGTCGTTACCGGCCTTCTAGCCACTGCCGTTCCATATCTCATCATTCCATTTGTTTTGTCTTGTCTATTAAACACACCTGGTTCATATCCCCTCATTAGTACGTGTATAAGTGTTCCCTCTGCCCCCCTTGTCCTTGTGGGTGATTGTTTATTGTGAGGAGTATATTTTGTATTGCTGGGGTATATTTTCCCCATGTGCCTGTTTTGTTCCATTGCGCCTGTTTTGCACACTGGACTGGTTGATGCTATTCTGCATAACGCTGTATTACGGAATAAACTCTGTATTCTGTGATTTACCTCCTGCGCCTGACTCCTTCAAATCACACATCACAGAATCACCCACCCGCTATGGAGTCAGCGGGAGAGGAGCGCATGCCTGGAGTCGTGGCACGGGTCCAGGAGCATACAACTATGATAACCAGCTTGGGAGAAGCGATGGATCGGGTTCTCCAGGTCGTCCAACGCCTGGAGAGGAGAGGACCCGATCTGTCGAGACCAGCTGAGCGACCGGATCCAGCCACCCACACCCCAGCACCCAGAGGGATCCAGATATCCCGACCACGGGATTTTGACGGCACAGCTGCTCTCTGCCAGGGATTCCTCCTCCAACTGGAGCTCTACTTGTCCAGCATCAGCCTGGCCCCATCGGAGCGGGAGAAGGTGTCCGCCCTCGTCTCCTGCCTCTCGGGGAAAGCCCTGGAGTGGGCCAACACGGTCTGGAATGAAGGAGGAGCCGCATTGGACAACTATGGGGAGTTCGCTCGCCTCTTTCGGGCTGTCTTCGATCACCTGCCCGAGGGTCGAGAGGCGGGCGAGTGGCTGGTCCATCTGAGAAAACTCAGTATTTTGTTATTTACCCTCCTGCGCCTGACTCCTTCAAATCACGCATTACAACCACTACTGCCTCCTTCCAACTGCCTGGTAGTTTCCCCTCCTCAACACCAATACCTTATCCAGTGCCTCATCATTAAGATGGGCCAACATAACATAGCACACCTCATCTTTCCCAGGTGAAGTTAACCCAGCCTTACCTATTTCTCTTTTCACCTCTGCCATGGTAAATGGTGCATTCAACGCATCATTTACATCCTCCCTCCTATCCAGCACTCCAGGATGCTCCTCTCTCGTGTTCTCTCTCCATCATCTCTGCCTTTTCCTCATCTGTTACTGCCACATCCTCCCCACTCGTCAAAACTGGATAATCCCACTCCCTTCTGACCCCACTCATCCTCTTAACCATCCCCCACACTTCTCCCACAGATGTCGCCCTTCCAATGGTGTCACAGAACCGATGCCAACATGACCTCTTTGCCTGACGGATAGTTCTCCTCACCAGGGCCTGGGCCTGATTATACTGAATCAGATGTTGGAAGTTATGCGTCCTTTTCAGTACTCTAAATGCCCTGTTCCTACTCCGCAACATTGCCCCATATTCCTCCGTCCACCATGGGACTGCTTTCCTCCTCCTCCTCCCTGAACTCTTAGGTATAGCCTCAGTAGCTGCCCCCACTAACGCTGTTCTCACCCAGTTATTCATACTATCCACATCCCCTCTCATATCCACCCGAGCCATCACCTGCTCACTCAGCTCCTGAAACTGATCCCACTTTGCCCTTCCAAACACCCACCTGCCTACTCCATCCACTGACACCTCCTCCTCCCTCCGGCCTACTGTGCATACTATGGGGTAATGATCACTCCCTACTCTCGACTCCTCCCATACCTCCCACTCACATATTTCTGCCATCGCACTAGATACCAGAGTGAGGTCAAAGGCAGACTCTTTCCCTGTGGTTACATCAATCCTGGTCCCTTGGCCATCATTCAGGCACAAATTTTCCATCACTTGGCCATCAGGAGGATCTGATGGTTCACAGTATCAAAGGCAGCAGATAGGTCCAGAAGGATAAGAGCAGAGGAGAGAGAGTTAGCTTTAGCAGTGTGGAGAGCCTCCGTGACACAGAGAAGAGCAGTCTCAGTTGAATGACCAGTCTTGAAACCTGACTGGTTTGGATCAAGAAGGTCATTCTGAGAGAGATAGCAGGAGAGTTGGGTAGAGACGGCACGCTCAAGAGTTTTAGAGAGAAAAGAAAGAAGGGATACTGGTCTGTAGTTGTTGACATCGGAGGGATCAAGTGTAGGTTTTTTGAGGAGGGGTGCAACTCTTGCTCTCTTGAAGACGGAAGGGACATAGCCAGCGGTCAAGGATGAGTTGATGAGCGAGGTGAGGTAATGGAGAAGGTCTCCGGAAATGGTCTGGAGAAGAGAGGAGGGGATAGGGTCAAGCGGGCAGGTCAAGATTTCATCTGGAGAGAGAGGGGAGAAAGAAGTCAAAGCATATGGTAAGGTAATGTGAGCAGGACCAGCGGTGTCATTTGACTTAATAAATGAGGATCGGATGTCGTCAACCTTCTTTTCAAAATGGTTGACGAAGTCATCCACAGTGAGGGAGGAGGGAGGGGGAGGTGGAGGATTCAGCAGGGAGGAGAAGGTGGCAAAGAGCTTCCTAGGGTTAGAGGCAGAGGCTTGAAATTTAGAGTGGCTTTAGCAGCTATAACGTCTTAAAGGCTTCGGTACATAAGCCCTCACATAATAACTCATATATCCTATTGTTACTTCATTTGGCAGTACCCGGTCCATGAAATGTAACAGAATAGACGCGCTATCTACCCTAACTCCACCCCTTGTTGCTTGCAATCTTTGAACATTCACTAGAACGCCTCCTCTCAAATTGTCCCTTACCTCTTTAGTGCTAACACTCACAGGCACTCCTGTTATCACCCCTTTAATCCACTGCTTCCCTGATTGATCAGTCCAGCTGCTCGACTCCACCTTACACTTCCCTATTTGCTTCACTGTCCTTACAGAACACCAACAAGCTCCCATCTCTTAACACTTTAGCATTGACAACTTCCCCAATCAACTCTTTTATCACAGCCGTCAACCTTATCGGACTCATCACCCCAACTCCCCCTTCCTCCCTAAACTTCAGAATCACTTTATGCTCCTCCTCACCTCCACGTTCCCCTCGTATCTTATCTTGCCCTTCCTCTGCACTTTCTACCTCTGAACTTCCACTTGCGTTGGAAGCTAGATTGCTCTCCTCAAACTTCCTTTTCTGCCTCCTCTCTGCCTCCATAGACCTCACGCTCCCCTTCAAATCACTACTCCCTTTCTCTCCCACTTTATTTTTCTCTTTCTTACTCCCTCCTTTATTTGTACAACTATGTTCCATACTTGCTTCACTTTCTTCTCCATCACTACCTCCTACCATCTCGGACCCATTCACAGTACAGCCGTGCCGAACCGCCGCCACACAGAGTAAAGTTTGTTTGTTTTTCAACGATTTATCCCACCTACTCCTCTAACCTTCTCCAAACGCAACCTACCAGATACAAACCTTTCCGATTGCTTTCCTGGTCAATAGTTCATCGTTAGAACCGTCGTTAAATCCCCGAGCTGTTTCCAAAAATCTTCGTAACTAAAGTTGCACTTAAACGCTCGTTATTTATTTGTTTTGTATTTATTATTAGTTACTGCCTCAGACCACTTGTAGAACATCTAAGAGCGTCGTTAGCAGTGGTGTAAAGTACTTAAGTAAAAATACTTTAAAGTACTACTTAAGTAGTTTTTTTTGGGTATCTGTACTTTACTTCACTATTTATATTTTGACAACTTTTACTTTTGCTACACTACATTCCTAAATAAAATAATGTACTTTTTACTCCATACATTTCCCTGACACCAAAAAGTACTCGTTACATTTCGAATGCTTTGCAGGAAAGGAAAATGGTCCAATTCACGCACTTCTCAAGAGAACATCCCTGGTTATCCCTACTGCCTCTGATCTGACGGACTCACTAAACACAAATGCTTCGCTTGTAAATAATTATTTCTGAGTGTTGGAGTGGGCCCACTGGCTATCCTTTAAAAAAAAGTAAAAAAAATAAAAATGGTGCCATCTGGTTTGCTTAATATAAGGAACGTGAAGTGATTTATACTTTTACTTGTGATACTTACAGTTAAAGTCGGAAGTTTACATAAACTTATGTTGGAGTCATTAAAACTTGTTTTTCAACCATTCCACAAATGTCTTGTTAACAAACGATAGTTTTGGCAAGTCGGTTAGGACATCTACTTTGTGCATGACACAAGTCATTTTTCCAACAATTGTTTACAGACAGATTATTTCACTTATAATTCACTGTATCACAATTCCAGTGGGTCAGAAGTTTACATACACTAAGTTGACTGTGTCTTTAAACAGCTTGGAAAATTCCAGAAAATGATGTCATGGCTTTAGAGGCTTCTGATAGGCTAATTGACATCATTTGAGTCAATTGGAGGTGTACCTGTGGATGTATTTCAAGGCCTACCTTCAAACTCAGTGCCTCTTTCTTTGACATCATGGGAAAATCAAAAGAAATCAGCTAAGACCTCAGAAGAAGAATTGTAGACCTCCACAAGTCTGGTTCATCCTTGGGAGCTATTTCCAAACGCCTGAAAGTACCACGTTCATCTGTACAAACAATAATACGCAAGTATAAACACCATGGGACCACGCAGCCGTCATACCGCTCAGGAAGGAGACGCGTTCTGTCTCCTAGAGATGAACGTAGTTTGGTGCGAAAAGTGCAAATCAATCCCAGAACAACAGCAAAGGACCTTGTGAAGATGCTGGAGGAAACAGTTAGAAAAGTATCTATATCCACAATAAAACGAGTCCTATATCGACAAAACCTGAAAGGCCGCTTAGCAAGGAAGAAGCCACTGCTCCAAAACCGCCATAAAAAAGCCAGACTACAGTTTGCAACTGCACATGGGGATAAAGATCGTACTTTTTGGAGAAATGTCCTCTGGTCTGATGAAACAAAAATATATAACTGTTTGGCCATAATGACCATCGTTATGTTTGGAGGAAAAAGGGAGTTGATTGCAAGCCGAATAACACCATCCCAACCGTGAAGCACGGGGGTGGCAGCATCATGCTGTGGGGGTGCTTTGCTGCAGGAGGGACTGGTGCACTTCACAAAATAGATGGCATCATGAGGAAGGAACATTATGTGGATATATTGAAGCAACATCTCTAGACATCAGTCAGGAAGTTAAAGCTTGGTCGCAAATGGGTCTTCCAAATGGACAATGACCCCAAGCATACTTCCAAAGTTGTGGCAAAATGGCTTAAGGACAACAAAGTCAAGGTATTTTAGTGGCCATCACAAAGCCCTGACCTCAATCCTATAGAACATTTGTGGGCAGAACTGAAAAAGCGTGTGCGAGCAAGGAGGCCTACAAACTTCTGACCCACTGGGAAAGTGATGAAATAAATAAAAGCTGAAATAAATCCTTCTCTACTACTATTCTGACATTTCACATTCTTAAAATAAAGTGGTGATCCTAACTGACCTAACACAGGGAATTTTTACCAGGATTAAATGTCAGGAATTGTGAAAAACTGAGATTAAATGTATTTGGCTAAGGTGTATTTAAACTTCCGACTTCAACTCTAAGTATATTTAAAACCCAATACTTTTAGACTTTTACTCAAGTAGTAATTTACTGGATGACTTTTACTTGAGTCATTTTCTATTATGGTATCTTTACTTTTACTTTATCTTTACTTTTTCATTAGATGCTTTTTTGCCCTTCCGCGTCACTTTATTCACAGAAGACCTCCGCTAAACATAGAATCAATCTGTCTGACTGTGACCGCAAATAACTTCAGAACGAAGTTGACTACAAATACAAATTGTTACGAACAAGTGAAGGATAAAAACATGCTTCAAATGAAAACCGAGATGACTGCATTTAAAAATAAATAGGATGCATGGGCCTAAATATTTAAATCATACTAGGTTTGCAGGCAATTGGTGACACATATTCATGCAAATATTCTAGAATCCGCATAAAGAAAATATGCGAATTTTCAACCCATGATATGTTTCCACCAAACGGACTTGTTGAGGATTTTAAAAGATCAGTGGGTGATGACGTAGTGCACACGAAATGTACTTTGTCGCTTAAGTTGTCATGTACCGAATAAAAATCCATTGCATTTTCAACTCTATGATAGTTTTCTCACAAAAACTGTTGCGTTAAATAGAAAATGTGCCTACTCTGGTCTTGGCACCTGCGCTCTAGTCTACATGATGAGATTATTATGGATGAGAATATTTTTATTTGTCAAACGGTAGTCAAGCATTGATCATCATGTCACCAGAATCAGGCCCTTGATATTTATTGGAAAGGAGCATCAAGTACAAAAGCTGAAGATGTCGAGGAAATACTTCTCAAAGATATCTCTCAGACACTGGAGCTTGTGAGTTCAGAAAATACTTTATTACAAAGTAACAAGCCGAGCTGGTCCGCGGAGCAACTGCCAGTCCCAGACTCGGAGCTCTCTTTTTATATAGCTTCATCTTTTCATATCATATAGGAACCCCTCTTTATCCAAATAGCCACCCTCCCTTGACCTTGAGCCACTATGGTTTCTTTGTCTAGCCTCTTTCCTGTCTATGCCCATGTCTGCTTGGTTTCCCCTCCTCTTGCCTAACTCTAATTAGACAGTTCCTTTAAAAAATAATATACATACACACCTGATGATAATTATATAGTACATTGATTACTGCAGTCACAATGTAGTTGTCCAGTTATTCATCTGGATTACAAAATATGTTTCATAATATGTTTCATACATCATATGTTTCAAAATATGTTTCATACATCATAGACAGGTGTAGTCACTAATCCTCTTTTAAACCCATAATGATTCTGCTTATTGTTAAATGATTTTATAATATATGTAATGGAAAAATACCTATATATTCCCCCCTTTGGGACTTTCTAAGTCCCAATCTTCATTACCTAATAAAGAATATATTCAAAATAAAACAGATAATAGACATAATAATGGTTTAACCATTAGTGTAAGAATGGATGTAAGCGTGTGCATATAACTTGTTTTTTAGCCTTGCCCTGTAGTTTCATTACATACTTTGCATAAAAGTTTGTCACTCTTTAAACTATTTCCTCCTCTTCTTCTACCGGATGAACCATCATGTTGAGGTTGTGGAGCCCAGTCTGGAACTGGATATAAATCCGGAAAATTATTCTTACGGTTTGCTCCTGTCACGGCCGTCTACGGAAGGAGTGGACCAAAGCGCAGCGTTTGTGGCGAACATGACTTTATTAATTTCAAAGTCCACGAAACAAAAACAACAAACAATGACGGAACGTGAAGACCTCAGTTACAACGACTGAAAACGGAACAAAAACCCACAACCACAAGGTGAACACAGACAGTTGAAATATGGCTCCCAATCAGAGATAACGAGCCGACAGCTGACACTCGTTACCTCTGATTGGGAGTCACTCGATCAACCAAGAAAACACAACCAAAGACAACCAACCAAAACACAACAAAACGAACACACCCTGGCTCAAAATACAAAGTCCCGGAGCCAGAGCGTGACAGTACCCCCCCCTAAAGGCGCGGACTGCGACCGCGCCTCAAAACCCCAAACAGGGGAGGGCTGGGTGGGCATTACTCCTCGGAGGCGGCTCCGGCTCGGGCTTGACCACCACCCTTCTTCAACCCCGTAGCGCCCCCGGTCGATCTGACCCAGCTGGTAGGATCTGGACTGACGATACGCACCCTAGGCTTGGTGTGTGGGCCGGAACGGACCTCACCAGGCTGACGACTCGCATCCCTGGCTTGGTGCGAGTAGCAGGAATGGGCTGGATCAGGCTGACGGCTCGCACCCTTGGCTTGGTGCGAGTAGCAGGGACGAGCTGGACCAGGCTGACGACTCGCACCCTTGGCTTGGTGCGAGTAGCAGGAACGGGCTGGACCAGGCCGACGACTCGTACCCCTGGCTTGGTCGCGAGTAGCAGGAACGGGCTGGACCAGGCCACGACGCACACCGTAGGCTTTGTGCGTAGAGCAGGGACAGGCCGGGCTGGGCTGGCGACGCACCCCGTAGGCTTGGTGCGTGGAGCAGGAACAGGCCGGGCTGGGCTGGCGACGCACCCCGTAGGCTTTGTGCGTGGAGCAGGGACGGGCCGGGCTGGGCTGGCGACGCGCTCCGTAGGCTTGGTGCGTAGAGCAGGGACAGGCCGGGCTGGGCTGGCGACGCACCCGCGAGGCTTGGTGCGTAGAGCAGGGACAGGCCGGGCTGGGCTGGCGACGCACCCCGTAGGCTTGGTGCGTGGAGCAGGGACAGGCCGGGCAGGGCTGTCGACGCACACCGTAGACTTGGTGCGTGGAGCAGGAACAGGCCGGGCAGGGCTGTCGACGCACACCGTAGACTTGGTGCGTAGAGCAGGAACAGGCCGGGCAGGGCTGTCGACGCACACCGTAGACTTGGTGCGTAGAGCAGGAACAGGCCGGGCAGGGCTGTCGACGCACACCGTAGACTTGGTGCGTAGAGCAGGAACAGGCCGGGCAGGGCTGTCGACGCACACCGTAGACTTGGTGCGTAGAGCAGGAACAGGCCGGGCAGGGCTGTCGACGCACACCGTAGACTTGGTGCGTAGAGCAGGAACAGGCCGGGCAGGGCTGTCGACGCACACCGTAGACTTGGTGCGTAGAGCAGGAACAGGCCGGGCAGGGCTGTCGACGCACACCGTAGACTTGGTGCGTAGAGCAGGAACAGGCCGGGCAGGGCTGTCGACGCACACCGTAGACTTGGTGCGTAGAGCAGGAACAGGCTGGGCAGGGCTGTCGACGCACACCGTAGACTTGGTGCGTAGAGCAGGAACAGGCCGGGCAGGGCTGGCAACGCACCCCGTAGGCTTGGTGCGTGGAGCAGGGATAGGCCGGGCTGGGCTGGCGACGCACACCGTAGGCTTTGTGCGTAGAGCAGGGACAGGCCGGGCTGGGCTGGCAACGCACCCCGTAGGCTTTGTGCGTGGAGCAGGAACAGGCCGGGCTGGGCTGGCGACGCGCACCGTCCATTTGGTGCGAGGGGCCGTCACAGGCCGGACAGTACTGGGGACACACACCACTGGCTCTACTCCGGGAACTGGAACGGGCCGGACCGGACTGGTAACACACCCCAGTACCTCTCGCCGTGCCTCTAAACCTCCTTTCCCTACTTTGACCAGTGGCCCCCGTAACCTGGTGGCCTTTTGAATTCGCCCCCTTCTCTGCCTCCGTCAGCCCCGTCGTCCATGCCCTGTGCCCCCCTAAAAAATTCTTGGGGGTGCCTCTCGTCCCCTCCGACGCTGCTCCCACATCCAGGCTGCCGATTCCTGGACACGCTGCTTGGTCCTTTGATGGTGGGTTTTTCTGTCACGGCCGTCTACGGAAGGAGTGGACCAAAGCGCAGCGTTTGTGGCGAACATGACTTTATTAATTTCAAAGTCCACGAAACAAAAACAACAAACAATCACGGAACGTGAAGACCTCAGTTACAACGACTGAAAACGGAACAAAAACCCACAACCACAAGGTGAACACAGACAGTTTAAATATGGCTCCCAATCAGAGATAACGAGCCGACAGCTGACACTCGTTACCTCTGATTGGGAGTCACTCGATCAACCAAGAAAACACAACCAAAGACAACCAACCAAAACACAACAAAACGAACACACCCTGGCTCAAAATACAAAGTCCCGGAGCCAGAGCGTGACAGCTCCCAATCTGTGCTTTTTAGTTTCGTAGTCATGGCAAGCCCATCCTCCCCCGGGGATAACACCCCATTGGCATTCAGGGTTGCCAAACGGACAGTCCAGCGGGCCCCCTTTGATGTTGCACGGTTTTCCTCTCTTATCAAACATACTGTCCTGGAGCTCCTGGAGCTGGATATACTTCCTTGGGTAATTTGTTAACAATTGTCTGTACAGTCATTTGTTTAACCATGGTTTGAATCAAGAATGATATCAACAGAGTGCAACAGAATACTACTCCCATTACTACCAAGGCTACACCTATCATAATTGCCATCTTTGTAAACATGGCTCCCTATTTTTCCAGAGTCAAGTAGTCCTTTGAGTTGTATTATGGCCTCAGTGAATGAATCTTCTGGAGCGGTGTTATTGGGGATAAAGGTGCAGCACTGTTTCCCAAACATTACACAGACTCCTCCTTTTTCAGCAAATAACCAATCCAACGCCTGTCTGTTTTGCCAGGTCATTTTGCTAGTTGCATGCACCTGTTCTCCTAAAGCTGTTAATGCTGAGTCCGTATAATTTATGAACCTCTGTTGATTGTAATAAATGTAATTAATCCATTCTAAGTTTTTGTTGGGAGTTATCCAGATGAATATTGATTCAAATACTGACCCAACTTCGTCTCTTGCATATTCTTTTGGAATTCCTCTAGGTTGGCCTATTGCATCTAAATATAAATTAGGGTCAGACTCATAATCTCTTTTTGTCCTTTTTAATTGGGTATCTTGAGTTTCAACTCTTAAGGAATCCCACTCCACTATTACAGCTTGTTGTATCAACTGTAACCAAGCACAGAGCCCTTTCCAGTCCCGTGGTAACGTTGCCCTGAGTTGTCACCCTTGGCAGACCCAGAAGATATCTGCCACTGCCACTGACTGATCCTTATATGGAGCAATCAGGGGCAATGCCAAGGTCTGATTCTGACATTGTTGTGGTGTCCGTATTTGTCCTTTGCTTGTCCCTGCTGCCTGGTACGTAGCCCCTTCTGGCGTATCTGCATTCCAAGAGGTATCAGTGGTTAAGTGCCAGGTAATATCACACTTACCCTGGAATTTCCCTAAATCGTGTTTCCCTTGAGTTCTATTAAAACACTCATAAATCTGTTTAAAGTCTATTCGGTATTTCTCTGGAGTATCCATCCTTTTAGAGTCTATTACTATATCTAGCTGTTTACACCAACGTCCCCATCCTGTTTGGTTATAGTATTTCTCATATCCCGGACTTCCTAAGTAGGACAAGCATTCTGCTGGGCAATTTGATCTTTCTGAGCTTCATTGGTGACAAAAGTTTTGGTTAAAGTCAGCGCATTCTCGATAGTTATGTGGGTTAGGTATTATCACTAGCTCCTGTAACGGAGGAGTGCAAACCAGACAACTAGTTATTTTAATCACATTCACTGAGTATTGTGCCCATTTGTACCAATCATTTTTTATTGCTTCCTCCCATGGCTTATCCCTGTTTAGGATATTCCACAGCCATTGTAGACCTCCTTCTAATTTAGTCTGTTCTGTTGAGGGCAGAGTAGTGGTTGGTAGGGTAGTACCCTTTATTGAGCTAGTTGCAGTTTCCTTTTTTCTCCTATTTATATCTCCCAATGTAATATTACATGTTCCTCCTTTCTTAGGAGAGTGTATTTCTAATGCCGGTATCTGCTGACCTAAATATTGCCCTACGTCTCCTTTGGTTAGGGTAATATCAGTCTCATCTGTCAAAGTGCACCAGTTGTAGTGACACTTGATTGCTAATCCATAGGTCTTAAATTGGTAATCTGACTCATCTAATTTACATGCATCCTCTGTCTGAGTTGCCCACGGCTTCCATTTTTGGTCAGAGGTCATTATCCTTATTGTAGTTATTCCTGCCCCAGGTTGTTGGTGTATTTGGCCTATTAATTTGCACTGTCTTGCCTCAGATTGTTGTGGTTTCTTTGCCATTAAGACTGCTAGGCTACATAGCTTCATCCTAGCTTTAGGTTAAATTTTGTCTGGTATTGGTGGGATCATGAGTCGTTTCGCTTGCTTAATCCCCATAATTTTTGTGTGTTCACTTCCTATGGGCCTTCCATTCTCACCCTTTTAAATGCATTTAACTCTAAATAACGCATATCCTTCTATCTGGCACCTGCCCAGCCTTGGCCATCCTACATGTAGTATTTGTTCTTTGTTCATAATGAATATTCTTCCTGGTTCAGTGAGACTATCTCTAGAGTACTGCATGGTTGTGGGTAGGCTTAGCACAACTTTCCAGCGATTGTCAGATTCACAGCGATTGTCGTCAAGGCCAATCCACATCTTTTCAACTGTTCTGGCCTCCAGCCGTTACTAGGGGGACCATTGAAAGGCGGAGAAGTTGATGGAAGGGAAGTCACTTTCCCCTCCATCTCCTGTGGTTTCTCTGTTTCCTTCATCATTGTCTGTGCTTTGGGTACCTGCCATAGTAGGTATCCCATCAACAGTACAGTGGGGAAAAAAAGTATTTAGTCAGCCACCAATTGTGCAAGTTCTCCTACTTAAAAAGATGAGAGAGGCCTGTAATTTTCATCATAGGTACACGTCAACTATGACAGACAAATTGAGAATTTTTTTTCCAGAAAATCACATTGTAGGATTTTTTATGAATTTATTTGAAAATAATGGTGGAAAATAAGTATTTGGTCACCTACAAACAAGCAAGATTTCTGGCTCTCACAGACCTGTAACTTCTTCTTTAAGAGGCTCCTCTGTCCTCCACTCGTTACCTGTATTAATGGCACCTGTTTGAACTTGTTATCAGTATAAAAGACACCTGTCCACAACCTCAAACAGTCACACTCCAAACTCCACTATGGCCAAGACCAAAGAGCTGTCAAAGGACACCAGACACAAAATTGTAGACCTGCACCAGGCTGGGAAGACTGAATCTGCAATAGGTAAGCAGCTTGGTTTGAAGAAATCAACTGTGGGAACAATTATTAGGAAATGGAAGACATACAAGACCACTGATAATCTCCCTCGATCTGGGGCTCCACGCAAGATCTCACCCCGTGGGGTCAAAATGATCACAAGAACGGTGAGCAAAAATCCCAGAACCACACGGGGGGACCTAGTGAATGACCTGCAGAGAGCTGGGACCAAAGTAACAAAGCCTACCATCAGTAACACACTATGCCGCCAGGGACTAAAATCCTGCAGTGCCAGACGTGTCCCCCTGCTTAAGCCAGTACATGTCCAGGCCCGTCTGAAGTTTGCTAGAGTGCATTTGGATGATCCAGAAGAGGATTGGGAGAATGTCATATGGTCAGATGAAACCAAAATAGAACTTTTTGGTAAAAACTCAACTCGTCGTGTTTGGAGGACAAAGAATGCTGAGTTGCATCCAAATAACACCATACCTACTGTGAAGCATGGGGTTGGAAACATCATGCTTTGGGGCTGTTTTTCTGCAAAGGGACCAGGACGACTGATCCGTGTAAAGGAAAGAATGAATGGGGCCATGTATCGTGAGATTTTGAGTGAAAACCTCCTTCCATCAGCAAGGGCATTGAAGATGAAACGTGGCTGGGTCTTTCAGCATGACAATGATCCCAAACACACCGCCCGGGCAACGAAGGAGTGGCTTCGTAAGAAGCATTTCAAGGTCCTGCAGTGGCCTAGCCAGTCTCCAGATCTCAACCCCATAGAAAATCTTTGGAGGGAGTTGAAAGTCCGTGTTGCCCAGCGACAGCCCCAAAAGATCACTGCTCTAGAGGAGATCTGCATGGAGGAATGGGCCAAAATACCAGCAACAGTGTGTAAAAACCTTGTGAAGACTTACAGAAAACGTTTGACCTGTGTTATTGCCAACAAAGGGTATATAACAAAGTATTGAGAAACTTTTGTTATTGACCAAATACTTATTTTCCACCATAATTTGCAAATAAATTCATTAAAAATCCTACAATGTGATTTTCTGGATTTTTTTCCCTCATTTTGTCTGTCATAGTTGTCGTGTACATATGATGAAACTTTTTTCCCCCACTGTATTCCACCCGTCACCAGGCCCACCCCCTGACTCTCTGAAATTTCAGGAGGGAGTATTTGCTGGCCTTCGGTGCCCGTGTCGTGGCTTGTGCTTGCTTCCTCGTCTTCCTGGATCCTGCCTGATGTCTCAGTATCCTTAGCTTCCTCATGGCTCGCTGGTAGGGCGCCGACTCCTTTCGGGACTCGAGTGCAGTGATTCCACTTGTATGGCATTAGGTGTAGCTCGAACCACCTTGTATGGACCTTCTCGCCTGGCCTGGTTCCACTTCCTTCGGAAGACCCTGATGTAATAATAATAATAATATGTACACTTGGTCCCCTGGCACCACCGGACCAGACACCTCTGGTCCTGGCTCTGGTTCTTGTCTTTTTTCCTGGAGATAAATAGCCTTATTTATAGCAGTTAGTTGTCTCATATATGCTTTGAGTTCCATTTCTAATTGTTCAAGTGAGGGACCTTTATAGGGTCCTCTCAGAACTGGCACTGGCATGGGTCGACCCGTAAGCATTTTATGCGGGGTTAGGTACGTGTTTCTGTTATTTTGCATGCGATAGCTCATTAAAGCAAGCGGTAGTGCATCCACCCAGTTAAGCTTTGCACTAGCACAGATTTTATTCAGTTTAGCCTTGAGGGTTCCATGTATTCTTTCAACCATCCCTTGCGACTGTGGGTGATACACACCTTCCAGTCTTTGCTTTATCCTTAGCTGTTGTAATACTTGTTTTACTGTTTTCTGAATAAATGCCGATCCATTGTCTGAACTGATTTCTGTCGGTATTCCAAACCTGGGTATCACTTCTCTGGTTAGGAATTTAATTACTGTTCCTGATCCTAGGTCTACTGATGGTACTGCTTCTACCCATCTACTGAACCTATCTATAATTACAAGCATGTATCTTTTTCCATTCACTTTCTCAATCATATCCACGTAGTCTATGACCAAGTGTCGAAATGGTCCCTCTGGGACCGGTATGTGACCGATAGGGGTGGTTATGCCCTTGTGCACATTGTTTTGCGCGCAAACTTCACATTTTGCCAATGTATCATCTACCATTGCCTGTAGATGTGGTGACCAATATCCTTGCTGTTTGATCTTCCTTATCACTTCCCCCCTTGCGCAATGGTCAAAACCATGCGCATCTTTTATTAACAGGTTAAGTAATATGGTGGGTGCTACAACAGTACCCTCATGGGATCTCCATAACCCTGTCTCATCTTTTGTCGCTCCTCTTTGGTGCCACTTTGTCTGTTTGTAGGGTCCTGCCCTTTCCTGCATTCTAATGATGTCATCTAACTGAGGTGCAGATTCTACAATGACCATTGGTGCTAGCACTGGGATGATGCATTTGGAGGCCTGTTTAGCAGCTTCATCTGCTGCATTATTGCCCCTGATAACAAAGTCTTTGCCTTTCTTGTGAGCCTGACACTTAACTATAGCCAGCCGTGTCGGGTACATTAGTGCTGTCATAAGTTTCACAATTTGCTCGTGATGTTGTATAGGCGTGCCATCACTTTTCCTGAACAACCGTTGTTTCCAGACTGCCCCAAACAGGTGACACACACCATGTGCATACGCTGAATCAGTGTATACGTTAACTGTCTTCCCTTTCCCCAGCATACAGGCCGCAGTAAGTGCTTTCAGCTAAGCCAGTTGGGCTGAACATGGCTGTGGGCAATGTTCTGTCCTTGTTTTTCTTCACTACTGCAAATCCAGCCTGATTTCCAGTGTGGTCTTTGTAACAAGACCCGTCTACAAAATAGTCCTCCACATAGCCATTTCCCAGATCGGGCAATGGTGTTGACTCTAAGTCTGGTCTAAGCCGGGTGAATGTCAATGATTCTGCCACACAGTTGTGTGCTAAACCCTCAAATTCTAACGGAATTCTTTCTGCCGGGTTCACTGTACTACAGCGTTTAATGGAGACATCTGGGTATGTTAATAGGGTCATGTATTCCAGAGTTCTTGCATTGGTAAGCACAAATTTTCCCTGTTCTATTAGCTCCACTATTTTATCATGTGTGTACATTACTATAGGGTAGTCCATAGTAATGGTGGATGCTTTGTCATATGTATACTGCAGAGCAGCTAGACCCTGATAGCAGGGTGGATATCCCTGCGCCACAGAATCCAGTCTGGTGCTATAGTATGCAATAGGCTGCTTCCGTCGCCCACTGCAGGACTCCTGCATAAGAACTGCTGCTGCATAACCGTCACACCGATTTTCTGCATATAACAGAAACGGCTTTGTGTAGTCCGGGGCTGCTAGAGCCGGGGCAGACTGCATTTCTTGTTTTAACGTTTCAAATGCAGTTAAGGCATCATTCGTCCAATCAAGGTTAGCCCTAAGGTTTAGTTGCCAAGCATTTTTCATAAGTTCTCGTAGAGGGGCTGTTTTGACAGCATATTCCTCTATCCAGTCAGAGCTGAATCCTGTCATCCCTAAAAATGTCATCATTTGGGCAACTGTTTGGGATAGCGGTGCTTTGCTGATGCCTTCTAATTGTCCTGGTGCTATTGCCTTTGTACCATGAGCTACTGTCCGTCCCAGAAATTCAACTTGAGGCTGGCAGTATTGGAGCTTTGTTTTCGATACCTTGTGTCCCCCTTCCACTAGTTTTGTCAAGGCTTTCATGGAATCGGTATGATATTGTTCCCTCTGTTCTCAGGACCTGATTAAATACGTGGGGTGAGTGTTTAAACCCCTGTGGCATGCGTGTGTATGTGTACTGCTTGCCTTTGTATATAAATGCAAACAGATGTGTACACTCCTCTGCCAGGGGCACAATAAAAAACGCTCCACATAGATCTATTACTGTAAAATACTTGGCTTCCGGAGGAACATTGGTCAGCAGCATGTGGGGATTTGGGACTTCAGCAGGCCAGTCTTGCACTATGTCATTTACTGCCCTCAAGTCATGTACCAACCTCCATTTCTGTTTGTCTGCTTTAAGGACTGGCAACAGAGGTGTGTTACAGCAACTCTGCGTCTCTATTAGCACCCCTGTTTCTATTAATCCTTCAACTGTCTTGCTTATGCCTTCTTCTGCCTCAGGTTTCATGTGATACTGGTCTTTCCAAGGAGGCTTTGCGTCTGGTTTTGTTCTGATGTATATGGGACTAGCTGATTCTACCAGTCCCACATCTGTGTCATGCTGTGACCATACCTTGCTAGATATGTTCTTTTCCATTTCTTGTCTAAGACTCTCCACTGGCGTTATTGCTTCCCCTAGCTGAACTTTTTGCCTAGCTGTAATCTCTACCTCCTGTGGGTCACCGGTCATTACTGTGGTACACAGTATTTTAATAAATGATTTATCCACCGAGTGGTAAATCAAGGGGTTGTCTGTCTTGTCCCATCGGCTTGCTTTTGCTCGCTTCATCATGGGACCTAGATCTTTCGCTACAGTTCCATTATTTACCAATAAGGTAATATGGGGGACAGCACCAGGAATGGTATGCCATCTTGCTATGAAGTCTGAGCCTTCCACGTCTGTTACTTCCATAGCCGCCCCTTGTTTCCCAATGATTATATGTTGGGATATGATAGGGGCTGATTTTCCGTGGGCGTCCAGCAACCACAGTTGTTCCAGGAGGGGATCACATTGGGGGTCGTACTGCATTGTGCAGTGGTATTCTGATTTTGTTATTTCTGCTTTAGGTATCTCTGCTCTAATAAACCTACCCCATTTTTCCATTGTTTTATCTACTTCTCGTTTAATGCCTCCTAGCCAGTACACATTTGCTAGGTTTCCTGTCATCATCATTTGCAAGTTTAACCCTGCTTTATCTATGATCCCCCCTTCTGGAGTACAATGAATTTGTATGCCCATTTTACACAAGGCATCTCTTCCTAATAGGTTGACAGGGGTGTGTTCTGATACTAATATGGGAAGGGTTGCGGAATTGTTGTCAGCTGTTAAACGAACTGGAGCTGTCATTGGAATTAACTGTGTTTGTCCCGATAATCCTATAGTTTTGGCATATTTGCCTGACATGGGGAGGTGAGAGGCATAATTTGGACTTACACAAGTGTAAGTGGCTCCAGTGTCAATCATCATGGGTGTGGCCTCTGTCTTCTATTTGAACCTGCAGCATAGGTTCCTGATCAGCTTGAGTGGTTAGTACTGGAAACTGACCCAATTTTCTCTGAATGTTTTTTCCCTGTTCTGTGAGTGTCTGTTAGTATTTTCTGTATTTTTCCACTGCATGGATTACATGGTCACAGAATTCTTTGTGTGACTTTGAGGTTAGTCCCACCACGTCCTCCAGCCTGCTTCTCACCGGCTGGGGCATGGCCTCTACCACAGAATTCCGGAACAGGGTCATCATTAATGACCGTTCTGTCTCCAGCCTCCATCGTTTCAGCTGTCCATGTAGATAGACAGCTGAGCTCTCTGTTTCTCCCATCGCTTCCACTTTCAGGGACTTGGGGTCAATCCTTTCCGGTTATTCTGCTCTCAGGGCCCGACAAAATCCAGGGCGGTAGATGTTAAAGTCCACTCCATCCCTCAGCGGATCTCCCACCGCCATTCTCAGGCCGCTGGCACACAGTACATCCTCCATCTTTGCTGTTCCCCCCAACCTTGCCAACAGTGCCTTCAGATCCCCCACAGCCAGTAGTTTCCTCATAGTTTCTTCCTCAAAGGTTCTTATCCACTTGCCCGCCCCATCATGTATATCCGGCAAGAGGGCGACCAATCCTTCCAGGTCCTGCGATCCCCATGGGACATAATGCCCTTGCGTGCCTCTTATCAAGACTGGACATTGTGCCCTATACTCTTCAGGTTTTTTCAGCGTTCTCCTATTCCGCAACCTTCCCTCTTCTGTTTCTTTATCGTGTTTCCCTTAAATTAGCTGCTGCCCCTTCTTCTTCCCTTTCTAGCTCTCTGAGGTCCCGTTCTCTGGACATACTCTGGTCTTTTTCCTTTTCTCAGTTTCTTTTTCCAGCCCTCTTTTCAGTCTTTGTATTTCTCTGTCCACCAGCTTACTGGTCACATTAATTTCAGTTATCATATCTCCATCCAGGGATTCCTCATCATCTTCCTCATTTACCTGCATTCTCTCCAGGGCTTCTCGTACCCCTTCGTAACAATCAAACCTTTCTGGGTTCATTTCTGTAATCTGCTCAGTCTTTCTTACCCTTTCTACACCGCTTTCTTTTGCTGGAGAAGGCACAGATGGAGTCCTTCTCTCCTCTTCCAGTTCTATTTCTCCTTTTATTTCTACCACTCCAGACACTAGTGGGTACTGTCCGCTGGTGTATGGTGGGGGTCCTATGGACCAGTCCACTTTCTTTCTGTTTGACTTTTCATCATCCTTTCTCAACATGCTCCTAGCCTTTCACATACTTTTTAGTAGCCCTTCTCCTTCTGTCTGGAACATTTTTAGGACTTCCCTTTCTCTTTCTATTTTTTCCTGTCTCTTTTTCCCTTTGTCACCTGCTTTATAGTTCTTTATCACTGTGTCTATTTCTTCACATACTGAGACATCAAACGTTCCTCCTTTCGGCCATACTGTATTCATTTTCTTAGGACGTTGCTCCCATTTTTTTGACGTTTTTATCAATTATTCTCTGCATACAGGGTATCTATCCCCCAGGATTTCTACCACTGTTTTACTAATTTCTGCTGCCTGTATTCTTGGACTTCCCACTGCCAACCTCAAGTGTGATTCTTTTTCCGTATTTGGTTTTATAGTTACCAGTATTTTCCTTAGTGTCAATCTATTAACTGCCCGTGGTTTCAATATCACTGGCCTTTCATTTATTGTCCACTCTACTCGTCTTAGTACCGCTTTTATTTGTTGTCCAGTAACTCCCTTTCCTCTTTCAAACCCTTCCTGCTCTCCTATGTCCAGATATACAGTTGAAGTCAGAAGTTTACATACACCTTAGCCAAATACATTTAAACTCAGTTTTTCACAATTCCTGACATTTAATCCTAGTAAAAATTCCCTGTCTTAGGTCAATTAGGATCACCACTTTATTTTAAGGTGAAATGTCAGAATAATAGTAGAGATACTTATTTCTTTCAGCTTTTATTTCTTTCATCACATTCCCAGTAGGTCAGAATTTTACATACACTCAATTAGTATTTGGTAGCATTGCCTTTAAATTGTTTAACTTGGGTCAAACGTTTCAGGTAGCCTTCCACAAGCTTCCCACAATAAGTTGGGTGAATTTTGGCCCATTCCTCCTGACAGAGCTGGTGTAACTGAGTCAGGTTTGTAGGCCACCTTGCTCGCACACACTTTTTCAAGCTGTCAACTTAGTGTATGTAAACTTCTGACCCACTGGAATTGTGATACAGTGAATCATAAATGAAATAATCTGTCTGTAAACAATTGTTGGAAAGATTACTTGTGTCATGCACAAAGTAGATTTCCTAACCGACTTTCCAAAACTATAGTTTGTTAACAAGACATGGTGTATGTAAACTTCCGACTTCAACTGTAATTCTACCTGGGTGTCTATGGTTCTTGCCTGTGCTAATTCCTCAAGCGTCTGCCCTATCTGTCCCACAGTCCAATTTCTTCCAATTATGCTTCCCCAATCTACGTATGGCCACTCTTCTCCTACTTCCTCTAGATTCCATATCTCAGTTAAACTTCTCAACAGATAATTTTTCTTTCCCTTCGTTAAACTATATCATCTTCCAAGCAAATCTTCGTATTCAGATTCTCTCCAAAAATGTGTTTTTATCCCTTTAGCTTCCTTTAATATCCGTACTGTCCTCTGTTCCCTAGTTTCGTCTTGCTCTGATATTCACTTCCCTACTGGTAGTCTGTCCACACTCTTGATTTTCCCAAACAAAATGCAGTTATTGTAAATTTGTGCATTTGTCTTTCTCGTAACACACTTATCTCTCCTGATTGCCACCAGCTTTTTGTAGCTAATCTCAAAAACCGCCTTTTCACTTTTATTTTCCTTATTTATAGACCATTCGGTAGCTTATAGCTTTCTACTCTCAGTATTTCAATGGTCATTCGTGCAGCATTCACACTCCTTCTTCCTAGTGCGAGACTGGGCTTGTCCTCCCTACCGGGTCACACTCAAGTGACGGTCCAGGAGAGGTGCGCGTCCCCTTCCCACCCAGAACAGGAGTTCCTTTCACACTTCATACTCCCTTTGCCTAGTGCGAGACTGGGCACGTCCTCCCTACCGGGTCACACTCAAGTGACGGTCCAGGAGAGGTGCGCGTCCCCTTCCCACCCAGAACAGGAGTTCCTTTCACACTCACTTGTACTCTCACACTACCACATGCTTTCCTAAGCGACCTGCAAATTCAGCCCTTTCCTGATACACTTCCTCGACACAAAAAAACGGTATTATACAGGGTTTTTGCCTGTCTATGCAGCCCTTTATTGATACACTTCCTCGACACAATAAAGCGGTATCCACAGGACTTTTTGCCTGCCTATGCAGCCCTCTGATGATACACTTCCTCAACACACAAGAGTGGTATCCGCAGGAGTTTCCCAAAAGCTCCCAATTCATATTTTTCAAGTTCTTATATTCTCTCACTGTTCAAATAAACCTAACATTAAAATTATAGACAGAACATTTCAGCAGGGGATCAAATACTTTTTTCCCTCACTGTATGTTTCATACATCATAGACAGGTGTAGTCACTAATCCTCTTTTAAACCCATAATGATTCTGCTTATTGTTAAATTATTTTATAATACAGTGAGGGAAAAAAGTATTTGATCCCCTGCTGATTTTGTCCGTTTGCCCACTGACAAAGAAATGATCAGTCTATAATTTTAATGGTAGGTTTATTTGAACAGTGAGAGACAGAATAACAACAAAAAAATCCAGAAAAAAAGCATGTCAAAAATGTTATAAATTGATTTGCATTTTAATAAGGGAAATACGTATTTGACCCCCTCTCAATCAGAAAGATTTCTGGCTCCCAGGTGTCTTTTATACAGGGGGAGTGCTCCTAATCTCAGTTTGTTACCTGTATAAAAGACACCTGTCGACAGAGCTCTCCAAGGATGTCAGGGACAAGATTGTAGACCTACACAAGGCTGGAATGGGCTACAAGACCATCGCCAAGCAGCTTGGTGAGAAGGTGACAACAGTTGGTGCGATTATTCGCAAATGGAAGAAACACAAAATACCTGTCAATCTCCCTCGGCCTGGGGCTCCATGCAAGATCTCACCTCGTGGAGTTGCAATGATCATGAGAACGGTGAGGAATCAGCCCAGAACTACATGGGAGGATCTTGTCAATGATCTCAAGGCAGCTGGGACCATAGTCGCCAAGAAAGCAATTGGTAACACACTACGCCGTGAAGGACTGAAATCCTGCAGCGCCCGCAAGGTCCCCCTGCTCAAGAAAGCACATATACAGTGGGGAAAAAAAGTATTTAGTCAGCCACCAATTGTGCAAGTTCTCCCACTTAAAAAGATGAGAGAGGCCTGTAATTTTCATCATAGGTACACGTCAACTATGACAGACAAAATGAGAAAAAAAAATCCAGAAAATCACATTGTAGGATTTTTTATGAATTTATTGGCATATGATGGTGGAAAATAAGTATTTGGTCAATAACAAAAGTTTCTCAATACTTTGTTATATACCCTTTGTTGGCAATGACACAGGTCAAACGTTTTCTGTAAGTCTTCACAAGGTTTTCATACACTGTTGCTGGTATTTTGGCCCATTCCTCCATGCAGATCTCCTCTAGAGCAGTGATGTTTTGGGGCTGTCGCTGGGCAACACAGACTTTCAACTCCCTCCAAAGATTTTCTATGGGGTTGAGATCTGGAGACTGGCTAGGCCACTCCAGGACCTTGAAATGCTTCTTACGAAGCCACTCCTTCGTTGCCCGGGCGGTGTGTTTGGGATCATTGTCATGCTGAAAGACCCAGCCACGTTTCATCTTCAATGCCCTTGCTGATGGAAGGAGGATTTCACTCAAAATCTCACGATACATGGCTCCATTCATTCTTTTCTTTACACGGATTAGTCGTCCCTGGTCCCTTTGCAGAAAACAGCCCCAAAGCATGATGTTTCCAACCCCATGCTTCACAGTAGGTATGGTGTTCTTTGGATGCAACTCAGCATTCTTTGTCCTCCAAACATGACGAGTTGAGTTTTTACCAAAAAGTTATATTTTGGTTTCATCTGACCGTATGACATTCTCCCAATCCTCTTCTGGATCATCCAAATGCACTTCAGACGGGCCTGGACATGTACTGGCTTAAGCAGGGGACACGTCTCGCACTGCAGGATTTGAGTCCCTGGCGGCGTAGTGTGTTACTGATGGTAGGATTTGTTACTTTGGTCCCAGCTCTCTGCAGGTCATTCACTAGGTCCCCCCGTGTGGTTCTGGGATTTTTGCTCACCGTTCTTGTGATCATTTTGACCCCACGGGGGTGAGATGTTGCGTGGAGCCCCAGATCGAGGGAGATTATCAGTGGTCTTGTATGTCTTCCATTTCCTAATAATTGCTCCCACAGTTGATTTCTTCAAACCAAGCTGCTTACCTATTGCAGATTCAGTCTTCCCAGCCTGGTGCAGGTCTACAATTTTGTTTTTGGTGTCCTTTGACAGCTCTTTGGTCTTGGCCATTGTGGAGTTTGGAGTGTGACTGTTTGAGGTTGTGGACAGGTGTCTTTTATACTGATAACAAGTTCAAACAGGTGCCATTAATACAGGTAACGAGTGGAGGACAGAGGAGCCTCTTAAAGAAGAAGTTACAGGTCTGTGAGAGCCAGAAATCTTGCTTGTTTGTAGGTGACCAAATACTTATTTTCCACCATAATTTGCAAATAAATTCATTAAAAATCCTACAATGGGATTTTCTGGAATTTTTTTTCTCAATTTGTCTGTCATAGTTGACGTGTACCTATGATGAAAATTACAGGCCTCTCTCATCTTTTTAAGTGGGAGAACTTGCACAATTGGTGGCTGACTAAATACTTTTTTTCCCCACTGTACATGCCCGTCTGAAGTTTGCCAATGAACATCTGAATGATTCAGAGGAGAACAGGGTGAAAGTGTTGTGGTCAGATGAGACCACCGTCAAACATGGAGGTGGAAACATTATACTTTGGAGATGTTTTTCTGCTAAGGGGACAGGACAACTTCACCGCATCAAAGGGACGATGGACGGGGCCATGTACCGTCAAATCTTGGGTGAGAACGTCCTTCCCTCAGCCAGGGCATTGAAAATGGGTCGTGGATGGGTATTCCAGCATGACAATGACCCAAAACACACGGCCAAGGCAACAAAGGAGTGGCTAAAGAAGAAGCACATTAAGGTCCTGGAGTGGCCTAGCCAGTCTCCAGACCTTAATCCCATAGAAAATCTGTGGAGGGAGCTGAAGGTTCGAGTTGCCAAACGTCAGCCTCGAAACCTTAATGACTTGGAGAAGATCTGCAAAGAGGAGTGGGACAAAATCCCTCCTGAGATGTGTGCAAACCTGGTGGCCAACTACAAGAAACGTCTGACCTCTGTGATTGCCAACAAGGATTTTGCCACCAAGTACTAAGTCGTTTTGCAGAGGGGTCAAATACTTATTTCCCTCATTAAAATGCAAATCAATTTAAAACATTTCTGACATGCGTTTTTCTGGATTTTTTTGTTATTATTCTGTCTCTCACTGTTCAAATAAACCTACCATTAAAATTATAGACTGATCATGTCTTTGTCAGTGGGCAAGCGTACAAAATCAGCAGGGGATCAAATACTTTTTTCCCTCACTGTATATGAAATGGAAAAATACCTATAAAGAACATACACACATCCAGGTACTTTCCACAGGTGCTGGAGTTGTAGGCAAATTCATGAAGAACAGAAAGGTGCACACTGCTGTTCCGGAGGGTAATTACAAATGTGGCCAATGTGCTCAATGCAGCTTCACGTACAAATGCAACTCATTTACCCACCCCTGCACAGGACAAAGATTTAAGATCAAAGGCTTGATTACCTGCATGTCCACCAATGTTGTTTACATGTTGAAATGTCCTTGTGGTCTGGCTTTCATAGGGAAAACCTGCAGAAGCCTTAAGACACGGATCTGTGAGCACCGCAGCAATATATGGACAGGTGAGACAAAATATCTGGTTGTTTTTCATTTTGTACAAGCTGGACATCCTATTAGTTCTCTGAGATACATTGGAATAGAAATGGTCAAGATGTCACACAGGGGAGGGGACATTGAGAAACTTCTTCAAAGGGAATCTTTCTGGATCCACAGGCATAACACACTGTCTCCTCTTGGCCTTAACGAGGAGTTTGACTTGAAACCATTTTTATAGTTTCAATATGTCCAAATTGTTGTTGTTTTAATCCTAGTTGAAAATTGTATGAATATTGTATGTATATTACTGTAAATATTGATCACATTCCTTGTATATGATCATATATTTTGATACATTGAATGTTAATATTGTGAACCTATGTTATAAATGTTTTACCTCCTGTTTCAGGAAGTGATGTCACTGAGTACTGCGCCTATATATAGGACCTTCCACTCCCACCTGGGATATGGATGCCTGATGAAGACCTAAGGGTTGAAATGTTGTTATAAATAAATATCACAAAGGAGCATCAAGATCACTGTGCGCTTTCACCACCCTGTGAAGTTCATCATGTTATTTTATCTGTAACCTAATAAACTGTATGGTTTCCCGAATCGTAGTGGGAGGACCACACACCAAATCATTGCGTGACTCCAAGTTTACTTCGATATGATGGTTATTATATTGTAGCGAATTCGGGGGGTAGCCCCGACTCTGACTCAAACCCAGGTCCAGCGACTGTCAAGCCAACACCTTAACCGTTACGCCAAGAGGTTCGAACCTCTTGACAAGGTCACTAGGTGTTGGGTTAAGGATTGATATACACAGAGAATAGAGTCGGCCCAAGAATTGAACCCTGTGGCACCCCCATAGAGACTGCCAGAGGTCCAGACAACAGGCCCTCCGATTTGACACATTGAACTCTGTCTGAGAAGTAGTTGGTGAACCAGGCGAGGTAGTCATTTCAGAAAGCGTGGGGGGGCATGGGGCAAGTTGCAACGGAGGGTGCAGAGCTGGTGGCTGGGGTAGGGGTAGCCAGGTGGAAAGCATGGCCAGCCATAGCAAAATGCTTGTTGAAATTATCGTAGATTTATCGGTAGTGACAGTGTTTCCTAGCCTCAGTGCAGTGGGCAGCTGGGAGGAGGTGCTCTTATTCTCCATGGACTTTATAGTGTCCCAAAACCTTTTGGAATTAGTGCTACAGGATGCACATTTCTGTTTGAAAAAGCTAGCCTTTGCTTTCCTAACTGATTGTGAATATTGGTTCCTGACTTCCCTGAAAAGTTGCATATCGCAGGGGCTGTTCGATGCTAATGCAGTACACCACAGGATGTTTTTGTGCTGGTCAAGGGCAGTCAAGTCTGGGGAACCAGAGGCTATATCTGTTCTTAGTTCTGATTTTTTTAAAATGGGGCATGCTTATTTAAGATGGAGAGGAAAGCACTTTTAAAGATCAACCAGTCATCCTCTACTGACGGAATGAGCTCAATATCCATCCAGGATACCCGGGCCAGGTCAATTAGAAAGGCCTGCTCACTGAAGTGTTTTAGGGAGCGTTTGACAGTGATGAGGGGTGGTCGTTTGACCGCGGACCCATTACGGACGCAGGCAATGAGGCAGTGATCGCTGAGATCCTGGTTGAAGACAGCGGAGGTGTATTTAGAGGGTAAATTAGTCAGGATGATATCTATGAGGGTGCCCATGTTAACGGATTTAGGGTTGTACCTGGTAGGTTCCTTGATAATTTGTGTGAGATTGAGGGCATCTAGTTTAGATTGTAGAACGGCCGGGGTGTTAAGCATATCCCAGTTTAGGTCACCAAGCAATATGAACTCTTAGGATAGATGGCGGGCAATCAATTCATATATGGTGTCCAGGGCACAGCTGGGGGCTGAGGAGGTCTGTAGCAAGCGGCAACAGTGAGATACTTATTTCTGGAAAGGTGGATTTTTAGAAGTAGAAGCTCAAACTGTTTGGGCACAGACCTGGATAGTATGATAGAGCTCTGCAAGCTTTCTCTACAGTAGATTGCAACTCCGCCCCCTTTGGCAGTTCTATCTAGACAGAAAATGTTGTAGCTGGGAATGGACATTTCTGAATCTTTGGTGGCCTTCCTAAGCCAGGATTCAGACACTGCTAGAACATCAGGGTTGGCGGAGTGTGCTAACGCAGTGAATAACTCAAACTTAGGGAGGAGGCTTCTAATGTTAACATGCAAGAAACCAAGGCTTTTGCGGTTACAGAAGTCAACAAATGATAGCGCCTGGGGAGTAGGAGTGATACTGGGAGCTACAGGGCCTGGGTTAACCTCTACATCACCAGAGGAACAGAGGAGGAATATAATAAAGATACGGCTAAAGGCTTTAAGAACTGGTCTTCTAGTGCGTTGGGTACAGAGAATAAAAGGGGCAGATTTCCAGGCGTTGTAGGAAAAGATTCAGGGCATTATGTACAGACAAGGATATGGAAGGATATGAGTACAGTGGAGGTAAACCTAAGCGTTGGGTATCGATGAAAGAGATAGCATCACTGGAGGCACTGATTGAGCCGGTCTCCGTGTGTGTGGGGGGGTGGGACAAAGGAGCTATCTGAGGCAGGTTGAGCGGGACTGGGGGCTCTACAGTGAATAAGTACAGTAAGACCTAACCGAAACAGCAATAGGCAAGGCATATTGACATGGGAGAGAGGCATAAAGCAATCACAGGTGGTATTCGAGAGAGCTAAGACAACAGCTGGTAATGGCAACGAAAGTTTGAGCTGAGGCTAAACAGATAAACAGGATGGGGTACTGTATAAAGGAACAGCCAGCAGGCATCAGCTGTGTACCTGAGTGATCATAAGGTCCAGTGAACAGCAATAGGTGAGACCTTGTACTCAGCATAAAAATTATACAAGAGACATTATGGGACACCCTACAGGAAGGTGCTTTTTGGCCAACTTGAGTCAAACTTTCATCTACTTTTTGGACGACATGGCTCCTATTATGCCTGGTGAAAATCAAACACTGCATTCCACAGTAAGAACCTCTTGCCAACAGTCAAGCATGGTGGTGGTGGTAGTGTGATGGTTTGGGGATGCTTTGCTGCCTCAGGACCTGGACAACTTACCTTAATAGAAGGAACCATGAATTCTGCTCTGTATCAGAGAATTCTACAGGAGAATGTCAGGCCAATCCATCTGTGAGCTGAAGCTGAAGTGCAGCTGGGTCATGCAGCAAGACACACTGTCAAGTCTACATGAAAATGGCTAAAAAGCAACACATTTGAAGTTTTGGAATGGCCTAGTCAAAGTCCAGACCTAATCCCAATTGAGATGTTGTGCCAGGACTTGAAATGAGCAGTTCATGCTTGAAAACCCAATAATGTTGCTGAGTTACAGCAGTTCTGCATGGAAGAGTGGGCTAAAATTCCTCCACAGTGCCGTGAGAGACTGATCAACAAATACAGCAAGAGTTTGGTGGAATCATTGCAGCTAAAGGTGGCACAACCAGTTATTGACTGTAAGGGGGCAATTACTTTTTCACACAGTGGCATTGGGTGTTGCATAACTTTATTAATTAAATAAATCAAATAAGTATGTAATTGTTGTTATTTGTTCACTCAGGTTACCTTTATCTAATATTAGGCTTTGGTTGAAGATCCGATAACATTCAGCATCAAAAGAATGCAAAAGTAGAGAAAATTAGAAAGGGGGCAAATACTTTTTCACGGCACTGTATACAGTGTCTTTAGAAAGTATTCACACACCTTGACTTTTTCCACATTTTGTTGTGTTACAGCCTGAATTAAAATTGGGATTTTTGGTCTCTGGCTAACACACAATACCCCATAATGTCAAAGTGGAATTATGTTTTTTACAAATTAATAAAAAATGATAAGCTGAAACGTCTTGAGTCAATAGGTATTCAACCCCTTTGTTATGGAAAGCCTAAATAAGTTCATGAGTAAAAATGTGCTTAAGTCACAAAATAAGTAGACTCGCTCTGTGTGCAATAATAGTGTTTAACATGATTTTTGAGTGACTACCTCATCTCTGTACCCCACACATACAAATATCTGTGAGGTCCCTCAGTCAAGCAGTGAATTTCAAACACAGATTCAACCACAATGACCAGGGAGGTTTTCCAATGCCTCGCAAAGAAGGGCACCTATTGGTAGATGGGTAAAAATAAGATAATAATATTAATAATTGAATATCCCTTTGAGCATGGTGAAGTTATTAATTGCACTTTGGATGGTGTATCAATACACCCAGTCACTACAAAGATATAGGCGTCCTTCCTAACTCAGTTGCCAGAGAGGAAGGAAACCGCTCAGGGATTTCTCCATGAGGCCAATGCTGACTTTGAAACATTTACAAAGTTTAATGGCTGTGATAGGAGAAAACTGAGGATTGATCAACAACATTGTAGTTAGTCCTAATTGATAGAGTGAAAAGAAGGAAGCCTGTAAAGAATACAAATATTCCAAAACATGCATCCTATATGCAACAAGGCACTAAGGTAATACTGCACAACATGTGGCAAAGCAATTTACTTTTTGTCCTGAATATAAAGTGTTGTGTTTGGGTCAAATCCAATACAACACATTACTGAGTACCACTCTCCATATTTCCAAGCATAGTGGTGGCTGCATCATGTTATGGGTATGCTTGTAATCTTCAAGGACTGGGGAGTTTTTCAGGATAAAAAAGAAACGGAATGGAGGTAAGCACAGGCAAAATCCTAAAGGAAAACCTGGTTCAGTCTGCTTTGCACCAGACACTGGGTGTCACGCCCTGACTCTGGGGACTCTTATTTATTGAGTCAGGGTGTGATTTTCTATGTTGTATTTTCTATGTTTTCTATCTAGTATGTCTAGATCTATGTTGGCCGGTGTGGTTCCCAATCAGAGGCAGCTGTCGCTCGTTGTCTCTGATTGGGGACCATACTTAGGCAGCCTATTGGCACTAGTGGGTTGTGGGATCTTGTTCTGTATAAGGTTTGTTGTGTGTTACCTTAGGACTTCACGTGTCGTTAGTTTATTGTTTTGTTGTGTGTTTATTCGTGTTAATAAACATATTTGCATATCACGCTGCGCCTTGGTCCGTCCCGTCTATGAACGAACGTGACAGAAGATCCCACCAGACCTGGACCAAGCAGCGTGCCGAGGAAGAGCAGGGAGGATGGACTTGGCAGGAGATAAGAGAGGATCTGGCAAGAAAGATGGAGGCCCTGATCAGGGTGGAGAGGCAACCCCAAGAAAATGTTTGGGGGGGGCACACGGTGTGGACGACGAGGCAGCAGGAGGCCGCGACAGGGCGGATCTGCTGGTTAGGAGAGGAGGCCACCAGATTACGGGGGCTATTGGTTCAGAGGGAGCAGAAGGAAGGTGTAGAGGCACGGCGAGAGGAGCTGGTTAGGCAGCAGAAGGAGCAGGGGTTAATCAAGGAACCCAGTCCTGCTCCTCGCACCAAGTAAGTGGTGCGTGTCGCCAGTCCGGTCCGGCCCGTTCCTGCTCCCCGCACCAAGCCAGTGGTGCGCGTCGCCAGCCCGGCCCGGCCTGTTCCTGCTCCTCGCACCAAGCCAGTGGTGCGCGTCGCCAGCCCGGCCCTGCCTGTTCCTGCTCCTCGCACCAAGCCAGTGGTGCGCGTCGCCAGCCCGGCCCGGCCTGTTCCTGCTCCTCGCACCAAACCAGTGGTGCGTGTTCCCAGCCCGGCCCGGCCTGTTCCTGCTCCTCGCACCAAGCCAGTGGTGCGCAACGCCAGCCCGGCCCGGCCTGTTCCTGCTCCTCGCACCAAGCCAGTGGTGCGCATCGCCTGTCCGGCCCGGCCTGTTCCTGCTTCACGTGTCGTTAGTTTATTGTTTTGTCGTGTGTTTATTCGTGTTAATAAACATGTTTGCATATCACGCTGCGCCTTGGTCCGTCCCGTCTATGAACGAACGTGACACTGGGAGATTAATTCAACCCTTTTTGGGGCTACAGTGGGGGGGAAAAGTATTTAGTCAGCCACCAATTGTGCAAGTTCTCCCACTTAAAAAGATGAGAGAGGCCTGTAATTTTCATCATAGGTACATGTTAACTATGACAGACAAATTGAGATTTTTTTTTCCAGAAAATCACATTGTAGGATTTTTTATGAATTTATTTGCAAATTATGGTGGAAAATAAGTATTTGGTCACCTACAAACAAGCAAGATTTGACGTGACTTCCGTCTCGCTTCCGCATTGTCTCCGTACTGCTGTGCTGTTTGTTGCTACTTGGCTACCTGCCAAACTATTCACGTTTTACTTTTAATAAACGTTTAATCAATCTTTGTGTTCAACAAATTTACCAACTTTTTAGTTTTGTCCTCACTCATCTTTTTCGTTAAACTTTTTCACCCGGACGTTTATCCCGAGACAGAAGAGTCATTTTCCTGTGCGTTTTAGCTGCCAACTTTACGTTATTTTCCTTTTTTCCATCGCAACTTTTTTCCCTTATTCAACTTTTTCACTCCGGACGCTTTATCTGGACATGGTTCATCAACATCTTCAACAGCCGAAGCTAAGTAGTAACATTAACATGATGTCTTCTAATTGCAGTCGCTGTACTCATAATATACAGGAGAACGATCGCCTTACGGCGAAAATAGCTGTGCTACAAGCCCAGCTTCAGACGCAATCGTTAGGCAAGGGTAATCTCAGTGTAGGAAAGGAAGAAACAGCGTCTGTGCCACCAGTAAGTACAGACAGTAACGTTAGTATAAATCCCCCCGCACAGTCCCCGCGAGCCGGACAACTTTCTCATGGCTTCTGGAGGGAAATACTGTTGGAATGCTCAACCGGTGTCGCTCATTCAGCCGACAGAAACCTTCAACCGGTTTTCCCCATTATGTAGCGAGTCGGAGTCTGAGTCTGAGTCTTCTCTAGTCTCTACTCCTCCCGTTATGGGGTCTGAGACGCCGAAGGCTCCCACCATTAGCTCTGACAAATTGAAAACCCTAGTCATTGGCGACTCCATTACCCGCAGTATTAGACTTAAAACGAATCACCCAGCGATCATACACTGTTTACCAGGGGGCAGGGCTACCGACGTTAAGGCTAATCTAAAGATGGTGCTGGCTAAAGCTAAAACTGGCGAGTGTAGAGAGTATAGAGATATTGTTATCCACGTCGGCACCAACGATGTTAGGATGAAACAGTCAGAGGTCACCAAGTGCAACATAGCTTCAGCTTGTAAATCAGCTAGAAAGATGTGTCGGCATCGAGTAATTGTCTCTGGCCCCCTCCCAGTTAGGGGAAGTGACGAGCTCTACAGCAGAGTCTCAGCACTTAATCGCTGGTTGAAAACTGTTTTCTGCCCCTCCCAAAAGATAACATTTGTGGATAATTGGCCCTCTTTCTGGGACTCACCCACAAACAGGACCAAGCCTGACCTGCTGAGGAGTGACGGACTCCATCCTAGCTGGAGGGGTGCTCTCCTCTTATCTACCAACATAGATAGGGCTCTAACTCCTCTAGCCCCACAGTGAAATAGGGTGCAGGCCAGGCAGCAGGCTGTTAGCCAACCTGCCAGCTTAGTGGAGTCTGCCAATAGCACAGTCAGTGTAGTCAGCTCAGCCATACCCATTGAGACTGTGTCTGTGCCTCGACCTAGGTTGGGCAAAACTAAACATGGCGGTGTTCACCCTAGCAATCTTATTAGGATAAAGACCTCCTCCATTCCTGCCATTATTGAAAGAGATCGTGATACCTCACATCTCAAAATAGGGTTACTTAATGTTAGATCCCTCACTTCAAAGGCAGTCATAGTCAATGAACTAATCACTGATCATAATCTCGATGTGATTGGCCTGACTGAAACATGGCTTAAGCCTGATGAATTTGCTGTGTTAAATGAGGCCTCACCTCCTGGTTACACTAGTGACCATATTCCCCGTGCATCCCGCAAAGGCGGAGGTGTTGCTAACATTTACGATAGCAAATTTCAATTTACAAAAAAAAATGGCGTTTTCATCTTTTGAGCTTCTAGTCATGAAATCTATGCAGCCTACTCAATCACTTTTTATAGCTACTGTTTACAGGCCTCCTGGGCCATATACAGCGTTCCTCTCTGAGTTTCCTGAATTCCTATCAGACCTTGTAGTCATAGCAGATCATATTCTAATTTTTGGTGATTTTAATATTCACATGGAGAAGTCCACAGACCCACTCCAAAAGTCTTTCGGAGCCATTATCGACTCAGTGGGTTTTGTCCAACATGTCTCTGGACCTACTCACTGCCACAGTCATACTCTGGACCTAGTTTTGTCCCATGGAATAAATGTTGTAGATCTTAATGTTTTTCCACAAAATCCTGGACTATCGGACCACCATTTTATTACATTTGCAATCGCAACAAATAATCTACTCAGACCCCAACCAAGGAGCATCAAAAGTCGTGCTATAAATTCTCAAACAACACAAAAATTCATTGATGCCCTTCCAGACTCCTTCTGCCTACCCAAGGACGTCAGAGGACAAAAATCAGTTAACCACTTAACTGAGGAACTCAATTTAACCTTGCGCAATACCCTAGATGCAGTTGCACCCCTAAAAACGAAAAACATTTGTCATAAGAAACTAGCTCCCTGGTATACAGAAAATACCCGAGCTTTGAAGCAAGCTTCCAGGAAATTGGAACGGAAATGGCGCCACACCAAACTGGAAGTCTTCCGACTAGCTTGGAAAGACAGTACCGTGCAGTACCGAAGAGCCCTCACTGCTGCTCGATCATCCTACTTTTCCAACTTAATTGAGGAAAATAAGAACAATCCAAAATTTCTTTTTGATACTGTTGCAAAGCTAACTAAAAAGCAGCATTCCCCAAGAGAGGATGGCTTTCACTTCAGCAGTGATAAATTCATGAACTTCTTTGAGGAAAAGATCATGACCATTAGAAAGCAAATTACGGACTCCTCTTTGAATCTGCGTATTCCTCCAGGGCTTAGCTGTCCTGGATCTGCACAGACTCTGCGAGGGCCTGGGATCGGGAGAGACACTTAAGTGTTTTAGTACTATATCTCTTGACACAATGATGAAAATAATCATGGCCTCTAAACCTTCAAGCTGCATACTGGATCCTATTCCTACTAAACTGCTGAAGGAGCTGCTTCCTGTGCTTGGCCCTCCTATGTTGAACATAATAAACAGCTCTCTATCCACCGGATGTGTACCAAACTCACTAAAAGTGGCAGTGATAAAGCCTCTCTTGAAAAAGCCAAACCTTGACCCGGAAAATATAAAAAACTATCGGCCTATATCGAATCTTCCATTCCTCTCAAAAATTTTAGAAAAAGCTGTTGCGCAGCAACTCACTGCCTTTCTGAAGACAAACAATGTATACGAAATGCTTCAGTCTGGTTTTAGACCCCATCATAGCACTGAGACTGCACTTGTAAAGGTGGTAAATTACCTTTTAATGGCGTCAGACCGAGGCTCTGCATCTGTCCTCGTGCTACTAGACCTTAGTGCTGCCTTTGACACCATCGATCACCACATTCTTTTGGAGAGACTGGAAACCCAAATTGGTCTACACGGACAAGTTCTGGCCTGGTTTAGATCCTACCTGTCGGAAAGATATCAGTTTGTCTCTGTGAATGGTCTGTCCTCCGACAAATCAACTGTACATTTCGGTGTTCCTCAAGGTTCCGTTTTAGGACCACTATTGTTTTCACTATATATTTTACCTCTTGGGGATGTTATTCGAAAACATAATGTTAACTTTCACTGCTATGCGGATGACACACAGCTGTACATTTCAATGAAACATGGTGAAGCCCCAAAATTGCCCTCGCTAGAAGCCTGTGTTTCAGACATAAGGAAGTGGATGGCTGAAAACTTTTTACTTTTAAACTCGGACAAAACAGAGATGCTTGTTCTAGGTCCCAAGAAACAAAGAGATCTTCTGTTAAATCTGACAATTCATCTAGATGGTTGTAAAGTCGTCTCAAATAAAACTGTGAAGGACCTCGGTGTTACTCTTGACCCTGATCTCTCTTTTGACGAACATATCAAGACTGTTTCAAGGACAGCTTTTTTCCATCTACGTAACATTGCAAAAATCAGAAATTTTCTGTCCAAAAATGATGCAGAAAAATTAATCCATGCATTTGTTACTTCTAGGTTAGACTACTGCAATGCTCTATTTTCCGGCTACCGGATAAAGCACTAAATAAACTTCAGTTAGTGCTAAATACGGCTGCTAGAATCCTGACTAGAACCAAGAAATTTGATCATATTACTCCAGTGCTAGCTTCCCTACACTGGCTTCCTGTTAAGGCAAGGGCTGATTTCAAGGTTTTACTGTTAACCTATAAAGCGTTACATGGGCTTGCTCCTACCTATCTTTCCGAGTTGGTCCTGCCGTACATACCAATACGCACGCTACGGTCACAAGACGCAGGCCTCCTAATTGTCCCTAGAATTTCTAAGCAAACAGCGGGAGGCAGGGCTTTCTCCTATAGATCTCCATTTTTATGGAACAGTCTGCCTACCCATGTGAGAGACGCAGACTCGGTCTCAACCTTTAAGTCTTTACTGAAGACTTATCTCTTCAGTAGGTCATATGATTGAGTGTAGTCTGGCCCAGGAGTGTGAAGGTGAACGGAAAGGCTGGAGCAACGAACAGCCCTTGCTGTCTCTGCCGGGCCGGTTCCCTCTCCACTGGGGTTCTCTGCCTCTAACCCTGTTGCAGGGGCTGAGTCACTGGCTTGCTGGTGCTCTTTCATGCCGTCCCTGGGAGGGGTGCGTCACTTGAGTGGGGTTGAGTTACTGACGTGATCTTCCTGTCTGGGTTGGCGCCCCCCTTGGTTTGTGCTGTGGTGGAGACCTCTGTGGGCTATACTCGGCCTTGTCTCAGGATTGTAAGTTGGTGGTTGGGGATATCCCTCTAGTGGTGCGGGGGCTGTGCTTTGGCGGAGTGGGTGGGGTTATATCCTTCCTGTTTGGCCCTGTCCGGGGTTTCTTCGGATGGGGCCACAGTGTCTCCGGACCGCTCCTGTCTCAGCCTCCAGTATTTATGCTGCAGTAGTTTATGTGTCGGGGGGCTGGGGTTAGTTGGTTATACCTGGAGTACTTCTCCTGTCTTATCCAGTGTCCTGTGTGAATTTAAGTATGCTCTCTCTAATTCTCTCGTTCTCTCTTTCTCTCTGAGAACCTGAGCCCTAGGACCATACGTCAGGACTACCGGGCATGATGACACCTTGCTGTCCCCAGTCCGCCTGGCCTTGCTGCTATTCCAGTTTCAACTGTTCTGCCTGCGGCTACGAAACCCCTACCTGTCCCAGACCTGCTGTTTTCAACTCTTTAATGATCGGCTATGAAAAGCCAACTGAGAGACCTGAGCCCTAGGACCATACGTCGGGACTACCGGCCGTGGTGACTCCTTGCTGTCCCCAGTCCGCCTGGCCTTGCTGCTATTCCAGTTTCAACTGTTCTGCCTGCGGTTATGGAACCCCCTACCTGTCCCAGACCTGCTGTTTTCAACTCTTAATGATCGGCTATGAAAAGCCAACTGAGATTTATTCCTGATTATTATTTGACCATGCTTGTCACTTATGAACATTTTTGAACATCTTGGCATGGTTCTGTTATAATCTCCACCCGGCACAGCCAGAAGAGGACTGGCCACCCCTCATAGCCTGGTTCCTCTCTAGGTTTCTTCCTAGGCTTTCGCCTTTCTAGGGAGTTTTTCCTAGCCACCGTGCTTCTACACCTGCATTACTAGCTGTTTGGGGTTTTAGGCTGGGTTTCTGTACAGCACTTCGAGATATTAGCTGATGTAAGAAGGGCTATATAAAATAAAATTGATTGATTGAAGATTTCTGGCTCTTACAGACCTGTAACTTCTTCTTTAAGAGGCTCCTCTGTCCTCCACTCGTTACCTGTATTAACGGCACCTGTTTGAACTTGTTATCAGTATAAAAGACACCTGTCCACAACCTCAAACAGTCACACTCCAAACTCCACTATGGCCAAGACCAAAGAGCTGTCAAAGGACACCAGAAACAAAATTGTAGACCTGCACCAGGCTGGGAAGACTGAATCTGCAATAGGTAAGCAGCTTGGTTTGAAGAAATCAACTGTGGGAGCAATTATTAGGAAATGGAAGACATACAAGACCACTGATAATCTCCCTCGATCTGGGGCTCCACGCAAGATCTCACCCCGTGGTGTCAAAATGATCACAAGAACGGTGAGCAAAAATCCCAGAACCACACGGGGGGACCTAGTGAATGACCTGCAGAGAGCTGGGACCAAAGTAACAAAGCCTACCATCAGTAACACACTACGCCGCCAGGGACTCAAATCCTGCAGTGCCAGACGTGTCCCCCTGCTTAAGCCAGTACATGTCCAGGCCCGTCTGAAGTTTGCTAGAGTGCATTTGGATGATCCAGAAGAGGATTGGGGCGGCGCGCAATTGGCCCAGCATCGTCCAGGGTAGGGGAGGGAATGGCCGGCAGGGATGTAGCTCAGTTGATAGAGCATGGCGTTTGCAACGCCAGGGTTGTGGGTTTGATTCCCACAGGGGGTATGAAAAAAAATATATATATAATAATAAATATGTATGCACTAACTGTAAGTCGCTCTGGATAAGAGCGTCTGCTAAATGACTAAAATGTAAATGTAAAATGATTGGGAGAATGTCATATGGTCAGATGAAACCAAAATATAACTTTTTGGTAAAAACTCAACTCGTCGTGTTTGGAGGACAAAGAATGCTGCGTTGCATCCAAAGAACACCATACCTACTGTGAAGCATAGGGTTGGAAACATCATGCTTTGGGGCTGTTTTTCTGCAAAGGGACCAGGACGACTGATCCGTGTAAAGGAAAGAATGAATGGGGCCATGTATCGTGAGATTTTGAGTGAAAACCTCCTTCCATCAGCAAAGGCATTGAAGATGAAACGTGGCTGGGTCTTTCAGCATGACAATGATCCCAAACACACCGCCCGGGCAATGAAGGAGTGGCTTCGTAAGAAGCATTTCAAGGTCCTGGAGTGGCCTAGCCAGTCTCCAGATCTCAACCCCATAGAAAATCTTTGGAGGGAGTTGAAAGTCCGTGTTGCCCAGTGACAGCCCCAAAACATCACTGCTCTAGAGGAGATCTGCATGGAGGAATGGGCCAAAATACCAGCAACAATGTGTGAAAACCTTGTGAAGACTTACAGAAAACGTTTGACCTGTGTCTGTCACGGTTCAGACAGACGACAAGAGGACCACAATTGCGTCACACCAGAAAGTTTATTAAAACTTAAGGGAAAAGGGAAGTAGGGGGTGAGTGAAGGCTCCAGGGGTATCCCGTCCAATGTGCTGGGTCTGTGCCCCCCCCCAGTGGCAGCGATGCGTCCGATGACGCCGGTGGTTGGTGGTCCAGAAGTCCTGGGGGGGGTGGAAACACAGACACAACGGGGCGGATGAAACAAGGCAGAAGTACAGTTCAAGGGAATTCCAAATACGTTGTAGCAAGGCAGAAGGCTGGTCAGAGTTACCGGGGTCGAAGAGTAGTCAGGAGTCGTAATGGCAGAAAGCAGGTCTGGTTTTCCTGGGGCAGAAGAGTATCCAAGAATCAGGCAGGTCCGGGGTCACGAAACAAGGGTGAGCCAGAAGCGCGAGCACACAGGTTCCGGGGGTGAGCTTTGCAGACGATCTGACAAAGGAGAGCTGAAAGACAGGACTTTAAATACTGGGAGAGGTTAGTGGGTAATGCAGCGCAGCTGGCAGAGTAATTAGAGCCGAGCAGAGCAGGGACAGGTGGAGCTAGTTAGGCTGAGTAGAGAGAGAGATGAGCAGAGTGGAAGATAGTGGAAACACATTAAGGTGGTAACCCGGTGGAGTGAGAGGGCTCATGACAGAACCCCCCCCCCAAGGGACGGCCCCAGAAGTCCCAAGAGCAACACCACGCCGGGCGGGAGGAGGGGAGCCGGAGGAGGGCTAGAACTCCTCCGAACGGTCCGAGCGAACGCCCTCATCCTCGGAGGAAGCCGGAGGGCCGTGGTCGGGAGATGGGACAGGTCCCGAGACAGGATCAGGCACAGGACAGGAAGCCGAGCGGGCAGGACGGTTAGGGATCCCTCTGGGGCGGCCCCTACGGATTGCAGGTTGATCAGGATGCCGTTGGTGGAAGGCGGTGATGAGAGTCCTATCCACAATCCGACTAGCTGGCACCCAGGTCCTTTCCTCAGGTCCATAGCCCTCCCAGTCAATGAGGTACTGGAGACCCCTACCCCCTCCGTCTGGACCGAAGCAGGCGGCGGACGGTGTAAACCAGACCACCATCGACGAGCTGTGGAGGAGGAGGACAAGGCGCAGCAGGGACCAGCGGACTCTCATGAATGGGCTTAATCTTAGACACATGGAAAGTGGGGTGCACCCTCATGGAATTAGGCAGTTGGAGCCGGACAGCAGTTGGGCTAATCACTCTTATGATAGGGAATGGGCCAATGAACCGAGGTGCCAACTTCTGCGACTCCACCCTGAGTGGCAGGTTCCTTGACGACAACCACACCCTTTGACCAACATGGTAGGTGGGAGCAGGGATTCTCCGACGGTTGGCCCCGCTAGTGTAGCTGGCAACGGATCTGAGAAGTGTGGCTCGGGCCTGTGACCAGGTGCGGCGACATCGACGGGCAAACGCAAGTGCAGATGGGCAAGTAACCTCCCCTTCCTGACTGGCAAATAGAGGAGGCTGGTATCCATAAACACATTGGAAAGGGGACATACCGATGGCAGAGCAGGTCAGAGAATTGTGTGCGTACTCCACCCATGTCAATTGCTGCGACCAGGAGTGGGGGTTGCGTGAGGTCATGCATCGCAGTGCCTTCTCGAGCTCCTGATTTGCCCGCTCTGACTGCCCATTGGATTGGGGATGGAATCCGGAAGTCAGACTGACTGTGGCTCCCAGCAGGTGACAGAACTCCTTCCAAAAAGCGGAGGAGAATTGTGGACCACGGTCAGAAACTACATCCTTTGGCAGTCCGTGGATCCGGAAGACGTGTTCCAGGACCACCTGGGCGGTCTCCTTGGCGGTTGGGAGCTTGGGGAGGGGAATGAAGTGTGCCATCTTGCTGAATCGGTCAACTATGGTGAGAATGACGGTCTTGCCCCTTGAAGGGGGCAGCCCCGTGACAAAGTCAAGGGCGATGTGAGACCAGGGACGTCTGGGCACAGGCAGGGGCTGCAGCAATCCGGCTGGGGGCTGGCAGGACGACTTGTGTTGGTTGCAGATGGGGCAGGCTTGGACGAATTCCCGTACATCCTTTCTCAGAGCGGGCCACCAGAACCTCTGGGCGAGCAGGTTGTAAGTGCGGGTGGAGCCAGGGTGACAAGCTAGGCGGGAGTCATGTCCCCACTGAACGACCTGGGACCTTAGGTTTTCGGGGACAAAAGGCGGTCAGCTGGGCAAGTGCTGGGACCGGGCTGGTTACGGAGAGCTTCCAGCACCTGTTCCTCAACAGCCCAGGTCAGAGCTGCTACGATGCAGGGACTTGGCAGAATCGACACAGGATCCTTGGAGGGGTTGTCATCCTTCTGGAATTGACGGGAGAGGGCGTCTGGCTTGGTGTTGCGTGATCCAGGCCGGTATGACAGAGTGAAATTAAACCTGGTGAAGAACAGGGCCCAGCGGGACTGCCTGGAGTTCAACCGTTTGGCCGTGCGGATGTACTCCAAGTTCTTATGATCGGTCCAAACGAGAAATGGAATGGTGGACCCCTCCAGCCAGTGACGCCACTCCTCCAAGGCAAGCTTCACAGCCAGCAGCTCTCGGTTCCCTATGTCGTAATTGCACTCAGAGGGGGACAACCGACGTGAGAAAAAGGCACAGGGATGGAGCTTCCTATCCTCCGCAGCCCACTGAGAAATCACAGCACCAACTCCCACATCCGAGGCGTCCACCTCCACAATGAATTGCCGGTCCACGTCAGGCATCTGGAGGATGGGAGCGGAGGTGAACCTTACCTTGAGGGTACTGAAGGCCTTGTCGGCTGCTGGGGTCCAGGTGAAGGGTTGCTTGGTGCTGGTTAGAGCAGTGAGAGGGGCAGCAACGGTACTGTAGTTCCGGATAAACTTTCTATAGAAGTTAGCAAACCCCAGAAACTGTTGCAGCTTCTTTCTGTTCTCCGGAACTGGCCATGAAGTGACTGCTGATACTTTGGCAGGATCCATTTGGATACTTCCCTCTGCCACTATGTACCCCAGGAAGGCCACTGTCTTGACGTGAAACTCACATTTCTCTGCCTTGGCGTAGAGGGAATTCTCCAGAAGACGATGAAGGACTTGCTGGACATGGCGGGTGTGTTCAGACAGGTTTCTGGAGTAGATTAAGATGTCATCCAGGTAAACGAAGACAAACTTGTTTAACATGTCCCGCAGTACATCATTCACTAGAGCCTGGAACACAGCAGGAGCATTGGTGAGGCCAAAAGGCATAACCAGATACTCGTAGTGGCCTGTTGGTGTATTGAATGCGGTCTTCCATTCATCTCCCTCCCGGATCCGCACTAGGTGGTAAGCGTTTCTGAGATCCAACTTGGTAAAAACAGTGGCTCCCTGGAGCAACTCAAAAGCAGAGGTGAGCAGAGGGAGAGGGTAACGGTTTTTCACTGTGATGTCGTTGAGTCCCCTGTAGTCGATGCAGGGGCGAAGAGATCCGTCCCTCTTCCCCACAAAGAAGAAGCCAGCACCAGCCGGAGATGAAGATGAACGGATCAATCCTGTGGACAGAGAGTCATTGATGTAGTCCTCCATGGACCTTCTTTCAGGAGCAGACAACGAATAAAGACGGCCCCTTGGAGGGGCTGTTCCAGGGAGGAGGTCGATGGCACAGTCGTACGGTCGGTGAGGGGGGCAGAGATGTGGCTCTTGCTTTGTTAAACACTTCTCTGAGACCATGGTAGCATTCTGGGACATGGGAGAGGTCAGGAGCGGAGTTAGTAGGTACTGGCCGAGGGGGAGTGCGGCAGCAAGCAGGCAGGTTCGGTGGCAGTCCTCTCCCCACTCCCTGATCACCCCGGTCACCCAGTCGAGCTGAGGGTTGTGCCGGCGGAGCCATGGGTAACCCAGGATGAGGGGTTGGCCTGGAGAGGGGAGCAGGTGAAACTGGATAGTTTCTTGATGGTTTCCCGGACAGACCCATCAAGACCGGGGCCGTGACATGAGTGACCGATCCGAGTAAGTGTCCGTCCAGTGCCCGGGCAGGAATAGGAGGTGTCAAACGGAGGTTCTCCAGTCCCAGTTGGCGTGCCAGCTTGATGTCCATTATGTTGGCTTCGGGCGCCCGAATCCACCAGAGCAGCCAGGGTGTGAGTTGAGTCAGAGAGGCGGAGGTGAACTTGCAGCAAGGGTTTGCGGTCGGAGGACTGGGTGGTCATTGAGCTCAACCGGACTCCCCCTATGCCCGGTGAGCTTCGGCTTTTAAAGGGCAGGTTACCACACGATGTCCATCACCTCCACAATAGAGGCAGAGGTTTGAGGTGAGCGGCGCTGGCGCTCTGCAGGAGTGAGAGAGGCTCGCCCAATCTCCATAGGCTCAGACTGATCAAGCTGACTTGGGTGAGTGGCAGTAGCTGACAGGAGCCCAGTCGGATCTCTCCGAATGCCGGTAGTTGGTGGACCTTGGCGCCCCCTCTCACGACGACGGGTCTGTATCCTTCTGTCGATCCGGACAGTCAGTGCGATGGCTTCATCAAGAGTGGAAGGCAGTTCATGGGAGACCAACTCGTCCTTGATATAGTCAGCCAAGCTATGGAAGAACGCGTCCACCAACGATGGTGTGTTCCAAGAACTTCGTCTTGCCAGGGTTCGGAAGTCGATGGAATGGTCTGCGACTGTACGTCTGCCTTGTCGAATACTGAACAGTTCACGAGACGCCTCTGCGGTTGGTGAATCCAGGTCAAACACCTTCAGCATCTCCTCAGCAAACAGGTCGAAGGTTGCACATGCGGGGGTTTGACGTTCGAACTCTGCTGTTCCCAGAGTCGAGCTCGGCCCGTCAGGTGAGTGATGGCATACCCGACCCTAGCCCCCTCCGTGGCGAAGGTCCTTGGCTGCAAGGAGAACTGAAGTCGGCAGCTAGTCAGGAATGGCCGGACCTGGGTAGAATCGCCGTTGAACCGCTCGGGGTTTCCAATCTTGGGTTCCGGGGCAGCGGCTGCAATGACCGGGGCAGGTAACTCGGAGGCAGGGCTGGTGGGCAGACTGGCTGGGGTAAGGTTGGTGAGGAGTTGGATGATCCTGGCGAGTTGTTGTTGCTGCTGCTGGGACTGCTGCTGGTGCTGCTGGAACTGCTGATGCTGTTGGTGGCCGACCTGAAGCAGAGAGGTGATGTCGCCGCTCATGCGGCCTAGCTCTCTCTCAGTGTGTTCCAGGCGTAGCATGGCGGTGGGTTGCTCAGGTTCTTCGGTTTCCATGTCGGGGGAAGTGTGCGCTGAGTCCATGATGGTCAGATCGTACTGTCACGGTTCAGACAGACGACAAGAGGACCACAATTGCGTCACACCAGAAAGTTTATTAAAACTTAAGGGAAAAGGGAAGTAGGGGGTGAGTGAAGGCTCCAGGGGTATCCCGTCCAATGTGCTGGGTCTGTGCCCCCCCCCAGTGGCAGCGATGCGTCCGATGACGCCGGTGGTTGGTGGTCCAGAAGTCCTGGGGGAAACACAGACACAACGGGGCGGATGAAACAAGGCAGAAGTACAGTTCAAGGGAATTCCAAATACGTTGTAGCAAGGCAGAAGGCTGGTCAGAGTTACCGGGTCGTAAGAGTAGTCAGGAGTCGTAATGGCAGAAAGCAGGTCTGGTTTTCCTGGGGCAGAAGAGTATCCAAGAATCAGGCAGGTCCGGGGTCACGAAACAAGGGTGAGCCAGAAGCGCGAGCACACAGGTTCCGGGGGGTGAGCTTTGCAGACGATCTGACAAAGGAGAGCTGAAAGACAGGACTTTAAATACTGGGAGAGGTTAGTGGGTAATGCAGCGCAGCTGGCAGAGTAATTAGAGCCGAGCAGAGCAGGGACAGGTGGAGCTAGTTAGGCTGAGTAGAGAGAGAGATGAGCAGAGTGGAAGATAGTGGAAACACATTAAGGTGGTAACCCGGTGGAGTGAGAGGGCTCATGACAGTGTCATTGCCAACAAAGGGTATATGACAAAGTATTGAGAAACTTTTGTTATTGACCAAATACTTATTTTCCACCATAATTTGCAAATAAATTCATTAAAAATCCTACAATGTGATTTTCTGGATTTTTATTTCTCATTTTGTCTGTCATAGTTGACGTGTACCTATGATGAAAATTACAGGCCTCTCTCATCTTTTTAAGTGGGAGAACTTGCACAATTGGTGGCTGACTAAATACTTTTTTCCCCCACTGTATATAGGTCATTATCAATAAAACATCACGATAAGGTGCAGAGCGTTTGATTTGTCTTCTGGGGGGCAAGGAGACCCCCAGCTCCTCTAAAACCATTGACAACTATGTGCCATTTGTGGTGGAGAAATCAGAATTAGCTAGGTAACATAGATAATTAAGATGTCTTATCTGCAGAATATGCTTATATGATTGAACTGTTGAACTCTTGTTATTAGAATGTCTCCTTTCAGACTCTGGTGTGGGCAGCTGCACTTCCTCCCTCATATGGGCCTCAGTCACCTGGGGCCCAGAGAGGGGAGAAATCAGGCTTGTCTATCACATGTCCCGGTTGCTATGCAGAATATCAGAAAGAGAATAGGGCAAAGGGGGTCCGAAGGAAACATTGTTTCCAAATGTGAATATGTGTCTTTACCTATTGCAAACCATGTGAACGGATGGCATGAGGAATGGGAACCAATCACTTGTCTCCACAATGTGTGTGTGTCAGTCACCCCCTCCTTTGGCCTTGGGAGATTGTTCTCTCGCCGGTTCCCTTTCTAGCAAGGTGGAAACTACGTAACAACAAATGTCCTTCTAAATTCTTAGTACTGAACAAAACAATGAGTTCTTTGGGCCTATGGTCTGGCACAGGATGTGTGGGTTTAGTGTCTGGAACCATTGTATGTTATCTCTGAGGTTGCACCTATCCTGACCCATCCTGAGATGGTATTTAACCCAGAGGCTCACTCCACTCAGTAAGATCTCACTCTATTCACTTTGGTGTGGGTATTGTGACCAGCTCCCTTATTGATAAGTTTTGAATAAATTTAATATTCTGATTGGTGATTGACCTTGTCTCTCGTCATTATTGATTAAAATACCCACTACACATTTCCAATGGATTGTTAAATAAATGGTAACTATTTGGTTGTAATATCATCACCTCTTGATGAGCATAGTCAGAACTACACATTTCCGATTATTCCATGCAAAACAATTGCGCACATTTAACTCTATTATCAGAGTAACTGCATGTTTTTAATTATCAGTAAACATCAATTGATCATGTAATGTCAGATACGTGAGGATGGCCGGCTCACAATATTTCTCAATATTGGCCACCATTAATTGGATATTTGAGTGATATAAAATAAAATTGAACTATACCGCACAAGTATGAGTGGTTTAGGTTCATTTCCCATCCTTTGTGGGCTCTGCCTGTCAAGAAGCAGAAGGGCGCATTTGCTGATGTACAAGCTGATAATGTTTACTTTGCAAGATACCGGTAGAAGCTTTGTACAGTTGGCTAAACATAGTGGTAAGTAGACCTAATGTACTTTTTTCTCCAACTAACGTAGGCATACCATGCGAAGTTAGCTAACGTTATCCCCTTTTCAAAATTGTTTTTAAGAGTGTTTAATCACGATTGCTGCTGTCAGGCATGATAGGCTACATTGATTGATTGATTAACAAGTTGTGTCAAATTGGCTAGCTAGCTAATAACAGATCACGTCAATATGGCTAGTTAACAAGTTAACTTTCAGGGGATAAACAAATATTGTTTGATTTGTTTGCCATCTATAGTGGTGATGTCTAGTGCCTGTAATCTGGTTCAGGTTATTAATCAACATACCAGGGTGTTTACAAACACTACAGGAACAAGATCATCCACATGTATTTATCACATTTTTACTAATACTGTTGAACTTTTGTTCTAAAGCTGTATCCGAACCCATTGGATGCAGTGATCACAATAAAGTAGCTATATCCAGGAAATCCAAAGTTCCAAAAGCTGGGCCTAAAATAGTGTTTAAGAGATCATACAAAAGATTTAGCTGTGATTCTTATGTGGCTGATGTGTGATTAATAAGGAGCATCCAGACTCTGCACTTCATGAATTTATGAAATTGCTTCTTCCAATTATTGATAAACATGCACCTGTTAAGAAACTGACTGTTAGAACTGTTAAGGCTACATGGATTGATAAGGAATTGAAAAACTGTATGGTTGAAGAGATGGGGCAAAAGGAGTGGCTAATAAGTCTGGCTGCACATCTGACTGGCTGACTTACTGCAAATTGAGAAATTATGTGACTAAACTCAACAAGAAGAAGAATAAACTGTATTATGAAGCCTAGATCAATTACATAAAAAATGATGGAAAAAAAACTTTTGAGAACTTTAAATAAAATGATGGTCAGAAAGACAAATTCAACTCCATCTTTCATTGAATCAGATGGCTTAATCATCACAAAACCATTTGATGTTGGCAATTATTTTAATGATTACTTCATTGGCAAAGTGGGCAAATTTAGGCAGGAAATGCCTAACCAACTAACAGTGAGCCATAGTATTCATGCATGAGAAAACGAATAATGAAAGAATTGTAAGTATGAAGGTTGTAATGTTAGTGTGGGAGAGGTGGAAAAATGATTGTTATTGGTCAATAATGACAAACCTCCTGGCATTGACAACTTAGATGGAAAGCTACTGAGGATGGTAGCTGACTCTATGGCCACTCCTATCTGTCATATCTTTAAACTGAGTCTAGAGGAAGGTGTTTGTCCTCAAGCCTGAAGGGAAGCCAAAGTCATTTCGATACCCAAGAGTGGCAAAGCGGCCTTTACTGACACGAGCCTACCAGATGGGCTAAATGCCTTTTATGCTCGCTTCGAGGCTGTGTGAGTAAGAACTTTACAAAGGTCAACATTCACAAGGCCGCAGGGCCAGACGGATAACCAGGACGTGTATTCAGAACATGCGCGGACCAACTGGCAAGTGTCTTCACTGACATTTTCAACCTCTCCCTGACCAAGTCTGTAACACCTACAGTTGAAGTCGGAAGTTTACATACACCTTAGCCAAATACATTTAAACTCAGTGTTTCACAATTCCTGACATTTAATCCTAGTAAAAATTCCCTCTCTTATTTTAAGAATGTGAAATGTCAGAATAATAGTAGAGAGAATTATTTATTTCAGCTTTTATTTCTTTTATCACATTCCCAGTGGGTCAGAAGTTTACATACACTCAATTAGTATTTGGTAGCATTGCCTTTAAATAGTTTAACTTGGGTCAAACGTTTCGGGTAGCCTTCCACAAGCGTCCCACAATAAATTGGGTGAATTTTGGCCCATTCCTCCTGACAGAGCTGGTGTAACTGAGTCAGGTTTGTAGGCCACCTTGCTCGCACACACTTTTTCAGTTCTGCCCACAGATTTGCTATAGGATTGAGGTCAGGGCTTTGTGATGGCCACTTCAATACCTTGACTTTGTTGTCCTTAAGCCATTTTGCCACAACTTTGGAAGTATGCTTGGGGTCATTGTCCATTTGGAAGACCCATTTGCGACCAAGCTTTAACTTTGCACTTTTTGCACCAAACTACGTTCATCTCTGGGATACAGAGTGCGTCTCCTTCCTGAGCGGTATGACGGCTGTGTGGTCCCATGGTGTTTATACTTGCATACTATTGTTTATACAGATGAACGTGGTACCTTCAGGCATTTGGAAATTGCTCCCAATGATGAACCAGACTTGTGGAGGTCTACCATTTTTTTTCTGAGGTCTTGGCTGATTTCTTTTGATTTTCCCATGATGTCAAGCAAAGAGGCACTGAGTTTGAAGGTAGGCCTTGAAATACATCCACAGGTACACCTCCAATTGACTTTGCAATTTTCTAAGCTGTTTAAAGGCACAGTTAACTTAGTGTATGTAAACGTCTGACCGACTGGAATTGTGATACAGTGAATTATAAGTGAAATAATCTGTCTGTAAACAATTGTTAGAAAAATGACTTGTGTCATGCACAAAGTAGATGTCCTAACCGACTTGCCAAAACTATAGTTTGTTAACAAGAAATTTGTGGAGTGGTTGAAAAACGAGTTTTAATGACTCCAACCTAAGTATATGTAAACTTCCGACTTCAACTGTACATGTTTCAAGCAGACCACCATAGTCCCTGTGCCCAAGAACGGCAAGGTAACCTGCCTAAATGACTACCGCTCCGTAGCACTCACGTCTGTAGCCATGAAGTGCTTTGAAAGGCTGGTCATGGCTCACATCAACACCATTATCCCAGAAACCCTAGACCCACTCCAATTCGCATAGCGCCCCAACAGATCCACAGAAGACGCTATCTCAATTGCACTCCACACTTCCCTTTCCCACCTGGACAAAAGGAACACATATGTGAGAATGCTGTTCATTGACTACAGCTCAGCATTCAACACCATAGTGCCCACAAAGCTCATCACTAAGCTAAGGACACTGGGACTAAACACCTCCCTCTGCAACTGGATCCTGGACTTCCAGGTGGTAATAGTACATTTACATATTTACATTTTAGTCATTTAGCAGACGCTCCAGGGGGGGGTAGAAGGATTACTTTATCCTATCCCAGGTATTCCTTAAAGAGGTGGGGTTTCAAATGTCTCCGGAAGGTGGTGAGTGAGGGAGCTGTCCTGGCGTCGTGAGGGAGCTTGTTCCACCATTGGGGTGCCAGAGCAGCGAACAGTTTTGACTGGGCTGAGCGGGAACTATGCTTCCGCAGAGGAAGGGGAGCCAGCAGGCCAGAGGTGGATGAACGCAATGCCCTCGTTTGGGTGTAGGGACTGATCAGAGCCCGAAGGTACAGAGGTGCCGTTCCCCTCACTGCTCCATAGGCAAGCACCATGGTCTTGTAGCGGATGCGAGCTTCAACTGGAAGCCAGTGGAGTGTGCGGAGGAGGGGGGGTGACGTGAGAGAACTTGGGAAGGTTGAACACCAGACGGGCTGCGGCATTCTGGATGAGTTGTAGGGGTTTAATGGCACAGGCAGGGAGGCCAGCCAACAGCGAGTTGCAGTAGTCCAGACGGGAGATGACAAGTGCCTGGATTAGGACCTGTGCCGCTTCCTGTGTAAGGCAGGGTCGTACTCTCCGAATGTTGTAGAGCATGAACCTGCAGGAGCGGGTCACCGCCTTGATGTTGGCGGAGAACGACAGGGTGTTGTCCAGGGTCACGCCTAGGCTCTTCGCACTCTGGGAGGAGGACACAGCGGAGTTGTCAACCGTGATGGCGAGATCATGGAACGGGCAGTCCTTCCCGGGAGGAAGAGCAGCTCCGTCTTGCCAGGGTTCAGCTTGAGGTGGTGATCCGTCATCCATACTGATATGTCTGCCAGACATGCAGAGATGCGATTCGCCACCTGGTTATCAGAAGGGGGAAAGGAGAAGATTAGTTGTGTATCGTCAGCGTAGCAATGATAGGAGAGGCCATGTGAGGATATGACAGAGCCAAGTGACTTGGTGTATAGGGAGAAAAGGAGAGGGCCTAGAACTGAGCCCTGGGGGACACCAGTGGTGAGAGCACGTGGTGCGGAGACAGCTTCTCGCCACGCCACTTGGTAGGAGCGACCGGTCAGGTAGGACGCAATCCAGGAGTGAGCCGCGCCGGAGATGCCCAGCTCAGAGAGGGTGGAGAGGAGGATCTGATGGTTCACAGTATCAAAGGCAGCAGACAGGTCTAGAAGGACAAGAGCAGAGGAGAGAGAGTTAGCTTTAGCAGTGCGGAGAGCCTCCGTGACACAGAGAAGAGCAGTCTCAGTTGAATGACCAGTCCTGAAACCTGACTGGTTTGGATCAAGAAGGTCATTCTGAGAGAGATAGCAAGAGAGTTGGCTAAAGACGGCACGCTCAATAGTTTTGGAAAGAAAAGAAAGAAGGGATACTGGTCTGTAGTTGTTGACATCAGTGGGATCGAGTGTTGGTTTCTTGAGAAGGGGAGCAACTCTCGCTCTCTTGAAGACGGAAGGGACATGGCCAGCGGTCAAGGATGAGTTGATCAGCGAGGTGAGGTAGGGGTTGAAGGTCACCGGAGATGGTCTGGAGAAGAGAGGAGGGGATGGGGTCAAGCGGGCAGGTTGTTGGGCGGCCTGCAGTCACAAGTCGCAGGATTTTATCTGGAGAGAGAGGGGAGAAAGAAGTCAAAGCATAGGGTAGGGCAGTGTGAGTAGGACCAGCAGTGTCATTAGACTTAACAAACGAGGATCGAATGTCGTCAACCTTCTTTTCAAAGTGGTTGACGAAGTCATCCACAGAGAGAGAGGAGGGGGGGGGCGGGGGGGGGAGGATTCAGGAGGGAGGAAAATGTGGCAAAGAGCTTCCTAGGGTTAGAGGCAGATGCTTGGAATTTAGAGTGGTAGAAAGTGGCCTTAGCAGCAGAAACAGACTGTAGGCAACAACACATCTGCCACGCTGATCCTCAACATGGGGGCCTCTCAGGGGTGCATGCTTAGTCCCCTCCTGTACTCCCTGTTCACCCATGACTATGTGGCCAAGCACGACTCCAACACCATCATTAACTTTGCTGACAACACAATGGTGATCACTGACAACGATGAGACAGCCTATAGCAGGGTTCTTCAATTCCGGTCCTGGAGGGCCGAAACACCTCTGTTTTTCATCCTCTCCTTCTAATCAGGGGCTAATTCAGACCTGGGACACCAGGTGAGTGCAATTAACTACCAGGTAGAAATAAAAAACAGAAGTGTTTTGGCCCTCCAGGACCGGAATTGAAGAACCCTGGCCTATAGGGAGGAGGTCAGAGACCTGGCAGTGTGGTGCCAGGATAACAACCTCTCCCTCAACGTGAACAAGACAAAGGAGCTGATCGTGGACTACAGGAAAAGGAGGGCCGAACACGCCCCCATTCACATCGACGGGGCTGTAGTGGAGCAGGTCGAGAGCTTCAAGTTCTTTGGTGTCCACATCACCAACACACTATCATGGTCCAAACACACCAAGACAGTCATGAAGAGGGCACAACAATGCCTATTCCCCCTTAGGAGACTGAAAAGATTTGGCATGGGTACACAGATCCTCCAAAAGTTCTACAGCTGCACCATCGAGAGAATCCTGGCCGGTTGCATCACCCTCTGGTATGGCAACTGCTTGGCTTCTGACCATAAGGCGCTACATAGGGTAGCGCGTTCGACCCAGTACATCACTGGGGCCAAGCTTCCTGCCATCCAGGACCTCTATACTAGGCGGTCTATTTGCATTGAACCCCCCCTCCCATATTTTTTTACACTGCTGCTACTCTCTGTTTATTATCTATGCATAGTCACTTTACCCCTACCTACATGTACATATTACCTCAATTACCTCAACTAACCGTTGCCCCCGCACATTGATTATGTACCGGTACCCCTGTTTATAGCCTTGTTATTGTTATTTTATTGTGTTACTTTCGTTTATTTAGTAAATATTTTCTTAAAACTGCATTGTTGGTTAAGGGCTATTAAGTAAGCATTTCACTGTAAGGTCTACACCTGCTGTATTCTGCGCATGTGACAAATAACATTTGATTTGATTTGACTGGTTCTAACAGCAGACCTATCAGCTTGCTCCCAAACTGTTGGAAATAATTGTGTTTAACCAAATACAATGCTATTTCTCTGTAAACAAATTGACACCAGACTTTCAGCATGCTTATAAAGAAGGGCACTCAATATGTACTGAACTGACACAAATGACTGATGATTGGTTGAAAGAAATTTATAGTAAGAAGATTGTGGGAGCTGTACTGTTAGATTTCAGTGCAGCCTTTGATATTATTGACCATAACCTGTTGTTGAGAAAACGTATGTTTTATGGCTTTTCAACCTCTGCCATATCCTGGATTCAGAGCTACACTACATGCCCAAAAGTATATGGACTCCTGCTCGTCGAACATCTCATTCCAAAATCATGGGCATTAATATGGAGTTGGTCCCCCCTTTGCTGCTATAACAGCCTCCACTCTTCTGGGAATGTTTTTCACTTGATGTTGGAACATTTCTGTGGGGACTTGCTTCCATTCAGCCACAAGAGCGTTAGTGAGGTCGGGCACTGATGTTGGGCGATTGGGCATGGCTCGCAGTCGGCGTTCCAATTCATTCCAAAGGTGTTAGATAGGGTTGAGGTCTGGGCTCTGTGCAGGCCAGTCAAGTTCTTCCACACCGATCTCGACAAACCATTTCTGTATGGACCTTGCTTTGTGCACAAGGGCATTGACATGCTGAAACAGGAAAGGGCCTTCCCCAAATGGTTGCCACAAAGTGGGAAGCACAGAATCGTCTAGAATATAATTGTATGCTGTAGCGTTAACATTTCCCTTTACTGGAACTCACGGACCTAGCCCGAACCATGAAAAACAGCCACAGACCATTATTCCTCCTCCATCAAACTTTACAGTTGGCACTATGCATTGGGGCAGGTAGCGTTCTCTTGGCATCTGCCAAACCCAGATTCATCACTCCAGAGAACGCGTTTCCACTGCTCCAGAGTCCAATGGCGGCAAGCTTTACACCACTTCAGCCAACGCTTGGCATTGTGCATGGTGATCTTAGGCTTGTGTGCGGCTGCTCGGCAATGGAAACCCTTTTCAAGAAGCTCCCAACGAACAGTTATTGTGCTGACATTGCTTTCAGAGGCCGTTTGGAACTCAGTAGTGAGTGTTGCAACCGAGGACAGACGATTTTCACGTACTACGCACTTCAGCATTTGGCGGTCCCGTTCTGTGAGCTTGTGTGGCCTACCACTTCGTGGCTGAGCCGTTGTTGCTCCTTGATGTTTCCACTTCACAATAACAGCTCTTACAGTTGACAGTGGCAGCTCTAGCAGGGCAGAAATTTGACGAACTGACTTGTTGGAAAGGTGGCATCCTATGACGGTGCCACGTTGAAAGTCACTGAGCTCTTCACTAAGGCCATTCTAATACCAATGTTTGTCTATGGAGATCGCATGGCTGTGTGCTCGATTTAATGCACCTGTCAGCAAAGGGTGTGGCTGAAATAGCCAAATCCACTCATTTGAAGGGGTGTCCACATACTTTTGTATATATGGTATATCTATCTAATAGAACTCAGAGGGTTTTCTTTAATGAAAGCCTCTCTAATGTCAAACATGTAGGGTGTGATGTAACACAGCGCAGCTCTCTAGGCCCTCTACTCTTTTCTATTTTTACCAATGACCTGCCACTGGCATTAAACATAGCCTGTGTGTCCATGTATGCTGATGACTCAACCATATACATGTCAGCAACTACAGCAACTACAGCTAATGAAGTCACTGAAACCCTTAACAAGGAGGGTCAGTTTTGGAATGGTAATAAACTGGTCCTGAAAATCTCTAAAACTAAGAGCATTGTATTTGGTACAAATCATTCCTTAAGCTCTAGACCTCAGCTGAATCTGATAATGAATGATGTGGCTGTTGAACAAGTTGAAGAGATTAAATTACTTGGTGTTACCTTAGATTGAAACCGGCATGGTCAAAACATATAGATTCAACGGTTGTAAAAATGGGGAGAGGTATGTCCATAATAAAGAGATGCTCTGCTTTTTGGACACCACACTCCAAAAAGCCAGTCCTGCAGGCTCTAGTTTTGTCTTATCTTGATTATTGTCCAGTCATGTGGTTAAGTGCTGCAAAGAAAGACATAGTTAAGCTGCAGCTGGCCCAGAACAGAGCGGCACGTCTTCCTCTTCATTGTAATCAGGGGGATAATAAAAATAATATGCATGCCAGTCTCTCTTGGCACAGAGTTGAGGAGAGACTGACTTTTATCACTTCTTCTTTTTATAAGAAACATGAATGTGTTGAAAATTCCAAATTGTTTGCATAGTCAACTTACACACAGCTCTGACACACACACTTACCCCACCAAACATGCCACCAGGGGACTTCTCACAGTGCCCAAATCCAGAAAAAATTTAAGAATGTGTACAGTATTATGTAGAGACATTATTGCATGGAACTCCCTTCCAGCTGATATTGCTCAAATGAACAGCAGACCTGGTTTGAAAAAATAGATAAAGCAACATCTCACAGCACAACGCCTCTTCCCTATTTGACCTAGATATTTTGTGTGTATGTATTGATATGTAGGCTACAGTGGTGGAAAAAAGTATTTATTCAGCCACCAATTGTGCAAGTTCTCCCACTTAAAAAGATGAGAGAGGCCTGTAATTTTCATCATAGGTACACGTCAACTATGACAGACAAATTGAGAGAAAATGTTTCCAGAAAATCACATTGTAGGATTTTCTATGAATTTATTTGCAAATTATGGTGGAAAATAAGTATTTGGTCACCTACAAACAAGCAAGATTTCTGGCTCTCACAGACCTGTAACTTCTTCTTTAAGAGGCTCCTCTGTCCTCCACTCGTTACCTGTATTAATGGCACCTGTTTGAACTTGTTATCAGTATAAAAGACACCTGTCCACAACCTCAAACAGTCACACTCCAAAATCCACTATGGCCAAGACCAAAGAGCTGTCAAAGGACACCAGAAACAAAATTGTAGACCTGCACCAGGCTGGGAAGACTGAATCTGCAATAGGTAAGCAGCTTGGTTTGAAGAAATCAACTGTGGGAGCAATTATTAGGAAATGGAAGACATACAAGACCACTGATAATCTCCCTCGATCTGGGGCTCCACGCAAGATCTCACCCCGTGGGGTCAAAATGATCACAAGAACGGTGAGCAAAAATCCCAGAACCACACGGGGGGACCTAGTGAATGACCTGCAGAGAGCTGGGACCAAAGTAACAAAGCCTACCATCAGTAACACACTACGCCGCCAGGGACTCAAATCCTGCAGTGCCAGACGTGTACCCCTGCTTAAGCCAGTACATGTCCAGGCCCGTCTGAAGTTTGCTAGAGTGCATTTGGATGATCCAGAAGAGGATTGGGAGAATGTCATATGGTCAGATGAAACCAAAATATAACTTTTTGGTAAAAACTCAACTCGTCGTGTTTGGAGGACAAAGAATGCTGAGTTGCATCCAAAGAACACCATACCTACTGTGAAGCATGGGGGTGGAAACATCATGCTTTGGGGCTGTTTTTCTGCAAAGGGACCAGGACGACTGATCCGTGTAAAGGAAAGAATGAATGGGGCCATGTATCATGAGATTTTGAGAGAAAACCTCCTTCCATCAGCAAGGGCATTGAAGATGAAACGTGGCTGGGTCTTTCAGCATGACAATGATCCCAAACACACCGCCCGGGCAACGAAGGAGTGGCTTCGTAAGAAGCATTTCAAGGTCCTGGAGTGGCCTAGCCAGTCTCCAGATCTCAACCCCATAGAAAATCTTTGGAGGGAGTTGAAAGTCCGTGTTGCCTAGCGACAGCCCTAAAACATCACTGCTCTAGAGGAGATCTGCATGGAGGAATGGGCCAAAATACCAGCAACAGTGTGTGAAAACCTTGTGAAGACTTACAGAAAACGTTTGACCTGTGTCAATGCCAACAAAGGGTATATAACAAAGTATTGAGAAACTTTTGTTATTGACCAAATACTTATTTTCCACCATAATTTGCAAATAAATTCATTACAAATCCTACAATGTGATTTTCTGGAAAAAAAATTCTCATTTTGTCTGTCATAGTTGATGTGTACCTATGATGAAAATTACAGGCCTCTCTCATCTTTTTAAGTGGGAGAACTTGCACAATTGGTGGCTGACTGAATTATTTTTCCCCCCACTGTTTGTGTGCTGTTTTTATATTTATGTAGTTTTGTCCTTGAGCTGTTCTTGTTTATTAACGTTCTGTATTATGTCTGTTATGTGGGCAGCTTGTCTCTCCCTTTTCTGTTTCCCTTCCTCCTTGTTTTGTCCCCTCTTTGTCTGTTGTATCTGTATGTGTGTTTGTCCCCATTATGTTGGTGCGTCTGCCGGTGTGTGTCTGGAGTGGATCGGGGGGCGTGCTCAGGATCTGCCTCTCCTGTGCAGCTGCGGGTTGTTTCCAGTGATTCCTGCCTACGCAGCTGCATCCTATTCTCTCATCAACCTGCACTACTAATTCCTGGGCATGGCTCTCCACCGGCGCCAGATCGTTGTTCTTACTAGAGCGGTAACTTGGCTCACCAGTAGAGTTAAATTGTCTTTGTCTTCAGCCTGGCTCTTTACTCTCCTTAACCTGTCGTTTGTTTTGTCTTCAGTTCAGACATACCTCCCAACCTGCCTGCCTGCCTTCCTGCCTGCCTGCCTGCCTGCCTCAGCCTCTCCTTCCTCCGGAGCCGACTAGCCCACTCTGTTCCTTTTCTTCAGTTGTTTTTGGACTAAGACAAATTGAACTTTTATTAAAATAATTTTTGTTTCTTCCACTCCCTTAGTCGTGTTTTGTTTCTCTGAGTGCTGGGTTTAACCATAGCGTAACAATGTCATGTTTTAGGTTTTGTGTGGACCCCAGGAAGAGTAGCTGCTGCTTTCGAAACAGCTAATGGGTTTCTAATAAAATACCAAATACCAATGACAGTAGTCCGACTGAAAACTATACCTTGATGAGGACTTGCCAATGTCAAACTCTTTTCAAAAGCTAAATGACATACTGTTTGTTTAGCTAGCTACATGCCATATGCCAAATGGATAGGCTACCGTCACTTATCTGAAAATAAATGCTAAATTGATGTTTAATGATCATGAAAAGCATGCAGTTAGTTCCTATATAACTCGGATAGAGCTAAATGTGTGCAATTATTTTGCATACAATAACCAGACATTTGTAGTTCTGACTCTTCAAGAGGTGATGATATTATAACCAAATAGTTAACATTTACAGTGCATTCGGAAAGTATTCCAACACCTTGTCTTTTTGCACATTTTGTTACATTTACAGCCTTATTCTAAAATGTATTCAATAAAACATCTACACACAATACCCCATAATGACAAAGCGAAAACAGGTTTTTAGAATATTTTGCAAATATAAAAAATTTAAAAACAGAAATACCCTATTTACATAAGTATTCAGACCCTTTGCTATGAGACTCAAAATTGAGCTCGGGTGCATCCTGTTTCCATTGATCATCCTTGAGTTGTTTCTACAACTGGATTGGAGTCAGCCTGTGGTAAATTAAATTGATTGGACATGATTTGGAAAGGCACACACCTGTCTATATGAGGTCCCACAGTTAACAGTGCATGTCAGAGCAAAAACCAAGCAATGAGGTCAAAGGAATTATCAGAGACAGGATTGTGTCGAGGCACAGATCTGGGAAAGCGTACCAAAACATTTCTGCAGCATTGAAGGTCCCCAAAAACACAGTGGCCTCCATCATTCTTAAATGGAAGAAGTTTGGAACCACGAAAGACTCTTCCTAGAGCTGTCCGCCCGGCCAAACTGAGCAATCGGGGGAGAAGGGCTTTGGTTAGGAGGTGACCAAGAACCCAATGGTCACTCTGACAGAGCTCCAGAGTTCCTCTGTAGAGATGGGACAACCTTCCAGAAGGACAACCATCTCTGCAGCACTCCACCAATCAGGTCTTTATGGCAGAGTGGCCAGACAGAAGCCACTCCTCAGTAAAAGGCACATGACAGCCCGCTTGGAGTTTGCCAAAAGGCACCTAAAGACTCTCAGACCATGAGAAACAAAATTATCTGGTCTGATGAAACCCCAGAGCGCTCAGGATCTCAAACTGGAGCGAAGGTTCACCCTCCAACAGGACAACGACCCTAAGCACACAGCCAAGATAACGTAGGAGTGGCTTCGGGACAAGTCTCTGAATGTCCTTGAGTGGCCCAGCCAGAGCTCGGACTTGAACCCGACCGAACATCTCTGGAGAGACCTGAAAATAGCTGTGCAGCAACGCTCCCCATCCAACCTGACAGAGCTTGAGAGGATCTGCAGAAAAGAATGGGAGAAACTCCCCAAATACAGGTGTGCCAAGCTTGTAGCGTCATACCCAAAAAGACTTGAGGCTGTAATCGCTGCCAAAGGTGCTTCAACAAAGTACTGAGTAAAGGGTCTGAATACTTATGTAAATGTGATATTGCAAAAAAATTGGGTATTGTGTGTAGATTAATGAGGGAAAAAACAATTTAATCAATTTTAGAATAAGGCTGTAATGTAACAAAATGTGGAAAAAGTCAAGGAGTCTGAATACTTTTAGAATGATCTGTATTTAACGATCTCACATAGTTGTTGTCAATGGTTTTAGCGGAGCTGGGGGTCTTCTTGCCCCCCAGCAGCCAAATCAAACGCTCTGCACCTTATTGTGACGTTTTATTGATAACGACCTATAGAATCCTTTTTGATAGTTCTTTATAGAACCTTTATGGAGAATGTTTCTATTAAGAACCTTTCTCAATCTCAAAGGTTCTTTGTTGAACAAATATATAAACACAACATGCAACAATTTCAAAGATTTTACTGAGTTACAGTTCATATAAGGAAAACAATCAATTGAAATAAATAAATTAGGCCCTAATCTATGGATTTTACATGACTGGGAAATAAATACAGATTATGCATCTGTTGGTCACAGATACTTTAAAAACAAATGTTTGGGCAAGGATCAGAAAACCAGACAGTATCTGGTATGACCCCCATTTGCCTCATGCAGCATGACACATCTCCTTTGCATAGAGTTGATTGTGGCCTCTGGGATGTTGTCCCACTCCTCTTCAATGGCAGTGCGAAGTTGCTGGATATTGTCGGGAACTTAAACACGTTGTCGTACACGTCGATCCAGAGCATCCCAAACAAGCTCAATGTGCCATGGATGAACTGGGACATGTTCAGCTTCCAGGAATTGTGTACAGATCCTTGCATTATGGGGCCGTGCATTATCATGATGAAACATGAGGTGATGGCGGCGGATGAATGGCACGACAATGGGCCTCAGGATCTCGTCACGGTATCTCTGTGCATTCAAATTGCCATCAATAAAATGCAATTGTGTTCATTGTCCGTAGCTTATGCCTGCCCATACCATAACCCCACCGCCACCATGGGGCACTCTGTTTGCAACGGTGACATCAGCAAACCGCTCGCCCACAAGGCGCCATACACGCGCCTGCCATCTGCCGGTACAGTTGAAACCGGGATTCATCCGTGAAGAGCACACTTCTCCAGAGTGCTAGTGGCCATTGAAGGTGAGCATTTGCCCACTGAAGTCGGTTACGACGCCGAACTGCAGTCAGGTCAAGACCCTGGTGAGGACGACGAGCACACAGATGAGCTTCCTTGAGATGGTCTCTGACAGTTTGTGCTGAAATTCTTCGGTTGTGCAAACCCACAGTTTCATCAGCTGTCCGGGTGGCTGGTCTCAGATGATCCCGCAGGTGAAGAAGCCGGATGTGGAGGTCATGGGCTGGTGGGTTACACGTGGTCTGCGTTTGTGAGGCCGGTTGGACGTACTGTCAAATTCTCTAACACAACGTTTTATGGTAGAGAAATGGCTTATGGTAGAGAAATTAACAATCAATTCTCTGGCAACATCTCTGGTAGACATTCCTGCAGTCACAATGCCAATTGCACGCTCCTTCAAAATTTGAGACATCTGTGGCATTGTGTGACAAAACTGCACATTTTAGAGTGGCCTTTTATTGTCCCCAACACAGGTTCACCTGTGTAATGATCATGCTGTTTAATCAGCTTCTTGACATGCCACACTGGTCAGGTGGATGGATTATCTTGGCGAAGGAGAAATGCTCACTAACAGGGATGTAAACACATTTGTGCACAACATTTGAGAGAAAAAAGCTTTTTGTGCGTATGGAACATTTCTGGGATCTTTTATTTTAGTTCATGAAACATGAGACCAACACTTTACATGTTGCGTTTATATTTTTGTTCAGTGTAGCTATTTGATTTGGAATTTTAGGACCACTTTAGGTATCCCCAAAAAATATATTTAAAAACAATTATTAAACATTGAATTTGGCCTTACTGCCATTGGTCCATAGAAATGCATTGAATAACAGATTCATACATGGAAAAACAGATAGTAAAAAAAAACTCTAAAGGAAGTTTGTTTTGAAGTGTCTGTCCTATATCTGAGAGATCTAAGAAAGATCAGGAAATTATCTATAAATATTTTTACACATACCTGTATTTAACCCCTTTTTTAAGGCACTAAACTACTTCCATACAGGATATACTGTACTTCCATTTTTTAAACTGGTATCGGACTACCTTCAGACGAGTCTTGTGAGCGTCCGAGAGCAAAACAACCGACATGTACAGTACGTGATCGTGAGAGTCTTGGTGAGTAGCCCAAACTGTTCGGACGCTACAGACAGAAGTTGGCAGCTCGGCGGTACCGACATCGGCAGATTGAGACACAGCCCATGCAAAAATCCAGATATCTCTAATTTAAACAGACACATTTTTTATGGGAATTTTTGTAGTATGCTAACTAAAACTGTAGCAGCAATGACAATGAGTAACGATAACTTGGCTATATACATGGGGCACCAGTACCAAGTCGATGTGCAGGGGTACGAGGTAATTGAGGTAGATATGTACTGTACATATTTACATTACATTTACATTTACATTTACGTCATTTAGCAGACGCTCTTATCCAGAGCGACTTACAAATAGGTGCATTCACCTTATAGCCAGTGGGATAACCACTTTACCATTTTTTAAAAGTTTTTTTTTTTTTTGTGGGGGTGGGTTGGAGTAAGGGGAGGGGGGTAGAAGGATTACTTTATCCTATCCCAGGTATTCCTTAAAGAGGTGGGGTTTCAAATGTCTCCGGAAGGTGGTGAGTGACTCCGCTGTCCTGGCGTCGTGAGGGAGCTTGTTCCACCATTGGCTGGGCTGAGCGGGAACTATGCTTCCGCAGAGGTAGGGGAGCCAGCAGGCCAGAGGTGGATGAACGCAGTGCCCTCGTTTGGGTGTAGGGACTGATCAGAGCCTGAAGGTACGGAGGTGCCGTTCCCCTCACAGCTCCGTAGGCAAGCACCATGGTCTTGTAGCAGATGCGAACTTCAACTGGAAGCCAGTGGAGTGTGCGGAGGAGCGGGGTGACGTGAGAGAACTTGGGAAGGTTGAACACCAGACGGGCTGCGGCATTCTGGATGAGTTGTAGGGGTTTAATGGCACAGGCAGGGAGCCCAGCCAACAGCGAGTTGCAGTAATCCAGACGGGAGATGACAAGTGCCTGGATTAGGACCTGCGCCGCTTCCTGTGTAAGGCAGGGTCGTACTCTCCGAATGTTGTAGAGCATGAACCTACAGGATCGGGTCACCGCCTTGATGTTAGCGGAGAACGACAGGGTGTTGTCCAGGGTCACGCCAAGGCTCTTCGCACTCTGGGAGGAGGACACAACGGAGTTGTCAACCGTAATGGCGAGATCATGGAACAGGCAGTCCTTCCCCGGGAGGAAGAGCAGCTCCGTCTTGCCAAGGTTCAGCTTGAGGTGGTGATCCGTCATCCATACTGATATGTCTGCCAGACATGCAGAGATGCGATTCGCCACCTGGTTATCAGAAGGGGGAAAGGAGAAGATTAGTTGTGTGTCGTCAGCGTAGCAATGATAGGAGAGGCCATGTGAGGATATGACAGAGCCAAGTGACTTGGTGTATAGCGAGAATAGGAGAGGGCCTAGAACTGAGCCCTGGGGGACACCAGTGGTGAGAGCACGTGGTGCGGAGACAGATTCTCGCCACGCCACTTGGTAGGAGCGACCGGTCAGGTAGGACGCAATCCAAGAGTGAGCCGCGCCGGAGATGCCCAGCTCGGAGAGGGTGGAGAGGAGGATCTGATGGTTCACAGTATCAAAGGCAGCAGACAGGTCTAGAAGGACAAGAGCAGAGGAGAGAGAGTTAGCTTTAGCAGTGCGGAGAGCCTCCGTGACACAGAGAGGAGCAGTCTCAGTTGAATGACCAGTCTTGAAACCTGACTGGTTTGGATCAAGAAGGTCATTCTGAGAGAGATAGCAAGAGAGTTGGCTAAAGACGGCACGCTCAATAGTTTTGGAGAGAAAATAAAGAAGGGATACTGGTCTGTAGTTGTTGACATCAGAGGGATCGAGTGTTGGTTTTTTGAGAAGGGGTGCAACTCTCGCTCTCTTGAAGACGGAAGGGACATAGCCAGTGGTCAAGGATGAGTTGATCAGTGAGGTGAGGTAAGGGAGAAGGTCACCGGAGATGGTCTGGAGAAGAGAGGAGGGGATAGGGTCAAGCGGGCAGGTTGTTGGGCGGCCTGCAGTCACAAGTCGCAAGATTTTATCTGGAGAGAGAGGGGAGAAAGAAGTCAAAGCATAGGGTAGGGCAGTGTGAGCAGGACCAGCAGTGTCATTTGACTTAACAAACGAGGATCGGATGTCGTCAAACTTCTTTTCAAAATGGTTGACGAAGTCATCCACAGAGAGGGAGAAGGGGGGGGAGGATTCAGCAGGGAGGAGAATGTGGCAAAGAGCTTCCTAGGGTTAGAGGCAGATGCTTGGAATTTAGAGTGGTAGAAAGTGGCCTTAGCAGCAGAAACAGATGAAGAAAATGTAGAGAGGAGGGAGTGAAAAGATGCCAGGTCCGCAGGGAGTCTAGTTTTCTTCCATTTCCGCTCAGCTGCCCGGAGCTCTGTTCTGTGAGCTCGCAATGAGTCATCAAGCCACGGAGCTGGAGGGGGAGGACCGAGCCGGCCGGGAGGATAGGGGACATAGAGAGTCAAAGGATGCAGAAAGGGAGGAGAGGAGGGTTGAGGAGGCAGAATCAGGAGATTGGAGGGAGAAGGATTGAGCAGAGGGAAGAGATGATAGGATGGAAGAGGAGAGAGTAGCGGGAGAGAGAGAGCGAAGGTTGCGACGGCGCATTACCATCTGTGTAGGGGCAGAGTGAGTAGTGTTGGAGGAGAGGGAGAGAGAAAAGGATACAAAGTAGTGGTCGGAGACTTGGAGGGGAGTTGCAGTGAGATTAGTAGAACAACAGCATCTAGTAAAGATGAGGTCAAGCGTATTGCCTGCCTTGTGAGTAGGGGGGGACGGTGAGAGGGTGAGGTCAAAAGAGGAGAGGAGTGGAAAGAAGGAGGCAGAGAGAAATGAGTCAAATGTAGACGTAGGGAGGTTGAAATCCCCCAGAACTGTGAGGGGTGAGCCATCCTCAGGAAAGGAACTTATCAAGGCGTCAAGCTCATTGATGAACTCTCCAAGGGAACCTGGAGGGCGATAGATGACAAGGATATTAAGCTTAAATGGGCTAGTGACTGTGACAGCATGGAATTCAAATGAGGAGATAGACAGATGGGTCAGGGGAAAAATTTAGAATATCCACTTGGGAGAGATGAGGATTCCTGTGCCACCACCCCGCTGACCAGATGCTCTCGGGGTATGCGAGAACACATGGACAGACGAGGAGAGAGCAGCAGGAGTAGCAGTGTTTTCAGTGGTAATCCATGTTTCCGTCAGCGCCAAGAAGTCGAGGGACTGGAGGGTAGCATAGGCCATCAATAAAATGCACATGTGTTCATTGTCCGTAGCTTATGCCTGCCCATACCATAACCCCACCGCCACCATGGGGCACTCTGTTTGCAACGGTGACATCAGCAAACCGCTCGCCCACAAGGCGCCATACACGCGCCTGCCATCTGCCGGTACAGTTGAAACCGGGATTCATCCGTGAAGAGCACACTTCTCCAGAGTGCTAGTGGCCATTGAAGGTGAGCATTTGCCCACTGAAGTCGGTTACGACGCCGAACTGCAGTCAGGTCAAGACCCTGGTGAGGACGACGAGCACACAGATGAGCTTCCATGAGATGGTCTCTGACAGTTTGTGCTGAAATTCTTCGGTTGTGCAAACCCACAGTTTCATCAGCTGTCCGGGTGGCTGGTCTCAGATGATCCCGCAGGTGAAGAAGCCGGATGTGGAGGTCATGGGCTGGTGGGTTACACGTGGTCTGCGTTTGTGAGGCCGGTTGGACGTACTGTCAAATTCTCTAACACAACGTCAGACGAGGAGAGAGCAGCAGGAGTAGCAGTGTTTTCAGTGGTAATCCATGTTTCCGTCAGCGCCAAGAAGTCGAGGGACTGGAGGGTAGCATAGGCTGAGATGAACTCTGCCTTGTTGGCAGCAGAACGGCAGTTCCAGAGGCTGCCTGAGACCTGGAACTCCACGTGGGTCGTGCGTGCAGGGACCACCAGGTTAGAGAGGCAGCAGCCACACGGTGTGAGGCGTTTGTGTAGCCTGTGCGGAGAGGAGAGAACAGGGATAGGCAGAGGCATAGTTGACAGGCTGCAGCAGATGGCTACAATAATGCAGAGTAGATCGGAATGAAATGAACTAAACATCTGGGAAAGGAGAGAGCGGGGCCTCCCTCACCACAACTCCCAAATATAACTCTCCCAACTTCCACCTCAGAAACTATAATTGTTGTAAACTACAGCGGTTCAATGTTTTCTAGGAATAGACTAACTTAGTTTATTCAGCTAGCTAACTAGGTGCAGTATTATTCCGTGAAAAACCTCCGGGCACCTCGTCATAAGACGCCACAGCCAGCTAGCATGCCGGTCTCCAACAACACGGTTTAGCGCCAATACTTGGCCACAACAAACCACCAGTGTATCAACACGCAAGCAGATCGTTCGTGTCCGTGTCTAACGTTGTGGGTTAGTCCCGACAGCTTGAGCGAGTCCGTCGTCAACTTATTCAGCCAGTTAGTTAGCTAGAATAGTTAGCAAACTAGCTAGCCATTGCCTTCAGACAAAGAAGAACCCCTCCTTTCACGGCACGAACACACAGAGAGAGCCAAACTAACGTTAACTAGTCACCCATGTCCCGAATTCCTTGAACGACTCGGGCTATCAATATGTAAAAAAAAAAAAACACAAGTGTAGGTTATGACTTACCCCTAGCAGCTACTGTTAGCTAGCCAAGTGCAAAGCTAGCCACTGAATTGACTCAGCCAGTTCGCGTCTGTTCGCTCGGTCGTTCCAGCTATTGTTTACATATGGGTGTGTGTGTTCAGTTCCGTCTGTATGGAGAGAGGCAACACAGGCAAGTCGGTGCTCTCAAAATCAGTTCTGTCATTGCTTTCCAGGATTGGGAATTGCAGTGTTGTAGTAGTTGCAAGTCATCCATTGCTTTCCTGTCTGATAGGTGTAAACATTAAACATATACTGTAACTGTCGGTAAGTCTCTGGTGTACAGCTGTATCCTGGAGTCCTGCTCAGCAACGAGTCTCCACACATGGCATTAATGACAAAAGAACACATTTGTCAATGTCAAACCCAATCAAAGCTTTACAGCTCTCCCTTAAAGATGTTATGGAGCATTACGTTGAGTGGAATGATTTACAGCACAACCTCGGGTAAGACTTTACTGCAGGTATACATTATGAAGCTGTAATAATGCAATGTAATACTTGTGGCATGAATGACCTCTCATTGAGTCCTTCCCTTCATTGCAGATTGAAATCTCTAATGATACAAAATACAAGGAGCTCCACCGAGGTTCACTATCCTCACAATAATCAATCACACACAAAGACAAGGGGGCAGAGGGAACACTTATACAGGTACTGATGAGGGGATATGAACCAGGTGTGTGTAATGAACAAGACAAAACCAATGGAATTATGAAATGAGGAGCGGCAGTGGCTAGAGGGCCGGTGACGACGAACGCCAAAGCCTGCCCGAACAAGGAGAGGTGTCAGCTTCGGAGGGAGTCGTGACAGGACCATTACCATATATTGTGTAAGTCCAGCTCCAAAGGTTAGGGGTCGGGGGTATATTACTTTTGAGGGTTTTCAGATCAAACTGTTTAAGTACTTGAAAAACTGAAATTATGTGGCTTATGTGAGAAAACCTTGTTAATGTTTTTGTGGCGTTGCTTCTATGGTCCCCATGAATATCCCCATGGATCCTCTCTTCCCCTCCCTGACCAACGGTTTGTCAAAGCCTCCGAAATTCCATCTAGCTGATCTTCCCCCAGACCCCCCCCTCCTGGGTGCCATCTGCTCTCACGTACGTTTCTCTTTTTACCTCTCTTTCTCTCTCTCCATCTCTCTCTCTCTCTTTCTCTCTTTCTCTCTTACTCGCCTCCTTCTTCTCTCTCGCTCTCTCTCTCTCTCACTCTTTCTCTCTCACCTCACTCACCACTCTCCTATCCCTGAACGGCTCAGACACAGCTCTCAAGATGTCCTGGACGCATACAACCTTCCTTGCGCTTGTCGCTGTGCTCCTGTCACTGTCCTGTGAGTGAGTCTGCCTGCAGGGGGACTGTATTGTCAGGGAATAATATATATTTACGGGGTGTGAATGAATACTTGAGGAGGATGGTGCAAGTCATATTTTCTGTGATATCGCTAGAGAAACTTTGAGAGTATTCTGAGGGCAGAGTGACTCTGTTACTAGTGATAGTGGTATGGGAACATTGTGATAGAGAGCTCAACGCTGATCTGATGTTTTGTTCTATCATCATGTACCTCTGAACCACTGCAGTGTCTCAGGAGGTAGACAGTGCAGCTGTCCCCGATGATAAGGGCATTACCAAGGCAACCGACCCGAGAGGTGAGAAGCACGACCTTCACTGAACCCTCTTCGTCTTCTGCAGCATATACAACCTAATTGCTTGGTGCGGGCTGGGACTTCAAACCTTACTGAACGCACTCTTTTTTTGCTTGCTGCTAAATCTACCCTCCTCTCATCTCTTATGCGATTGTAACATAATGGAAACGTTTTGTTGTCTTTGTTTTCCCCGATCTGGGAGCGAACTCACCACCCTCTGCATACCAACACAACGGCTCTCAACTCAAAGTCTTCTCTTTATCTTTTCTTCTCAGGTCCACTGAGGGAGATCTTCATGCCCGAGGCCGATGCAGCAAACTTCTTCAGACGCCGCAGCAGAAGAGCTGCGAAGTCTCAGGACGAAATCGACGGTGAATGAAGCTTTCTATGTCTCTTTGTTTGGATCTCTTTTAGGATCTCCTTTATGTTGCTTGGATGTTTCTGGGGTTGTTTTTCACCAATGGTCAGTGGTGAACTGGCAGTGGATGGTGTGGTGTTGCGTGCCTCTGTCTGTGGATGCCTGAACGAAGCATAGCTTGTGTGTCTAGCCTAGATGGATGGTTTGGTCCCACACATCTCTAGATTGATCAATGCTTTTTAAGGTCAGCTGAATGTTTTGGTTACAGAGGTGGTCTACTACTGCACTATGCCAGAGTATATTACTGGATGGAGTTTATATAGCTGCCTTCTACTGTGGATGGAGTTTACATTGCTGCAATTGAATACAGCAATGGCTGAAGTCCCAGTGTTTTATCTGTATTTGTAATGATTCGGTCCCGTGTGGCTCAGTTGGTAGAGCAACACCACTGTGGTTCGATTCCCATGTGGGACCAGTACGAACAAATATGAAAATGTATGCACTCACTACTGTAAGTTGCTCTGGATAAGAGCGTCTGCTAAATGACAAAAATGTCAAATGATTCAGCTGAATAGGTAATGTTATGACACTGAGTGAATACAGATTGAATACTGTTATGGCTGTACTGAGATGGAGAATAGTGTTTTTACTGTGGAAAGGCTGGCTGACAACTGGAAGCTGCAAAACCTATAGCCCTGGACACCTCAGGTGCTATACCCTTGCCAGACCGCCTCAGACCAGAGTTTTGTTCAGTAGGGCACACTACAAAACACTAAAATGTTTTGCAACAGAAAACCAAACCAAGTGTTCTCATTGGACAAGTTTAGGTATGGTACCTCCCTGTTTCAAACGTTTTCTCCCCACTGAACATGACCCAGCTATAAACGGTAGCATATTGGAGGCTGCCGCAGGAGCCACAGGGTACCATGGAGCATTTAGCTTCTCTCCTCCTTTTATCCTACTCAGCTAAAACTGAGGAGTAGACAAAAATCTCTACTTTCATTTCACTTCTGAGAAAAGTACATGTATTATGCAGGGAAAGGTGATACTTAGTCAGTTACAAAACTGAATGAATTCAACTGAAATGTGTCTTCCACATTTAACCCAACCCCTCTGAATCAGAGAGGTGCGGGAGTTTCCTTAATCGACATCATCAGGGTCAGGGGAAGAGTTGTTGTGGGGGTTAACTGCCTTGTTCAAAGGCAGAATGGCAGATTTGTACACCTTTCCAGCTCAGGGATTTGAACAAGCAACCTTTCAGGTTACTATCCCAACACTCTAACCACTAGGACACGAGAGGAGACCTTGTGAAAGTTCCCATAAGTGAGATGTTTGATTGTTTTCTTTAACTACTCAGTTGACGGCCAGGTGAGAGTTTAGCTGGAGAAAGAGAGAAAGAGAGCCGCTGAGAAGCGAGTTACATAATACATAAACTGTTAGCTGAAAGAAGTTAGAGATAGAGAAGAAAAAGAGAGAAAGAGAGAGTGAGATGGAGTGGTTTGTATTCAGTCTGGATATGGAGAGAGAGAGCAGTTAGAAGTTGAGTGTGGAATGTGCCAACACACAGTGGAGGGAGGGGGTCAGAGAGAAAAGAGACGGACAGAGCGAGATAAAAATGTGTTTACTTTTTTAAAGCCACTTTCGCAGCCACATGTTGACACTACTAAACCACAGTAAGTCACATGAGACCTGGAGAAAATGTGGATAAACCTATAGTGTGTGTGTACAGTCGTGGTCAAAAGTTTTGAGAATGACACAAATACTAATTTTCACAAAGTCTGCTGCCTCAGTTTTGATGATGGCAATTTGCATATACTCCAGAATGTCATGAAGAGTGATCAGATGAATTGCAATTAATTGCAAAGTCTCTCTTTGCCATGAAAATGAACTTAATCCCCAAAAAACATTTCCACTGCATTTCAGCCCTGCCACAAAAGGACCAGCTGCCATCATGTCAGTGATTCTCTCGTTAACACAGGCAAGAGTGTTGACGAGGACAAGGCTGGAGATCACTCTGTCATGCTGATTGAGTTAGAATAACAGACTGGAAGGAGGGTGGTGCTTGAAATCATTGTTATTCCTCTGCTAACCATGGTTACCTGCAAGGAAACACGTGCCGTCATCATTGCTTTGCACAAAAAGGGCTTCACAGGCAAGGATATTGCTGCTAGTAAGATTGCACCTAAATCAACCATTTATCGGATCATCAAGAACTTCAAGGAGAGAGGTTCAATTATAGTGAAGAAGGTGTCAGGGCGCCCAAGAAAGTCCAGCAAGCTCCAGGACCGCCTCCTAAAGTTGATTCAGCTGCGGGATCGGGGCACCACCAGTGCAGAGCTTGCTCAGGAATGGCAGCAGGCAGGTGTGAGTGCATCTGCACGCACAGTGAGGCGAAGACTTTTGGAGGATGGCCTGGTGTCAAGAAGGGCAGCAAAGAAGCCACTTCTCTCCAGGAAAAATATCAGGGACAGACTGATATTCTGTAAAAGGTACAGGGATTGGACTGCTGAGGACTGGGGTGAAGTCATTTTCTCTGATGAATCACCTTTCCGATTGTCTGGGGCATCTGGAAAACACCTTGTCCGGAGAAGACAAGGTGAGCGCTACCATCAGTCCTGTGTCATGCCAACAGTATCCTCCCGAGTGGCACAGTGGTTTAAGGCACTGCAACGCAGTGCTAGCTGTGCCACTAGAGATCCTGGTTCAAATCCAGGCTCTGTTGTAGCTGGCTGCGACCGGGAGACCCATGGGGCAGTGCACAATTGGTCCAGGGTATGGGGAGGGAATGGCCGGCAGGGATGTAGCTCAGTTGGTTGTGGGTTCAATTCCCACGGGGGGCCAGTGTAAAAAATAATGTATGCACTAACTGTAAGTCGCTCTGGATAAGAGTGTCTGCTAAATGACTAAAATGTAAAGCATCCTGAGACCATTCGTGTGGGGTTGCTTCTCAGCCAAGGGAGTGGGCTCACTCACAATTTTGCCTAAGAACACAGTCATGAATAAAGAATGGTACCAACACATCCTCCGAGAGCAACTTCTCCCAACCATCCAAGAACAGTTTGGTGACGAACAATGCCTTTTCCAGCATAATGGAGCACCTTGCCATAAGGCAAAAGTGATAACTAAGTGGCTCGGGGAACAAAACATCGACATTTTGGGTCCATGGCCAGGAAACTCCCCAGACCTTAATCCCATTGAGAACTTGTGGTCGATCCTCAAGAGGCGGGTGGACAAACAAAAACCCACAAATTCTGACAAACTCCAAGCATTGATTATGCAAGAATGGGCTGCCATCAGTCAGGATGTGGCCCAGAAGTTAATTGACAGCATGCCAGGGCGGATTGCAGAGGTCTTGAAAAAGAAGGGTCAACATTGCAAATATTGACTCTTTGCATAAACTTAATGTAATTGTTAATAAAATCATTTGACACTTATGGAATGCTTGTAATTCTACTTCAGTATACCATAGTAAAATCTGACAAAAATATCTCATAACACTGAAGCAGCGAACTTTGTGAAGACCAATACTTGTGTCATTCTCAAAACTTTTGACCACGACTGTACATCTGCATTTCTTGATGTTTGGGGTTTTAGGCTGGGTTTCTGTTTAAGCACATATGTTGATGTAAAAAGGGCTTAATACATTTATTTGATTGATTTATTGATTGATTGTGTGTCTGTGTTTTTGGTTTTCCTATCCTTGTGGGGACCAGAAGTCCCAGAAGTCCAACATCAATGTGCCTTTCACCTGTATTCAAATGGGTGAACCTGTTTGACTTTGGGGTTTTAGGTGTTGAGGTTATGCCATGTAGAAGTGAGTGGGTGGGTCAAATACTGTAAGACAGGAGTAAGGAGCATATCACTCATTTGCCCTGTGAGAAAATAAACTAGCAAAGAGTGTCTTTGTCTGTGTGTCACATTATCATCTTGATGTGTAAATAAGTGACTTGCATACAGTGCATTATCCCGATGATTGACATAACTCCTGAGTGGCGCAGTGGTCTAAGGCACTGCATCGCAGTGCTAACTGTGCCACTAGAGATCCTGGTTCGAATCCAGGCTCTGTCGCAGCCGGCCGCGACCGGGAGACTCATGGGCGGCGCACAATTGGCCCAGCGTCGTCCAGGGTAGGGGAGGGAATGGCCAGCAGGGATGTAGCTCAGTTGATAGAGCATGGCGTTTGCAACGCCAGGGTTGTGGGTTCGTTTCCCATGGGGGGCCAGTATAAAAAAATATGTATTCACTAACTGTAAGTCGCTCTGGATAAGAGCGTCTGCTAAATGACTAAAATGTAAATGTATAACCCTCCTGTAGCTCAGTTGGTAGAGCATGGCGCTAGCAACGCCAGAGTTGTGGGTTCGATTCCCACGGGGGGCCAGTACGAAAAATGTATGCACTCACTAACTGTAAGTTGCTCTGGATAAGAGCGTCTGCTAAAATGTAAATGTAAAATAACCCTTGGTTGATGATATTGGTGGTCACCTTTTTAGTTTTATTCACACTGGGTCATTACTTCACAACTCCCTGACCACCGACCTGCAAAGGAACGCTGCAAGCTTTACCATTTCAACTGTTAATCTTATTGCTTATCCATTTAGTTGTTATTTACAACTACCTGACTGACCTGAATTCCCAAAAGAAAATTCCAAAGGGAGTCGTTATGCAGGCAAAGACCTGTCCCATGGAACAACAATGACGACAAGGTCAGAGGTCAGGACTAGGAGAGGATTCCATGGCCCAAACCCAGAGTCTGCCTGTACTCTGCAGAGATCCAATCCTACGTAATGTTGTTGGTGCAGTTTGACGCAGGTGAAACTATTTAATTTACTTCCTTTTTATTTTGATCCTCCCCTATAGCTGAACAGAGGCAGGTGCTGGCTGCAGATGAGCGGAAGAGAGAGAACCATGAGGAACAGAGGAATAAGTTTGAGAACTACGCTGAGGAGGAGCAAGACGGTATAATAATAGACCTTGTACAAAACATTAGGAACACCTGTTCTTTCCATTATAATAATTTATTACATTTCTATAGCGCTTTTCATAATCTCAAAGTGCATCAAAAACTAAAAAGCAATACATCATCATGAGTAGCCTAACTATAGTTAGGTCAACCAATAGAGGCCAAGTCATCCTCCAAAGATAGAGAGGGTCAGTTCATGGCTTGATCAGAGGAAGGTGTTCAGCGAGATGGTTGATGAAGAAGAGAGGGTTGCTCTGGGAACCAGCCTGATTCGTGGTCCTCTGAGGCTCAATTGGTAGAGCATGGCGCTTGTAACGCCAGAGTAGTGGGTTCGATTCCCGGGACCACCCATACGTAAAAATGTATGCGCGCATGACTGTAAGTCGCTTTGGATAAAAGCGTCTGCTAAATGGCATATTATTATTATTATTATTATTGAACACCACGCTTGGATCCAAGTGGGTTTGCAGTTTCAAAGTCATCATAGTACAAATGGCATATTATTTATTTGTGTAGCTACTGGACTTCTCCTCCTTCCTAATGTATGCCACCCACTTGAGTGATGCCTTGACAGCCAGAAAGCTCACCACACACAGTTCAGAGTAGTAGCCAGTCGCCCTCACTACGAGCCCTCTGCCTCAGCATTCCTTTACTACATCTCCCATTCCTCTCAAGCTTCAGGTGACTCTTCAATTGATGTTTTCAAAAGATCAGGAACCAGCAGCCAGGTGAAACAAAAAAGCTGGTACAGTGTACAGATGCATAATTCTAACAAAAACTATTAAAAAGAGTTGACTTGCCAGTCCATCTGCAAATCTGTGGATCAAAACCACCAGAAATATGCAATAAAACTCAATGTATTCAAAAACAAAACAGCTGATTAAAAAAACACAGTTAAAAACACAAAAATAATTAAATATGTACATATTTACAGAAACTTTTTGCTTAGGCTGCTACTAGGGCGACATGGCAACTACCATGACATAGACTGACCAGGTGAATCCAGGTGAAAGCTATGATCCCTTATTGTTAAATCCACTTCAATCGGTTTAGATGAAGGGGGAGACAGGTTAAAGAAGGATTTTTAAGCCTTGAGACAGTTGAGACATGGATTGTGTATGTGTGCCATTCAGAGGGTGAATGGGCAAGACAAATGATTTAAGTGCCTTTGAACGGGGGATGGTAGTAGGTGCCAGGAGCACCGGTTTGAGTGTGTCAAGAACTGCAGCGCTGCTGGGTTTTCCATGCTCAACAGTTTCCTATGTGTATTAAGAATGGTCCACCACCCAAAGGACATCCAGCCAATTTGACACAACTGTGGAAAGCATTGGAGTCAACATGGGCCAGCATCCCTATGGAACACTTTCAACACCTTGTAGAGTCCATGCCCCGACGAATTGAGGCTGTTCCTAATGTTTTCTACACAGTGTATAATATACTGTATAATACCTTAATACACAGCATAATCAATAACAGGTTATTTTGTATTCTACTCCTGTAACAGTCCCTCTTTAGTTTGGGTGTATAATCAGAGCACAGTATGGCAGTAGGAAGGTAGCCTATGTTTATCAGTGAATTGATCCAGTAACTTGGATCTGTCTACCCTCCTCATTCCCTCCCATAACTTACCTCTGACATCAGAGCAAGACGAGAGGACACGGGAGAGCACCGAGCAGTGGCGAGAGTTCCACTATGACGGCCTGCATCCCCCCCAGGAGTACAACCGCCAATCTACCTGAGAGACATCACCGCCCTCCTGGAGAACAGTGGTATTACAGCAGGCAGGACACAGAGGGCCCGCCCCCTACTATAGACACACCTCTACCTGTAAAATTCGACTTTTTATCATCTCATGTACACTTTCATAAATACATTGGAAAGACTTTAGGTAGAAGGTGATCTCTTTTATATCTGTCTTATAAATAAGCGTTTTAAAGAAACAAATTAATGTTATTCTTCTGTGCTGGTTTGAAAGTTTGCATGTGTGTTGCATTTTCGCATGCTGTGTGACTATACAATGATGTAGATTTGAACATATACTGTACCAGTCAAAAGTTTGGACACACGTACTCATTCAAGGGTTTTTCTTAATTTTTTACTATTTTCTACATTGTAGAATAATAGTGAATACATCAAAACTATGAAATAACACATATGGAATCATGTAGTAAACAAAAAAGTGTTAAACAAATCAAAATATATTTTATATTTGAGAATCTTCAAATAGCCACCCTTTGCCTTGTTGACAGCTTTGCACACTCTTGGCATTCTCTCAACCAGCTTCATGAGGTAGTCACCTGGAATGCATTTCAATTAACAGGTGTGCCTTGTTAAAAGTTAATTTGTGGAATTTATTTCCTTCTTAATGCGTTTGAGCCAATCAGTTGTGTTGTGACAAGGTAATGGGGGGTATACAGAAGTCTTTGAAGATTTACACAAACAAGGATATTGATAAGAATCCACAACTCAAATCCAGCACCTAAAACCGGTAAAGGATAAATGCTCTGCATTGGCTGGGAATTTCACCCAGGTTAAGTGCTTGGAAGGCTGCTATGCTCACTATTATACCACCAATAAAATGTGTCTTTATACATAACATGGAGACATCAATTCATATCCTGACTGTCATTTGTGTGGAAACAAAAATTCTTTGACCAAATGGCTCGTTGGTCTAGGTGTATGATTCTGGCTTAGGATGCGAGAGGTTCCTGGTAAACCAATACCCGTTACCTTCAAACGATTCCAGTGACACTTGTGGGGAACGTAGGGCAAAACAGAGAACCTTTTGACAAATGGGGTCACATTAGTTTGTAGCCTTTGAAAGTTTATTCAAGTGCAGTCGCAAAAACCATCAAGCGCTATGATGAAACTGGCTCTCATGAGGACCGCCACAGGAAAGGAAGACCCAGAGTTACCTCTGCTGCAGAGGATAAGTTCATTAGTTACCAGCCTCAGAAATTGCAGCCCAAGTAAATGCTTCACAGAGTTCAAATAAACAGACACATCTCAACATCAACTGTTCAGAGGAGACTGCGTGAATCAGGCCTTCATGGTCGAATTGCTGCAGAGAAACCACTACTAAAGGACACCAATAAGAAGAAGAGACTTGCTTGGGCCAAGAAACACGAGCAATGGACATTAGACCGGTGGAAATCTGTCCTTTGGTCTGGAGTCCAAATTTGAGATTTTTGGTTCCAACTGCCATGTCTTTGTGAGACGCAGAGTAGGTGAACGGATTTTCTCTGAATGTGTAGATCCCACCATGAAGCATGGAGGAGGAGGTGTGATGGTGTGGGGGTGCTTTGCTTGTGACACTGTCTGTGATTTATTTAAATTCAAGGCACACTTAACCAGCATGTCTCCCACAGCATTCTGCAGCGATACGCCATCCCATCTGGTTTGCGATTAGTGGGATTATCATTTGTTTTTCAAAAGGACAATGACCCAACACACCTCCAGGCTGTGGAAGGGCTATTTGACCAAGAAGGAGAGTGATGGAGTACTGCATCAGATGACCTGGCCTCCACAATCACCCGACTTCAACCCAATTGAGATGGTTTGGGATGAGTTGTACCGCAGAGTGAAGGAAAAGCAGCCAACAAGTGCTCAACATATGTGGGAACTCCTTCAAGACTGTTGGAAAAGCACTCCAGGTGAAGCTTTTTGAGAGAATGCCAAGAGTGTTCAAAGCTGTCATCAAGGCAAAGGGTGGCTACTTTGAAGAATCTCAAATATAAAATGTAGCATAGTTTTGTTTGATAAAATCCATTTTTATATTCAAATGTAGGAACTGGGTTCTACAGTTTGAACCCCTGCTGTCTCTGGCTCCACACCCATCCCCCCCGGCCATCTAGATGTGTTAAAGTTAGTGTATAAACTAATGATCCATCATGTATGACATTCCTGGGAGTGTGTAAGCTTACATTTTGTATTACCATATCATTTTTGTATGTTCTCTATCAATTGACCAAGTTCGGCACATTTGGGCAGACTTGATACAAAATAGTCCAGTATTGCAATGCTTCACTGGATCAATCTGAAACTACAATATTATATTGTGGCCTTTCTCTTGCATTTCAAAGATAGAACAAAAAAAGTAATAGAAAACGCATGTTTTTTGGTTTGTATGATCTTTTACCAGATCTAGTGTGTTATATTCTCCTACATTAATTTCACATTTCCACAAACGTCAAAGTGTTTCCTTTCAAATGGTATCAAGAATATGCATATCCTTGCTTCAGGTCCAGCGCTACAAGCAGTTCGATTTGGGTATGTCATTTTAGGCGAAAATTGAAAAAAAGGGTCCGATCCTTAAGAGGTTAACACTATTTGGTTACTACATGATTCCATGTGTTATTTCATAGTTTTGATGTCTTCACTATTATTCTACATTGTAGAAAATAGTAAGAATAAAGAAACACCCTTGAATGAGTAGGTGTCCAAACTTTTGACTGGTACTGTATATAAATACATTTACATACAGGTGTAATATTTCTGTTTTATAGTCACTCCTTTGCAATAGCATTCCACACCAAGCCTCCTGGAGTTTGAAGTATATTGTAACTTTTTTTTTTTTTTTGAGTTAGTCATTTTGTAGTCCAATTTATCACAACTTACATACAGTACATCTAAAAATAAAAGTGCTTTTCATACATGCTTTGTAAAGCTTTATATTGTGCTTTGTATCATGCTGTTTTTGAAGAGAACATACAGTATTTGTAACGTAGAAAATCCATAATAAACACTACAATTCAAGCAAATATGGTTAATGAGATGTTTATCTACAAAGGACAAGAGGATCTACATCTTCATGAACATATATCTATACTCATAGTTTACTGCCCATGAGAAGTAGTTTTTCAAGTCCTTTACATTAACATTGCACATTGAGTTCTACAATCCAAAGTGACATTGTGCTCAACATCGAAACATACTAATTTCAAGCTTTTAAGTTGCATACAGGGTTGGGGTCAATACCATTAAAATAAAGTCAATTCAGAAAGTAAACAAACTGAAATTCTAATTCTGTTCCTGAATTGAAATGAAATAGACCTCAACGCTGGTTCCATCCATGTGGAACAGTGAAATATTAAGCAGCGATAACACAGGTAAAATGCTTGCTAGACAGATTTCCCTTCTCCTTGCAGTGTGAAGACCATCAGTTTTGGGAGAGAGGAGCGAAGAGAGAGAGTGAGGAAAGTGAGAGAGACAGCAACTGGCTGCTAAATTCAAAGGACGGGTATGAAAGCACACTGACCAAACAGCGTGTGAGCAGTTCTGGGAACAGGAGGGGACGTAAAGCAGCACAGCTAACTAAAGTAGGTTATACTACACAGGCTTCCACTAAATGATTCTGCAATGGAGCAATGATTATCAAATTACTTCAATCTTTATTTCTTAGTTTGTCATATGTGTTTAAATTGAGCTATATTGCAGTGGTCATTGTTTTCATATGCATTCTTTCAGTCTCATCCCAAACAAATCTAAAACAATGCCCCAACCATGGGATATATCAAACTGTCCATTCCATGTAAGGTTCATCCCCCCCAAAACATTTTTTTATTATGAGCTGAACTGTCCTGATGGCACGTAAGAATATGCAACGCTTGCTATAGTCAATACATGTATCATCATAAACTTCAACCTCAGCATCATAACTGGGGTTTCATTTCATCAAATTGTCAAAGTATCTCCCTGAGAACGGGTCAACAAGCTATGTTTATACACTGCATCCTTATGCTAAGGATGGCATCACAGTTACATCACAATTATTCATAATAAGTAACAACTATACATTTTAACCTATTATTGACATAACATATTTTCCCGTTTAAACATTTCAACGTAAAAGTCGAGTAGCACATTTACAATTTTTTTGTAAGTAATGTTCTTACAAAAGTCAGAATATAAGAAAATAAATAATTCAATCCCTTTCAATTAGGAAAAGTGTACAATGAATGCACTGTTATTCAAGTCATAACTGTCACAACCATCATTAGTCACAACTATCACAACTGGATATCAAAACTGCTCATGCCAGTTGTCTCACACTACTAAAGCACTTCATTCACAGGTGTGTGCATGATTCTGCAGATAGATATGTTTCTCTGACATTTTATATCCAGAAAACGTAAAGCAAATATATAACAGCTATGCCCTACAGTTGGGAATAATGAACCAGTGAACTACTCAACCTGAACTGCAGCTAAAAATGAAAACTAGAAATTAGGATAACAAGTAATCACTATTTTACCCTTGAATGCTCTTTCAGTTGCATAAAACACTAACTCCACTCAATGTTTTCCCACTGATTCAAGGTGCAATGTTGAACACAGGGCATAGAAGGCGTTATGCCCCTGACACTCACAGTCTCACAGAGTTACAGCAGTCTCAATAACAAAGAATAATAAAAACATGGTGAGTTCCCATAGTGTCTAGGTCGAAAAAAAACCCCAGAGGTTAAGATAACGTAATAATTCCATGCGTCAGCGTTCAAAAATATTGGACCAGCGCTGTTGCGGATTCTACAGGATAAGAATTGAAAACGTGACCAGCGGTTGGGTAATCAAGCTGTAAAGTGGCTGTAGCTCATTTGAAAAACATTTAAACTAATAGAATGACAGTAAAACAGTTATGCTATGTGTTTGCTGAGTAGTTAACAGAAATTCTCTACGATAGTGTTTATTTTCCAATTTGATGGCAAACTTTCTGTACTGCTAACATTCACTTCCAGTCATTTTCACTCCAGCGCTGGTCCAATGAATTTGTTTGTATTCAAACGCTTCTGCATGGAATTATTACATTGTCTTAACCTTCTCCATCTTCAACCTAGCATAGTGTGGCCTCATAACACCACCAATGTCCCATTTAGAGTGAATATTCTATAAGAGGTGAACATTTTAGGTTGCAATTACTCCGTACCGAGTGCACCAACCCAATTCAAGCACTGGGAAACTGGCCCAAAAATGTTTTACCCTCTGGTCAGGAGACGGAGAGAGAGAGACAGTGGTCCTCCTCATCTCTTCACCACCAGACCTGTGGCCTGTTAGGAAGCAGAATGTTCAAATAGGAATGTATCGTGTAGAACAGATATGATTGTCTGTTAGATAGAATAGGAAATCCTGTCAGCTCTCAAAATTCTATTTCACATCTCTGAAAACACTTCCTGTGGTTGGGTACAGACAGAGTGCTGCCCTGAGAATGCAGTAAGTGCTGAGCCATGTTAAATAGAAGGGGTCCTCAAGTTCTCAATCCTAACAGCTGATAATGGGCGGGATGGGCAGACTAGGAGAGAAATTCTGGAATTCTGAGGGGCTGAATTGGAATCCCAACTCAAAGCTCTGTGGTCTCCCAGCTGACCTCCCGCGGAACCAGACGTCATTTAGTCCCCATGTGGATGGTGGTGACTGTGGAGGGGCGTGGCCGGGGTGGTTCCACCGCTGCAGCTGGAGCCACAACCTGTGGTTCTGCCTGTGGTTCCACTCCGAAGCTGGCAGGGGCGCTGCAGGCTGCAGGGGAGAGAGGCAGAGGAGGCAGAGTAGGCAGAGGTCGTGGAGGACCTGAGGGGAGAAGAGCAACATCAAGACTAAAGCACTAGAATCACTGAAGTCTACAGTTAATAGAAAACAATTACTGCAACAGAATTGGAGTAAATAATCCTTCCTGAATATGGAATTGCACTACAACATAAGTCAATGGAACCAATAGATGAAAAAGTTAGATAGGCTTGATAAATCCAAAATACTAGACTAAATAGTAAATCGGTAAAGTAACGTAAAGGCGTCATTCAGTCACCGTCTTTGCGTGAGAGGGTGGCACAGTCTACAGACATGCTCTTGGCCAGCATAGAGTTCGGTCCCTGTTGGTCCATACTGCTGCCAAAGCTACTGTTCAGACTACTGCCCAGCTGCAAGCGCCTCATATGACGAATCACTGCCGTGGCGTTAAACGCTTGCTGTGGAGGAAACAGAGAGAGAAAAGGAGGGAGAGGAGGCAGGTAAGGAGAGATAGCGAGAGGAGAGCAGGCATGCAAAATAGACAGGATACAGATAGGACAAATAAATTACAGTACATTTACATTTTACATTTTAGTAATTTAGCAGACGCTCTTATCCAGAGCGACTTACAGGAGCAATTAGGGTTAAGTGCCTTGCTCAAGGGCACATCGACAGATTTTTCACCTAGTCGGCCCGGGGATTAGAACCAGCGACGATGTTTATGTTGGACACAATTTAAAATGTGTACTTGGTAAATTAGTACTTTTTGCATGCTTGGGTGTTTAATATTAATGTGTTTTTATAATCAAATCTCATGTGGGATGGGCCACAGGGGGTGGCAGGACAAAAAAATAATAATAAAAAAAGGAAAAAGAGAGAAGAGTAAATTGGATACCCACCCTCCATTTGCTTTTGGCAAAATTTTTCCTCATCTGCCGACTGACTGATTCATGGATGTTCTTGCAGAGAGCTGTGTCCCCAGCAATCCTGAAATACAAAGTCTGTTTATTGGTTAAAAAGTATTGATAAAGAACATGTAGTGTGCAGATGTTTTTCTTTTTACATGGTTAAAATTCCTGGCCTGGGTATCTATCACCAGCTCCAAGGTGTTGGATGTGTACTGACCTGTCTCACGTTATATAATACCCACCTGTTACAACCACCCATTGTGAGTCTGTATAAACTCTATCAAGCCACAATAGGCCCAAGACAGAATGGCTAGATTGCAACGGACAGGCATAATTTAACCTGCTCCTGCAGGTTACCGCTAGATTTCTTAAAACGCTAGTAACATGAGATTACATGCACCTGCGGGCTAAACTAAGCTTGATTGCAACGAAAAACCCACAAGGATAAACCAGCAGATCAGTTGATCTCTCATTGTTACCGTATCAAGTGATTATGATACCAGACAGCTGGTCTAGATTCTCTATTTGAAATATCGACCTATCGGGAGCATCAGAAACAGTAAGGCTGATTAATGTTAAAATACTTATTTGAGTATAAGAATAAAGAAGTAGTAGGCCTATATTTCAATCAAACGTTTCACCTTAAATGGCAAAACATTATAATATATGCCATTCAAAATAACTTTAGACTACATTTTCCTTTGATAAAACTCAATCACGATTTAGTTACACATTTCAAATAAGGACTATCCAGGGATATTTTTACCCCCAATCTTGATAAGAAATTACCATATTAGACAATTTTCTTTTAAAGACTGTTGTATTTAATGGACTATATAAATTTGAAACAAATAAAATAATGAGTAGGCTACACGTCAACATTAGTTTTCCGTGTCAGGTAATCTGCCACAGTTGATTTGCTGTGGTAAATGAGGAAATGCTTTATTTCAGTTGTACGGAATGATTGTCAAATATATAAATCACCCTTAGTCTGCTCATAAAGTAGGACTAAGTTGTTCCAATTATAATAGCAACCAGAGGGCAAAATTGTCTTAAATGTAATCAAGACTAAAAGACAATCTCGACATCCCCATTCGGGAGTCGTAAATCGCTGGCCAATGTTGGTTGCAGTTGAGATCAGCTGTGTGCGTGATTTTAGCACGTATTGATGGTTTAATGAGACATCAGCTGGTAATAACCTGGTGGCTTTCGATGGTTGCAATTGGCCTAAGATGTCCAAACAAGAGGCAATAAGTAAGATGCAATACGCCCATTACTAGATGCCTAACAGTCCTGTTCATATTCTACTCCAAAGCCAAGCCAATCACCCACATATTGTCTCTTTCATTAAAGCTACAATCTGGGATTTCTTTTGTAGCTAAATGGCAGCCCCACCACTTGAGTACTGTTCACATCGCAGTTTGAAGTGACTCAAATCTATTTTTTTGCATATCCGATTCAAATCTGTTATTTTCCTGCAGTCTGAACAGCCAAAAAGCACATGGAATCGGATATTTCAAGCGACATTCCGTAAGTGGTTTTAAACCAGATACAAATCTGATTCCTGGTCATGAGACTTGTCTGAATGGTCAAATCTGATGTATTTGCCCTCAAGTTTATAGACTGTTATTTGGCATATCTTGTTGCTTACTAGCTACTGTGTTGACAGTTTGACAAGAACATGTGGTAGCTAACTAGCTTGTTAATTGTTTACAAACAAATTAGTGAATGTGCTAGAAAGCTAAACAGCTACCCAGCTAGCTAGTTCTGAGCTAGTTGACTGCTGTGGCTAGCCAAGAAGGACTCGTTTTGAAAGTTGGACCATCTTATCCTTTGAGGCTTACAAAGTGTTCTTACACTATGATTTTGAACATTCAAAGCAACTGGGAAACATCCATGGCAGGCATTGTTGTCACCTTAGCTTGCTACATAGCCTCTGAGTGATAGGAAGCACGAGCACCACCAATCAGCCTACACCACTGCTCACACACCCGTCATTACTATGACAACTAGCCTAGCCATGTCAGCAAATGACTGCTGTCTGAACACACACAAATCTGATTTTGGTCACTTGTAACTTGCTGTTTGGACAGTAAGTATTCCAAAACGGATTTGAAAAACTGCATAAAGCATAAAGGCCTGCAGTTGGAACAAGGCTTTGATGTCCACTGAACAGATTCCCAGATCACAGACTAATGTTAGGTCTGGCCCAGGCCTGGGAGAGACATGCTAATTGTTCATTAGCGCCTCTGCTTCCCAAATGGCTCCCCATTCCCTATATAGTGTAAACATTCTGACCAGGGCCCATATGGTTCTGGTCAAAAGTAGTGGATTTTATAGGGAATAGGGTGCCATTTGGGACACCCACTGCCTCAGCATTCTCCAAGCATCCTTCAGGATGCAGCCTTCTAATTGGCAGCCATTTATTGAGAAGATTTCTCTCCCTCCTCTAATTACACTCTCTCTCCCTCTGCCTCTCTCTATCTCCATCCATCTCACCCGGTCTCTGTCTCTGTGTGTGTCTCTGTGTCCCTCTCTGTGTGTGTGTGTCTCTTTGATAGTGTGGTTCCAATTCACTTGTGTGCGTGTCTCTGTGTGTGTCTCTCTCTCTGTGTGTCTCTCTCTCTCTGTGTGTGTCTCTCTCTGTGGGTGTGTGTGTCTCTCTCTGTGTGTATGTGTGTGTGTCTCTCTCTGTGTGTGTGTGTGTGTCTCTCTCTCTCTCTCTCTGTGTGTGTGTGTGTCTCTCTCTGTGTGTGTCTGTGTTTGTCTGCTCTAAGTAACACCTGCGTCACCCAGACATCCTCTATTTGCGTCAGCTTCACCATGGTGCATTGATCCCTTTGATTGCGTGGTTCCAATTCACTTGTGTGCGTGTCTCTGTGTATGTGTCTCTCTCTCTGTGTGTGTGTGTCTCTCTGTGTGTCTCTCTGTGTGTGTGTGTGTGTGTGTGTGTGTGTGTGTGTGTCTCTCTCTCTCTCTGTGTGTGTGTGTCTCTCTGTGTGTTTGTGTGTGTGTCTCTGTGTGTTTGTGTGTCTCTCTGTGTGTTTGTCTGTGTGTGTCTCTTTCTGTGTGTGTGTGTGTGTGTGTGTGTGTGTGTGTGTGTGTGTGTCTCTTTCTGTGTGTGTGTGTGTGTGTGTGTCTGTCTCTGTGTGTGTCTGTCTCTCTCTGTGTGTGTCTGTTTCTCTCTCTGTGTGTGTGTGTGTGTGTGTGTGTCTCTCTCTGTGTGTGTGTGTCTCTCTCTGTGTGTGTGTGTGTGTGTGTCTCTCTCTCTCTCTGTGTCTCTCTCTCTCTGTGTCTCTCTCTCTCTCTGTGTGTGTGTGTGTCTCTCTCTCTCTCTGTGTGTGTGTGTGTGTCTGTCTCTCTCTGTGTGTGTGTGTCTGTCTCTCTCTGTGTGTGTGTGTGTCTCTGTCTCTCTATGTGTGTCTCTGTCTCTCTCTCCCAGTCTCTCTCTCCCAGTCTCTCTCTCCCAGTCTCTCTCTCCCAGTCTCTCTCTCCCAGTCTCTCTCTCCCAGTCTCTCTCCCAGTCTCAGACCAGCAGAGCAGAGAGTTTAGGAGGCGGGGAGGGAGTCATGGTGACAGATGACAGTGGGAGGACACGCATGGCACTGCTCTAAGTAACACCTGCGTCACCCAGACATCCTCTATCTACGTCAGCTTTCACCACGGTGCAATGTTCCCTTTGATTGTGCGGTCCCAATTCACTTACCACCCCTTCCCATTGTTCCTAACACTTTGATGTTTACAGATCTGTAATATGGAAGAGATATGAGGAGGCTTTATCACTACACGGACTCTACCTACCCAGACCCTTCAGATCTGCAAACATCAAAGGGTTAGGGCCAAGAGAAAGGGGTATGGAGTGAATTGGGATCAGCAGCTGTATGACGGTGCTCAGTAAGTATGGTGGTAATCAGACACTCACCAGGGGTGGGCTAGAGCCTGGTCACAGGTGAATCTCTTCTCTGGATCCTTCTCCATCAGAGAGCTGATGAACTCTTTGGCTGTATGTGGAACAGAGGAAGATACACACAATCTCACTCATGGGGCTGTATACCATGTACCATTAATTCAAGATAGCATTACACACAAACAATTGTATATGTGCACACACACACACATACAAGCCCAGCTATATCTTACTATACTTCTGAGGAGTTTTTGGGGACCAACAATTGATTCTCATTCAAAATCTTATTTTCCCTAACCCCTAAACCTAACCCTAAAATCGCCATTTTACAAGTGAGGACCGGCAAACTGTCCTCACTTCTCTGAATTTTAGTTGGTTTACTTTTCTTGTAAGGACTTATGGTACTGGATCCCACATGGCACTTGCAACGCCAATGTGGTGGGTTCAATTCCCACAGGGGACAAGTACGGAAAAGTATGAAAATGTATGCACTCACTAGTTTAAGTAGCTCTGGGTAAAAGTGTCTGCTAAATGACTAAAATGTAAAATGTGTACACACACATGCACACACGCGTACAGATGCAAACACACACAACTCACCTGAATCCGATATATCATCCCAATAGGGTGCATCAAACTCATAGTCTGCCTTGAGTATCTGCTCAAACAACTTAGAGTCATTCTCGTCATAGAATGGAGGGTAACCACACAACCTAGGGGACAGATGATAACATATCAATATACAGTGCCTTCAGAAAGTATTCATACCCTGGACTTATTCCACATTGTGTTGTGTTACAGCCTGAATTCAAAATGGTTTTCCTTCTCATTTACATAACTGTTCACACCTTGTAGCCAATACATGTTAGAGTCACCTTTGGCAGTGATTACAGCTGTGAGTCTTTCTGGGTAAGTCTCTAAGAGACTGTACAATATTTGCACATAATTCTTTAAAAAATTCTTTAAGCTCTGTCAAGTTCGTTGTTGATCATTGCTAGACAGCCATTTTCAAGCCAATTTAGGTCAAAACTGTAACTAAGCCACTCAAGAACATTCAATGTCGTCTTGATAAGCAACTCCAGTGTATATTTGGCTTTGTGTTTTAGGTTATTGTCCTGCTGAAAGGTGAATTTGTCTCCCAGTGTCTATTGGAAAGCAGACTGAACCAGGTTTTCTAGAATTTTGCCTGTGCTTATATCTATTCCATTTCTTTCTTTTTCTCCTAAAAAACTCCCTAGTCCTTGCCGATGACAAGCATACCCATAGCATGATGCAGCCACCACCATGCTTGAAAATATGAAGAGTGGTACTCAGTGACGTGTTGGATTTGCCAAAACATAACGCTTTGTATTCAGGACATAAAGTTCATTTCTTTGCTGCAGTTTTACTTTAATGCTTTATAACAAACAGGATGCATGTTTTGGAATATTTGTTATTCTGTACAGGCTTCCTTCTTTTCACTGTCAATTAAGTTAGTATTGTGGTGTAACTACAATGTTGTTGCTCCATCCTCAGCCATTAAACTCTGTAACTGTTTTAAAGTCACCATTAGCCTCATGGTGAAATCCCTGAGCGGTTTCCTTCCTCTCCGGCAACTGAGTTAGGAAGGATGCATGTATCTTTGTAGTGACTGGGTGTATTGATACACCATCCAAAGTGTAATTAATAACTTCACCATATTCAAAGGGATATTCAATGTCTGCTTTTTTTTACCCACATACTAATAGGTGCCCTTCTTTGTGAGGCATTGGAAAACCTCTCTGGTCTTTGTGTCTGAAATTCACTGCTCGACTGAGGGACCTTACAGATAATTGTATGTGTGTGGTACAGAGATGAGGTAGTCATTCAAAAATCACGTTAAACACTATTTCTGCACACAGAGTCCATGCAACTTATGTGACTTTTTAAACACATTTTTACTCCTGAACGTATTTAGGCTTGCATAACAAAGGGGTTGAATACTTATTGACTCAAGACATTTCAGCTTTTCATTAATTTGTAAAAATATCTAAATTCCACTTTGACATTATGGGGTATTGTGTCTAGGCCATTGACACAAAATATGAATTTAATCAACTTTAAATTCAGGCTGTAACACAACAAAATGTGGAACAAGTCAAGGGGTGTGAATAGTTTCTGAAGACACTGTATATGCTCTGTGTGAGTGTCATTTTGATTTCTGGCCATTTTTATTCCCTTTGGCAAAGAGTTTAGATTATCCCCGTTATGCAAAGTAATAATGCAAAGTTGCTAGTTAGAGAAATGATACAGTAAACATTATGGTTTGTCATGATAATGTTACTGGATGTTTAATTCTGACAAATATGTCAAAATGACAGCTATTTCTAAATGAGTAGGCCTATTGAATCTAGTATCAACATTGGGATTTTGTATCACATTAGTGTCTACACGTTCTCTCATTAACCACAATGCACTGCAACAACTTTCTTATTTTTGAAACTATTCCACCTGATTACCTTAACAGCATTCACATCTAACGAGTATTGGGTCACTATCGAGCAGTTTGACTACAGTTAATTGATTTGGAAGCTTAATGTAGATGCATTTGTCAGGGCTGCTTTTAGAAGAATATAATACAACAGATCTGTACAGCACCAAAGATAATGTGTTACATGGTCACACTTTTATAAAGGTTATACAAATGATTCCCAAATCATTTGAGTGAATGTTATAAGTTATATACTTTGCTTAAAGTGTGACCTGTTACATATGGATAGCCAAACTACCATCCACCCTCAATAACCATAAAATCAATGCACAATATCTATCACCAGGAGCTCAACTATTCACTCTGATATTACATCAAACAACCATATGTTATGGTCGGTTACTAACCTAACATAGCAGGCGTAAAATAAATGACTGAGCAGCGTTTCTTTCTGCCTGGTCCTGACGAGAGAAAAAATAAACAGTCGGGGAGGTTCTCTTCTGCACTGTTCAACCAATCCAGTAAATGTGGAGGAGGATTTAAGATGGAGTGTCGCCTTTTTAACGTCAAAAGGGGAAGTCGTGTCACGGGCTCTCTCTTTGCATGTCCCCTGAAAACCGGATGCATCCGGTTGTTTCCGGTCCCACTGAGGTCCTATGTTATGAGGTACTTACAGAATGTAAGCGATGACTCCGATAGACCAGCAGTCCACTGCTTTGCTGTAGGGCTTCTGAGCCAGAACCTCTGGGGCTGTGGGGAACAACATAAGGTTCAGAGGGAGATTTAGAACATTGAGGCCTTGCATAACAATCCCTGTGTTGAGCTTGAACTGACACTATCAAAGTATGTTCCAAACATACTGGTGTGGATAGGACATAAGGATTCTTCCACATTAACCCCCAAGTAGACAAGGACATAATAGAAGTAAGGGAGAGCCGAAGCTCTGTTGCCATATGTTCTTATGGAGGGCTTTTCAGCAACCACCCACTACTTCACCACTGTATCTACTAAACTCCTAATCATTTTGTTTGGGTGAGGTTTCCTCTGGTCAGATGAGGTGAATTATGTTTAGGTTAACCCAGAGGTAGAGATACGTTTAGGTTATGTCAAGGTTGGGTCTCTACTGCAGACTTCCTTATGTCATCATGGCTGGTCTTCCTTCCATTTTACCTAATGAAACCCATAGCAGGTTGTACTGTAACACGTTGCATTATATCTCAACTAACCCGTTAAGGTCGATAAAGTGTATCAAGGCTTAAGATTCAAGGCCTGGTTATTTCATGTTCATGAATGTTGCATTTTACCTAATGAAACCCATAGCGGGTGGTAACTATAAAAAAAGGTCTACAAGTTTAAGAGATTACATGTTACCCCAGGAAACCCATTGTGTGTGGTAACCGTAAAAAGTCTATACTTTACTCCAGGATACCCATTACGGGTGGTAACTATAGAAACAAGGTTGCTATATTCACGTCAGGGGAATTTAGTGACGTGTCATCCTATTTGCAACGCACCTCCTTGTTATTGCATTTCCATTTCCTTTTTTGTGTATTGCACTTGCATTCGGTAGCATCTATGAATCTATGAAGGCAGAAATGTATGAAAGCGTGTATACTTTTTTGCATTTATGTCGTTTTGTCTTTGTGATGTACTTGTCTATTCATGTTATGTATTATGTCATGTTTATGTTTTGTGAGGACTCCAGGAAGAGTAGCTACTGCTTTAACAGTAGCTAATAGGGATCCTAATAAAATACTACTACTAGAGAGAACAGCCTCACCCACATATCCTGGCGTCCCACAGGCAGTGGCCATCACGTCTCCTGTCCCCTCCATCTTAGACAGACCAAAGTCACTGATCATGATCTTAGCCTCATCATGGGGGTTGTAGTAAAGCAGGTTCTCTGGCTGAGAAAATAAACAATCAATATTGGGAAATAAGATAATTGAGCTGTGTGTGTGTGTCTCACTCAGTACCTTGAGGTCTCTGTGTACGATGCCCATAGCGTGGAGGTAGTTGACAGCGTCAAGCACCTGTTTAATGAGCCTGCTGGCGTCCATCTCTGTGTAGAAACCCTTCTCTACGATGCGATCAAACAACTCACCACCAGACACCCTGAGACAGAGACAGAGGTTTAGTCAATCTAACCCAACCGTAACCCTAGCTTCAGGTCTAGATCTTGGTTCAACTTCAACCCTAATCCTTACCCCAACCCTGGCTTCATGTCCAGATTCTGGTTCAACCCTAGCCTCAACCACAACCCTAACTCTAGCTTCATGTCCAGATCATGGTTCAACCCTAGCCTCAACCACAACCCAACTATACCCCTGGCTTCATGTCCATGTCCTGGTTCAACCCTAGCCTCAACCACAACCCTAACCCTTTATGATGCAGTCAAACAGCTTTCCTCCAGATAATCTGAGGACTGAATTAACCTACCCCTCACTTAGAGCTGGTTTCCCAGATACTTAAAACACATGTAACCCTAATGAAGCTTGCTGTCGAAATGTTGGTGAATAAATGATTGCATCGGAGCTAGAGTGTGCAGCTTTATCTTTTCCTTCAAAGGTTTCAGACACTTCATCCTAGTCCTGAATTAAAAGGCTATTTCAATAGAGATTCTCCATTGATCATGCTTTTTAGTCAAGGGCGAGGCAAAATCTTTGTCTGGGAAACTTTTTATTAGTCTTTCGCCAGACTGTGTTTGCTACAGTGTTAAAACAACAATGACGCATAAAGGAAACATAGAAGCAACTCTTGGGGAATGCTAATATCCATACAGGTTGCTTTCTAATAGCCAAGGCCAAATGCACCTCGATAGCACTTGAATGCTTACTGCAGCAAAACATGATACATTATCACAGTGATTGATTTGGACCAGTGTACACACTGATACAGAGTACCGGCACATATTATTTTCTACTGCGCGAGTACTGACACCTCTTGTAGAAATATGAACACCGGTCCTACATTATCAGAAAGACAGACAGACACATACAAGACACAGCCAGACAGACAAAATGGTGGTTGAGGTACTGTACTCACAACTGCATGATGAGGTATAGGTGGTTGGGGCTCTCATAGATGTCATCCAAAGCCACAATGTTCTCATGTTTTATCCTGAAGAGGGGAAACAGTAGATTTAATTGACTTACTGTTCTATTAACATCTGATCATTTCAATGCACAGCACAATTAAGCACAATTTCCTCACAAAATGGTTTTATTCATTACATACATCACAACAAAGCAATGTCAGTCCCAAACAGCACCCTATTCCCTATAGTGCACTACTTTTGACCAGAGTCCTATGGGCCCTGGTCAGAAGAAGTCGACTATAAAGGGAATGAGGGTGCCATTTGAAACGCAGATCTTTTCATGTTAAATTGCTCTGCCATTAAGTGTTTTCCAATTTCTTTCTGTTCTCAACAGGCCATAGAAAAAATCTCCTCTGTGTGTGTGCTCGTGGGCGAGAGAAAGTGAGTGTGTGTGTGAGTGGTTGTGTGTGTGGTGACAAGGCAGACAATGAACTTGTTGAAACCTCTACTTCAGTGTTTCACTAGCCGCAAAGAGAAATGTTGGGATCCCAAATTGTACCCTATTCCCCATATTGTGCACTACTTTTGACCAGAGCCTATTGAGCTACATAGGGAATAGGGTGCCATTTGAGATGCATTGAAAGAAAGCCCCTCTGCTCAGAGTTCTAACTAATCATAGGGTGTCCACCCACTCTGCCCAGGGATATTGTTATCCAAGTCGGCACCAAAGACGTTAGGATGAAACAGTCAGAGGTCACCAAGAGCAACATAGCTTCAGAGTGTAAATTAGCTAGAAAGATGTGTCGGCATCGAGTAATTGTCTCTTGCCCCCTCCCAGTTAGGGCGAGTGATGAGCTCTACAGCAGTCTCACAACTCAATCGCTGGTTGAAAACTGTTTTCTGCCCCTCCCAAAATATAGGATTTGTAGATAATTTGCCCTCTTTCTGGGACTCACCCACAAACAGGACCAAGCCTGGCCTGCTGAGGAGTGACGGACTCCATCCTAGCTGGAGGGGTGCTCTCATCTTATCTACCAACATAGACAGGGCTCTAACTCCTCTAGCTCCACAATGGGATAGGGTGCAGGCCAGGCAGCAGGCTGTTAGCCAGCCTGCTAGCTTAGTGGAGTCAGTGTAGTCAGCTCAGCTATCCCCATTGAGACCGTGTCTGTGCCTCGATCTAGGTTGAGCAAAACTAAACATGGCGGTGTTTGCCTTAGCAATCTCACTGGAATAAAGACCTCCTCCAATCCTGTCAATATTGAAAGAGATTGTGATAGCTCACATCTCAAAATAGGGCTACTTAATGTTAGATCCCTCACTTCCAAGGCAGTTATGGTCAATGAACTAATCACTGATCATAATAATCTTGATGTGATTGGCCTGACTGAAACATGGCTTAAGCCTGATGTATGTACTGTGTTAAATGAAGCCTCTCCTCCTGGTTACACTAGTGACCATATCCCCCGCGCATCCCGCAAAGGCGGAGGTGTTGCTAACATTTACGATAGCAAATGTCAATTTACCCCCCAAAAATGACTGCGTTTTTGTCTTTTGAGCAACTAGTCATGAAATCTATGCAGCCTACTCAATCACTTTTTATAGCTACTGTTTACAGGCCTCCTGGGCCGTATACAGAGTTCCTCACGGAGTTACCTGAATTCCTATCGGACCTTGTAGTCATGGCACATAATATTCTCATTTTTGGTGACATTAATATTCACATGGAAAGGTCCACAGACCCACTCCAAAAGACTTTTGGAGCCATCATCGACTCAGTGGGTTTTGTCCAACATGTCTCCGGACCTACTCATTACCACAGTCATACCTTGGATCTAGTTTTGTCCTGTGGAATAAATATTGTGGATCTAAATGTTTTTCCTCATAACCCTGGACTAATCGGACCACCATCTTATTACGTTTGCAATCGCAACAAATAATCTGCTCAGACCCCAACCAAGGACCATCAAAAGCCATGCTATAAATTCTCAGACAACCCAAAGATTCCTAGAGGCCCTTCCAGACTCCCTCCACCTACTCAAGGACGTCAGAGTACAAAAATCAGTTAACGACCTAACTGAGGATCTAAATTTAACCTTGCGTAATACCCTAGATGCAGTCGCACCACTAAAAACATTTCTCACAAGAAATTAGCTCCCTGGTATACAGAAAATACCCGAGCCCTGAAGCATGCTTCCAGAAAATTGGAACGGAAATGGCGCTTCACCAAACTGGAAGTCTTCCTACTAGCTTGGAAAGAAAGTACAGTGCAATATCAAAGAGCCCTCACTGCTGCTCGATCATCCTATTTTTCCAATCTAATTGAGGAGAATAAGAACAATCCAACATTTCTATTTGATACTGTCGCAAAGCTAACTAAAAAGCAGCATTCCCCAAAAGAGGATGCCTTTCACTTCAGCAGTGATGAATTCATGAACTTCTTTGACGAAAAGATCATGAGAAAGCAAATTATGGACTCCTTTTGAATCTGCGTATTTCTCCAAAGCTCAGCTGTCCTGAGTCTGCACAAAACTGCCAGGACCTAGGATCAATGGAGACACTCAAGTATTTTAATCCTATATCTCTTGACACATTCATGGCCTCTAAACCTCCAAGCTGCATACTGGACCCTATTCCAACTAAACTACTGAAAGAGCTACTTCCTGTGCTTGGCCCTCCTATGTTGAACATAATAAATGACTCCCTATCCAATGGATGTGTACCAAACTCACTAAAAGTAGCAGTAATCAAGCCTCTCTTGAAAAAGCCAAACCTTGACTCAAAATCAGCCTATATCGAATCTCCCATTCTTCCATTTTTTAAAGAAAAAGCTGTTGTGCAGCAACTCACTGCCTTTCTGAAGACAAATAATGTATACGAAATGCTTCAGTCTGGTTTTAGACCCCATCATAGCACTGACCTTTTAATAGCGTCAGACCAAGGCTCTGTCCTCGTGCTCCTAGACCTTAGTGCTGCTTTTGACACCATCGATCACCACATTCTTTTGGAGAGATTGGAAACCTTAATAATTGGTCTACACGGACAAGTTTTTGCCTGGTTTAGATCTTATCTGTCGGAAAAATATCAGTTAGTCGCTGTGGATGGTTTGTCCTCTGACAAATCAATTGTAAGTTTAGGTGTTCCTCAAGGTTCCGTTTTAGGACCACTATTGTTTTCACTATATATTTTACCTCTTGGTGATGTCATTCGGAAACACAATGCTAACTTTCATTGCTATGTGGACGACACGCAGCTGTACATTTCGATGAAACATGGTGAAGCCCCAAAATTGCCTACCCTGGAAGCCTGTGTTTCAGACATAAGGAAGTGGATGGCAGCAAATGTTTTACTTTTAAACTCGGACAAAACAGAGATGCTAGTTCTAGGTCCCAAGAAACAAAGAGATCTTCTGCAATGCTCTACTCTCCGGCTACCCGAATAAAGCACTAAATAAACTTCAGTTAGTGCTAAACACGGCTCCTAGAATCTTGACTAGAACCAAACAATTTGATCACATTACTCCAGTGCTAGCTTTTGGCTTCCTGTTAAGGCTAGGGCTGATTAAGGTTTTACTGCTAACCTACAAAGCATTACATGGGCTTGCTCCTACCTAATTCTACGATTTGGTCCTGCCGTACATACCTACACGTACGCTACGGTCACAAGACGCAGGCCTCCTTATCATCCCTAGAATTTCTAAGCAAACAGCTGGAGGCAGTGCTTTCTCCTATAGAGTTCAATTTTTATGGAATGGTCTGCCTATCCATTTGAGAGACGCAGACTCGGTCTCGACCTTTAAGTTTACTGAAGACTCATCTCTTCAGTAAGTCCTATGATTGAGTGTAGTCTGGCCCAGGTGTGCGAAAGTGAACGGAAAGACACTGGAGCGACAAACCGCCCTTGCTGTCTCTGCCTGGCCAGTTCCCGTCTCTCCATTGGGATTCTCTACCTCTGACCCTATTACGGGGGCTGAGTCACTGGCTTACTGGTGCTTTCAATGCCGTCCCTAGGAGAGGGTGCATCACTTGAGTGGGTTGAGTCACTGACGTGATCTTCCTGCCCGGTTTGTCGCCCCCTCTGGCTCGTGCAGTGGAGGAGATCTTCGTGGGCTATACTCAGCCTTGTCACAGGGTAGTAGGTTGGTGGTCTGCTGATATCCCTCTGGTGTTGTGGGGGCTGTGCTATGGCATAGTGGGTGGGGTAATATCCTGCCTGATTGGCCCTGTCCGGGGGTATCGTCGGACGGGGCCACAGTGTCTCCCGACCCCTCCTGTCTCAGCCTCCAGTATCTATGCTGCAATGGCCTATGTGCCGGGGGGCTAGGGTCAGTCTGTTATATCTGGTGTTATTCTCCTGTCTTATCCGGTGTCCTGTGTGAATTTAAGTATGCTCCCTCTAATTCTCTCTCTCCCTCTCTCCCTCTCTCCCTCTCTCTCTCCCTCTCTCCCTCTCTCCCTCTCTCCCTCCCTCCCTCCCTCCCGGAGGACCTGAGACCTAGGACCATGCCTCAGGACTACCTGGCCTGATGACTCCTTGCTGTCCCCAGTCCACCTGGTCATGCTGCTGCTCCAGTTTCAACTCTTCTGCCTGTGGCTATAGAACCCTGACCTGTTCACCGGACGTGCTACCTTGTCCCAGTCCTGCTGTTTTCAACTCTCTCTCTCTACCGCACCTGCTATTTCAACCTCTAAATGCCCGGCTATGAAAAGCCAAGTAACATTTACTCCTGATGTACTGACCTGTTGCAACCTCTACAACCACTGTGATTATCATTTGACCCTGCTGGTCATCTATGAACGTTTGAAAATCTTGGAGAAAAATCTGGCCTTAAATGGCCATGTATTGTTATAATCTCCACAGCCAGAAGGGGACTGGCCACCCCTCAGAGCCTGGTTCCTCTCTAGGTTTCTTCCTAGGTTTCTGCCTTTCTAGGGAGTTTTTCCTAGACACCGTGCTTCTACATCTGCATTGCTTGCTGTTTGGGGTTTTAGGCTGGGTTTCTGTACAGCACTTTGTAACATCGGCTGATGTAAAAGGGGCTTTATAAATCAATTCGATTGATTGGGTAAAAACGCACTTTGGTGATGAAGTTTCACTTCCTTATGTTATAAAACACATTTTACCAAGACAAATATGATTATTCATGTTCTGAATCGTTCAGTGGGGTCTTCCCCTAACATTTAATTAAGAGTATATCCAAAAAGTCGGATTTCGTAACCTAACACATCCGATAATAAGCAACGAGTTCTGTTGATAGCGGTGCAGGTTTCTCGTAACAACTTCAGTAGATTTTATATTTTGTGGTCTTTAAAGTTGTTTCCGCGGGTCGCATAAGGCACAATTTGCGTGACATGAGCTGAAATAAATGTAAAAGGCTTTGAAAATAAAAAGCTTAGTATGAGCTCAGAGAAATCTTAGAAAAACAGGAATTTCAAATTAATATGAAATGCGTATACTAAAACATGAAAACACGTCATGTCTCAAAATCATATCCATCTTACCTCTAAATTGTTTTATGTCCTGCAGATTCGAGAAGAAATATGACGAGTTCAACGGGAAAGTGAGCCTGTCAGGTAGCCAGTAGCCTAAATTCTTGCATAGAATCCAGCCTAGTTGACGCATTACTATTTTCCAGATTTCTGACCACTTTTTTTCTCTGGTCTCCATTGATTTAGTCTCCCTAATTCTGGCCATCCTACAAGGGTAAATGGATTGAATGGATTATGATAGAGACATGAGGTTTGGACCATTGGGTTTCTTAGACGATTATCCACACAAAATGTATTATTTTACCCATTGGGGTCAAAAGATGCACCTGGGTCCTGTTCAGTACGCAAGAAACAGAAGAAAAACTGTCCAAAGCGGAGGGAAACTGGGAAATGTTATCTGAATGTGTCCAATCAGAAAGGCTTGCTTCAGGTTTTTCCATAGCAAATTGTAATTTTCATCATAGGTACATATCAACTATGAGAGACAAAATGAGAAGAAAGAAAATCCAGAAAATCACATTGTAGGATTTTTAATGAATTTATTTGCAAATTATGGTGGAAAATAAGTATTTGGTCAATAACAAAAGTGTCTCAATACTTTGTTGTATACCCTTTGTTGGCAATGACACAGGTCAAATGTTTTCTGTAAGTCTTCACAAGGTTTTCACACACTGTTGCTGGTATTTTGGCCCATTCCTCCATGCAGATCTCCTCTAGAGCAGTGATGTTATGGGGCTGTCGCTGGGCAACACAGACTTTCAACTCCCTCCAAAGATTTTCTATGGGGTTGAGATCTGGAGACTGGCTAGGCCACTCCAGGACCTTGAAATGCTTCTTACGAAGCCACTCCTTTGTTGCCCGAGCGGTGTGTTTGGGATCATTGTCATGCTGAAAGACCCAGCCACGTTTCATCTTCAATGCCCTTGCTGATGGAAGGAGGTTTTCACTCAAAATCTCACGATACATGGCCCCATTCATTCTTTCCTTTACACGGATCAGTCGTCCTGGTGCCTTTGCAGAAAAACAGCCCCAAAGCATGATGTTTCCACCCCCATGCTTCACAGTAGGTATGGTGTTCTTTGGATGCAACGCAGCATTCTTTGTCCTCCAAACACGACGAGTTGAGTTTTTACCAAAAAAGTTCTATTTTGGTTTCATCTGACCATATGACATTCTCCCAATCCTCTTCTGGATCATCCAAATGCACTCTAGCAAACTTCAGACGGGCCTGGACATGTACTGGCTTAAGCAGGGGGACACGTCTGGCACTGCAGGATTTGAGTCCCTGGCGGCGTAGTGTGTTACTGATGGTAGGCTTTGTTACTTTGGTCCCAGCTCTCTGCAGGTCATTCACTAGGTCCCCCTGTGTGGTTCTGGGATTTTTGCTCACCATTCTTGTGATCATTTTGACCCCACGGGGTGAGATCTTGCGTGGAGCCCCAGATCGAGGGAGATTATCAGTGGTCTTGTATGTCTTCCATTTCCTAATAATTGCTCCCACAGTTGAGCCAGAAATCTTGCTTGTTTGTAGGTGACCAAATACTTATTTTCCACCATAATTTGCAAATAAATTCATTAAAAATCCTACAATGTGGTTTTCTGGAAGAAAAATTCACAATTTGTCTGTCATAGTTGACGTGTACCTATGATGAAAATTACAGGCCTCTCTCATCTTTTTAAGTGGGAGAACTTGCACAATTGGTGGCTGACTAAATACTTTTTTCCCCCACTGTATGGAGCCAGATACCTGCCAAAAGGTTGAACGTACGTATCGTTAGGATGGTAAGAAAATCCATACGTAAATTGTTAGGATCATAAGAAAAGCCATGCGTGAAACATGAACGTAAACGTGAAATTTCATCTGTGAACATACAAACACCATGTTACAATTACAGACTAACCTTTTAGGCTTGAACAATTATTGTGTTGCAATTCTGATGAAACTCTAAAAGGTATTATTGTACATCTCACCAACAACAAAAAAACGTACACCAAACGGTCTGTGAGGAGTACTACTCGAACAAGCATAACGCAGTATAAAAACAATTTGAAGTCAGGAAGACCGGAAAGAGGTATCCTGCATGCTTTCAAGTTAAAAGTCTCCATTCTCTATTACTCCTGTTGAGTTTACTGCACATTTAGGTAGCTAACGTAATGGATTTGTTTGCCAGCGCAGGTCTAGATAGCACTAGCTGTATTATGCCTACAACAGTGAAGTTTCAGTCCGCTAGGTGTATCTCTACAGCATGGGCATATCTCTGGGTGACGTGGACATCCCCATGCATGCACCTTATCAAAATATGCCTAATTCAATATTGCACCATCCCATTCTCCAGGCTCTGTTTGCAACCACAACCAGTAGTATATACCAGGAATAATGAGACATAGAATAATAATAGATGTTTGGTGAATCTATTAATTATGTATGACCACTCTTTTGCAGTGGTCTTAGGTAGTCTCCGTATAGGCTACTCCCTCCATGGCGACACTGCTGTCCAGTTGAAGAGCTTGTGATCTCCATGCAGCACTACAGCACCATGCGCCTTGGGAAAAGCACCCCTCAGCCTCAGAAGATGCCCTTCTGGAGGCATGCAGCCATAGAGTCACTATACCCTAATGTAGGCCTATTTGCCTACTAGCCAAATAAAGTGCAGAGCATGCATGATGCGTGCAACTCGTCATTCCAACATACTTGAACATTTAATTCATCCTTCATGTCAGTTCAGTCAGTCAGTATGTCATCCATTCAGTCATTTGTCTGAGTTGTAATAGGAACTAAATCAAAGAGAATAGAACATTCATGTGTATTCAAAATTATCTAAATTCTCCAAAGTTGTTTAGCCTATCACTTTAATAATTCAATGTTAAAATTAGGCATATCCAAATAAAAAAATTGGCCTTCAACTTGTAGGCATTGCAATTTAGGATATCATTTTGGGTACTGGTGACTTGCGGAATAATTTTAGAACTCTATTTGTGTTTTATAACTGTTTTTATTATAGGCCTTCCCTTAAAAAGAGCTCCCTAGCTCACAGGCCTCTAAATATAGCCTCTAAATAAATGTTAAACAAAATAGTTGAAGAAGCACATGCAGTGGCTGATAGGGAAAACAGATCTGGCAATATGAATAGGCTATAGATAGTCTAGAACATTTGGGACCCCTTGGCTATTTGGCTCAGGTCAAGTTATAGCTAAGAATTAATCAATATTTAGCTTTGTCTCATTTATTGAAATGGATATAGCCTCTGCGTGATGGGGTTGTGCAACACAAATGGCTATAACAAGCCTACATACAGCGTGGAATTCATTAATAAAACAGTCCAAATGCCTAATATAAGGCCTACAGTCCGTGCTCCCAAATACTGGAAAAAGTGTGATTCATTAGGTTACATGACCACCACAGCAGCCTCACGTGGCTATAAAAATAAATTCTGCAATTATATGGCCATTAAATAACACACAACAGCATGGCATATTTAGATAGCGGAATAGTCCTAAATCATATTTACTTTTGTGGTATCTAAGGAATTTATGACTTTGTTAGCTTTGCAAATGGTAATGTGGTATCTAAGGAATTTGTGACTTTGTGGGCGTTTGCAAATGGTAGTGTGGTATCTAAGGAATTTATGACGTTGTTAGTGTTTGCAAATGGTAGCTTAGAGAATGTTGATTTGGCCCAGGGAGACATCTGGAGAGCAGTTCTATAGGAGTACCCTAAAACAGAGGAAGTCTGTTGTGTGGAGTGATGGGATTGGTCTGTAGGGGAAACCACCCCTATCTTGGTAAAGATTATAAATACTTGGTGAAGACAAAGGAGGTCAGAACAACATATTATTTTGGGTCCACTGTTCTCCAGATGCCTGCAGGTATCTGTAAATCGACGCTGAAATCCTTTGTTATGAATAAACCTTTATAATCAAAGTACAGTGTCAGCGGATCTCCTTGTCCTCCACAGCATGATTAGCAACATGTTGTCAGACACTTTCTATGTTGCAGCTCAGGTGGTTGTTCTAGACAAGGCTCTTCTGTCTTTATCATTCTCACACAAGTCATTTCCTGAAGGCCCAAGCCTATACTGCGTCATCTACGGGTATAACGTCATTATTGAATGCGTGAAACATGAAATGTAAACGTTAAAATAGATCTGTAAACGTACAAACCCTATGTTAAAAAAACATTTAGGAAATTAAACCGGAAGCTGCAAAGCAACTCTAACGTCTGTGCTAGAGTTGCTTGATTGACTAGCTAACTTCGACTAGCTACGTTCGGTTCATGTCCTTTACAGATGTCACATTACTGACAAAAGTTTGTACGCATAAATATCATCTGTAACTGAGTAAAGGGAGACGTAAAGTAAGAATTGAATGTGGAAATATTCATTAATAGGTCGTAACATAGGGTTTGTACGTTTACAGATCTATTTTAACGTTTACATTTCATGTTTCACGCATGGCTTTTCTTACGATCCTAACAATTTACGTATGGATTTTCTTACTATCCTAACGATACATACGTTCAACCTTTTGGCAGGTATTTGGCTCCATACCTATACTATGTACCTGGTTTGAGAAGTTAACGAGGTAACTTTGGTCAACTGAGTTAAACTCTGGATAACCCAGTGGGGAAAAAGGTGCTTGTGATTTGATAAACACACCAAAGGCGGCATCAACAATAAGTAATAAAATAAAGACGCACAAGTAATAACATAAAGAGGGCACTTCTAAAAGCCTATTTCACACCATAGCCTGCTGAATTTGCAAGATAACTTTTTTCTCATTTTGATATCGGCACAAATGATAACGTGGCACTGAATCGCCCATGGATTGACGTTTCAGCATTGTCTCAATGAAGAGTTTGGCGTTCGACACGCACACGCAGTTACAAGCCTGCGAGAGTTAGCGGCAGGCGGACGAGCAATATCCACTGTTGTAAGACGGATGACGCCCGAGCTAGAATGTGACGCTAACTGAAGCTGGCTAGCTTAAGAAAACCCTGAGTAGATCTAGCTTGCATGACGGGCCTGTCATGTGGACTCTATAGACTGACAGAGTGCATGTACAGTATGAGATTCAACATGTAAGTTGCTTTGAATATCAATGACTGCTAAATAAACAAGGTAGAATTGTGCTGTATTGTTATCACAACTTCAGCCCTAATTTTCAGCGGCTGATAGGCCAGATATGGAGGAGAGGTCCAAGATTTGATTCCACCTTGGAGATGATATACAGTGGGGGAAAAAAGTATTTAGTCAGCCACCAATTGTGCAAGTTCTCCCACTTAAAAAGATGAGAGAGGCCTGTAATTTTCATCATAGGTACACGTCAACTATGACAGACAAAATTAGATTTTTTTTTCCAGATAATCACATTGTATCAATCAATCAATCAATTTTATTTTATATAGCCCTTCTTACATCAGCTAATATCTCGAAGTGCTGTACAGAAACCCAGCCTAAAACCCCAAACAGCTAATAATGCAGGTGTAGAAGCACGGTGGCTAGGAAAAACTCCCTAGAAAGGCAAAACCTAGGAAGAAACCTAGAGAGGAACCAGGCTATGAGGGGTGGCCAGTCCTCTTCTGGCTGTGCCGGGTGGAGATTATAACAGAACCATGCCAAGATGTTCAAAAATGTTCATAAGTGACAAGCATGGTCAAATAATAATCAGGAATAAATCTCAGTTGGCTTTTCATAGCCGATCATTAGAGTTTAAAACAGCAGGTCTGGGACAGGTAGGGGTTCCATAACCGCAGGCAGAACAGTTTAAACTGGAATAGCAGCAAGGCCAGGCGGACTGGGGACAGCAAGGAGTCACCACGGCCGGTAGTCCCGACGTATGGTCCTAGGGCTCAGGTCTCTCAGTTGGCTTTTCAAGCCGATCATTTAGAGTTGAAAACAGCAGGTCTGGGACAGGTAGGGGGTTTCGTAGCCGCAGGCAGAACAGTTGAAACTGGAATAGCAGCAAGGCCAGGCGGACTGGGGACAGCAAGGTGTCATCATGCCCGGTAGTCCTGACGTATGGTCCTAGGGGCTCAGGTTCTCAGAGAGAAAGAGAGAACGAGAGAATTAGAGAGAGCATACTTAAATTCACACAGGACACTGGATAAGACAGGAGAAGTACTCCAGGTATAACCAACTAACCCCAGCCCCCCGACACATAAACTACTGCAGCATAAATACTGGAGGCTGAGACAGGAGCGGTCCGGAGACACTGTGGCCCCATCCGAAGAAACCCGGACAGGGCCAAACAGGAAGGATATAACCCCACCCACTCCGCCAAAGCACAGCCCCCCGCACCACTAGAGGGATATCCCCAACCACCAACTTACAATCCTGAGACAAGGCCGAGTATAGCCCACAGAGGTCTCCACCACAGCACAAACCAAGGGGGGGCGCCAACCCAGACAGGAAGATCACGTCAGTAACTCAACCCACTCAAGTGACGCACCCCTCCCAGGGACGGCATGAAAGAGCACCAGCAAGCCAGTGACTCAGCCCCTGCAACAGGGTTAGAGGCAGAGAACCCCAGTGGAGAGGGGAACCGGCCCGGCAGAGACAGCAAGGGCTGTTCGTTGCTCCAGCCTTTCCGTTCACCTTCACACTCCTGGGCCAGACTACACTCAATCATATGACCTACTGAAGAGATAAGTCTTCAGTAAAGACTTAAAGGTTGAGACCGAGTCTGCGTCTCTCACATGGGTAGGCAGACTGTTCCATAAAAATGGAGATCTATAGGAGAAAGCCCTGCCTCCCGCTGTTTGCTTAGAAATTCTAGGGACAATTAGGAGGCCTGCGTCTTGTGACCGTAGCGTACGTATTGGTATGTACGGCAGGACCAACTCGGAAAGATAGGTAGGAGCAAGCCCATGTAACGCTTTATAGGTTAACAGTAAAACCTTGAAATCAGCCCTTGCCTTAACAGGAAGCCAGTGTAGGGAAGCTAGCACTGGAGTAATATGATCAAATTTCTTGGTTCTAGTCAGGATTCTAGCAGCCGTATTTAGCACTAACTGAAGTTTATTTAGTGCTTTATCCGGGTAGCCGGAAAATAGAGCATTGCAGTAGTCTAATCTAGAAGTAACAAATGCATGGATTAATTTTTCTGCATCATTTTTGGACAGAAAATTTCTGATTTTTGCAATGTTACGTAGATGGAAAAAGCTGTCCTTGAAACAGTCTTGATATGTTCGTCAAAAGAGAGATCAGGGTCAAGAGTAACGCCTAGGTCCTTCACAGTTTTATTTGAGACGACTTTACAACCATCAAGATGAATTGTCAGATTTAACAGAAGATCTCTTTGTTTCTTGGGACCTAGAACAAGCATCTCTGTTTTGTCCGAGTTTAAAAGTAAAAAGTTTTCAGCCATCCACTTCCTTATGTCTGAAACACAGGCTTCTAGCGAAGGCAATTTTGGGGCTTCACCATGCTTCATTGAAATGTACAGCTGTGTGTCATCCGCATAGCAGTGAAAGTTAACATTATGTTTTTCGAATAACATCCCCAAGAGGTAAAATATATAGTGAAAACAATAGTGGTCCTAAAACGGAACCTTGAGGAACACCGAAATGTACAGTTGATTTGTCGGAGGACAGACCATTCACAGAGACAAACTGATATCTTTCCGACAGGTAGGATCTAAACCAGGCCAGAACTTGTCCGTGTAGACCAATTTGGGTTTCCAGTCTCTCCAAAAGAATGTGGTGATCGATGGTGTCAAAGGCAGCACTAAGGTCTAGTAGCACGAGGACAGATGCAGAGCCTCGGTCTGACGCCATTAAAAGGTCATTTACCACCTTCACAAGTGCAGTCTCAGTGCTATGATGGGGTCTAAAACCAGACTGAAGCATTTCGTATACATTGTTTGTCTTCAGAAAGGCAGTGAGTTGCTGCGCAACAGCTTTTTCTAAAATTTTTGAGAGGAATGGAAGATTCGATATAGGCCGATAGTTTTTTATATTTTCCGGGTCAAGGTTTGGCTTTTTCAAGAGAGGCTTTATCACTGCCACTTTTAGTGAGTTTGGTACACATCCGGTGGATAGAGAGCTGTTTATTATGTTCAACATAGGAGGGCCAAGCACAGGGAAGCAGCTCCTTCAGCAGTTTAGTAGGAATAGGATCCAGTATGCAGCTTGAAGGTTTAGAGGCCATGATTATTTTCATCATTGTGTCAAGAGATATAGTACTAAAACACTTAAGTGTCTCTCCCGATCCCAGGCCCTCGCAGAGCTGTGCAGATCCAGGACAGCTAAGCCCTGGAGGAATACGCAGATTCAAAGAGGAGTCCGTAATTTGCTTTCTAATGGTCATGATCTTTTCCTCAAAGAAGTTCATGAATTTATCACTGCTGAAGTGAAAACCATCCTCTCTTGGGGAATGCTGCTTTTTAGTTAGCTTTGCAACAGTATCAAAAAGAAATTTTGGATTGTTCTTATTTTCCTCGATTAATTTGGAAAAGTAGGATGATCGAGCAGCAGTGAGGGCTCTTCGGTACTGCACGGTACTGTCTTTCCAAGCTAGTCGGAAGACTTCCAGTTTGGTGTGGCGCCATTTCCGTTCCAATTTCCTGGAAGCTTGCTTCAAAGCTCGGGTATTTTCTGTATACCAGGGAGCTAGTTTCTTATGACAAATGTTTTTCGTTTTTAGGGGTGCAACTGCATCTAGGGTATTGCGCAAGGTTAAATTGAGTTCCTCAGTTAAGTGGTTAACTGATTTTTGTCCTCTGACGTCCTTGGGTAGGCAGAAGGAGTCTGGAAGGGCATCAATGAATTTTTTGTGTTGTCTGAGAATTTATAGTACGACTTTTGATGCTCCTTGGTTGGGGTCTGAGCAGATTATTTGTTGCGATTGCAAACGTAATAAAATGGTGGTCCGATAGTCCAGGATTTTGTGGAAAAACATTAAGATCTACAACATTTATTCCATGGGACAAAACTAGGTCCAGAGTATGACTGTGGCAGTGAGTAGGTCCAGAGACATGTTGGACAAAACCCACTGAGTCGATAATGGCTCTGAAAGACTTTTGGAGTGGGTCTGTGGACTTCTCCATGTGAATATTAAAATCACCAAAAATTAGAATATGATCTGCTATGACTACAAGGTCTGATAGGAATTCAGGAAACTCAGAGAGGAACGCTGTATATGGCCCAGGAGGCCTGTAAACAGTAGCTATAAAAAGTGATTGAGTAGGCTGCATAGATTTCATGACTAGAAGCTCGAAAGATGAAAACGTCATTTTTTTTTTTGTAAATTGAAATTTGCTATCGTAAATGTTAGCAACACCTCCGCCTTTGCGGGATGCACGGGAATATGGTCACTAGTGTAACCAGGAGGTGAGGCCTCATTTAACACAGCAAATTCATCAGGCTTAAGCCATGTTTCAGTCAGGCCAATCACATCAAGATTATGATCAGTGATTAGTTCATTGACTATGACTGCCTTTGAAGTGAGGGATCTAACATTGGTAACCCTATTTTGAGATGTGAGGTATCACGATCTCTTTCAATAATGGCAGGAATGGAGGAGGTCTTTATCCTAATAAGATTGCTAGGGTGAACACCACCATGTTTAGTTTTGCCCAACCTAGGTCGAGGCACAGACACAGTCTCAATGGGTATGGCTGAGCTGACTACACTGACTATGCTATTGGCAGACTCCACTAAGCTGGCAGGTTGGCTAACAGCCTGCTGCCTGGCCTGCACCCTATTTCACTGTGGGGCTAGAGGAGTTAGAGCCCTATCTATGTTGGTAGATAAGAGGAGAGCACCCCTCCAGTTAGGATGGAGTCCGTCACTCCTCAGCAGGTCAGGCTTGATCCTGTTTGTGGGTGAGTCCCAGAAAGAGGGCCAATTATCCACAAATGTTATCTTTTGGGAGGGGCAGAAAACAGTTTTCAACCAGCGATTGAGTGCTGAGACTCTGCTGTAGAGCTCGTCACTTCCCCTAACTGGGAGGGGGCCAGAGACAATTACTCGATGCCGACACATCTTTCTAGCTGATTTACACGCTGAAGCTATGTTGCACTTGGTGACCTCTGACTGTTTCATCCTAACATCGTTGGTGCCGACGTGGATAACAATATCTCTATACTCTCTACACTCGCCAGTTTTAGCTTTAGCCAGCACCATCTTTAGATTAGCCTTAACGTCGGTAGCCCTGCCCCCTGGTAAACAGTGTATGATCGCTGGGTGATTCGTTTTAAGTCTAATACTGCGGGTAATGGAGTCGCCAATGACTAGGGTTTTCAATTTGTCAGAGCTAATGGTGGGAGCCTTCGGAGTCTCAGACCCCGTAACGGGAGGAGTAGAGACTAGAGAAGACTCAGACTCAGACTCCGACTCGCTACATAATGGGGAAAACCGGTTGAAGGTTTCCACCCCCATGCTTCACAGTAGGTATGGTGTTCTTTGGATGCAACTCAGCATTCTTTGTCCTCCAAACACGACGAGTTGATTTTTTTTTGTAGGATTTTTTATGAATTTATTTGCAAATTATGGTGGAAAATAAGTATTTGGTCAATAACAAAAGTTTCTCAATACTTTATTATATACCCTTTTTTGGCAATGCCACAGGTCAAACGTTTTCTGTAAGTCTTCACAAGATTTTCACACACTGTTGCTGGTATTTTGGCCCATTCCTCCATGCAGATCTCCTCTAGAGCAGTGATGTTTTGGGGCTGTCGCTGGGCAACACGGACTTTCAACTCCCTCCAAAGATTTTCTATGGGGTTGAGATCTGGAGACTGGCTAGGCCACTCCAGGACCTTGAAATGCTTCTTAAGAAGCCACTCCTTCGTTGCCCGGGCGGTGTGTTTGGGATCATTGTCATGCTGAAAGACCCAGCCACGTTTCATCTTCAATGCCCTTGCTGATGGAAGGAGGTTTTCAATCATAATCTCACACTACATGGCCCCATTCATTCTTTCCTTTACACGGATCAGTCGTCCTGGTCCCTTTGCAGAAAAACAGCCCCAAAGCATGATGTTTCCACCCCCATGCTTCACAGTAGGTATGGTGTTCTTTGGATGCAACTCAGCATTCTTTGTCCTCCAAACACGACGAGTTGATTTTTTACCAAAAAGTTCTATTTTGGTTTCATCTGACCATATGACATTCTCCCAATCCTCTTCTGGATCATCCAAATGCACTCTAGCAAACTTCAGACGGGCCTGGCTTAAGCAGGGGGACACGTCTCGCACTGCAAGATTTGAGTCCCTGGCGGTGTAGTGTGTTACTGATGGTAGGCTTTGTTACTTTGGTCCCAGCTCTCTGCAGGTCATTCACTAGGTCCCCCCGTGTGGTTCTGGGATTTTTGCTCACCATTCTTGTGATCATTTTGACTCCACGGGGTGAGATCTTGCGTGGAGCCCCAGATCGAGGTAGATTATCAGTGGTCTTGTATGTCTTCCATTTCCTAATAATTGCTCCCACAGTTGATTTCTTCAAACCAAGCTGCTTACCTATTGCAGATTCAGTCTTCCCAGCCTGGTGCAGGTCTACAATTTTGTTTCTGGTGTCCTTTGACAGCTCTTTGGTCTTGGCCATAGTGGAGTTTGGAGTGTGACTGTTTGAGGTTGTGAACAGGTGTCTTTTATACTGATAACAAGTTCAAACAGGTGCCATTAATACAGGTAACGAGTGGAGGACAGAGGAGCCTCTTAAAGAAGAAGTTACAGGTCTGTGAGAGCCAGAAATCTTGCTTGTTTGTAGTTGACCAAATACTTATTTTCCACCATAATTTGCAAATAAATTCATTAAAAATCCTACAATGTGATCTTCTGGATTTTTTTTTCTCAATTTGTCTGTCATAGTTGACGTGTACCTATGATGAAAATTACAGGCCTCTGAAATCTTTTTAAGTGGGAGAACTTGCACAATTGGTGGCTGACTAAATACTTTTTTTCCCCACTGTACATTGATTATCTTTTATAAAGGCATGGTGTCATCTTAGGAGGGTTGGGTTTCCTTCATTAAGATCCCCATAGTGAAGTCCAGTGTTATGGTAACTACAGTTTTTATATTTAATAAATAGATAGAGTTGAAGGCAGACAGGAAAGGAGAGAGAGATTTGTGTCAGCATAGCAACAGCATGGAGTTTGCGCCTGTGCAGACATGGGCATATGGTTCCCCCCCTAGATCCCCCTCAGGGCCCATGGTACCTACTTCCTAAGCACGGCAATTTCATTCTCAATGCTGGTCTCCTTCCCCTTCAGTGCTTTCTTAGGGATGCACTTCACTGCAACCATCTTCCCTGTGGCCTTCTCCCTGGCCATGACCACCTCTGAGAATGCACCACTGTGGAGAGAGAGAGAGAGAGAGAGAAAGATAGAGATAGGGCGGAGAGAGTGAGGGGGGGGAGAAGGAGGGGGGGTAGTGAGAGAGACAGAGATACGGGAGAGTAGAGGGAGAGAGAGTACATAGGTTAACTTTGCACTGAAACTTTGCACAGAGCGCATAGGTTAACCATTGCACCGATTCCCCAATTACCCTCTGGACATCACCCATCTTGTGCCAACTCACCACACCTGAACTCACTCTGATAATCACCATTCCTCTCCCATTCCTCTGGTATAAAGTAGCTTGTGTTTTCCTTAGTGTTTGTTCAGTGTGGTGGCATGGGGCGGCCCAAATCCTTATTCCTTTGTTGTGCGGACCTGACTCTAAAGGAAGTGCCCTTTATATGTATGGAGAATTGTATAATGCTAACTTTCTAGCCTGTATGTTTATTGTCAGTCAGACCGTTTATGATGCTATACTTTCCTTAGAATACTTCCTTTGTCGTCTTGTATATCCTGTTCCATAGATATTGGTAAATGTCTTTTGTTTTGGTTAGCATGAAACCTCCTATCATAACTTGTATCACAAACTTACCTACCGGCCTTACAAGCAATGAAATCTCCATCCATGTGCACCTGTGTCCTTATGCTGTGCTTTTTGAAAGTTAGTTAATAAATACCCTGAACTGGAAACCTTGTCTCCAACCATCATTCCAGCGTTCTTACAGATGCACCATAGTGGCAACATCACTCCTCAACCTAAGACACAGTCCACCCTAGTCCCTTTCATTACATGCACACAATATTGACACTGTCGAGAGAGCTAGAAAGCACACAGAAAGCCCATATAGGGTAGACTAACAGCAAATTGTGAATATTTACTGAGGGTCCATAGATGCAGACAACAGAAGTCCATGTTGATGTGTGCACACCGTGTGTGTGCATATGCATGCAATAGCACTGCAAACACCTGTATACCTTTCAAACATACCCATTTGCTATTCCAGGTAGAGATCTCTTTGGCCACCTGGCTCCATACATAAAACCTTTATAAAAGAAAATGTGGAATTACAGGAACATTTGCACAAGCAATCTGCATCTGTTGCTATGCTATGTCGATGCTCAGTCCACCTGAATGAATGTATGAGCTGGCTACACGATCAGTTTCCTCCATTATAGTTCCTCTCCTTCCCGATGGCTACCCCTTTCTCCCTCCTATACTCTCTCCTACTTTTCTATATTTACTTTTGTGTCATTATCTTCCCTGCTCTTTAACCACACAACAGAAATAAGAGCCTGAATGTTAGTCATTATCATACACACGCACACACCCCTATACACACCATCCCTACACACACCCAGTCAGAGAGTAACCTCCGTGGTAGTGCTGTCTTTTTAAAGCCATGGCTCCTGTCGAGGGTCTATTACAGGGATAGGCCACTGGTAGGCCAGCGGATCAATCCCTCCCCACCACACCGCAAAAAGTTGGGGTCTCAACCTATTGTTGAGTAGAATTGTAGAATTCACCAGGAGCTATTTTGAAATGTGCTTGTGCATCAGCAGTTTATATTTTATGTCAGTCACTGAGTCACTCAAAATAGCTCCTGTTTTTTTTTGTTGGTTAGTCTAGCCAGCCATCTAAACTTGTAATCATGGTCGAATGACCGACCGTGGGGCCCCCACTGATTTTGTTTCTCGCTCAGATATATGTAAAAACTGGAAACATTTCTCTCCACCCTATGGAGAAATGTGTGTAGAATTGCAGGAAATTAGTTGTAAAACTGCTATTTGTTTTCTCAGCCCCAAGGCAAAATTAGTAGAATTGCATCAAACTTGCTTTAAACTGCAACATTTTCTCTACGCCACATGGCAAAATGTGTAGAATTGCAGGAAATTAATTAGAAAACTTCAGCTGTCAAGAGGAGGACCGCTAAAAGGTTTTGATCGCAAGGTGGGGGGGGCAACAGAATTTCGCTTAGGACACCCAAAAGGCTAGGGCTGGCTCTGACTGCAAGCATGGGTATGCAGACAGAGCCACTGTGTGTAAAATCGGCTCCTTTCAGCAGGCTCTAAACTCAGCTGTAGTCGGCCTGCTAAACCTCCCCTGGTCATCAAATCCACGCTAATCCTGCTATCCTCTACACCCCATAGATCATATATACAGTAACACACACACACACACACTCCACAGCAACAGGCAGGCCACTACAACCCTCCTATAACCACCTACCATCTCTCTGCTGCAGCATTGAGACTTTAGTGAGAAAGAACATCTGACTCATAAGCAGCTGTATTTACTCCTCTGTTACTGTGTGTGTGCGCATGTCTGTGGTGTGTGTGTGTGAAAGGTGTTTCGTGCATGTCTTTACCAGAGCATTGTATAGTTTGCTCTATGAGTCAGAGTGAAAGGAACACAATGATTAAAACCACAGGAAGCCTGGAGGGGATGTTACAATGCACAGAAGCAACTGTTCACCACACACACAGTTAGAAAATGGTTGCTGTTGTGCATTCTCACACAGGGTGTGCCAGCATCATTTCCTGCTGGTAACTACACAGCCGAACACCACAGAGAGTTTTCTCTCAGTCACTACATGACACACACACGGTACATTAAACATTATACACAATAGGGTCTCCCACAATATAGGCAACTCCTTATGGGTGGAAGTTGGGATATCTTTTCTTGAGGTTAAATTAAAACATTTGTGGCCTCCCGAGTGGCGCAGTGGTCTAAGGCACTGCATCGCAGTGCTAGCTGTGCCACTAGAGATCCTGGTTCGAGTCCAGGCTCTGTCGAGAGCCGGCCGCAACCGGGAGACCCATGGGGCGGCGCACAATTGGCCCAGCGTCGTCCAGGTTAGGGGAGGGTTTGGCCGGCAGGGATGTTCTTGTCCCATCGCGCACTAGCGACTCCTGTGGCGGGCTGGGCGCAGTGCACGCTGACATGGTCGCCAATGTTTCCTCCGACACATTGGTGCGGCTGGCTTCCGGGTTAAGCGGGCATTGTGTTAAGAAGCAGTGTGGCTCGGTTGGGTTGTGTTTCGGAGGACCCACGGCTCTCGACCTTCGCCTCTCCCGTGTCCGTAAGGAAGTTGCAGCGATGGGACAAGACTGTAACTACCAATTGGAAATGGTGGAGAGAAAATAAAACAAAAAACATTTGTGCATACACACAGTCAGACAAGAGAGCGACTATGTTTTTAAAAACTAGACACCTTATGTCAAGTCTACTGTGTTTGACTATAATCCAAGGTGTGAGCAGGAAAATAAGCGCAGCATTAAATTGAGGAGAAAAGCTTCATCTGAATTTGGCTCTTGATTAAAACTCATTTCAATCCATTACTGGGATTTAAATATTACAGCGTGGCTCCACAAAATGGCTTCGACTCAGTCACATACTAGTGCGCTATCAGTGTGTGTATGTCATAGACTAGTTTGCTTTGACCTTGAGCACTTTACAGCCATGAATACACGGACTCTCTTTTGCTCTGCTTTCGTGGAATAAGTGGCTGATTAGCTCCTAGTCAGTTACCTCAAAAGGTCCTTCCAGAGTGAATAGGCCCTTCCTCTATGAGCTACACTCGCAGGATAAGAAACCTTGTCTGAGACCTGAAGACTTATGTTGGCTTCCCGAGCTAATGCCTAGGCTTTAGCGGAGTGGCCTAACCTAGTCTCGTGACACACGAGATCCAGTTTTGAACCACAGTTGGTCACACCTACATTGCCGTGTATGACTTGTACACAAGTTGAGACCAGGCTAAGATGCTAGCTAAGCTGACTAATGGATATTCATCCTCTGTTGGAGGGCTGCTGAAGAGGGATGCTGCTGTATGCAATAAGCCTGCAACAAGACACCCAATTCATCCAGTACTCTGAGGCTCAGGGCACTCAAACATGAAAAGCACTTGCACATTCTAAGATTCTTTTAGCGAGTCCGCTTAGGAAATGTTTAAATGTAACTTTAGAGAAAAGAGAGATATTGACAGGTGCAGTGTGATGTTTTTTCTTTCCTCTAAAGAGCACGGGGCACTAGCATAACAACCGTTGGCAATTATGCAAATATAGAGTGAGTTTATGTAAATGTTAAGGTGTGGAGTGGTTTTGGAATCTGTTTCACGGGGGCCGAGCTAGGCTAGAGTTGGTGTGTGTGTGCGTGCGTGTGAGAGAGCGTGCCGTAGTCACGGCCTGTGCTGCTGCTATAGCTGCTGAGTCAGTGTAATCACAGAGAATCATCTTGTGTAAGACGCATTAGTGCTCCGCTTATGTCATCTATTGGATGGAAAGTCATTGCTAGGCTAGATAATCCTGGTGGGGTAGAGCATGTACTGGTCTAATGGAACTCAAATTAGAATTCCCTTTAGGATTGAGTTCATGGTCATTGTTCGGCTGCAGAACAGTCAACAGACCACAACCTCCCTCGAGTACGGTCACTAGTGTCTTTGTCCCTTGTCAGGACTATTCAGTTACCACTACAGTGTTATATGCCAACATTCAACAAAACAAGCAATGTCTAAGGCATATAATATGTCATGTCTCTCTAGTAGACAATTACAACTGACTCAAAGCGGATGTAATTTAGTCAGGATCACAATGAGATGATAATTATATTATAAGCGGACATGCATCCTTATGACAGGTCTTACAATGTATTATAACTGAATCATAATACCTGCAGGCTAAAGTGTTGCCCTCCGCACAAATTAACTTTTAAGAAGACACACCTGTTAATTGAAATGCATTCCAGGTGACTACCTCATGAAGCTGGTTGAGAGAATGCCAAGAGCGTGCAAAGCTGTCATCAAGGCAAAGGGTGGCTACTTTGAAGAATCTAAAATATGAAATATTTTTTGATTTGTTAAACACTTTTTGGGTTACTCCATGATTCCATATGTGTTATTTCATAGCTTTGATGTCTTCACTATTATTCTACAATGTAGAAAATTGTAAAAATAAGGAAAAACCCTTGAATGAGTAGGTGTGTCCGAAACTTTTGACTGGTACTGTATATACACTACCGTTCAAAAGTTTGGGGTCACTTAGACATTTCCTTGTTTTCGAAAGAAAATAATAAAAAAAGTCCATTAAAATAACATCAAATTGATCAGATATACAGTGTAGACATTGTTAATGTTGTAAATGGCTATGGTATATGGAAACGGCTGATTTTTAATGGAATATCTACATAGGCGTACAGAGGCCCATTGTCAACAACCATCAGTCCTGTGTTCCAATGGCACGTTGTGTTTGCTAAGTTTATTATTTGAAAAGGCTAATTGATCATTAGCAAACCCTTTTTCAATTATGTTAGCACAGCTGAAAACTGTTGTGCTGATTAAAGAAGCAATAAAACTGGCCTTCTTGAGACTAGTTGAGTATCTGGAGCATCAGCAATTGTGGGTTCGATTACAGGCTCAAAATGGCCAGAAACCAATAACGTTCTTCTGAAACTCGTCAATCTATTCTTGTTCTGAGAAAGGAAGGCTATTCCATGCGAGAAATTGCCAAGAAACTGAAGATCTCGTACAACGCTGTGTACTACTCCCTTCACAGAACAGTGCAAACTGGTTCTAACCAGAATAGAAAGAGGAGTGGGAGGCCCCGGTGCACAACTGAGCAAGAGGACAAATACATTAGTGTCTAGTTTGAGAAACAGGCGCCTCACAGGTCCTCAACTGGCAGCTTCATTAAATAGTACCCGCAAAACACCAGTCTCAACGTCAACAGTGCAGAGGCGACTCCGGGATGTTGACCTTCTAGGCAGAGTTGCAAAGAAAAAGCCATATCTCAGACTGGCCAATAAAAAGAAAAGATGAAGAAGGGCAGTCTGAGATATGGCTTTTTCTTTGCAACTCTGCCTAGAAGGTCAGCAAAATGATAAACTTGGATTAGCAAACACAACGTGCCATTGGAACACAAGACTTATGGTTGCTGATAATGGGCCTCTGTACGCCTATGTAGATATTCCATAACAAATCAGCCATTTCCAGCTACAATAGCCACTTAGAACATTACCAATGTCTACAATGTATTTCTGATCAATTTGATGTTATTTTAATGGACAAAAAAATTGATTTTCTTTCAAAAACAAGAATTTCTAAATGACCCAAACCTTTGAACGGTAGTGTGTGTGTGTATACAGTCGTGGTCAAAGGTTTTGAGTATGACAAGTATTGGTCTTCAAAGTTCGCTGCTTCAGTATTATCAGATATTTTAGTCAGATGTTACTATGGTATACTGAAGTTTAATTACAAGCATTCCATAAGTGTCAAAGGCTTTTATTGACAATTACATTAAGTTTATACAAAATGTCAATATTTGCGGTGTTAACGCTTTTTCAAGACCTCTGCAATCCGCCCTGGCATGCTGTCAATTAATTTCTGGGCCACATCCTGACTGATGGCAGCCCATTCTTGCATAATCAATGCTTGGAGTTTGTCCGAATTTGTGAGGTTTTGTTTGTCCACCCGCCTCTTGAGGATCGACCACAAGTTCTCAATGGGATTAAGGTCTGGGGAGTTTCCTGGCCATGGACCCAAAATTTCGATATTTTGTTCCCCGAGCCACTTAGCTATCACTTTTGCCTTATGGCAAGGTGCTCCATCATGCTGGAAAAGGCATTGGTCGTCACCAAACTGTTCTTGGATGGTTGGGAGAAGTTGCTCTCGGAGGATGTGTTGGTACCATTCTTTATTCATGGCTGTGTTCTTAGGCAAAATTGTGAGTGAGCCCACTCCCTTGGCTGAGAAGCAACCACACACATGAATGGTCTCAGGATGCTTTACTGTTGGCATGACACAGGACTGATGGTAGCGCTCACCTTGTCTTCTCCGGACAAGGTGTTTTCTGGATGCCCCAAACAATCGGAAAGGGGATTCATCAGAGAAAATGACTTTACCCCAGTCCTCAGCAGTCCAATCCCTGTACCTTTTGCAGAATATCAGTCTGTCCCTGATGTTTTTCCTGAAGAGAAGGGGCTTCTTTGCTGCCCTTCTTGACACCAGGCCATCCTCCAAAACTCTTTGCCTCATTGTGCGTGCAGATGCACTCACACCTGCCTGCTGCCATTCCTGAGCAAGCTCTGCACTGGTGGTGCCCCAATCCCGCAGCTGAATCAACTTTAGGAGACGGTCCTGGCGCTTGCTGGACTTTCTTGGGCGCCCTGACACCTTCTTCAAAACAATTGAACCTCTCTCCTTGAAGTTATTGATGATCCGATAAATGGTTGATTAGGTGCAATCTTACTAGCAGCAATATCCTTGCCTGTGAAGCCCTTTTTGTGCAAAGCAATGATGACGGCACATGTTTCCTTGTAGGTAACCATGGTTAACAGAGGAAGAACAATGATTTCAAGCACCACCCTACTTTTAAAGCTTCCAGTCTGTTATTCTAACTCAATCAGCATGACAGCGTGATCTCCAGCCTTGTCCTCGTCAACACCTGTGTTAAAAAGAGAATCACTGACATGATGGTAGCTGGTCCTTTTGTGGCAGGGCTGAAATGCAGTGGAAATGTTATTTTGGGATTAACTTCATTTTCATGGCAAAGAGGGACTTTGCAATTAATTGCAATTCATCTGATCACTCTTCATGACATTCTGGAGTATATGCAAATTGCCATCATCAAAACTGAGGCATCAGACTGTGAAAATTAGTATGTGTGTCATTCTCACGACTGTACAGTTGAAGTCGGAAGTTTACATATACTTAGGTTGGAGTCATTAAAACTAGTTTTTCAACCACTCCACACATTTCTTGTTAACAAACTATAGTTTTGGCAAGGTTAGGTTAGGACATCTACTTTGTGCATGACAAGAACTGTTTCCAACAATTGTTTACAGACAGATTATTTCACTTAAAATTCACTGTATCACAATTCCAGTGGGTCAGAAGTTTACATACACTAAGTTGACTGTGCCTTTAAACAGCTTGGAAAATTCCAGAAAATGATGACACAAGTCATTGTTGAAAAAATGACTTGTGTCATGCACAAAGTAGATGTCCTAACCGACTTGCCAAAACTATAGTTTGTTAACAAGACATTCGTGGAGTGGTTGAACAACGAGTTTTAATGACTCCAATCTAAGTGTATGTAAACCTCCGACTTCAACTGATATACACTGCTCAAAGAAATTAAGGGAACACTAAAATAACACATCCTAGATCTGAATGAATTAAATAATCTTATTAAATACTTTTTTTTTACATAGTTGAATGTGCTGACAACAAAATCACACAAAAATTATCAATGGAAATCAAATGTATCAACCCATGGAGGTCTGGATTTGGAGTCACCCTCAAAATTAAAGTGGAAAACCACACTACAGGCTGATCCAACTTTGATGTAATGTCCTTAAAACAAGTCAAAATGAGGCTCAGTAGTGTGTGTGGCCTCCACATGCCTGTATGACCTCCCTACAACGCCTGGGCATGCTCCTGATGAGGTGGCGGATGGTCTCCTGAGGGATCTCCTCCCAGACCTGGACTAAAGCATCCGCCAACTCCTGGACAGTCTGTGGTGCAACGTGGCGTTGGTGGATGGAGCGAGACATGATGTCCCAGATGTGCTCAATTGGATTCAGGTCTGGGGAACGGGCGGGCCAGTCCATAACATCAATGCCTTCCTCTTGCAGGAACTGCTGACACACTCCAGCCACATGAGGTCTAGCATTGTCTTGCATTAGGAGGAACCCAGGGCCAACCGCACCAGCATATGGTCTCACAAGGGGTCTGAGGATCTCATCTCGGTACCTAATGGCAGTCAGGCTACCTCTGGCGAGCACATGGAGGCCCCCCAAAGAAATGCCACCCCACACCATGACTGACCCACCGCCAAACCGGTCATGCTGGAGGATGTTGCAGGCAGCAGAACGTTCTCCACGGCGTCTCCAGACTCTGTCACATGTGCTCAGTGTGAACCTGCTTTCATCTGTGAAGAGCACAGGGCGCCAGTGGCGAATTTGCCAATCTTGGTGTTCTCTGGCAAATGCCAAACGTCCTGCACGGTGTTGGGCTGTAAGCACAACCCCCACCTGTGGACGTCGGGCCCTTATACCACCCTCATGGAGTCTGTTTCTGACCGTTTGAGCAGACACATGCACGTGTGGCCTGCTGGAGGTCATTTTGCAGGGCTCTGGCAGTGCTCCTCCTGCTCCTCCTTGCACAAAGGCGGAGGTAGCAGTCCTGCTGCTGGGTTGTTGCCCTCCTACGGCCTCCTCCACATCTCCTGATGTACTGGCCTGTCTCCTGGTAGCGCCTCCATGCTCTGGACACTACGCTGACAGACACAGCAAACCTTCTTGCCACAGCTCGCATTGATGTGCCATCCTGGATGAGCTGCACTACCTGAGCCACTTGTGTGAGTTGTAGACTCAGTCTCATGCTACCACTAGAGTGAAAGCACCACCAGCATTCAAAAGTGACCAACACATCAGCCAGGAAGCATAGGAACTGAGAAGTGGTCTGTGGTCACCACCTGCAAAACCAGTCCTTTATTGGGGGTGTCTTGCTAATTGCCTATAATTTCCACCTGTTGTCTATTCCATTTGCACAACAGCATGTGACATTTATTGTCAATCAGTGTTGCTTCCTAAGTGGACAGTTTGATTTCACAGAAGTGTGATTGACTTGGAGTTACATTGTGTTGTTTAAGAGTTCCCTTTATTTTTTTGAGCAGTATATATATATATATATATATATATATATATATATATATATATATATATATATCATTTTCCCCCTGATGCAAAGAGCACACATCAGATGTTTGCTTTACACAACTTTTATTCTATTGTATTCTAATCTATCCTTATCCTATCTTATTCTGTTTGTATTGAGAAACAAAATGGATTACACCTGCCTGCCAGACATTCAATTGACCTGTAGTAGAGGAACAATATGATAAAGTAAAGTAGATGTCAGGGTCCGTGGATCAATAGCAGAATCTCCCTCTCTCATAGCTATGCATTGTTGAAGGGTAACAGGTAAAGACTATGGCCTCATCCAGAAGCAACCCTAAGGACCTCACCTTGATTCTTAAAGGATTGAATAGGTATGAGCCATATGGTGGTAGGTCCAAATTTCCCTCTGATAGGCTAGTTGGAATTTCTGGGGAAGCCCAAAGTGGAGGAGGGGAAGGACGAGGGGAGGAGAAGAGATCATCTCTTCTTGTCCCTCACCTCCTTTGATCAGTCTATTCTTAATCCCCAAGCAAAGCGTCTAGGCTGAACACGGGATCGGGAAGAGGAGAGAAGACAGCGCTGTGTATGTGTGCTATAGCCGGCAGGGCTGGCTCACCCTGAGTGACCTGCCTGCTGTCAGCCTGTGACACCAGCTCAGCAGGCAGCTAGCTCACTGAATACCACACCACACACAAACACACACACACACCTGCTGTCTCTGCTTATACACAACACAGCAGGAGCAAGGAACCCCAACCAGGGCCTCTGCTGTGTTGGCATGGGACTGAGTGTGTGTGTGTGTGTGTGTGTGTGTGTGTGTGTGTGTGTGTGTGTGTGTGTGTGTGTGTGTGTGTGTGTGTAGAGAAAAGTTTTACAACAGAAACTGAGCATGACCGAGCTACTGCAGACATACACTACCAGTCAAAAGTTTGGACACACCTACTCATTCAACGGTTTTTCTTTATTTTTACATTGTAGAATAATAGTGAAGACATCAAAACTATGAAATAACACATATGGAATCATGTAGTAACCAAATAAGTGTTAAACAAATCAAAAAATATTTTATATTTGAGATTCTTCAAATAGCCACCCTTTGACTTGATGACAGCTTCGCACACTCTTGGCATTCTCTCAACCAGCTTCGTGAGATAGTCACCTGGAATGCATTTCAATTAACAGGCCTTCTTAAAAGTTAATTTGTGGAATTTCTTTCATTCTTAATGCGTTTGAGCCAATCAGTTGTGTTGTGACAAGGTAGGGGGGTATACAGAAGATAGCCCTATTTGGTAAAGACCAAGTCCATATTATGGTAAGAACAGCTCAAATAAGCAAAGAGAAACAATAGTCCATAATTACTTTAAGACATGAAGGTCAGTCAATACGGAACATTTCAAGAACTTTGAACATTTCAGTCGCAAAAACCATCAAGCGCTATAATGAAACTGGCTAGCATGAGCAGAGTTACCTCTGCTGCAGAGGATAAGTTCATTAGAGTTACCAGCCTCAGAAATTGCAGCCCAAATAAATGCTTCACAGAGTTGAAGTAACATACATCTCAACATCAACTGTTCAGAGGAGACTGTGTGAATCAGTCCTTCATGGTCGAATTTCTGTAAAGAAACCACTAAAGGACACCAATAAGAGAAGAAGAGACTTTGCTTTGGGCAAGAAACACGAGCAATGGACATTAGACCGGTGGAAATTTGTCCTTTGGTCTGGAGTCCAAATTGGAGATTTTTGGTTCCAACCGCCGTGTCTTTGTGAGACGAGGTGTGGGTGAACGGATGATCTCCACATGTGTATTTCCCACCGTAAAGCATGGAGGAGGGGTTGTTATGGTGTGGGGATGCTTTGCTGGTGACACTGTCTGTGATTTATTTAGAATTCAAGGCACACTTAACCAGCATGGCTCCCACAGCATTCTGCAGCGATACGCCATCCCATCTGGTTTGGGCTTAGTGGGACTATCATTAGTTTTTCAACAGGACAATAACCCAACACACCTCCAGGCTGTTTTACCAAGAAGGAGAGTGATGGAGTGCTGCATCAGATGACCTGGCCTCCACAATCCCCCGACCTCAACCCAATTGAGATGGTTTGGGATGAGTCGGACCGCAGAGTGAAGGGAAAGCAGCCAACAAGTGCTCAGCATATGTGGGAACTCCTTCAAGACTGTTGGAAAAGCATTCCAGGTGAAGCTGGTTGAGAGAATGCCAAGAGTGTGCAAAGCTGTCATCAAGGCAACGGATGGCTACTTTGAAGAATCTCAAATATATTTAGATTTGTTTAACACTTTTTTTGGTTAATATCTGATTCCATATTTAACATTTTTTAAAACATTTTTAGTAATTTAGCAGACACTCTTAACCAGAGCGACTTACAGTTAGTGAGTGCATACATTTTCATACTGGCCCCCCGTGGGAACATATGTGTTATTTCATAGTTTTGATGTCTTCACTATAATTCTACAAATGCAGAAAATGGTAAAAATAAAGCCCTGGAATGAGTAAGTGTGTCCAACATTTTGACTGGTACTGTAGGTGGGCAGAGAGGCAGAGGAGTAGTGAGCTGTTATTTAGAGATGACTGGTTTTCAACAGAGACATTGACTCATGATGATGACATTCACAGGTAACAATAAAAGAACAGACGAGGGCATCGTAACCTTTTCCCTTTATGATCGCCCACTCCTTGAATACAACTGGAGCCTGTTCCACTGTGCTTCTATGACTGTGACACATATTACTTCTTAACTGTATACTAAATTGTGTGTCTTATGTGCTCCTGGATGCACAATGAATTTCCCTGCAAGGACAATATAGTGATAGTTCCACATTTCCCACTGACAGGCTTGTTGGAATTTCTGCCATATTGCTTATACCTAATAACCTATCCAATCCGCTCTGATGTAAACGTGTCTATGGGCTAGTGGGTAAATGCCAGGGCCGGGGGAAAGGGTTTAAGGTTATTCAGTCAGGGAGACCTAAAGTGAATGCGTGAGAAGGGCTGATCCCTATTGGACACTGATGGGGAAGCCGAAGTGGAGGAGGGGAAGGACGAGGGGAGGAGAAGAGATCATCTCTTCCTGTCCCTCACCTCCTTTGATCAGTCTATTCTTAATCCCCAAGCAAAGCGTCTAGGCTGAACAAGGGATCGGGAAGAGGAGAGAAGACAGCGCTGTGCTTGTGTGCTATAGCTGCCAGGGCTGGCTCACCCGGAGTGACCTGCCTGCTGTCAGCCTGTGACACCAGCTCAGCAGGCAGCTAGCTTACTGAATACCACACCACACACACACACCTGCTGTCTCTGCTTATACACAACACAGCAGGAGCAAGGAACCCCAACCAGGGCCTCTGCTGTGTTGACATGGGACTGAGTGTGTGTAGAAAAAAAGTTTCACAACAGAAACTGAGCATGACCGAGCTACTGCAGACATAGGTGGGCAGACAGGCAGAGGCATGGTGAGCTGTTATGTAGAGATGACTGGTTTTCAACCTATCGACTGTTTAGACAGCGGCCCCCTGTAGCTCAGTTGGTAGAGCATGGCGCTTGCAATGCCAGGGTTGTGGGTTCGATTCCCACGGAGGGCCAGTATGAAAAATGTATGCACTCACTAACTGTAAGTCGCTCTGGATAAGAGCGTCTGCTAAATGACTAGAATGTAAAATGTAATGATGATGACATTCACAGGTAACAATAAAATGGTCCTCTGTAGCTCAGCTGGTAGAGCACGGCGCTTGTAACGCCAAGGTAGTGGGTTCGATCCCCGGGACCACCCATACACAAAAAAATTTATGCACGCATGACTGTAAGTCGCTTTGGATAAAAGCGTCTGCTAAATGGCATATTATTATTATTATTATAAAATAATACGAGGGCATCCTAACCATCTGCCGTTACGATCGCCCACTCCTTGAATAAAACGGGAGCCTGTTCCACTGTGCTTATATGACTGTGACACATATTACTTCTTAACTGTATACTAAATTGTGTGTCTTATGTGCTCCTGGAAGCACAATGAATTTCCCTGCAAGGACAATATAGTTGAATGGAATGGAGTGAATTACGTAAGGTCTCTTGGTGTGACCCAAGTCGGGGGTTGCAATCACACGTACGCCATTTGTATTCAAGTCAAGATGCTGATGGGAACAAGGCGCTCCTCTGAGAGGCACAGCCTGTACCTCGGAGGACAGGGTGGAACACGGATCCATATGGGTTTAGGGGGGAGGCCGTTAGGGGACATTAAGGGCTGTCATGCTGCATGTTCTTGCTAAGCCAAAAAGTGTGCAGACTGAATGTGACTTAGCCTAAGAGAGGTAGCATATTGAGAATGGTCTTAGACTCTGAACAACAAATAGGCTATGCCGTGATGAAGGGATAGCATCATTGCTGTGTGTGTTATCCCTCCAAATATACAGGAAGTAAACTGAGATTCCAATTCCATTTTTATTTCAGTTTATTTCCTGAATTGACTGAATCAAAATGGAATTGACCCCAATCCTGATCCCCATATTGTCCAAGTTGAATGGAGACCAGCATTGTCAGTTTATTGAAGCTAAGACTGGCCTACTTTTCCAGCTTGACATCAATCTCCCTGGGCTGGCCAAAACCATATTTCCCCCAGGAGTCCCCTTCTCTGACACAGGCCTCCTACAATACCCGATCAAATCACATTCTCCCCAAAATATGGGTAGCTGATGGATGTGTTGCTGCTTACATTGAGGGAAATAAACAGAAAAAAACATCTGTAGGTCAAAGGACTTAGTCTTTCATTTCCTATAACACACAGCTTATCAATTCAACCTCTAGCAAACATGCTGAGATTTTAACTTAAAGATCAAAACACACTAAAAACAAGTTAGTCATTGGACAGGGAGCCGAAGCACCGCTTTTTAGCCTAATCAAAATCAAGCTTTATTTATACAGCACATTTCAGACATGAAATGCAACACAATGTGGTTTACAGGAAAAAAACGAATAAAAAAAACACTGAAAATAAAAGCTGAAATTTTTAATACACAACAAACATCAGATAAAAAAATTTTTTTTAAAGAATGGCACAAACTGAAGAACTAAAAAGTACCCTAAGGAAAAGCAAAGCTAAAAATAGGTTTTACGGTCTCTTAAATATGTCCACAGTTTCAGCCCCCCTCATGTTATCAAGCAGGCTATTCCAGAAGCTAGGGGCATAATAACTAAAGACTGCCTCTCCATGCCTCTTGGTCCTAGGCTTTGGGATAGTTAACAGGCCAGTGCCAGAGGACCTGCGGGACCTACTGGGTACATAACTTAAAAGCATGTCTGACATGTATTTGGGTGCACAATCGTGGATTGATTTGAAAACCAATACAAGAATCTTAAAATTAATTATAAAACTCAGCCAGTGCAGAGACCTTAAAACCGGTGTAATGTGTGCTCTACGTCTGGTCTTGGTCAGTACTCGTGCTGCAGCATTCTGTATGTTTTTCAATTGACCAATGGCTTTCTTGGGTAGACCAGACAGGAGAGCATTACAGTAGTCAAGCCTGCTTGCAATGAAAGCATGGATGAGTCTCGCGTTATCAGCCTGAGAGAGAAACGGCCACACCTTGGCAATGTTCCTCAGGTGGTAAAAAGCTATTTTGATCACATTCCTAATGCGTGATTCGAAAAGTAGTTCAGAATCTAAAATAACACCTAGGTTTTTCTTTATTGCCTGTGAATTAAAAAGTGTGGCTAGATTCTCTCTCCGTGCTTTGGCTCCAACAACAAGTAACGTCCAATACGTAACACCTACAGTATGCATGTAACACCCAGACCATTGATGACAATCTTGAAGAGGGAGAGACGTTTTGGGAAGAACTGTCTTCGTCTTCCATTTGGGGAATTTGCCCTTCAAAGTGAGTACTAACATACTCCCAGTCTGCATCATAACTCATCCACAGCAGAGCAGAGCAGACATTAAGTCAAGCAGCACTAACTGTAGGACAGAAATAACTCTGCTGGAATTCGTCTGCTCTGAAAAAGTTCAAGCACAGGATAATAAGTTGTGAGAATAACAGAACTGTGAGTGTGAGCAGAACTTTTGTCCCAAGTACAACAAACAGTACTAATGGGATGTAACCCATCCCCAAATGTGTGTCTGTCTTTTAATCCGTTTCCCAGTTCAAAGGTCAGTCTAGCTTTAATAAAAGCATTTCTTGGGGTGCCCAGTATCTCTGTGTTCGAGATGTCCACGATGAGTATGACGTGTCTCCTCTCTAAACACCCAGGAAGCTCCGATTCAAACTACCATTAGACAGCTCTGCAAGCATTGTAACGTCTAAAAATACGTTCGTTACAAATATGGAGTTTCACTGAGCAACCATCTTCATTTACTCCTGTTACGGCCAGTACGTACTTCCAAAAGAGGTCTAAATAAAAATGTACAAGCAACCAAATAAAAGCCTCTTCAGCACCTCCAATGTATTGAGCTGTTGTAGACTTCCGACCTGTGTGTGATAGTTATTAGTGATTTACATTGAGGTGCAAAAAAGGCATTTTCTTGGTTGCTTGTACATTTTTATTTAGACCTTTTTTGGAAGTACATAACGGACGTAACAGGAATAAATGAAGATTGTTGCTCAGCGAAACTCCATATTTGGTGAGTAACAAACATATTTTGACATTATAAAGCTTGCAGAGCTGTCTAATGGGAGTTTGAATCGGAGCTTCCTGGGCGTTAGACAGGAGACACATCATACTCATCTTTGACATCTTGAACGCACATATACTTGGGAACCGTCAACCAGAGATCTGAAGTGATAATGAAAATGGTCCATACTCCCAGAGTGATCAGAAAAATGCCAGGTAACTTATTAGACTATAGATGAAGTGATAGCAGTGCATTCATGACTACTGATGAAGAGGATAACATTACATGCATTGATTGACATTAAGGGTTGACTTACTGCCTGGGGAAAGTGACCTGCGCACGGAGCAGTTGCACAAGTTGTGGGGCAGGTGAATTTGTTTTCATGACAACAACCAAAATGCAAATAATTCCAGTAGTCTGGTCCAGATCTTGCACCAGGATAAAGTGACTAAGGGGGCAGTGGACATCGGCAAGGGGGCAAACATTTTCAGGGTTCTTGCATTGGAATGACATTGGATTCTGCTTATATCAAGCTATACCACAATAAACATAAAAGTTCAAATGCCGAGACTCCGAGATCATCGAGTGCTTTTGGAGTGACAGGCTGGCACGAAATCTGTAGCCTATCTCCGCTGCGCTGTATCAGCGTAAAATAGGGGCCTTCTAGCAGTTGTAAGGACAAAGATTCAGCAGGAGGCAGGCAGATAGCGGTGCAAATGAGTGTTGGATTTTTTTACACAGCGCTGGTGTTTCAAAGATGACTGTGATATCTACAAATACAAGAGTATGTGGACAACCCTTCAAATTAGTGGATCCGGCTATTTCAACCACACCTGTTGCTGACAGGTGTATAAAATCGAGCACACTGCCATGCATTCTCCATAGACAAACATTGGCAGTAGAATGGCCTTACTGAAGAGCTCAGTGACTTTCAACGTGGCACCGTCATAGGACGCCATCTTTCCATGGCCAAGCAGCTGCATACAAGCCTAAGATCACCATCCGCAATGCCAAGGGTCGGCTGGAGTGGTGTAAAGCTTGCCACCATCTGGCAGTCCGACAGACTAATCTGGGTTTGGCGGATGCCAGGAGAACACTACCTGCCCGAATGCGTAGTGCCAACTGTAAACTTTGGTCAAGGAGGAATAATGGTCTGGGGCTATTTTTCATGGTTCGGGCTAGGCCCCTTAGTTCCAGTGAAGGGAAATCTTAACGCTAAAGCATACAATGACATTCTAGACGATTCTGTGCTTCCAACTTTGTGGCAACAGTTTGGAGAAAGCCCTTTCCTGTTTCAGCATGACAATGCTCCTGTGCACAAAGCGAGGTCCATACAGAAATGGTTTGTCGAGATCGGTGTGGAAGAACTTGACTGGCCTGCACAGAGCTCTGACCTCAACCCCATCTAACACTTTTGGGATGAATTGGAACGCCGACTGCGAGCCAGGCCTAATCGCCCAACATCAGTGCCCGAGCTCACTAATGCTCTTGTGGCTGAATGGAAGTATGTCCCTGCAGCAATGTTCCAACATCTAGTGGAAAGCCTTCCCAGAAGAGTAGAGGCTGTTGTAGCAACAAAGGGGGGCCCAACTTCATATTAATGCCCATGATGTTGGAATGAGATGTTCGACGAGCAGGTGTCCACATACTTTTGGTCATGTAGTGTATATATACAAAGTTCTGACTTCAGAATGTCAGCATTCAAAAGAAAAAGCCTTTCATTAGGCAAACCCTGTCTTAACCAATAAGCACAGGTGGGGTCCACCAGGCTCAGATACAGCCTCCCCTAGAGTTACCCAAAGTGAACTAACTAGAACATCCCCAAAACGGGCACTTAAATACATTTGGCCACACCTATTCTTGGCACGCAGGCCAGGTAAATCTATGCATGCTACAGCGCGTGCGTTCACACAACATTAAACATGATGGAGAAACCAGACACATGCTCTCCAAAAAAAGACCACAAAGAAATGTACAGAAAACTGGCAAATGCAATTAAATCAACCAAAAGTTCTTCATCACAATTGTTGCGCAGTTTTGAGCTCTCCAAAAAACATTTCCACTTGGAGAATGATGAAAATGGTAGGAATGTATGATATTTAATGAATTATCAAAACTTCCGTAACCAAACATTCTAAATTAATGGGGGAATATGTTGGAATTAACAGTAACTTCACTGATTAATATATATTTCATGGGGCAGTAATAAACGTTGACACAATTAAACAAATAGTGCGCAATAATTGGCCGGAGTCAGTTCGCAATAGTGGCTATAGTGCGTCATCGCCACACAACCCTCCCCTTATTCTTATCTCAACATTTTAAATTATGCTTGAGACAAGTTCCTCACACATAAGCAGTAACCTCATACATTGTCAGGACATATCAGTGGGAATTTTCCCTTCAACTGAAATCATTACGGTTCAGTATTTCTAACCATCCCCCTTAGAACGCACACACTACCCAAACTAATGGACATGTGACAGCAAGGCAGAATGGCACATTCCAAAATGAGCACATGATACATATTGACCAACATGTTATGTCCATTTGGTGAATGTAGATTGGTGGAGTAAATAAAGGAATATCATAGCAGTTGCCCCGAGGCAGATGAAGACTTTGCCCAGGCCCTGAACACTGTCCACTAACGCGATGCAGGGTCACAAACTTCCCTGCACGGGTCTTTGTTGAAGCAGGTAAGGGAGCATTCTCTGCTGAACGATGCACAGTGGACACTGGGGTTGTCTCCAGACCCCCCAGCAGTGACAACTTCCATGCCACACCCAGGAAAATGTTGCAGTACAGTCATTTTCTCTCCAAGCCCGGGGAAAGAGTCAGAGCACACAGCTCGGTCATAATCGATTCAGTGTCAGTCAGTAACTAGGTTTCAATCCAATTGGCCACAGATTTTCATGCGAATATTCAAAAATCTGCATAAAGAAAATGTGCATTTTCCCACCAAACAGACTTGTTGCAGATAAAAATCAGTGCGTAATGACGTAGTGCAAAATGTACTTTTTCGCTTAAGTTTTCAGGTACCTAATAAAAAGTTCAACGTGTTTCCATCACATTTTCAACTCTACTGATAGTTTGTCACAAAAACTGTTGCGTTAAATAGCAAATATGACCGACCAGCTCGAGTCGGTCTTATGTAGCAGAATTTGATATATATATATATATTTTTTTACATCGGATAAAAGTAAAGACTCCGAGCTAGGAAATAGTATATCATACAGTACAGTTGAGGAACAATGGAAAAGTAATTCTGCTTTGAAAGATGATAAACCTGTAACCTCACTTTTGAGAAAATGGCCCTTGAATGTTTTGGTAAACCTACTGGAGCGCTCTTCTTTGTCTACACCCATTCAGCATCATTCACAACCTCTTAAGCCTTAGCCCCACCCATCTTTTTAAGGATTCACATGTGAGGCCATGTACTAAACAACCAAAGATTTCAAGACTAAAGGCTGGTTTATAGTATGTCTATCGACAAGTATGTATACAGTTTTTGCAGTGACATCATGAACATTCTATTGTCGTCCGACATCAAACTTGTCGTTGTCCTTATGAAAAAGTATAAACACAAAAACTACAGGCTGTATGATATCAGCAGCCTGGTGGTCCAAAATAGCATAACTGGTATTTTAACACCAATGAATCCACCCGTTTAAAAATGAATTTAGTATATGTCAATCTAGCGAACCAGGCAACTAAAAGTAACTTTCTAAACAATCTTTTGGTTCGTTTCTAGCTTGTTAGCTAGCTAATGTTAAGTTAGCTGGCTAGGCAGTTCAAATAATGACCATATCATATAGCTGACAACGTTTTCACTTTAATCAAATCAAATCAAATCAAATTTTATTGGTCACATGCGCCGAATACAACAGGTGCAGACATTACAGTGAAATGCTTACTTACAGCCCTTAACCAACAGTGCATTTATTTTAAACAAAAAAAGTAGGAATAAAACAACAACAAAAAAGTGTTGAGAAAAAAAGAGCAGAAGTAAAATAAAGTGACATAAAGTGACAGTAGGGAGGCTATATATACAGTAAATAAAGTGACAGTAGGGAGGCTATATATACAGGGGGGTACCGTTGCATAGTCAATGTGCGGGGGCACCGGCTAGTTGAGGTAGTTGAGGTAATATGTACATGTGGGTAGAGTTAAAGTGACTATGCATAAATACTTAACAGAGTAGCAGCAGCGTAAAAAGGATAGGGTGGGGGGGGCAGTGCAAATAGTCCGGGTAGCCATGATTAGCTGTTCAGGAGTCTTATGGCTTGGGGTAGAAGCTGTTGAGAAGTCTTTTGGACCTAGACTTGGCACTCCGGTACCGCTTGCCGTGCGGTAGCAGAGAGAACAGTCTATGACTAGGGTGGCTGGAGTCTTTGACAATTTTGAGGGCCTTCCTCTGACACCGCCTGGTATAGAGGTCCTGGATGGCAGGGAGCTTTGCCCCAGTGATGTACTGGGCCGTACGCACTACCCTCTGTAGTGCCTTGCGGTCAGAGGCCAAGCAGTTGCCATACCAGGCGGTGATGCAACCAGTCAGGATGCTCTCGATGGTGCAGCTGTAGAATTTTTGAGGATCTGAGGACCCATGCCAAATCTTTTTAGTCTCCTGAGGGGGAATAGGCTTTGTCGTGCCCTCTTCACGACTGTCTTGGTGTGTTTGGACCATGATAGTTCGTTGGTGATGTGGACACCAAGGAACTTGAAGCTCTCAACCTGTTCCACTACAGCCCCGTCGATGAGAATGGGGGCGTGCTCAGTCCTCTTTTTTTTCCCTGAAGTCCACAATCATCTCCTTTGTCTTGAGGGAGAGGTTGTTGTCCTGGCACCACACGGCCAGATCTCTGACCTCCTCCCTATAGGCTGTCTCATCGTTGTCGGTGATCAGGCCTACCACTGTTGTGTCGTCGGCAAACTTAATGATGGTGTTGGAGTCGTGCCTGGCCATGCAGTCATGGGTGAACAGAGAGTACAGGAGGGGACTGAGCACGCACCCCTGAGGGGCCCCCGTGTTGAGGATCAGTGTGGCAGATGTGTTGTTACCTACCCTTACCACCTGGGGGCGGCCCGTCAGGAAGTCCAGGATCCAGTTGCAGAGGGAGGTGTTTAGTCCCAGGATCCTTAGCTTAGTGATGAGTTTAGAGGGCACTATGGTGTTGAATGCTGAGCTGTAGTCAATGAATAGCATTCTCACGTAGGTGTTCCTCTTGTCCAGGTGGGAAAGGGCAGTGTGGAGTGCGATAGAGATTGCATCATCTGTGGATCTGTTGGGGCGGTATGCAAATTGGAGTGGGTCTAGGGTTTCTGGGATTATGCTGTTGATGTTTAGCCATGACCAGTCTTTCAAAGCACTTCATGGCTACAGACGTCAGTGCTACGGGTCGGTAGTCATTTAGGCAGGTTATCTTAGAGTTCTTGGGCACGGGGACTATGGTGGTCTGCTTGAAACATGTTGGTATTACAGACTCAGTCAGGGACATGTTGAAAATGTCAGTGAAGACACTTGCCAGTTGGTCAGCACATGCTCGGAGTACACGTCCTGGTAATCCGTCTGGCCCTGCGGCCTTGTGAATGTTGACCTGCTTAAAAGTCTTACTCACATCGGCTACGGAGAGCGTGATCACATAGTCGTCCGGAACAGCTGGTGCTCTCGTGCATGCTTCAGTGTTGCTTGCCTCGAAGCGAGCATAGAAGTGGTTTAGCTCGTCTGGTAGGCTTGTGTCACTGGGCAGCTCGCGGCTGTGCTTCCCTTTGTAGTCTGTAATAGTTTTCAAGCCCTGCCACATCCGACGAGCGTCAGAGCCAGTGTAGTATGATTCAATCTTAGACCTGTATTGACTCTTTGCCTGTTTGATGGTTCGTCGGAGGTCATAGCGGGATTTCTTATAAGCGTCCGGGTTAGAGTCCCGTTCCTTGAAAGCGGCAGCTCTACCCTTTAGCTCAGTGCGGATGTTTCCTGTAATCCATGGCTTCTGGTTGGGGTATGTACGTACGGTCACTGTGGGGACGACATCATCGATGCACTTATTGATGAAGCCAGTGACTGATGTGGTGTACTCCTCAATGCTGTCTGAAGAATCCCGGAACATGTTCCAGTCTGTGCTAGCAAAACAGTCCTGTAGCTTAGCATCTGCGTCATCTGACCACTTTTTTATTAACCGAATCACTGGTGCTTCCTGCTTCAGTTTTTGCTTATAAGCAGGAATCAGGAGGATAGAGTTATGGTCAGATTTGCCAAATGGAGGGCGAGGGAGAGCTTTGTATGAGTCTCTGTGTGTGGAGTAAAGGTGGTCTAGAGTTTTTTCCCCTCTGGTTGCACATTTAACATGCTGGTAGAAATTAGGTAGAACGGATTTAAGTTTCCCTGCATTAAAGTCCCCGGCTACTAGGAGCGCTGCATCTGGCTCATTTGTCTTCATTATTACAGGAAAATAAACTCACAACAAGATCATTATTTACAAGTTAATGGCGAGCCAATTATAGAAAATAGCTTACGGTTCACATTACCATCTCTGGTAAACACATACTATATCAAATAAAATCAAAGTTTATTTGTCACATGCACAGGATACAGAAGATGTAGTGAAATTGTTACTTGCATAGTGGAGTATTTTGTTTAGACATGTTGCTAGCTAGCTAGCTAAACAACTAACCATAATCCCAACTCATAACATTACTACCCTGCATGAATCTGCAGGTAGCTAACCAACCAGGGTCAATGTTAGCTAGCTAGCTAACATTAGGCTATAACTAACAATGCAAATGGCTCTGAGATTCAAATAATATTACTACACAGATCATACACGTAACGTTAGCTAGCGAGCCAGCCAGCTGACGTTAGCTAGCTAACAGTATGCTTAACTTGAAATGAAAACGACTTTCTGACAAAATTAGAAACATATAATATCTGAAAATGTAGCTAGGGAGACTATCTTACCCGTATACATGGATGGACACTTCTCCCTCTCTGTCACGGATGCCATGGTTGCCCTTAGTTTGAAGATGTAATCCGGAGACAGGTATTTTATACAACAGCCTTCTGTGTGTTCTCTTTTTGACTCCCTCTGCATATTTGCAATCAAACGCCAGAATGTTCTCCATCTGCTTAGCTATCATACTCTAATTCCACCGGGCATTCAACTGATTTCAAAACTCGGTCCTACAGAAAGTGTAGAGCAACACTTTTGCAGTTCTACTACGTGATATCTTTCAAAAAAGCTGTGTTTGAAAGGATTACCTACACATACTGACCAGCTCATGTTATAGACAGAAGCAAGCTACATGGCAGACCAATCCAAACTCATCTCTCGTCATGTCCAGCCCATCCATTATCTCAGCCAATCATGGCTAGCGGGAAGGTTCCTGTCTTTTTCCGTTGCTAAACCAACTAGGCTGGTAATTTAACAATTGTATTCGTATTTACAGATGACATACAAGTTTGTTATTAAGGCACACGAAAGTTCACATGTTCCAGAACGCATTTTAGCCCCCTCTTGAAGCTGGGTATGGTCTGGTCTTTCCCCTGCGTGTAGGAGAAATTAGCCATTTAAAATTTCCGTCCAAGTGATCATAATCTTGGGGCAACCCAAAAAATACCCCTGATTTACCCAATGGGCAAGTGCCTTCTGTGCACAGAACTGCTCATAATAATGGCCGGAACGGAACCAATGGAATGGCATCAAACACCTGGAAACCATGTGTGTGATGTATTTGATGCCATTCCACTAATTCCACTCCAGTCATTACCACGAGCCTGTTCTCCCCAATTAAGGTCCCACCAACCTCCTGTGCTTTCGTGTTATCATAAATGAAATACAGCAAAGACATGATCATAATTTAACAACAGGACAAGTTTTATAATCTTCTGCATCTATTCAATGTTATCCAGTCTGACGAGACACTAGAAACTACATTCTCATCAGCAGCTGACAGTCCAATTCTCCTGACCATTTTGACTACCTTTCAGAGTCCTGTCAATGCATTTAATAACAGGTGCTGCCATATTTCTGCTTATATATATATACTCAAGTTGATGTACATGAATAAAGAAAACCTCAAGAGAATCTATTCTGTAATCCAGGTGCATTGAGTTGATGCGTCACCTTGGGCACGCGCCATAACCTACCAGAACTAATCGCGGATCAAAATAACATTCCATTATATTAGAGATAAATTGAGGTAATGTCGAATTCTATTGAGGCGGGCGCGACCGATTCTCCATCAAACACCTGGCACCATAGAATAGACCTAGTATTGACAGTTTGCGCACGTGCTGTCGAATTGTTGCATCCAGAAAGTAACTTTCGATTTCATAAACATTTGTAGGACATCATAAAGCATCATTAATATTTGTAAAAATCGCAGGTAGGCTGGCTATCACAGGCCATATTGTCTATACGTCGTTGACAATAGTGGAAATCTGACTAGGTCATCCAATGTGCAACAGAACATAATGACAATTGCATTTCCGCTACTGTTACATTGTATCATTGTCTTGTCTGTCATGTAAACTGAGAGTCGACTACAAAGTTAAGTGTAACACCCTAGGTTCTAGAACAGAGTAGGATAAACCACATTACTCACGTTCCAAGGACTTCTTTGAACTCGAATACATTCTTGATATCATCGACATTCTTCTTCCAAGATCCATCCGCGCCCGACTCTCCGTTCTCCCTATCCATATCGCCACCGGGGAAGACCGATTAGATTAGAGATACGGTTTTTCACCTCGTCGTGCTGACTCAGTGAGGAAAGATGGTCCCCCGTCTCGTGCCGACTAAAGTCGGACTGATATCACAGAGCTTCTTCCTGATTGTCTCCCAATTCTACCTTGCATTGCTCAGCCCATCCATCCAACCGCTGCGCCGCCAATGCAAAGGTCTCCTACAGTAGCCCTGCCACCAATCACACGTAGCAGCCTACCTACAGGTTATCAGACTAGCCTAATCTATTTGACGTAATAGAACGGGAGCTTCCTCGTTATTCTGTCTCCTTTTGGTTTGGAACACATCATTCTAGCTCTTCATATTCTGTTTAGGCTATTCTACTTGACCGAAAGATGATTACTGTTGGCAGAGTCGATCGGTTGGTGTGTGTGTGTGTCTGAACTGAACCGCTATTCTAGTGAGTCACGCTGCCTGCCCCTTTTGTTGCTATACCATAAGGAGGAGTGGGAGGCTGCTCTCATCTATTGTCTAAATAGCCGACAGCGTGCGTGAGGATAGGTAGGCTACGCTTCGAACACACCGACTGTGTTTTGCTACACCAGAAGTACATTAATTTCCAATGGTACGCTGCATATGCCTTGTAGAATTGCGTTGCAGAGGCAGTGCGTTTTTTTTGGTCATTTAGCAGACGCTCTTATCCAGAGCGACTTACAATTAGTGAGTGCATACATTTTTCATACTGTGTTGGATTTATCAAACGTATGCGTCAAACTGTATTCGTAAACGGGTTGACAGAAATGGTAGCAGGTGGTGAATGTTGAACTTTTGTTGCACACATATCTAGATGACGCTGCATACTATTTTGCGCAATGACACAGTCGGTGTGTCCAAAGCGTAAGAGTGAACGATTGGCGTTCGCATTGCACCAAATCCACGACCCATGTCATTGGAGTAAGTAATGGCTATAGTTGACATGCAAGTGGGCTTTCCCATGAATACAACTATGGTGACAGTGAACTATGTTAAGTCCTTCTCACAAAAAAGTTATTACTCTGATCCCCTGGCATTGTCTTATGTTGCCCTAGCGGCCTGATCCAATCTACATGGCCTCAGCCAAGCCAAAAGGTGTGTAACAGTTTTCTGCATGTGCCTGGTCTATGTTATCACATTCTACTCTACTATATCATTATGAGGAAGATACTTTTTAATTCCCAAAAGCAAAGGGACATCGTCATTGCTGTTAACTGAGATGATTCTATAGAAAACCAATTAGATCTGTTAATTAAAGTGTCGGAGACTCTGAAGGAAGTGCAATTGGTCTTCTGGTCATTACAATGTGTTAATGAGATGGTGGCGCCTCTCCGGTCTTTCTCCCTGGACAGACTGGTTCATCTCTGAGCAGAGCACTGAGGATCCCAAATCAACCCTAATATAGCATCCTTAAGCTTTAGGCCTAGTCCGACCCACCATCCTGACTGCTGCACTCTCCTTTAGTTTAATAGCAAAACAGAATGTAAGCTTGCGAGAACAGGATGGTCGAACAAGGCTACCTTGTCCCTGTCCAAAAAACAACCTCTAGCCCCTACAGCAGGGTTTCCCAAACTCAGTCCTCCGGACCCCAAAGAATGCACATTTTGTTTTTCGCCCTAGCACTACACAGCTGATTGAAATAATCAATTAATCATCAAGATTTGATCATTTGAATCAGCTGAGTAGTGTTAGGGCAAAAACCAAAACATGTACCCGTTGGGGTCCCGAGGACAGTTTGGGAAACGCTGCCCTACGCACTTGTGTAGGATTCAGGGTAAGATTGAATCCTGTCTCCCAGGACAGACTGGGTTCTCTGGGCAGTTCCAAATTAGGGCCAAGCTCCTACACCTGTGGAGGTCTGAGAGGATTTGATGGGTGTAAGCAAGGAGATAAGACAAGAGGAATTGTTGCCATATTGTTAGAGTAAGACAGATTTTCCACCATATTGCTTACATCAATCCTCTCCGAAGTGAGTAGGGGCTGATTTGGGTTCATAGTACGAGCCTACGAATCTAAAGAAGCTCAACGATGCTACTATATTACTGACAATAGAACAGTGGAATGACCAGACTATTCTGAATAATAGTATTAACTATGATTGATAACCAACTGAAATCTCCCACAACATATTGAGCAACTGTTTTTACACAACAGTAGCTTTTTGTTGTGACGCTATATTAACATGGTAGTTACTAGGAAACTACACTGAACAAAAATATAAACGCAACATGTAAAGTGTTGGTCCCATCTTTCATGAGCTGAAATAAAAGATACCAGAAATGTTCCATATGCACAAAAACCTTATTTCTCTCAAGTTTTGTGCACAAATGTATTCACATCCCTGTTAGTGAGCATTTCTCCTTTGCCAAGATAAACCATTCACCTGACATGTGTGGCTTATCAAGAAGCTGATTAAACAGCATGATCATTACCAGTGGCGACCCGTCATTCAGGGCAGCCCCACATTTTGCATGTTATTTTGGCATTAATATGTGTCACATATCAGTTTGCAAACAATGTAAAAAAAATATATATATATATCACTGAGTTAATAAAGCCGCATACAAACATGGTCTCTTTTTTGCTTTCTTGAGTAAGGCAGCTCCAAAATGCAGGTGTTTCAGCCTAGCTCAGTGCTTTCTGTGGTGGTAGGGCAGCCAGCGGAAAATACGGCGCGTAGGGGTTGGTAATGTTCGTTTTCAACGGTCATCCAACTCGGAATTGTAAGTCAGGAACTCTTTCTAGAGCTACGCCCTGAAGATCACTGACGTCATCATGATTCAACCTTGTTTTTTTCAGAGTTCCCAGTTGTCTTGAAAGCACCATAAATCCAGAGAATGCCAGACTTTGATGACAAAGTTTGATGACAAAATTTGCCTACAAAGGCCCGCCGCGCCTCCTTCCTGTTCAAGTGAGCACAGCACAACAAGCTGAGTCCAAAAATGTCTTGTATGCTGATGCATAAATGATGTAATATGCCAGGGAATATGTATACTGTAGCTAAGAAAGTAATACTAAGTGTATGTTGTGTAGTAAGCTGTTAGTAGCCCATGTGCCTCACCCTAATAATTTGGTCTATTTTCCCCTCTTAATTTCACCTACTGTTCTGACTTGGTTGTGCACATGTAGCCTATAACCTGTTTTAGAGAAATGTAATCATCAAATATTGTCCCCTTTATTTATCCTACGGTTCTGACTTGGTGTACAGGGAGAATACTGTAAGAGCAACCCATGTTCTGAATTCTGTCGCTGTACATTTCAAAAGTGCTGAACAAATAGTTATATTGACTATGTCCGTCCTAGCTCGCTCATTAATGTCTTAATCGAAATTACGGATTGCCTCTTATCCGCTTGTCCTCCCCTTATGCCATAGTTTGTACATCTCAATTGTCAGTAGAAACCACATTTGTTTAAGCAAGTCAGCTATATCAGCTATGTTTTTTTTTAAAGGCAGTAAATGAGGCTGAATTAACTATTTTGCTGCCAGACAAGGCTCCACTGATTCCCAGGTGTAGCAGTGGTAAGGTGTTGAGACAGCTTTATGTAGGCCCTAACAGTTTGTGGGCACTGTTTGTCACCGTTATAGTGCAATTAATGTATTGTTTAGTGTTGTGTTGTGGCGTTGCTGGCATGCATCCCCCATTTTTTATTTTGTTTGCCCCACCAAGATTTACATGCTAAAATCGCCACTGATCATTACACAGGTGCACCTTGTGCTGGGGACAATAAAAGGCCACTCGAAAATGTGCAGTTTTGTCACACAACGCCACAGATGTCTCAAGTTGAGGGAGCGCGCAATTAGCATGCTGACTTCAGGAATGTCCATCAGAGCTGTTGCCAGAGAATTTAATGTTCATTTCTCTACCATAAACCGCCTCCAACTTCGTTTTAGAAAATGTGGCAATACGTCCAACCTGCCTCACAACCGCAGACCACGTGTATGGCGTCTTGTGGACGAGCGGTTTACTGATGTGAACAGAGTGCCCCATGGTGGCGGTGGGGTTATGGTATGGGCAGGCATAACCTACGGACAACGAACACAATTGCATTTTATCGACGGCAATTCGAGTGCAAAGAGATACCGTGACGAGATCCTGAGGCCCATTGTCGTGCCATTCATCCACCGCCATCACCTCATGTTTCAGCATGATAATGCACAGCCCCATGTCGGAAGGATCTTTACACAATTCCTGGAAGCTGAAAATGTCCCAGTTCTTCCATGGCCTGCATACTCACCAGACATGTCACCCATTGGGCATGTTTGGGATGCTCTGGATCGACGTGTACAACAGTGTGTTCTAGTTCCCGTCAATATCCAGCAACTTCACACAGCCATTGAAGAGGAGTGGGACAACATTCCACTCTATGTTAAGGAGATGTCGCGCTGCATGAGGCAAATGGCGGTCATGATAATGACTAGTTTTCTGAACCATGCCCCTACCTTTTTTTAAAGGCATTTGTGACCAACAGATGCATATCTGTATTCCCAGTTATGTGAAATCCATAGATTAGGGCCTAATGAATTTATTTAAATTGACTGATTTCCTTATACTGTAATTCAGTCACATCTTGGAAATTGTTGCATGTTGCATTTATATTTTTGTTTCAGTATAGTAAATTGAATGCAATTATATTGTGTGAAATTAACTTTAGCATAAAGTTAAAAAACATTAAGAATTAAAAATCAGATATTACAATAAAAATTAACAACATTTTCAGGGCAATATTGACTTGCTTTACGATGCAATCTCAGACCATCTACATCACGTTGTTTTTATACAGTTACAACTCCATTTCATAATGCTCAATGAAACAGCCCTTCCTAACCACCAAACAGTCTTGTTCCACTCAGTACCTGAAGCCCCCACCCCCCCACCCCACATTGAGGAAGCAGCCTTTAGCACTTGTGTTTTTGAAAACATTTGAACATACAGGAAGAAAAGAGAGCATGGACTGAATCACAACATTTCACTATTGTTTCATCTCAACAATTGATAGAAAGTTGAGTGAAACAGAGATAAATTCAGCCTGGAGGTCCAGGCTAGAGAAGAGATGTCATGTGGTTTTACTGGCGCAGGGAGGGTGCATCCATTCTGGGGCCTGCGGGAGCAGCCATCTTGGGGCCCAGTGGCTCAAGAGGAGAAGGTGGCAGTGAGGATGGCCTCGTTCTGCTGGTGGTGGAGCGTTCCGATGCCCACAGCCGGGGCGGGAAGAGCAGGCCGACTCACCAACCGGAGCTGGAGGAAGTGGGCAAATGAAAATGGTAGGTAAAAAAAACGGCATATATACACTGTGTACACAAAACATTAGGAACACATTCCTAATATTGAGTTGCACGCCCTTTTGCCCTCAGAACAGCCTCAATTCGTCGGTGCATGGACTCTACAAGCTGTCGAAAGCTTTCCACAGGGATGCTGGCCCATGTTGACTCCAATGCTTCCCACAGTTGTGTCAAGTTGGCTGGATGTCCTTTGGGTGGTGGACCATTCTTGATACACACGGGAGACTGTCACCTACTACCATACCCCGTTCAAAGGCACTTAAATCTTTTGTCTTGCCCATTCACCCTCTGAATGGCACACATACACAATCCATGTCTCAATTGTGTCAAGGCTTAAAAATCCTTCTTCTTCCCCTTCATCTACACGATTGAAGTGGATTTAACAGTAAGCGATCATAACTTTCACCTGGTCAGTCTATATCATGGAAAGAGCATGTTTTGTACACTCAGTTTATTGTGCATGTTTGAGATCCACTACATTGCAGTCGGACTGTGCAGAATCAATGATCTACAAATCACCTTGCATCCCAAATAACTACTAATTATCTAGCAATTCTGAGCCTCGCCTTGCTTGCTCAAATTGATCCCCTTAAACACGTCAAATGTATTTCTCTGATCATTCAGACAGGGCAGGACTCACCTTGCAGGCCAGCTGCTTCTCAAACCTACGGGCCACGAAGGACCAGGGGCCCATGTTCTGGGGCTCCTCCTGGCTCCAGACGAACTCTGTATGGGACACCCAAACACATGAAGATTACATAAAAAAATTATCTTGAAGATGGCAAAACACTAGGGATGGGCACGGTTAATCAAATATCTGGATATCCGAACAGACGTATTTGATAACGTGAGTAAGTGTTCATTTTTGGAGAAAATACTATTGTAGACCTATTTTAACAATAAAAGCCTTGTCCAAATTAAATTATCCTGTTGACATTTTTACCTACAAGGATATACCATGACATTTGAAATTCTTAATTTAATAAAACAATGTTTTGAATGTAGTTTTTATAACGGTGCACAGAGCTACTGTTGCCCTACTGCTGCACATCTATCCCTTCAGGCTGGCCTGACGTCGGTACGCTATTTTCCCCACTTCAAATAGCAATTATAGGCACTCACCTAATGGAGTTTCCACAAGACCTGACACAGATCAATGCAAAACACTCACCAGAAAACCTTTTTTGTAACAGAATCAGTTTTATCATGGTGAAAATCAGACTTCTCTTTCGCTGTTGCTTTTAGCTAGACTACCAGAGAAAATCAGCATGTCCGCTGTTTACCTCTGCCATGTGCATTTGCGTCATTCTGATTGGTCGAGAGTCAATAAGTGTTCGTTTTTTTGACTATCCGGATATCAGAAAAAAATGTGTGATATTATTTGAATAGTAAAATAATTTAAAATGCCCATCCCTACCAAATACAGTGCACAAAATTATTTATTGATCCGATGCTGCAGCACAGTCTCTGGTAAGCAGTGTTGAACAGTAAGGGACAGTTTCTCAGATACAGACTAAACCTAATCCTGGAATAAAAAGCATGCTCAATGGAGAATCTCCATTGAAATAGCTTTTTAGACCAGGCTTAATCTGTGTCCGGGAAACCGGCCTATAGTGTCTGTGGTAAGAAGTGAAGACCAGTGCAGGTCAGGCCAGGCCAGGGGTCACTTACATACCTTTGGTGTTGGTGTACTTGGATAAAAGCGATTCTTAAGTGGCATTTTAGATATTAGATCGTGTCTGAGGTAAGTAGTGGCCAGGTCAGGTATAGCCTACCTTTGGCGTTGGTGTACTTGGTGAGCTCCTGCTGCAGGGCCTCCAGAGGGAAGGGACACAGCTCCTCCAGTCTGATCAGTGCTGTGTTCTGAGTGGCTGCTGATGCCTCCCTCTGCTTCAACAGGGCATAGTAGTGCTTCCCTGAACACAGCACCACCTGCTGGACACTACAGGGATAGCAGGAAAGGACAGTTATTAAAGCAGTTGGGCTCATACTGTACTGGGTTGGGGTCGATTCCATTTGAATTCAGCCAACCCTGGAAGGTGCAGCAGATACAGATGTAGCTACACTGTACTATTTGACCTCATAAATAAAGTCAAATAAAGTGACACCATTATACAATTGACAAAAGTTTTAAATGAGATATATCATATCAATTTGTAAGTCGCTCTGGATAAGAGCGTCTGCTAAATGACGAAAATGTAAAATGTAAAAATGTATCAACAGGAAGCAGAAGAGAGGGTGTAATGTTGTGGATACTTCTTTACCTGGCTGGTGTGACTGCGGTGTCACCAATCACAGGTTTGAAAGAGGTTCCAGGAGCCATGTCAGCCAGACTGGATGTTGCCCCCTACAGGTAGCGACAGGAACTCATCAACTCAGTCACCAAATATCACCGTAAACATGTTCACAGTAGCCGTGTTTGAGTACCTTAAAATGAACCCTTACTTTTTTATTTCCTTGAGGAAATCACTGATATGACATGGTGAGATTGGTGGAACCAATGCAGTGAAAACCATGCCTTCACCTAACCACTCACTCACCTGAAAAGGGGGAAGGAAGGATGCATTTTAAAGGTTTTCAAACAGGCCCATTTAACTCATGAATGGCTTGTATTGGATGTGTTATTGAGTAGCTTACAGAGAATCGGAGCAGAGTTTTGGGCCCAGCCACGATCAGTGGCTTGCGGAAGTTGCGTATCATCTGTCGTCTCAGCAGGTGGAAGTACTGTGCTGGGGTCGTAGGGTTGACCACGCCCATGTTGACATTGTCACCATCCACCCCCTCCTCCTTACTGTCGCACAGCTGGGAGCAAGAGAAAGAAGAGGATATTTAGACAGAGAAGACAGGAACAGTCAAATCCATATGTTTCAATTAGCATCATACACAGCGATACAATAAATATTACAAGAGACAGTGAGATCTGATATTGGTTTCCAAAGAGTAGCCCTGGGCTCCTTCTCAAAAGTCTGTTCTCCTCGATTTCTTTCTGCCACAAAATGCAGAGGAGAAGATCGGAGGTTCCCCGTGTTTTGTGTTCCCCTCTTCACCTGTAGGAACCTCTCCATGCGGCAGGAGGAGTGTTCAGGTCCTGCTCCGTCGTAACCATGGGGAAGCAGGATCACCAGCCCGCACTGCAGCAGCCACTTAGCCTCGCCTGGGAGAGAGAGACGTTTCAATCAACACCTAATGGAACCAGAATGTAGCGTCTAACGTTTATGAATGCTTTATGACTGCTCTATAAAGCTTTTATATTAAAGTGTAGTTTGTGTTCTACTGGGCCCCATGATTTACTGATCATGTTGATCAAATATCCAGTTTTATCTCAACTGTATACTAAACAAAGTGTTGGCTCCATTCCATTTATCCCCTTCCCCTAACTCTTGTCAATCTGTGTTCACAGAACTGAAAGGACTTGATAGGTGTTAGCCAGGGGCTAGAATTAAACTGGATTATGATATACAACTATCTGCAACCTCAAAGGAGGAGACCTAAAAATAGCCCTTCAGAGAGTTATTGACCAGAGTATCAGCATTCATTACCTCCGGAGAGGAAGGTGTCGAATATGATCTGAGCTCCGTTGAAGAAGTCTCCAAACTGAGCCTCCCAGATAGGCAGTAGTTTAGGCTGGGCGATGGCCATGCCATACTCAAAGCCCAGCACGGCCTCCTCAGACAGGGCGCTGTTGCACACCTAGAAAACACACACACACACACACACGAGTGCACACCGTATTACAGGTGGATGTCCAAGACAGTCTTATACAACTTAGAAGTAAAACAAGTAAACAAGTCATGAGGTCCAAGTCTCGAGTCTCATTGGTTGTTTTTTTCTCTCGTTGCAATAACTCATTATTTACCTCCATGAATCCTTTCTGTTCAGGGTCTATGTGATTGAGGGGGATGTACATGTCATCTGTGTCTTGACAAACTATCATGGCATGTCTCTGACTGAAGGTGCCCCTCCCAACATCCTGTCCACTGATACGAATGTTGAAGCCTGCAAAACAAATTAAACACAAAATGCATTCTTACAGCCAGAGACATGAGAATTACATATATAAATGACTCAAAATATATATATTTTTGTAAGTATTGACATAGTATGGTAATAACAGGCCTGGAAAACACAAATCTATCTATCTATCTATCTAACAAGCAATTTCTGTAAAACTATTTTATCTTTAAGATCAATCCCTTTTCACATTACCATGCCAACCCAAATCAAATTGTGCTGCCTATGATATTCCAGCAACTATAAAGGATGTGTTACCAGGCCAGCTCAGTACAGCTTGGTTTGGCTCAGTAGTGTAAAAAGCTGTTGAGAGGCAGACTGACCTTGGCAGAGCAGAGAGCCAAACGCCATGGCCTCAGCAGTGGACCAGTCCAGATTAGTTCCATTCTCCACCTTCGCACGGCGACCCTGAGAGAAGAACACAACAGATCTGTTTTCATTGAGCTTCAGAGAGTCTTTAAAACATCGGGGGAAAAACACATTCATCCAGCTCTAACAAGACTGCACTACTGACCCTAGTGAAGCATGCCGTCACCCAAGTACCTTTGGGCTTTAGAAAAGCGCAATACTGTAGCGACCTTAAAGGGATACTCGGGATTTTGGCAATGAAGCCCTTTATCTATTTTCCCAGAGTCAAATGAACTCGTGGATACCATTGTCTCTGATCTCCCGAACTATACCTTTAACTCAACACCTAGCAAACTTGTAAAGAGGTTCAGATCTGTTAGCGTAATGGCTACAATATATATATATCCTGCAATTGTTATTACCGCCACATGCATCTTCCCCAGGTGGCTGTGTAGCTGGACCTCGTCGGGTATCTCCACAGATTTGGCCCCTACATACTGCAGCAGGGGGGCTGGCACCCCCGTGTCCCAGTGGGTGACTCTGGCCTGGGGCTCCACCAGACCTCCCCAGCGCCCCTGGAACAACAACACAACTTTATAAGTCCATTTGTTACAGACAATCATGGAAATCTGTGTTCTGTTAGTTTCTCAACACTCCAAAAAGCACTCATCACCAGACCTGGGTACAAACGTTTTGAGTGTTCGCTTTAGTCTGCCTGTAGTGCCAGATGGGTGGGGTTTGCACTTTTGCAACTATTCTATTGGTTCCATTGTGCCAGGTAAACTAAAATCAAGCACAGCTAAAGTATTTGAAATGATTGCACATCACAGACCTGCAGGTTGGTGGGTGCAGGGCTGTATAGGGTCATGTTGGCCAGCTTGTCGTTCAGCATGCCGTAGTGGGCTGTCCTGATGGCACCACGTTCCTCCTCGGTCATCAGGCCCTCTGAGATCAGCTGGTCAGCATAGGAGTCTGGGATGCTCTTCCTGGAGCTGGGGGGATGAGAAGAGGGTAGGATGTCATGGTTAGATATTTGTTATTTGGGCATTGTTCTGTAATCAAGGGCTCCCGAGTGGCCTCAGTGCTTGAGGCGTCACTACAGACCCCCTGGTTCGATTCCAGGCTGTATCACAACCGGCCGTGATTGGGAGTCCCATAGGGCGGCGCAAAATTGGACCAGCGTCGTCCGGGTTTGGCCGGTGTAGGCCATCATTGTAAATAGGAATTTGTTCTTAACTGACTTGCCTAGTTAAATAAAGGTTAAATAAAATAAAAATAATACGAGGGCAAATAATCTAAAGCAAATATAAAATTGTAGGTAAACAATATATGCTTTTGTTCATGGTTGTGGGAATGTGTTCCCCTTTCAATACAATGAGGTCGTTTCTGGACAATATTTATTTCCATTTAGTGGACCCCTTTTGGCTCAAGAGCAGCCAGAGAGGGAAGAGTATAGCAAATATAGTGAAGTGAACTCACCGGATAATCCTGTACATGGCAGGGTTAGTGAATCCAGGTTCGTCCAGCTCATTGTGTCCCCACTGTCTGTAGCAGAGCAGGTCCAGGATGACGTCCTTCCTGAAGCGTCTCTGGTACTCTACCGCCAAACGCGTTGCACGCACCACCTCCTCCGTATCATCACCGTTCACATGTATCACCGCACAGCCCACCATCTTACCTGGAGAGTGGAGAACACACACAGAGTGCGATAGAGAAGTATTAAAATTCCCATAAAAATGTATTTGTGATTATAATTCCCATTGGTACATATTATAATTCTGTATATAATAAATCCCATAAAGATCTATTATAGATAAAGCGATACATTTCACATACCAACATCACTGCAGTATAAAGACGATCTCCCTCTCGCAGATGGAGTGGTATAACCCACTTGGTTGTTTACAATGAGGTGGATGCTCCCACCGACTCTGAAGTGGGGGAGTAGTGAAATGGTGAATGTCTCTGGAACAATCCCTTGACCCGAGAATGAAGCATCCCCATGGACCTGAGAAAAGTAAGGAGAGTTTCCACAATGATCACCAGTTCATTTCAGGCTTGAAATTTGGAAAATATCTTGACATCAACAATGGATAATGCCTGTATGTCCCAATAAACTGTACTTCAGTGTCATACTCCCTTTACTATCCCTCTCTATGACGTATTGTAATTATAGTATTGTGCAAGACAAATTCACAAGATTAAGTAATGAAGTACAGTTGAAGTCGGAAGTTTACAAACACTTAGGTTGGAGTCATTAAAACTCGTTTTTCAACCACTCCACAAATGTCTTGTTAACAAACTATAGTATTGGCAAGTCGGTTAGGAAATCTACTTTGTGCATGACACAAGGAATTTTTCCAACAATTGTTAACAGACAGATTATTTCACTTATAATTCACTGTATCACAATTCCAGTGGGTCAGAAGTTTACATACAATGAGTTGACTGTGCTTTTAAACAGCTTGGAAAATTCCAGAAAATGATGTCATGGCTTTAGAAGCTTCTGATAGGCTAATTGACATAATTTGAGTCAATTGGAGGTGTACCTGTGGATGTATTTCAAGGCCTACCTTCAAACTCAGTGCCTCTTTGCTTGACATCATGGGAAAATCAAAAGAAATCAGCCAAGACCTCAGAAAGAAAATGTAGACCTCCACAAGTCTGGTTCATCCTTGGGAGCAATTATCAAACGCCTGAAGGTACCACGTTCATCTGTAAAAACAATAATACGCAAGTATAAACACCATGGGACCACGCAGCCGTCATACCGCTCAGGAAGGAGACGCGTTCTGTCTCCTAGAGATGAACGTACTTTGGTGCGAAAAGTGCAAATCAATCCCAGAACAACAGCAAAGGACCTTGTGAAGATGCTGGAGGAAACAGGTACAAAAGTATCTATATCCACAGGAAAACAAGTCCTATATCGACATAACTTGAAAGGCCGCTCAGCAAGGAAGAAGCCACTGCTCCAAAACCACCATAAAAAAAGCCAGACTACGGTTTACAACTGCACATGGGGACAAAGATCATACTTTTTGGAGAAATGTCCTCTGGTCTGATGAAACAAAAATAGAACTGTTTGGCCATAATGACCATCGTTATGTTTGGAGGAAAAAGGGGGGCTTGCAAGCCGAAGAACACCATCCCAACCGTGAAGCACAGGGGTGGCAGCATCATACTATGGGGGTGCTTTGCTGCAGGAGGGACTGGTGCACTTCACAAAATAGATGGCATCATGAGGAAGGAAAATTATGTGGATATATTGAAGCAACATCTCAATACATCAGTCAGGAAGATAAAGCTTGGTCGCAAATGGGACTTCCAAATGGACAATGACCCCAAGCATACTTCCAAAGTTGTGGCAAAATGGCTTAAGGACAACAAAGTAAATGTATTGGAGTGGCCATCACAAAGCCCTGACCTCAATCCTTTAGAACATTTGTGGGCAGAACTGAAAAAGCATGTGGGAGCAAGGAGGCCTATAAACCTGACTCAGTTACACAAGCTCTGTCAGGAGGAATGGGCCAAAATTCACCCAACTTATTGTGGGAAGCTTGTGGAAGGCTACCTGAAATGTTTGACCCAAGTTAAACAATTTAAAGGCAATGCTACCAAATACTAATTGAGTGTATGTAAACTTCTGACCCAGTGGGAATGTGAGGAAAGAAATAAAAGCTGAAATAAATAATTCTCTCTACAATTATTCTGACATTTCACATTCTTAAAATAAAGTGGTGATCCTAACTGACCTAAGACAGGGAATTTTTACTAGGATTAAATGTCAGGAATTGTGAAAAACTGTTTAAATGTACAGTGAGGGAAAAAAGTATTTGACCCCTCTGCAAAACATGACGTAGTACTTGGTGGCAAAACCCTTGTTGGCAATCACAGAGGTCAGACGTTTCTTGTAGTTGGCCACCAGGTTTGCACACATCTCAGGAGGGATTTTGTCCCACTCCTCTTTGCAGATCTTCTCCAAGTCATTAAGGTTTCGAGGCAGACGTTTGGTAACTCGAACCTTCAGCTCCCTCCACAGATTTTCTATGGGATTAAGGTCTGGAGACTGGCTAGGCCACTCCAGGACCTTAATGTGCTTCTTCTTGAGCCACTCCTTTGTTGCCTTGGCCATGTGTTTTGGGTCATTGTCATGCTGGAATACCCATCCACGACCCATTTTCAATGCCCTGGCTGAGGGAAGGAGGTTCTCACCCAAGATTTGATGGTACATGGCCCCGTCCATCGTCCCTTTGATGCGGTGAAGTTGTCCTGTCCCCTTAGCAGAAAAACACCCCAAAGCATAATGTTTCCACCTCCATGTTTGACGGTGGGGATGGTGTTCTTGGGGTCATAGGCAGCATTCCTCCTCCTCCAAATACGGCGAGTTGAGTTGATGCCAAAGAGCTCGATTTTGGTCTCATCTGACCACAACACTTTCACCCAGTTCTCCTCTGAATCATTCAGATGTTCATTGGCAAACTTCAGACGGGCATGTATATGTGCTTTCTTAAGCAGGGGGACCTTGCGGGCACTGCAGGATTTCAGTCCTTCACGGCGTAGTGTGTTACCAATTGTTTTCTTGGTGACTATGGTCCCAGCTGCCTTGAGATCATTGACAAGATCCTCCCATGTAGTTCTGGGCGGATTCCTCACCGTTCTCATGATCATTGCAACTCCACGAGGTGAGATCTTGCATGGAGCCCCAGGCCGAGGGAGATTGACAGTTATTTTGTGTTTCTTCCATTTGCGAATAACCGCACCAACTGTTGTCACTTTCTCACCAAGCTGCTTGGCGATGGTCTTGTAGCCCATTCCAGCAATGTGTAGGTCTACAATCTTGTCCCTGACATCCTTGGAGAGCTCTTTGGTCTTGGCCATGGTGGAGAGTTTGGAATCTGATTGATTGATTACTTCTGTGGACAGGTGTCTTTTATACAGGTAACAAACTGAGATTAGGAGCACTCCCTTTAAGAGTGTGCTCCTAATCTCAGCTCGTAACCTGTATAAAAGACACCTGGGAGCCAGAAATCTTTCTGATTGAGAGGGGGTCAAATACGTATTTCCCTCATTAAAATGCTAATCAATTTATAACATTTTTGACATGCGTTTTTATGGATTATTTTGTTGTTATTCTGTCTCTCACTGTTCAAATAAACCTACCATTAAAATTATAGACTGATCATTTCTTTGTCAGTGGGCAAACGTACAAAATCAGCAGGGGATCAAATACTTTTTTTCCCTCACTGTATGTCTATGTATGTCAATAAATGTCTATATGCGTCTACCTAGGCCTGAGTACTATACCTGGAGACATACGACTTTATCCCCAGGTTGTGCGTTCTCATCTGGTGAGTAGTCTCCCTCCTGTTTGAGCTGCTGCCGGGCCCTGGTCTTCCCCTGGGTGACTGGGTTGATGGCCTCCAGGTGGGAGGGGTTGGGCAGCATGGTCACTTTGAGGGGGTGGGCAGTACCGAAGTCCAGCTCTACAGAGGAGGTGAGGTGGGAGAGGACGTCACCGATGGAGGGAGAGTCCGCTGGGAACTCACTGAGGCCACGCATCTTACGGAACATCAGCTGGAGGTGGAGTGAGAGAGGCACCAAATATATAAATGTTAGACTGGGGTTCAACATTTCACTTTTACCTCTCTCAAAACCTGTTTACCTATGTATGAAAAACAATAACATTAAAAAAGGTGAAAGAAATTCTGTTCTCTGACAAAAAAAAACATTCAAGGTCATCATCCACAGAAACTTTTTACGGTCACTTTCTGATAAGGTAACACTGGATTCTCTCTTATCTTGTTTTCACACTGCATAGCGCATTGCAGCGGACAATTACATGGAGTTAATTGGTAAGTAAGTGTGGTTAATTCAGGTAACAATTACAGCCATGAATTTGACCTGGAAGTGATAGTGTCTGAACCCTGACCTCTGGTGGGAACTGCAGCAGCCCCGTGAGGAGGTTGAGTCGCCCGCGGTGAGGCATCCCCATGACGATATCCGTCACCCCACTGTGGGCCGACAGGCGGAAGATCTCATAGAACACTCCCATCATGCTCTCTGCTCCCTCACCACCGTAACGCTTCACCGTGGAAAACTTGGTGGCCAGGAAGTGATCGAACTCCTGAGGTAGCACAAGATGAAATAGGTCATTTCAGGTTGTTATTGTAAAAAGAGAACGTGTTCTCAATGACTAATGAAATAAGGGCAAAATACATAAATAAGTCACGGAAATAGGATACAATTTTAATTAACATTGATCAAAACAATACCATCTCATTCTCGCTGATAAGATAATGACTTTATTCCCACAGGGAAATTTTTAACTAGATGCCAATTACTCTGTTAGATAAGATACAATGTTCATTAATTAGGCTATAAAAGGTCATTAGGCTGTAATACTGTGTGACGATGTCAACCTTTGACCAATCTACCTGTGACTCCAGCATGAGTTTGGCCAGCTTCTTCCTCTCCTCCGCCGTAAATGTCTCCTTCTTCAACTCCTCGAAGCGGTCGGCGAGCCACTCCCTTTCCTCCAGTCTGGTCAACTGACTGGTCTCTATGGAAATGCGGCCACAGTAGGCCTCCTCCAGGTAGGCAAGCACCTCCTCCACCGACGCCTCAGCCTTGCCAAAGTGACGCAGTCCTGGAGAAGAAAGGAATTTATGTAGGAGAGTGTGAATTTCAGGTCCGTTGAAAAATAGGAATTTCTTAGGATGACCTGTTTGGTTGCAAATGCGTTGCAGTACAGGACCTGCTGGTATGCCTGCAGGACAAAAAAAATGTGTGTATTGTACATGTACATAATTCTTTATCTCCATGAACACAGACTGAAGACCAAGAACTTTGACAGTCTGACAAGATGAGGCGTGTGTGTGTGGGCATCATTCCTTATCTCTATGAATGGGTATCATAGGAACCCTCAATCAATCAAATGTATTTTCACATCAGCAGTCACAAAGTGCTTTTACCATCTAAATCCTATCCACAAAGTAATGTGCACTTTCATTTGATTGATCTACTAATTTGGGAGTGATGATGGTAATGACTGAGGTATGAGATACTGTTGACTGTCATTGAAAATGCCTCATCCCAGGAGACACCATCCACTCAAACTGAGTGTCTGTATTAATCGCATGTGCTGTGAGTGAGTCACCACACAAATTAGCAGTTTGGGGCATTTAAAGGCACGGATTTCCTTCAAATCTTTATTGGTGCCATTCCATTGCAATGGGTGGTTTAGCAATTCAAATGTTGGGTGATGGGTTTTATATTGGCTTAAAGGTTAGGAAGCATGAGTTTTTACCCACCAAAGTAACAACACAGTGTGGTCAAAGACTTAGTAACTTAATTGTAGTCACAATCTGGTTACCTATAACTACAAACAGTTATGTTTTAGGTTTTTTAAATATTTATTCACTTATTTTCCGGATATCTTCTAAACTACCCAACATGCACTATTTCTTAACGTCATATGGAGAATCTACTCTGTGTTAGCTAGCTTGAGTTGCTAACGTTAGCCACTAGCGATGCAGACAGAGTGCTGGCAGTGGTGAGCTAAAACAACAATTGGCCACCTCACGGTTCAGCTGTCGGAGATTTGAGCGCTAAATGCATCTGGGCATTGCATGCATATACAGGGCCTTCAGAAAGTATTTATACCCCTTGACGTATTCCTAATTTTGTTGTGTTACAGCCTGAACTCAAAATTGATTAAATATTTAAAAAAAATCCACACAACACCCCATAATGACAAAGTGAAAACATGTATAGACATTTTTGCAAATTTATTGAAAATGAAATACAGAAATATCTGATTTACATAAGTATTCACACCCCCGAGTCAATACATGTTAGAATCACCTATTACAGCTGTGAGTTTTCTGGGTAAGTCTCTAAGAGCTTTTCACACCTGGATTGTACAATATTTGCACATTATTCTTTCTAAAATTATTCAAGCTCTGTCAAGTTGGTTGTTGATCATTGCTAGACAGCCATTTTCAAGACTTGCCATAGAGTTTCAAGCTGATTTATGTCAAAACTCTAACTAGGCCACTCAGGAACATTCACTGTCTTCTTGGTAAGCAACTCTAGTGTATATCTGGCCTTGCGCTTTAGGTTATTGTCCTGCTGAAAGGTGAATTTGTCTCCCAGTGTCTGTTGGAAAGCAGACTGAACAAGGTTTTCCTCTAAGATTTTGCCTGTGCTTAGCTCTACTATGCTTCTTTTATCCTAAAAAACTCCCTTGTCCTTGCCGATGACAAGCATAACCATAACATGATGCAGCCACCACCATGCTTGAAAATATGAAGAGTGGTACTCAGTGATGTGTTATGTTGGATTTGCCCCAAACATAACATTCAGTTAATAAAGTTAATTTCTTTGTCAAATGTTTTGCAGTTTTACTTTAGTGAGTTATTGCAAACAAGATGCATGTTCTGGAATATTTTTATTCAGTACATGCTTCCTTCTTTTCACTCAGTCATTTAGGTTAGTATTGTGGCTTAACTACAATGTTGCTGATCCATCAGTTCTCTCCTCTCACAGCCATTCAACTCTAACGGTTTTAAAGTCACCATTGGCCTCATGGTGAAATCTCTTGAGTGGTTTCATTCCTCTCTGGTCACTGAGTTAGGAAATACACCTGTATCTTTGTAGTGACTGATACACCATCCAAAAGTGTAATTAATAACTTCACCATACTCAGAGATATCTAATGTCTGCTTTTATATTTTTACCGATCTACCAATAGGTGCACTTCTTTGTGAGGCATTGGAAAACCTCCCTTGTCTTTGTGGTTGAACCTGCGTTTGAAATTCACTGCTCGACTGAGGGACCTTACAGATAATTGTATGTGTGGGGTACAGAGAGTAGTCATTCAAAAATCATGTTAAACACTATTATTGCACACAGAGTGAGTCCATGCAACTTATTATGTGACTTGTTAAGACATTTTTTACTCCTGAACTTATTTAGGCTTGCCATACCAAAGGGGTTGAATACTTATTCACTCAAGACATTTCAGCTTTTCATTTTTAATTAACTTGTAAACATACCGATTAGCATTTTAAAAAATCCACTTTGACATATCAGGTCTTGTGTGTAGGCCAGTGTCACAAAATCTCAATTTAATCCATTTTAAATTCAGGCTGTAACAACTAAATGTGGAACAAGTCAAGGGGTGTGAATACTTTCTGAAGGCACTGTCGGCCTATAGGCCTAGGCGCCAACTGTATGATATTAATATTTAAAAAATATATAAAAGTAAGAGAAGCTTAGGTCTAGCCCTAGAGAGACCAAGAGAAAGATCGAGATATGCCGGCGCCATGTTCCCGACACCAACATGCATTCTTTATCCTTGTAGGCTACTACCGCTATACAGATATAGGCGTACAGAAGGAGGCTAATTTGTACATTTGAGATCAGAATTTTTCAAATAAAGATAAGCATTATATTGTTAGATTAAAGGAGTAACTCTGGTAGGCCTAAAACATTCTTCCTCACTGCAAGTTCAAATGTCGGAGTCAGATGGAGCTCCGGTGTGCATTGCCTTCATAGGCCTGCTGTAGCTAAGCCTAATAATAGCCATTCCATACCAAACCTTCACAAAAGTTGCTTAACTGTATTGGGTAATATCAAAAGTAAGGGAAGTCATTGTTTATTTAAGTGATAATGCCTGAGAAGCCGGTGTTTGGAGGATATATTGGCACGTGTGAGGGCTGGCAAACCGTGCCAATACATCCTCCAAACACCGGCTTTGAGGGCATTATCACTTTTATACAACGGGTTACCAACATATTCATATTTTCATTAAAAACATGATTTTGATTAATTTCTTCATACTATTTCATCCTTCCACAAGATATAGTCCCGACACAAATCTAGGGTTGCTAGAGACATGACCCAGTCGTTCAATCTTTTTGTTCTGTATCTATGTAATGGCTGGCAACGTTCTTATCCCTTGCTTGCTAGCTAGCCAACTACGGCTAACTTACAGTCACGTCAAACAGTGCAGCCAGAATAATAACAGTAGCTGCATTTGCATTTGCATTTGCTTAAGCTGTTTTCTAGTGACATTTATTTGGGTATATCCATAACAATGAGCTGATGAGGCGCAATTTCGCCTTGCATAGAAAATGTGCTCTCGTCAGGACACTGTTGTTCAGAGGAGCTAGCCAACAACACAGCCAACACAATCACTTCAAACTGAAGCTGGAAAGACTGCAAATTAGCTGCGTTTCGTTTTACCTTTTTTTCAATGTACCTTTTTTTGTATATATCCATAAAAATGATGCCAGCTGATTCATGATTTCGACTGGCTGAGAAACGCTGCATGCCTGTCTGGCTCGTCCCGACATGTTCATTACTATGGGACAGCAGGAGATCAAATTTGAATATTGAAACAATGTTGCAAATGTCGGAGAGACCGGCAGAAAGGTTTATACAAATCTCCACTGTTGAAAACGAAATGGTAGTCTAAAAGAAATGTGATATAATGTCTAGATGCTTTTTATAGCGGAGATCAAGTTTATAAGTTGCCTGACTGGGCTGATGAGACAGTGGATTGCACAGTCAGATGGAACAGAGTATATAGGCATTTTAAAGTCATATATTTAGCCGGTGGCAACTTGTGGAATAGACACCGTTGGGAATGCGGTTTTAACCAATCAGCATTCAGGATTAGACCCACTCGTTGTATTAAGGGAAAATACGAACAGGTTATTATATTGCGGCATTAAATTAAGTTTCCTCTTTGGTTTTTCCTTTTCATGGTTTGATTGTGAGTAGCCCAATAGTAGGCCTACCGGTAATTCTATTATGTTGTGGCAAACATTAAAGTTGGAGCTTAAATTTGGCCAAAGAAAATGGCTCAACAGAATGAAACAAAACACTTGATGCATATTTAAAGAACTGGTTTAAACCTTCACAAACGTTTTGAAGAGGCCTATATTGCAGCAATTACCACAAAGGCGAGTTCCTACCGTAGGCCTACCCAACAAATGACAGCAATAGGCTAATGATCCTTATTTCACAACAGGCCTTTGAACGTGTTAACCCTCGCAAGGCTGCCAGCCCAGACGGCATCCCTGGTCCTCAGAGCTAGCGCAGACCAGCTGGCTGGTGTGTTTACGGGCATATTCAATCTCTCCCTATCCCAGTCTACTGTCCCCACATGCTTCAAGATGGCCACAATTGTTCCTGTACCCAAGAAAGCAAAGGTAACTGAACTAAACGACTATTGCCCCGTAGCACTCACCTCTGTCATCATGAAGTGCTTTGAGAGACTAGTCAAGGGTCATATCACCTCTACCTTACCTGCCACCCTAGACCCACTTCAATTTGCTTACCGCCCCAATAGATCCAATCTCCATCACTCTGCCCTATCCCATCTGGACAAGAGGAATACCTATGTAAGAATGCTGTTCATTGACTATAGCTCAGCATTCAACACCATAGTACCCTCCAAGCTCATCATTAAGCTTGAGGCCCTTGGTCTGAACCCCGCCCTGTGCAACTGGGTCCTGGACTTCCTGACGGGCCGCCCCCAGGTGGTGAAGGTAGGAAACAACACCTCCACTTCGCTGATCCTAAACACTGGGGCCCCACAAGGGTGCGTGCTCAGCCCACTCATGTACTCCCTGTTCACCCATGACTGCGTGGCCAAGCACGCCTCCAACTCAATAATCAAGTTTGCAGACGACACAACAGTAGTAGGCTTGATTACCAACAATGACGAGACAGCCTACAGGGAGGAGGTGAGGGCTCTGGGAGTGTGGTGGCAGGAAAATAACCTCTCACTCAACGTCAACAAAACAAAGGAGATGACCGTTGACTTCAGGAAACAGCAGAGGGTGCACCCCCTATCCACATCGACAGGACCGCAGTGGAGAAGGTGGAAAACTTCAAGTTCCTTGGCGTACACATCACTGACAAACTGAAATGGACCACTCACACAGACAGTGTGGCGAAGAAGGCACAACAGAGCCTCTTCAACCTCAGGAGGCTAAATAAATTTGGCTTGGCACCTACAACCCTCACAAACTTTTACAGATGCACAATTGAGAGCATCCTGTCGGGCTGTATCACCGCCTGGTACAGCAACTGCACCGCCCGCAACTGCAAGGCCCTCCATTACCGGGGGCAAACTACCCGCCCTCCAGGACACCTACAGCACCCGATGTCACAGGAAGGCCAAAAAGATCATCAAGGACATCAACCACCCGAGCCACTGCCTGTTCACCCCGCTATCATCCAGAAGGCGAGGTCAGTACATGTGCATCAAAGCTGGGCCCGAGAGACAGAAAAACTGCTTCTATCTCAAGGCCATCAGACTGTTAAACAGCCATCACTAGCACATTAGAGGCTGCTGCTGCCTATTGAAATCACTGGCCACTTTAAGAAATGGAACACTAGCCAGTTTAATAATGTTTACATATCTTGCATTACTCATCTCATACATATACAGTGAGGGAAAAAATATTTGATCCCCTGCTGATTTTGTACGTTTGCCCACTGACAAAGAAATTATCAGTCTATAATTTTAATGGTAGGTTTATTTGAACAGTGAGAGACAGAATAACAACAAAAAATCAATCAATCAGATTCCAAACTCTCCACCATGGCCAAGACCAAAGAGCTCTCCAAGGATGTCAGGGACAAGATTGTAGACCTATACAAGGCTGGAATGGGCTACAAGACCATCGCCAAGCAGCTTGGTGAGAAGGTGACAACAGTTGGTCACATAATTAGTTAAATAAAGTCCACCTGTGTGCAATCTAATTGTCACATGATCTGTCACATGATCTCAGTATATATACACCTGTTCGGAAAGGCCCCAGAGTCTGCAACACCACTAAGCAAGGGGCACCACCAAGCAAGCGGCAACATGAAGACCAAGGAGCTCTCCAAACAGGTCAGGGACAAAGTTGTGGAGAAGTACAGATCAGGGTTGGGTTATTGATATGACGTGTTTTATACAGGATTTGTTAATATGACTGATATTGTGTGTTGCATAGGATTTTGAGGATGAGGACATTCCATTTATTTATGTCACTGGTGGGTGCCAGAAGGTCTGCGTGCCAAGAAGGCTGGGAGGCAACTGATGTTAATTTCAGAATGAGTATGTGATGGAATGTCCTGACTAAGGCGCAAGATGATACCATCTAGGGTGATACTATTGTAGTTGGGAGTGACACCCAATAATGGTTGGCAACTGTTAGATAGAATTAGCTTACAAAGCAGTATATAAACAGAGATTTTGTATGCCTATCATTTAAATGGCAAGAGGCAATTGACTTGTGTCTTGTTATGTTGAATCCGGTACCGTATTTATTAAATACATGTATCAACTCTCCATCTAAGTGTTTAACTATTTTCTTTCATCCTGAATTCCTTGATACCAGAGAACTCATCATAACAGATTGGCGTCTAAACGAACAGGATACAGTTTACGGCCGAACTGACAGGTAAGCAGACTTTCATTTTTTAAATTATGTTAAAATCTGCTTATCTGTGGTAAAGCTGAACTGTAAAGAACGTTTAAAATTCAATATTTTTTGTTAAAGATTAGAGTCTTTGTAAAAGCCCTATCAGTTAAAATAAGCCATAATTGATTAAGGGAGTGACAACACTATAGAGGAGAAGTACAAATTAAGGAGGTTCAGTCCTCTGAGAGTTAGAGTACCTTGGTGAAGAGAGAATTCGTCCTTTGTGAATTACTCAAAATGGGCAGGAGAGAGAAAACAATAACTCACATGATATAAGACTCATGCAGATACAATTAAGCATATTGCATCATGGCACCAATGACAAAGTAGACAAATGAAATTTTAATAAAGATGAAGGTGGGGATTTGATTCAAATATTTAATTACTAACATTGCATGAATTAATATATAAATATGGGGAGTCAACTCAGTAGACCGGTATCTGGCAAGACAGTAACAATTAAGAATAAATCTGAGCTTGATTTACCTCGAAGAGAGCGAAAGGAAATGACGAAAAAATTACAGACAAATCCACATCTAAAACAAGTCACTTTTAAAAGTATTGAAAATCAGACACCGCGCGAATGGATGTTGAGTAAATTAGGATTTTTCTATGTGGAACCATATCTCAGTGATTTATCAGCATGGACAGATGATGAGTATCCTCAAGATGGTAGTTTTAAAAGGGATAAGTTACAGATAACGCAAAAATATATTATTGACAATACAGCCGTAAGCAGCCCAAAATGGGATTTAGATTATATGAAAGAGGCGTATAAAGCATGGGATTTAATGAGCGCACAATGGCCGGGTAATATAATTAGGAAGGATAAAAAAATCAGTTAGGAAATTTGGCAATTGTTGCCAATTTGGCTTACCTGGTTAAATAAAGGTGAAATAAAAAATGGAACAACAATCTACCTTATGAAAAGAGTCAGACCACATGGGCTATAAAAATATCTGACAATATGAAAGGAATTTATCCACAGTTAGCGAACTCTATTCAGCCTCCAGCTTATAGTACAGAGGATGACGTAGAAGTGGATAGCGACATATATGATTGGTTATTGATAGAATCTTACGGAAGTCAGGCTAAGAACAAAATCATTCCTAAAATCAGTTCTACATCCATGTTTCCTATAGTTAAAACAGATAACTTTGACGGTGGCGAGAGGAATGTAGGGCATTGTGGTTACAACGACTTAGTAGAGCCTTCGAAACGGCAGAAAGAAGGTTTAGGGGTAATGCAGGACGAATAGACATTGAAAAAGTGAAATATACTAGAGAAAGTATAGAAATTCAATATAAAAATATATTTGCAATAGTCAGAAAACGCCAAAACATCGATTTAAACGATAGATTAGCAAATAAAATTCTGGAATTTTTCGTTGAAGCAGTGGAACGATACCAAATAGAGAAAAATATTAAACTTCATCCAACATCCGCAGTTCAGACAAAGGATATAAAAGGAGTTTTATCTTGTATTTTAGACAGTGAAGTGAAAAATATTTCTCAGAAAGTTGAATTGATTGTGGATGATTTGGCAAGTAGAGTTAGAAATAGACAATATGAAGAGGATAATATACAGAAGGACTAAGTGATGGCACCACTTTTGGAAGATAGGGTTTTGGATAAACCGCTTACTTTAGCCGAAATTTCTCAAATTACAAAAGATGCACCTCCGCCATTAATCAACCCACTAGGATTTATAAATTGGTGGCGCACAACTTTAATGCATGGATCGATGTGTGGTAAAGACGTGAGATACATTTTAAATACTCTAATGCCAAATATTAACTTGGAAACCTTGATAACTTCATGTGATAACGATGGTCCTAGAGATGGGAAGAATCCAGAAGACAGGTTTCCTAGGTTGAGTAGGGATCATAAAGATGATCATATCGAAAAACTTAAAGTATTCTTAAAAGAACATGCTAGTCAGGAACGAGATGTGACCCAATTGTTAAATTGTAAACGTAAACCAAATGAAACAATGTCTGAATATGCAACGCGTTTTCAAAAAACATGGAGAGAGGAGGCTAAATTGGAAATCAATGATTCGGAGGACAATTTTTTCATAAGCATGTTTTTGAATGGCATGGACCAAGAGTCGGCGTATACTCTGAAACTGTCTACAGCAGAAATATATTCAATAAAACCAGTACAATTATTTAAAAAGATTAGGGAATTAGAGGCAGTAGGATTATTCAATGAGCAGAAACCTACAATTCAGGCACTACAATTTCCCCAATACAAACAGCAGGATAGAATGGTACCATTTCATCAACCTACAAACGGCCAATTTGTACCTTATAATAATAATAATAATAATAATAATAATAATAATAATAATAATAATAATAATAGAGGGAGAGGCAGGTTCAATGGTAATTCCAGAGGAGGAAGATGGAGGTTTAACAGAGACATGGATACTTGCAATTATTGTAAACAATGGGGACGTTGGGTTCGAGATTGTACTGTGCGATTACAGGATGAGGAGAGACGGCGATACGGAGATAGAGAGAGGGGGAATTGGAATCCTGCCCAACCACACCCTAATCCCCAGAAAAAACCTAGAGAGGAGACTCCAGGTAATCTTTTATGGGGACAATGATATTCAACACCGATAGGCAGGGAGAAGGGCGGCAGGTAGCTTAGTGGTTAAGAGCGTTGTGCCAGTAACCGAAAGGTCGCTGGTTCTAATCCCCGAGCTGACTAGGTGAAAAATCTGTCGATGTGCCCTTGAGCAAGGCACTTAACCCTAATTGCTCCTGTAAGTGGCTCTGGATAAGAGCGTCTGCTAAATGACTAAAATGTAAATGTAAATGAGAAGGTTAAATACATGATCAATGCCCCACAATTGCATATTTCGGATAACCCATTAGAAATGCTATGTGTATCTGGTAAAATAATTATATTTCTAATAGATACAGGGTTAACTCTGTCATGTTTAAGGCAATGAGATTTAAAGTGTCCTTTAAGTAATCAGATGGTCCAGTCTATCGGAATTAGTGGAACTCTGCAAATTGATCCTATATCTCTCCCATTACAAGTTGGTTTAGACGATATTCAATTCCAACATGTATTTATAGTAAGCACTACAACTCCTATGGCGTTGATGGGAAGAGTAAACTTAATGCGACCATTTTTTGTTCACCAGATGGCATTGAGGTACACATTCCGCCGAATAGCGCATATCAATTGATTTCTAATGGCAATCAATGTACCTATAGTGCGAAAACTACATTGGTAAAGGCAGAATTAGTGACAAAATTATTTACGATGGACGGGTTAAAAAGATTAGCGTCTTGCCATGCCGCAGCGGCAGCAATGATAATGAACATGAAAACTGTAAATATGCCTTTTTCGGTTGAAGTAATTGATGTAGAGAAAATGAAGGAAATTCCACAAAATATTTTCATATCACCACACTGACTTTTATTATTATGAAAGACACTTCTAATAATATTGTGACTTTTGTATGTGCAGTGAGGAATGATTTTACTGATATTGATGCTAATTCTTTTAGTGGGGAAAAAAAGTATTTAGTCAGCGACCAATTGTGCAAGTTCTCCCACTTAAAAAGATGAGAGGCCTGTAATTTTCATCATAGGTACACGTCAACTATGACAGACAAATTGAGAAAAGCAAATCCAGAAAATCACATTGTAGGATTTTTTATGAATTTATTTGCAAATTATGGTGGAAAATAAGTATTTGGTCACCTACAAACAAGCAAGATTTCTGGCTCTCACAGACCTGTAACTTCTTCTTTAAGAGGCTCCTCTGTCTTCCACTCGTTACCTGTATTAATTGCACCTGTTTGAACTTCTTATCAGTATAAAAGACACCTGTCCACAACCTCAAGCAGTCACACTCCAAACTCCACTATGGCCAAGACCAAAGAGCTGTCAAAGGACACCAGAAACAAAATTGTAGACCTGCACCAGGTTGGGAAGACTGAATCTGCAATAGGTAAGCAGCTTGGTTTGAAGAAATCAACTGTGGGAGCAATTATTAGGAAATGGAAGACATACAAGACCACTGATAATCTCCCTCGATCTGGGGCTCCACGCAAGATCTCACCCCATGGGGTCAAAATGATCACAAGAACGGTGAGCAAAAATACCAGAACCACACGGGGGGACCTAGTGAATGACCTGCAGAGAGCTGGGACCAAAGTAACAAAGCCTACCATCAGTAACACACTACGCCGCCAGGGACTCAAATCCTGCAGTGCCAGACGTGTCCCCCTGCTTAAGCCAGTACATGTCCAGGCCTGTCTGAAGTTTGCTAGAGTGCATTTGGATGATCCAGAAGAGGATTGGGAGAATGTCATATGGTCAGATGAAACCAAAATATAACTTTTTGGTAAAAACTCAACTCGTCATGTTTGGAGGACAAAGAATGCTGAGTTGCATCCAAAGAACACCATACCTACTGTGAATCATGGGGGTGGAAACATCATGCTTTGGGGCTGTTTTTCTGCAAAGGGACCAGGACGACTGATCCGTGTAAAGGAAAGAATTAATGGGGCCATGTATCGTGAGATTTTGAGTGAAAACCTCCTTCCATCAGCAAGGGCATTGAAGATGAAACGTGGCTGGGTCTTTCAGCATGACAATGATCCCAAACACACCGCCCGGGCAACGAAGGAGTGGCTTCGTAAGAAGCATTTCAAGGTCCTGGAGTGCCTAGCCAGTCTCCAAATCTCAACCCCATAGAACATCTTTGGAGGGAGTTGAAAGTCCGTGTTGCCCAGCGACAGCCCCAAAACATCACTGCTCTAGAGGAGATCTGCATGGAGGAATGGGCCAAAATACCAGCAACAGTATGTGAAAACCTTGTGAAGACTTACAGAAAATGTTTGACCTGTGTCATTGCCAACAAATGGTATATAACAAAGGATTGAGAAACTTTTGTTATTGACCAAATACTTATTTTCCACCATAATTTGCAAATAAATTCATAAAAAATCCTACAATGTGATTTTCAGGATTTTTTATTCTCCTTTTGTCTGTTATAGTTGACGTGTACCTATGATGAAAATTACAGGCCTCTCTCATCTTTTTAAGTGGGAGAACTTGCACAATTGGTGGCTGACTAAATACTTTTTTTCCCCACTGTACATGCTCTAGTTAATGCAATTAATTCCGCAGCCTGAGCTGATGAAACCGGTATTATGCAGTGGGGAGAACAAGTATTTGATACACTGCCGATTTTGCAGGTTTTCCTACTTACAAAGCATGTAGAGGTCTGTAATTTTTATCATATGTACATTTCAACTGTGAGAGACGGAATCTAAAACAAAAATCCAGAAAATCACATTGTATGATTTTTAAGCAATTAATTTGCATTTTATTGCATAACATAAGTATTTGATACATCAGAAAAGCAGAACTTAATATTTGGTACAGAAACCTTTGTTTGCAATTACAGAGATCATACGTTTCCTGTAGGTCTTGACCAGGTTTGCACACACTGCTGCAGGGATTTTGGCCCACTCCTCCATACAGACCTTCTCCAGATCCTTCAGGTTTCAGGGCTGTCGCTGGGCAATACAGACTTTCAGCTCCCTCCAAAGATGTTCTATTGGGTTCAGGTCTGGAGACTGGCTAGGCCACTCCAGGACCTTGAGATGCTTCTTACGGAGCCACTCCTTAGTTGCCCTGGCTGTGTGTTTCGGGTCGTTGTCATGCTGGAAGACCCAGCCACGACCCATCTTCAATGCTCTTACTGAGGGAAGGAGGTTGTTGGCCAAGATCTCGCGATACATGGCCCCATCCATCCTCCCCTCAATAAGGTGCAGTCGCCCCTTTGCAGAAAAGCATCCTCAAAGAATGATGTTTCCACCTCCATGCTTCACGGTTGGGATGGTGTTCTTGGGGTTGTACTCATCCTTCTTCTTCCTCCAAACACGGCGAGTGGCATTTAGACCAACAAGCTCTATTTTTGTCTCATCAGACCACATGACCTTCTCACATTCCTCCTATGGATCATCCAGATGGTCATTGGCAAACTTCAGATGGGCCTGGACATGCACTGGCTTGAGCAGGGGGACCTTGAGTGCGCTGCAGGATTTTAATCCATGACGGCATAGTGTGTTACTAATGGTTTTCTTTGAGACTGTGGTCCCAGCTCTCTTCAGGTCATTGACCAGGTCCTGCCGTGTAGTTCTGGGCTGATCCCTCACCTTCCTCATGATCATTGATGCCCCACAAGGTGAGATCTTGCATAGAGCCCCAGACCGAGGGTGATTGACCGTCATCTTGAACTTCTTCCATTTTCTAATAATTGCGCCAACAGTTGTTGCCTTCTCACCAAGCTGCTTGCCTATTGTCCTGTAGCCCATCCCAGCCTTGTGCAGGTCTACAATTTTATCCCTGATGTCCTTACACAGCTCTCTGGTCTTGGCCATTGTGGAGAGGTTGGAGTCTGTTTGATTGAGTGTGTGGACAGGTGTCTTTTATACAGGTAACGAGTTCAAACAGGTGCAGTTAATACAGGTAATGAGTGGAGAACAGGAGGGCTTCTTAAAGAAAAACTAACAGGTCTGTGAGAGCCGGAATTCTTACTGGTTGGTAGGTGATCAAATACTTATGTCATGCAATAAAATGCAAATTAATTACTTAAAAATCATACAATGTGATTTTCTGGCAGTGTATCAAATACTTGTTCTCCCCACTGTATATACCACTATTGGAGAATATATTATTGTGGCAGTGGAGTGCGGTGTGAATTGTTTGGTTTAAGTAATGTTATCCACTACTGTTCAAAAGTTTGGGGTCACTTAGAAATGTCCTAATTTTCGAAAGAAAAGCAATTTTTTTGTCCATAAAAATAACAGAAAATTGATCAGAAATACAGTGTAGACATTGTTAATGTTGTAAAATGCTATTGTAGATGGAAACAGCTGATTTTTTATGGAATATCTACATTGGCGTACAGAGGCCCATTATCAGCAACCATCAGTCCTGTGTTCCAATGGCACGTTGTGTTTGCTAATTTTATCATTTTAAAAGGCTAATTGATCATTAGAAAACCCTTTTGCAATTATGTTAGCACAGCTGAAAACTGTTGTGCTGATTAAAGAAGCAATAAAACTGGCCTTCTTGAGACTAGTTGAGTATCTGGAGCATCAGCAATTGTGGGTTCGATTACAGAATCAAAATGGCCAGAAACCAATAACTTTCTTCTGAAACTCATCAGTCTATTCTTGTTCTGAGAAATGAAGGATATTCCATGTGAGAAATTGCCAAGAAACTGAAGATCTCGTACAACGCTGTGTACTACTCCCTTCACAGAACAGTGCAAACTGGCTCTAACCAGAATAGAAAGAGGAGTGGGAGGCCCCGGTGCACAACTGAGCAAGAGGACAAATACATTAGAGTGTCTAGTTTGAGAAACAGACGCCTCACAGGTCCTCAACTGGCAGCTTCATTAAATAGTACCCGCAAAACACCAGTCTCAACAGTGAAGAGGCGACTCCGGGATGCTGACCTAGGCAGAGTTGCAAAGAAAAAGTCCAGTGTCTGTGTTCTTTTGCCCATCTTAATCTTTTATTTTTATTGGCCAGTCTGAGATATGGCTTTTTCTTTGCAACTCTGCCTAGGTCAGCATCCCGGAGTCGCCTCTTCACTGTTGACGTTGAGACTGGTGTTTCACGGACCAGGCAAGGAGGGCAATAATCAAAGAGGCAACAAATAGACCAAAGATAACCCTGAAGGAGCTGCAAAGCTCCATAGCGGAGATTGGAGTATCTGTCCATAGGACCACTTTAAGCCGTACACTCCACAGAGCTGGGCTTCACGGAAGAGTGGCCAGATAAAAGCCATTGCTTAAAGAAAAAAATCAGCAAACACGTTTGGTGTTCGCCAAAAGGCATGTGGGAGACTCCCCAAACATATGGAAGAAGGTACTCTGGTCAGATGAGACTAAATGTAAGCTTTTTGGCCATCAAGGAAAACGCTATGTCTGGCACAAACCCAACACCTCTCATCACCCCGAGAACACCATCCCCACATCGATGGGGATGTTCTTCATCGGCAGGGACTGGGAAACTGGTCAGAATTGAAGGAATGATGGATGGCGCTAAATACAGGGAAATTCTTGAGGGAAACCTGTTTCAGTCTTCCAGAGATTTGAGACTGGGACGGAGGTTCACCTTCCAGCAGGACAATGACCCTAAGCATACTGCTAAAGCAACACTCGAGTGGTTTAAGGGGAAACATTTAAATGTCTTGGAATGGCCTAGTCAAAGCCCAGACCTCAATCCAATTGAGAATCTGTGGTATGACTTAAAAGATTGCTGTACACCAGCGGAACCCATCCAACTTGAAGGATCTGGAGCAGTTTTGCCTTGAAGAATGGGCAAAAATCTCAGTGGCTAGATGTGCCAAGCTTATAGAGACATGCCCCAAGAGACTTGCAGCTGTAATTTCTGCAAAAGGTGGCTCTACAAAGTATTGACTTTGGAGGGGTGAATAGTTATGCACACTCAAGTTCAGTTTTTTTGTCTTATTTCTTGTTTGTTTCACACACAAACAATATTTTGCATCTTCAAAGTGGTAGGCATGTTGTGTAAATCAAATGATACAAACCCCCCAAAAAATCTATTTTAATTCCAGGTTGTAAGGAAACAAAATAGGAAAAATGCCAAGGGGGGTGAATACTTTCGCAAGCCACTGTATATACACAGGGTACCAGTACAGAGTCGATGTGCAGCGGTAGGAGGTAATTGAGGTAGATATGTACATATAGGCGGGGGTAAAGGCACTAGGCAACAGGATAGATAATAAACAGTAGCAGCAGCGTATGTGATGAGTCAAAAGAGTAAGTGCAAAAAGGGAAAGTGGATACCTAGTCAGCTGCACAACTGAATGCATTCAACCGAAACGTGTCTACTGCATTTAACCCAACCCCTCTGAATCAGAGAGGTGCGGGGGACTGCCTGAATCGACATCCACGTCATCGGCGCATGTGGAGCAGTTGTTGTTGGGGGTTAACTGCCTTGCTCAAGGGCAAAAAGGCACATTGCCGGCTCGAGGATTCGAACCAGCAGGTTCGCTACTGCGAGTTGGCTACTGACCCAACACTTTTAACTGATAGGCTACTTTCTGCAGATAGTTAAATAGTTAACCAATAGCTACCCATACTAATTATTTAGCAGAATGGCTTGGGGGTAGAAGCTATTCAGGGTCCTGTTGGTTCCAGCCCTGCGGTAGCAGAGAGAACAGTCTGACTTGGGTGGCTGGAGTCTTCCTCTGACACCGTATAGAGGTCCTGGATGGCAGGAATCTTGGCCCCAGTGATGTACTAGGCGGTATGCACTACCCTCTGTAGCGCTTTGCCTTCGGATGCCAAGTAGTTTCCATATCAAGCAGTGATGCAGCCAGTCAAGACACCCAACGGTGCAGCTGTATAACTTTTTGAGGATCTGAGGGCCCATGCCAAATATTTTCAGCTGCCTGAGGGGGAAGAGGTGTTGTCATGCCTTCTTCACGACTGTATTAGTGTGTGAGGCCCATGATAATTGCTTAGTGATGTGGACACTGAGGAACTTGAAGCGCTCGACCCGCTCCACTACAGCCCCATCGATGTGGATGCTTCCTCCGTTTCCTGTAGTCCACGATCAGCTCGTTTGTCTTGCTGACGTTGAGGAGAGGTTGTTGTCCTGGCACCATACTGCCAGGGCACTGACCTCCTCCCTATAGGCTGTCTCATCGTCGTCGGTGATCTGGCCAACCACCGTGGTGTCGTCAGCAAACTTAATGATGGTGTTGCTGTTGTGCGTGGCCACGCAGTCGTGGGTGAACAGGGAGTACAGGAGGGGATAAAGCACACACCCCTAAGGGGCACCCGTGTTGCGGGTTAGCTTGGCGGATGTGTTGTTGCCTACACTCACCACCTGGGGGCGGCCTGTCAGGAAGTCCAGGATCCAGTTGCAGAGGGAGGTGTTCAGTCCCAGGGTCCTGAGCTTAGTGATGAGCTTGGAGGGCACTATGGTGTTGAACGCTTAACTATAGTCAATGAACAGAATTCTCACATAGGTGTTCCTCTTGTCCAGGTGGGAGAGGGCAGTGTGGAGTGTAATAGAGATTGCATCATCTGCGGATCTGTTGGGGCGGTATGCAAATTGGATTGGGTCCAGGGTGTCTGGGATGATGGTGTTGATGTGAGCCATGACCAGCCTTTCAAAGCATTTCATGGCTACAAATGTGAGTGCTATGGGGTGACAGTCATTTAAACTTGCCGTTATTGGGTACAGGGACTTTGGTCGTCTGCTTGAAACATGTAGGTATTACAGACTGGGTCAGGGAGAAAATGAAAAATGTCAGTGAAGACACTTGCCAGCTGGTCTGCGAATGTTCCAAGTATGCATCCTGGTAATCAGTCTGGCCCCACGGCCTTGTCAATGTTAACCTGTTTAAAGGTCTTACTCACATTGGCTACAGAGTGCGAGATCACACAGTCGTCCGGAACAGCTAGTGCTCTCATGCATGGTTCAGTGTTGCTTTCCTCGAAGCGAGCATAGAATACATTTAGCTAATCTGGTAGGCTCGTGTCACTGGGTTCCCTTTGTAATCCGTGATAGTTTGCAAGTCTGCCACATCCGACGAGTGTCACAGCCGGCGTAGTAGGATTCGATCCTAGTCCTGTATTGACGTCTTTACTGTTTGATGGCTCGTCGAAGGTCGTAGCAGGGTTTCTTATAAGCGTCCGGATTAGTGTCCCGCTACTTCAAAGTGGCAGCTCTAGCCTTTAGCTCAGTGCGGATGTTGCCTGTAATCCATGGCTTCTGGTTGGGATATGTACGTATGGTCACTGTGGGGACGACGTTGTCAATGCACTTACTGTATTAATGAAGCCAGTGATTGATGTGGTAAACTCCTCAATGTTATCGGATGAATCCCGGAACATATTCCAGTCTGTGCTAGCGAACAAGCCTGTTGCTTAGCATCCGCTTCATCTGACCACTTCCACTTCCTGTTTGAGTTTTTGCTTGTAAGCAGGAATCAGGAGGATAGAGTTATGGTCAGATTTGCCAAATGGAGGGCAAGTGAGAGCTTTGTATGCGTCTGTGTGTGTGGAGTAAAGGTAATCTAGAGTTTTGTCGCCTCTAGTTGCACAGGTGACATGCTGGTAGAAATGAGGAAAGACGGATTTCAGTTTCCCTGCATTCAAATCACCAGCCACTAAGAGCGCCGCAACTGGATGTGCATTTCCTTGCTTGCTTATACAGCTTGTTGAGTGGGGTCTTAGTGCCAGCGTCGGTTTGTGGTGGTAAATAAACAGCTATGAAAAATATAGATAAACTACACTGAACATAAATATAAAAACGCAACATGCAACAATTTCAAAAACTTTACTGAGTTACAGTTCATATAAGGAAATCAGTCAATTGAAATGAATTCATTAGGCCCTAATCTATGGATTTCACATGACTGGGAATAGAGATATGCATCTGTTGGTCACAAATACCTTACAATAATGTAGGGGCGTGGATCAGAAAACCAGTCAGTATCTGGTGTGTCCACCATTTGCCTCATGCAGCGCAACACATTTGCTTCAAGCTGATCAGGCTGTTGATTGTGGCCTGTGGAATGCTGTCCCAGTCCTCTTCAATGGCTCATGGGAAGTTGCTGGATATTGGAACACGCCGTCGATCAAGAGCATCCCAAGCATGCTCAATGGGTGGCATGTCTGGTGAGTGTGCAGGACATTGGAAGAACTGGGACATTTTCAGCTTCCAGGAATTGTGTCCAGATCCTTGCGACATGGGGCTGTGCATTATCATGCTGAAACATGAGGTGATGGCGGCGGATGAATGGAATGACAATGGGCCTCAGGATCTCGTCACAGTATGTCTGTGCATTCAAATTGCCATTGATAAAATGCAATTGTGTTCATTGTCCGAAGCGTATGCCTCCCCATAGCCTAACCCCACCGCCACCATGGGGCACTCTGTTTACAACGTTGACGGGACCGCTGTGGAGCAGGTGGGAAGCTTCAAGTTCCTCTGCGTACACATCACTGACGATCTGAAATGGTCCACCCACACAGACAGTGAGGTGAAGAAGGCTGAATAAATGTAGGTTGGCACCTAAAACCCCCACAACCTTTTACAGATGCACAATAGAGTGCATCATGTCGGGCTGTATCACCGCCTGGTACGGCAACTGCACCGCCCGCAATCGCAGGGCTCTCCAGAGGGTGGTGCGGTCTGCCCAACACATCACCGGGGGCAAACTACCTGCCCTCCAGGACACCTACAGCACCCGATGTCACAGGAAGGCCAAACAGATCATCAAGGACATCAACCACCCGAGCCACTGCCTGTTCACCCCGCTATCATCCAGAAAGTGAGGTCAGTACAGGTGCATCGAAGCTGGGACAGAGAGACTGAAAAACAGCTTCTATCTCAAGGCCATCAGACTGTTAAATAGCCATCACTAGGCAGCTTCCACCTGATTACATAACCCTGCACCTTCGAGGCTGCTGCCCCATATACATAGACTTGAAATCACTGGCCAGTTTAATAATGGAACACTAGTCACTCTAATAATGTTTACATATTTTTGCTTTACTCATCTCATATGTATATACTGCATTCTATTTTACTGTATTTTAGTCTGTGCCACTCATACATCGCTCATCCTAATATTTCAAATATTTATATATTCCTGAATTAAATCATTTTACTTTTAGGTTGTGTGTCTTGTTGTAAATTGTTAGATATGCTGCACTGTTGGAGCTAGAAACACAAGCATTTCACTACACCCACAATAACATCTGCTAAACATGTGTATGTGACGAATAACATTTGATTTGACATCAACAAACCGCTCACCCACAAAACGCCATCTGCCCGGTACAGTTGAAACAGGGATTCATCGGTGAAGAGCACACCTTTCCAGCGTGCCAGTGGCCATCGAAGGTGCAAATTTGCCCACTGAAGTCGGTTATGACGCCGATCTGCAGTCAGGTCAAGACCCTGGTGAGGACGACGAGCACGCAGATGAGCTTCCCTGAGACGGTTTCTGACAGTTTGTGCAGAATTTATTCTGTTGTGCAAACCCACAGTGTTAATCAGCTGTCCAAGTGGTAGGTCTCAGACGATCCCGCAGGTGAAGAAACCGGATGTGGAGGTCCTGGGCTGGTGTGGTTACACGTGGTCTGTGGTTGTGAGGCCGGTTGGACGCACTGCCAAATTCTCTAAAACGATGTTGGATGCGGCTTATGTTAGAGAAATTAACATTCAATTCTCTGGCAACAGCTTTGGTGGACATTCCTGCAGTCAGCATGCCAATTGCACGCTCCCTCAAAACTTGAGACATCTGTATCATTGTGTTGTGTGACAAATCTGCAAATTTTAGTGGCCTTTTATTGTCCCCAGCACAAGGTGCACCTGTGTAATGATCATGCTGTTTAATCAGCTTCTAGATATGCCACACGTCAGGTAGATGGATTATCTTGGCAAAGGAGATATGCTCACTAACAGGGATGTAAACTAATTTGCACATCATTTTAGAGAACTAAGCTTTTTGTGCGAATGGAAAATGTGTGACCAACACTTGACATGTTGCGTTTATATTTTTGTTCAGTATAGTATGGTCCACAGCTTATCATGAGGAAGTCTAACAGAGATTGTCTCTTTGTTAACAACAGCTGGTGCGCAAACACCTCCCCCCTTAACTTTACCCGAAGCTGCAGTTCGGTCTTGACGATGCATGGAAAAACCAGCTAGACGTATATTATCCATGTCCTTAATAATAATAAATAATAATAGTATTTCTTGCAGTTAAATGATACACCAAATGTTAATTTTGTTCAAATAGATTTCTGTACGATTTCTTTCTTTCAGCATCTTGAGAGAATGTGAACGCGCTGTTAGGGACCGTGCAAATGTGCTGTCTTTGTCAGCGACATAAAAGCTTACAGTTGGCTATTTCAACCACATAAAATATGCATAAAAGACAAACTGAAATCTTATCAAATTGGACTGCTTTCACATGCAGCTTTTCATTTTCTTGAAACTGGTCAAACAGATGTAATTAGGAAATTTTGCAGGGAAAATCTTTCCGCTCTTTTAGAGTTAGGCTATTGCATTTTCTCCCTGGGCCTTACACGTCCTCGCTCTGTGAGTAAAAATGGAAGAGAACTTTACAGATGTGAACTAGATTAGGCCTATTAGTGATGCATTCATTTTATCGATTTATTACATTGTTCTGGTGAGCACCCCTTTTTTTTTTTCTAGGGCAACAAGTAATTACAGAAAAAAGCTATGTGTAGGCATATCTAATTATAGACAAGTTGTCTAACAAACAGCCTACCAAATGTCGGAAATTATATGCAGAAAAATTGCCTGAGTAGGCAGATGACTGCCCGGGACACACGCGGACAGCAGTAGACGCATCAATCAATTCGGGCTACAAGTGTGCCTAATGACAATCGCCAAATGTCATAACACTTTTGGTGTTTTAATAAAATCTTTACATTCATCAAATGGCTGTACGTGTACGTTTTCGATGCTGGAATCAATATAGAGTGGATTTTGGTTGGCCGTTATCCAGATTTTCATACCTTCATACCGTTTCTGTACCATACAGGGGTATACGGTATTACCGGCAGTGCACACAAGGGGGAGCTATTTCTTTCCGAATGTATATATATTTTTTTAAATAATAAAGTATGCTAACAAATGCTAACAAAGTACAGTCGTGGTCAAAAGTTTTGAGAATGACACAAGTATTGGTCTCCACAAAGTTTGCTGCTTCAGTGTTCTTAGATCTTTATGTCAGTAGTTACTATGGTACACTGAAGTATAATTACAAGTATTCCATAAGTGTCTTTCATTGACAATGACATTCAGTTTATGCAAAGAGTCAATATTTGCGGTGTTAACGCTTCTTTTTCAAGACCTCTGCAATCCGCCCTGGCATGCTGTCAATTAACTTCTGGGCCACATCCTGACTGATGGCAGCCCATTCTTGCATAATCAATGCTTGGAGTGGTGTTTTGTTTGTCCACCTGCCTCTTGAGGATCGACCACAAGTTCTCAATGGGATTAAGGCCTGGGGAGTTTCCTGGCCATGGACCCAAAATGTCGATGTTTTGTTCCCCGAGCCACTTAGTTATCACTTTTGCCTTATGGCAAAGTGCTCCATCATGCTGGAAAAGGCATTGGTCGTCACCAAACTGTTCTTGGATGGTTGGGAGAAGTTGCTCTCGGAGGATGTGCTGGTACCATTCTTTATTCATGGCTGTGTTCTTAGGCAAAATTGTGAGTGAGCCCACTCCATTGGCTGAGAAGCAACCCCACACATGAATGGTCTCAGGATGCTTTACTGTTGGCATGACACAGGACTGATGGTAGCGCTCACCTTGTCTTCTCCGGACAAGGTGTTTTCCGGATGGCCCAAACAATCGGAAAGGGGATTAATCAGAGAAAATGACTCTAACCCAGTCCTCAGCAGTCCAATCCCTGTACCTTTAGCAGAATATCAGTCTGTCCCTGATGTTTTTCCTGGAGAGGAGTGGCTTCTTTGCTGCCCTTCTTGACACCAGGCTATCCTCCAAAAGTCTTCGCCTCACTGTGCGTGCAGATGCACGCACACCTGCCTGCTGCCATTCCTGAGCAAGCTCTGCACTGGTGGTGCCCCGATCCCGCAGCTGAATCAACTTTAGGAGATGGTCCTGGTGCTTGCTGGACTTTCTTGGGCGCCCTGACGCCTTCTTCACAACAATTGAACCTCTCTCCTTGAAGTTCTTGATGATCTGATAAATGGTTGATTTAGGTGCAATCTTACTAGCAGCAATATCCTTGCCTGTGAAGCCCTTTTTGTGCAAAGCAATGCTGATGGCACGTGTTTCCTTGCAGGTAACCATGGTTGACAGAGGAAGAACAATGATTTCAAGCACCACCCTCCTTTTAAAGCTTCCAGTCTGTTATTCTGACTCAATCAGCATGACAGAGTGATCTCCAGCCTTGTCCTCGTCAACACTCTCACCTGTGTTAAAAAGAGAATCACTGACATGATGGCAGCTGGTCCTTTTGTGGCAGGGCTGAAATGCTTGTTCATTTTCATGGCAAAGAGGGACTTTGCAATTAATTGCAATTCATCTGATCACTCTTCATGACATTCTGGAGTATATGCAAATTGCCATCATCAACACTGAGGCAGCAAACTTTGTGGAGACCAATACTTGTGTCATTCTCAAAACTTTTGACCACGACTGTACTAGCAAATTCTCAATGCGGACGCTAGCTAAATGCTAACAAGCGAACATAAACTAATTGCAAGGACAGACACCCCAGCTCATGAAGTTATACAACTATCTCAAAAGGTTTGCTTCACACACAAAACAGATATTAGACAGCAAGGATATTGATCCAGGAGTGGATTGATTGTCTCTGCTGTAACCAAGAAGCTTGATCTTGCAAGCTAGCCAATTAGCTAGCAAGTTAGTAAACGAAATGCATAGCTGGATCCCTGATCCCCGCCGAATTTGGCCCGCGGGTGGTTTTATTTTTCACCTCTCTTGTGCTGCACAACAGTGGATCGTCACGAAACTTTTCGTTTGCTCCGTGTGCTCTTTGTAAACAAACATACCATGTGACTGGCTCAATCAGCTACTTCGGGGAACGGGAACGGCTTCATAATGAAAAAATTATGCAACAGGCAAAATGAAGAACGTGTTCTGCTTTATCTATTAACCTAGTGCACAAATTGACAGCAGATATTTCTTTGAAAATAACTAATATTCACATTTATTTAAAAAAACTAGCTAAAATAGTTTCAGCGGTATTGACGTTATTGAAAAGTATTGACGGTATTGAAAATCATACTGTGGGTATTTCTAAATACCTATATGTGACTTGTTTCAGGAAACTAGGCGTATGTCGCACATCACTACTTTGAACATAAACATTTTTTTTTATCAAAATGCTTTTTTTTTTGGCAGAAATGCATTCTGGAACATGTGAACTTTCATGTGCCTTAATAACAAACTTGTATGCCATCTGTAAATACAATTGTTAAATTACGAGCCTAGTTGGTATAGCCACGGAAAAGGACAGGAACCTTCCCGCTAGTCATGATTGGCTGAGATAATGGATGGGCTGGACATGCCGAGAGACGAGTTCAGATTGGTCTGCCATGTAGCATGCTTCTGTCTATAACATGAGCTGCTCAGTATCTGTAAGTAATCATTTCTAACGATATCACGAAGAACTGCAATAGTGTTGCTAATGCCCCACACTTTCTGGAGGACCGAGTTTTGAAATCAGTGGAATGCCCGGTGGAAGCAGAGTATGATAGCTAAGCAGATGGAGTAAATTCTGGCGTTTGATTGCAAATATGCGGAGGGAGTAGGAAAGAGAACACACAGAAGGCTGTTGTATAAAACACCTGTCTCCGGATTACATCTTTAAACTAAGGGCAACCATGGCATCCGTGACAGAGAGGGAGAAGCGTTCATCCATGTACACAGGTAAGATAGTCTAGCTAGCTACATTTTCAGATATTATACGTTTCTAATTTTGTCAGAAAGTTGTTTTCATTGCAAGTTAAAGCATACTGTTAGCTACCTAGCTAACGTTAGCTGGCTGGCTCGCTAGCTAACGTTACATGTATGTTGTGTGTAGTACTATTATTTGCATCTCAGAAAGCTATTTGCATTGCTAGTTATAGCCTAATGTTAGCTAGCTAGCCAACATTGAACCTAGTTGGTTAGCTTTAGCTACCTGCAGATTCATGCATGGTAGTAAGGTTATGAGTTGGGATTATGGTTCATTGTTTAGCTAGCTAGCTAGCTCCATGTCTAAACAAAAGACTCCACTATGCAAGTGCCGTTTACAACTTCTGTATCCTGTGCATGTGACAAATAAACTTTGATTTTATTTGATATAGTGTGTGTTTACCAGAGATGGTAATGTGAAGAACAACATGACCTGCACCAAAGTCAAATTAGGATATAACGTTAGGCAAACAAGACAGTGTCCAAGTCCTAAAAATTATCTGGTAGAATGCCCTGCTTTTATTTCGTCACACTCACAACCGTAAGCTATTTTCTGTAATTAGCTCGCCATTAACTTAGCCAGCTAACTTAACGTGTCTTTAGTATTATGTCCATTAAAAAATATATATGCACCCGCACAGGTCCCGCACTCCCTGTAAAAAAAATAGTTCAGCTGTCTCTGCCTAGTAGTAGGTAGGCCTATCATTACAATTGACATAGTCAATAGAGTCATACTACAACATTTGCAGAGTACGACCCTACCTTACACAGAAAGCGGCACAGGTCCTAATCCAGGCACTTGTCATCTCCCGTCTGGATTACTGCAACTCGCTGTTGGCTGGGCTCCCTGCCTGTGCCATTAAACCCCTACAACTTATCCAGAACGCTGCAGCCCGTCAGGTGGCAGGTAGCTTAGTGGTTAAGAGCGTTGTGCCAGTAACCGAAAGGTCACTGGTTCTAATCCCCGAGCCGACTAGGTGAAAAATCTGCCGATGTGCCCTTGAGCAAGGCACTTAACCCTAATTGCTCCTGTAAGTCGCTCTGGATAACAGCGTCTGCTAAATGACTAAAATGTAAATGTAAAATGTGTTCAAGTTCTCTCATGTCACCCCGCTCCTCCGCACACTCCACTGGCTTCCAGTTGAAGCTCGCATCTGCTACATGGTTACATCTGCGCATGGTGCTTGCCTACGGAGCTGTGAGGGGAACGGCACCTCCTTACCTTCAGGCTCTGATCAGACCCTACACCCAAACGAGGGCACTACGTTCATCCACCTCTGGCCTGCTAGCCCCCCTACCTCTACGGAAGCACAGTCCCCGCTCAGCCCAGTCAAAGCTATTCGCTGCTCTGGCACCCCAATGGTGGAACAAGCTCCCCCACGACGCCAGGACAGCGGAGTCACTGACCACCTTCCGGAGACACTTGAAACCCTACCTCTTTGAGGAATACCTGGAATAGTATAACAGTAATCCTTCTACCAAGCCCCCCCATAAAAAAAAAAAGTGGATGTCCCACTGGCTATCCTAAGTTGAATGCACCAATTTGTAAGTCGCTCTGGATAAGAGCGTCTGCTAAATGACTTAAATGTAAATGTAGTAGGCAGTAGTACTGTAGTGTAGTTAAATAGTAGTGTTATGCACCATCCGTGTGAACTGTCTTCCCAATCCCATCAATCATTGATAGATTGATGAATTGATTGATTTATTAAAAGAAGTGTCTTCCCAATCCTTGTTACAAATCCCTCAATGAAGGGGGAAAGTGTACTGTTCTTTAGAATCTGTTCCAAAAACGTTAAAAATGTTGAACTTTCCAATAGAGAATAGGTGTGGATTGTTCACTATTGGTCTACAGCTTTGTGTGTGTGCTTCTTTATTGGCAAATTTGTCATATGCAACGTTTTTGGAACACATTCTAAAGAACATTCTTGAGAATAATACCATCCCCATATGAATCTCCCAATAGACCACATAGCCTACCAGATGTGTTGAGGGGTCCTTGTACAGCCCCAGTCAACATGTTGATCTCTGGCACGGTGTCCTCCACTGGGTCCTCTGGCAGTAGAGGGTTAATTTTAGCAGCCTTGTGTCCATGTGCTCGGTAAGCCTCCACCAGGCGCATGAGACCATGATCTGTGTAAACAGAACAGCCTTTTTAATGTAAAATTGATGTGAACTGATTTGTATTTATATGAATTCATCTATTATGATTGTAAAATGTGAAAAAATACTTCAATAAAGATTATTCAAAAATAACACTAAAAAAAAGACAATATTCCTCTAGGCTATGACAAACGTTAGCCTACTTTACAGTTAAATGCAAATTAAAGTAAGTAGTAAGTATGGTATGCAGTGACAATAAGGAATTGAATAACAACAACGACAATCTCTTCAGCAATTACAATAGGTGAATGGATAGGCCTACAATCAATAAAATATGTAGAATTAACTTTGTGTAAAGGATCCACAATTGTCCAATAGTCTTGCTTAGTTGTTTTCCCATTGAAAATGACAACGATTTATGATAGTTTAATGTTCATTATCTGCAAAACCTACTGACCTTGATTAAGTGCAGCGATATGGTCGCTCTGCAACTTCGGGTCCCCTTCGGTTTGTTTGGGTCGGTAACCGTAGACTCCTTTTTCGGTGTGATACAGACAACCGACGACCGGGCGCGCGACGCTTATGCAGTGCAAGTTTTTCAAGAATAGTAGCGCTGACATGATTTAAAATGAATAAAATAGGTAAACACTACTTAGAAGTTTACACACACTACAGAACGTAAGCCATACTGCTTACGAAAGATGGGAGTTGACACCCCACTGCAAGTGATTGGTTGAGCCGTCGGAGTGTTTCGCCAAAGATAGTACGGGATGCTCTGTGGTTTAGCCAAAGAGCAGACTGGTCAAAGACATGGGCGTAATCATTACGCCTTTTCTGTTGCAAAACGTGTCTTGAACGGATGCAAACGAAACGGGGAGGGAACTACACGAATTTGTCCAATAGGAACTCTCGTTTTCGTTGCAAAAGCAACTGTTTGGACTGATGATTAGGCCTACACCCCAGTATAGTATAGAAATTGTGGCGTGGCGTGTCGTGCAGTAAACGGATTACATTAAGGGAGTTCGATTAGAATGAACTTGGGTAAACAGATCTATTGCCGCATTCAAGTGCTAATCGGAACTACGAAACTGAAAAGTCCGACCTGCTACCTGGTTGTAGTTATACACGTGCCGTGTCAACCAGTTAGCATGTCGGAAATGTCAGTTTCCTAGTTCCGACTATCATTTGAACGTGGCATATGGTCCGGCATGTCACCGGGCAAAAGCGCCTGGCTCAAATCGAGCATGTGTCAACAAAACAGCGTGATGGATCTTTCAGAAACCCAAAGCATGTATTTTCTATAAATTATATATTACATATATATATTATTAAAAATGTGCATGAAAACGAGTCGTCTCGTTTAATGACAACAAATAATTTATTTAAGAATCCCTACTGTTGACCAATCACCGACGAAGGGCGTAGTCTTCGGTTACCTACTTTGGCTTGCCTTGAGCAACATTTCGTTAAACCCCCCATAAAAAGTACAAAACGAACAAACGTTGGCATCCAATAAATGTTGCATTATAGCCACCTACTAGACTGGAGTACAACTCCCTTATACTTTGCTTGAAAAAATTATACATACAAAAAAAAACATCTAACACTACACTCACAAAAAAGTAAATAATAATGTGTGTGTTGCGAGAGCACTGCGTTATTGGCTGAATCACGTGAGTGAGAGGAACGAAAGCAGCACGCGCGCACATTGTGACAACTTTTTACCAGTTGTAGGTAGGCTAGTTAATTGTCATTATGGAGACGCTTATTTCCAAACCTTTTTCCATAAAACATATTAATTCGCTAGAACTGATGCACATCAAGAAATAATGGAGACAAAGCACTGGAAAACAACTTTGGGTGCATTACATAAAAGCTCGGAGGTGGTTTAAACTGCATTCTAATGTTGACTGCTTAAAGGAAACGGTATCAAGCGAAGTGCTTTATGCATGCTCAGTTCTTGGGTCTCGCGCAGCCCGAGTGGAAATTTGAAATGGAAGTTATGGAACTCCCGCGTGTTTCTTTTTATGAGGAAAAGTCCTCAATGAAACTGACATTAGGCTAAATGTGGAGAATTATACATTTGCCTCTGTTGGCCATCAAGTAGCCTATTAATGTATATGCCATTGTAGGCTACCATTTTATGGAATAAATATGTTGAAATGACGATATCACTGGAGTTATTGCAAATCAATTTGTGCCACTTGTGTAGCCTACCTGGAGTGGGCAAACCAATTGAATAAATAGCCTATAACTTCAGTTTATTGTTGTTGTAGCCTTGTGTTATTATGAACACATTAGAAGATTGACCATAACAGTAGTCAGATTATGCTACAGGTTAAACTATTTCAAAAAAATAAATACTGGCTGTTGTTGACAAGCATATTCAGTTAAAATACAGTACCAGTCAAAAGTTTGGACACACCTACTCATTCCAGGGTTTTTCTTTATTTTTACTATTTTCTACATTGTAGAATAATATGAAGACATAAAAACTATGAAATAACACACATGGAATCATGTAGTAAACAAAAAAGTGTTAAACAAATCAAAATATTTTTTATATTTGAGATTCTTCAAATAGCCACCCTTTGCCTTGATTACAGCGAAAAGTGCAAATCAATCCCAGAACAACAGCAAAGGACCTTGTGAAGATGCTGGAGGAAACAGGTACAAAAGTATCTATATCCACAGTAAAACAAGTCCTATATCGACATAACCTGAAAGGCCGCTCACCAAGGAAGAAGCCACTGCTCCAAAACTGCAATAAAAAAGCCAGACTACGGTTTGCAACTGCACATGGGGACAAAGATCTTACCTTTTGGAGAAATGTCCTCTGGTCTGATGAAAAAGGGGTATGCTTGCAAGCCGAAGAACACCATCCCAACCGTGAAGCATGGGGGTGGCAGCATCATATTGTGGGGGTGCTTTGCTGCAGGAGGGACTGGTGCACTTCACAAAATAGATGGCATCATGAGGAAGGACAATTATGTGGATATATTGAAGCAACAACTCAAGACATCAGTCAGGAAGTTAAAGCTTGGTCCCAAATGGATCTTCCAAATGGACAATGACCCCTAGCATACTTCCAAGATTGTGGCAAAATGGCTTAAGGACAACAAAGTCAAGGTATTGGAGTGGCCATCACAAAGCCCTGACCTCAATCCTATAGAAAATGTGTGGGCAGAACTGAAAAAGCGTATGCGAGCAAGGAGGACTACAAACCTGACTCAGTTACACCAGCTCTGTCAGGGGGAATTGGCCCAAATTCACCCAACTTATTGTGGGAAGCTTGTGGAAGGCTACCCGACACATTTGACCCAAGTTAAACAATTTAAAGGTAATGCTACGAAATACTAATTGAGTGTATGTAAACTTCTGACCCACTGGGAATGTGATGAAAGAAATAAAAGCTGAAATAAATAATTCTCTACTATTATTCTGACATTTCACATTCTTAAAATAAAGTGGTGATCCTAACTGACCTAAGACAGGGAATTTTTACTAGGATTAAATGTCAGGAATTGTGAAAAACTGAGTTACTATGATAACCTTTCTTAATTGGCTTGATAAGGTTATGTTAAAGGGTTTATTGTATAGATATGGCAACTTCTCTCTTGCTGTGAAAAAAAAGGCCTAGTTTTCAGGCCTTTTGTGCGGGTTTTTATTGGTCATTGGTCTAGAATATTACTTGACCTGGCAACCCTGTTTACCCAGCTCATTCCCCCAGATTTAGGGTGATCACATGGCCAGGATTGTGCGGGACAGTAATTGATTTTGGCCCTTTGTCCTGCAGCCTAACAATTATGTCCCGTGATTTATCAACAAATTAAAACAACTAATTTGGGGAAAAAAGGTCCATTTGTTCAGTATTTCAGTCAGACTTCCTATTCATTTTATTTTTATTTCACCTTTATTTAACCAGGTAAGCCAGTTGAGAACAAGTTCTCATTTACAACTGCGACCTGGCCAAGATAAAGCAAAGCAGTGCGATAAAAACAACACAGAGTTACATATGGGGTAAAACAAAACAGAAAGTCAGAAGATATATATACAGTGTGTGCAAATGTAGCAAGTTATGGAGGTAAGGCAATAAATAGGCCATAGTGCAAAATAATTACAATTTAGTATTAACACTGGAATGATAGATGTGCAAGAGATGATGTGCAAATAGAGATACTGGGGTGCAAATGAGCAAAATAAATAACAATATGGGGATGAGGTAGTTGGGTGGGCTAATTTCAGATGGGCTGTGTACAGGTGCAGTGATAGGTAAGGTGCTCTGACAACTGATGCTTAAAGTTAGTGAGGGAGATAAGAGTCTCCAGCTTCAGACATTTTTACAGTTCATTCCAGTAGAGAACTGGAAGGAATGGCGGCCAAAGGAGGTGTTGGCTTTGGGGATGACCAGTGAGATATACCTGCTGGAGTGCATACTACGGGTGGGTGTTGCTATGGTGACCAATGAGCTAAGATAAGGCAGGGATTTGCCTAGCAGTGATTTATAGATGGCCTGGAGCCAGTGGGTTTGGCGACGAATATGTAGTGAGGACCAGCCAACAAGAGCGTACAGGTCACAGTGGTGGGTAGTATATGGGGCTTTGGTGACAAAACGGATGGCACTGTGATGGACTACATCCAATTTGCTGAGTAGAGTGTTGGAGGCTATTTTGTAAATGACATCGCCGAAGTCAAGGATCGGTAGGATAGTCAGTTTTACGAGGGCATGTTTGGCAGCATGAGTGAAGGAGGCTTTGTTGCGAAATAGGAAGCAGATTCTGGATTTAATTTTGGATTGGAGATGCTTAATGTGAGTCTGGAAGGAGAGTTTACAGTCTAACCAGACACCTAGGTATTTGTAGTTGTCCACATACTCTAGGTCAGACCCGTTGAGAGTAGTGATTCTAGTCGGGTGGGCGGGTGCCAGCAGCGTTCGATTAAAAGCATGCATTTAGTTTTACTTGTGTTTAAGAGCAGTTGGAGGCTACGGAAGGAGTGTTGTATGGCGTTGAAGCTCGTTTGGAGGTTTGTTAACACAGTGTCCAATGAAGGGCCAGATGTGTACAAAATGGTGTCGTCTGCGTAGAGGTGGATCTGAGAATCACCAGCAGCAAGAGCGACATCATTGATATACACAGAGAAAAGAGTCGGCCCAAGAATTGAACCCTGTGGCACCCCCATAGAGACTGTCATAGGTCCAGACAACAGGCCCTCCGATTTGACACATTGAACTCTATCTGAGAAGTAGTTGGTGAACCAGGCGAGGCAGTCATTTGAGAAACCAAGGCTATTTAGTCTGCCAATAAGAATGCGGTGGTTGACAAGAGTCGAAAGCCTTGGCCAGGTCGATAAAGACGGCTGCACAGTACTGTCTGTTATCGATCGCGGTTATAATATCGTTTAGGACCTTGAGCGTGGCTGAGGTGCACCCATGACCAGCTCGGAAACCGGATTGCATAGCGGAGAAGGTACGGTGTGATTCGAAATGGTCGGTGATCTGTTTTGTTAACTTGGCTTTCAAAAACTTTTGAAAGGCAGGGCAGGATGGGAATATGATGAAACACTTCTCCAATCATGGTTGAGATCTGATATTCTGCGCAGCGGAAGAAACGTAGGCCAATGTCATACCAATCACATTTGTCAAATCCTTTTAGGCTGAATTCCAGCTAAATTTGGAGAGGACAGTTAACTACCGGTACTTTCTAAACGTGTGCGTCTAACGAAGAGCTACAAAAGTAAGTAAATAGCCATATTAGACTGAAAGATAAGGTAATTTCGTCAAACTCTTGATGCTCATTAGTTGCTCATTCAACACATTTGCTGCTACTTCACTCGAGCCCGTTTTAAACGTCTCCCTAACTGTTTACATTCCCTTAGACCAACCAGAAATGTTTCCTTGGCCACATATTCCCAGATTTTCATAAAACAGCCACACAAGTTGTCTCTCGTTTCTAGATCCCCAAATTTTGCGGGAGGCATAAAGAGTAGGCTACGTAATAATAATAGTAATAATAATATGCCATTTAGCAGACGCTTTTATCCATTTTATTATTATTATTATTATCCAAAGCGACTTACAGTCATGTGTGCATACATTTTTATGTATGGGTGGTCCCGGGGATTGAACCCACTACCGTGGCGTTACAAGCGCCATGCTCTACCAATTGAGCTACAGTGTGCTATAGTGTAGGCTACACTATATCGCAAATGGCCCAAAAAATCTTCCCGTTGTTCCGCATTTGGGTATTTTAAATGTGGTCACCGTACCCAGAGGCTGCCCAGTTTCAAAACGAATGCAATCAACGCTAACCCGGTTCACCCGGGGTATAGGGCCATGTCATTAATCGAATCCCCTCGTTGTTACATGTGGCCATATAGCTTCGTGTTGAATATATCAAGGGGCATTTGTAGTCTGTAGATTGTAGTGTATAACTGTCACTTTCGCGCATAACCCTTGTGACTGACCACCTCGATGATTATGCGCAACACGTGTCTCCATCATGCACATGCCTTCTAAACCCTCCCCTATTCTGCCCGAGGCCACTTTCACCAGCAGTCACGGACATGCGCCTAGACACAAGCACATGTTGCAGAAATAGGACCACAGTAGAAACGCAGATATTTGGCCAGTAATGCCCCTTTTATGATTGAAATGTATGGGGAAAAGTGTATTTGTCATAAATGTAATCAGAATGGAAATGCTTTGAAACTACCTCACCTCAACCTTTACTTTGGCTTTGCTGTACCGCTTTGCATGTGATGGTCTGTTCTAAAATCCTGAGGATTATAGACCTACCCCCTCAAACATGCACTATATAACGCATTGATAAGTCAAGGAATTAGACATTTGCTACTTCTTATAATTATGAAAAACATGTGTGGGTTTTATACGCGATAACAGATCAACTGTTCCTCTTATTCAATAGCATTTCGTTATGATTCATGCATCAATTAATACTGTATATGAAATGTAGTTACACTAGTCAGCACTAGATGGTGCCACTGCAGCTTATTCTGCCTCAGTCTTTCTGGGCAGAGTCCAATGATGTGTAAACACAATAACCTTGTTCAATAGCGGGACAAAGTGTACTTCAGCTGTTCACATTCAGTAGTTCGTACACTGATGTTCTTGCAGTTCATTTGTTAGTAAACATCTTGATACCAAGATATGATAGTATCCTCAGAACCGGCACCAAATCTGAAACTGCAGTGTTAGAACGCAATGTTCCTTTTCAGACGGAGTACTTACACTACCTGTGGCGCTTCTTTTGATCGAACTCATAACACACAAGAATCACACACTCACAACCCCCAAAACACTCATGTGCATACTGGCTACTGTATATTAGAAAATTAATATACTAGTAACCTCAAATTATATCAGCTATTGATTGCTTGAAAGAAAATAAATAAATAAGCAAAGAGAAGGACAATGGAGAGAAACAAGTTAGGGAGACATGAGACACTGGGGAGTTTGTAAATGTCTTCACAACACTGGACAGGCACTGGGACTACACAACACACAAAGACACATTCAATATTAGGGGGAAATGGTTTAATTTTGGAGACAGAGGCAAAGAAACACCACACATGAACAAACATTTACCAAATAAAACATTGACTCGGATTTCCAACTACACACCACTCCTATGGGAAAAACAGAAAGATCTAACGACACAGGTAAAAAGCCCAGAACTAAACAACAAATAATTAACTTTCTATTAAACTAATACATATATTTATCCATCCACACAAGTTGCCTATAATAAATCCAGATGGTCATTTTTAATAACCATGTGGACTGAGAGCACAATACTACTAACATGAAACTTACCACAATTTTAGAGGATCCCCACCCCCCAAAAAGGAAAGAAAGTGAATAACAAAGTGAGGAACATGTAGAGAGCACGTTAATGAAATCTAAATTAAGGTTATTTTAAGAAATAAAAAACATACTACCAAAAATTCTCTCATTGACGACCACCAAGAAGCCTAACTCAAGACCCACATTCAAGGCGAGGCCTTATGGAGAGGCCAGACATTTTTTTCCAATATATATTTTTTTCTTTAATTATTTCCAATATAAAAAAGCTTCACTGGTACAAAATACATATGAACAACCAGTATTGTAGAAATTGGAAAGAGCCTGTTGTTTTTGTCATTTTGTTATTTTCAAATCCCACCCAAGTTAAAAAAAAGTTTGTTAATTAAAACAGAAAATCACTACTGTAATAATAATGCTTTACAGATCAGATAAAACATCAAGATGCACCGCGACTTTGGTTTTTCTCAAGACAACACAAACATCTATCAAATCATTTATGTGGAGAAGAAGATGAAGTCATATCAATTATTAATAATCAGACAAGAAAAATGGTACAGAACGAGGACAGAGATTTTTGACCAAGACGATATCTAAGAGATGCAAAGCTACCACTCACTGTCAAATAGCACTTCAGAGTATGAGAGAACAGAAAAACAGTGAGCAGTGATAGAGATACTGAGTCTACATCCCAAATGGCACCCTATTCCCTATTGGGCCCTGGTCAAATGTAGCGCACTATGTAGGGAATAGGGTGCCATTTGGAACGCCACCTAAAAATGATGGTTGTGACAGAAACCCCCGAAGTGAGTCTCACGTTCCTATACCCTGACCCATGTGTGATTTTATATTGTGCTTATATTTCAACATTTTCAGTAACACTTCTTTTTACAATACTTTTAGAATTAACTACCTGTTATAATCAATTCAATATTAACTAACATTAGTTAACAGTTTGTTGTAGCCTACATACTAAATACTTTTTTTAGAAAACTGTCATAAAGACAAATCAATGTTTATAATATGGCACACTTCCCAGGTTTTGGTTGATGCAAAAAAATGATATTTCTATTACATAATCAATACATCAATCAATATACAACCACTACCATTTTGCCCAATAACTAGCATTCATCATATATCAATACATCATCTGTGACCGTACCGTAAAGTACTCAACTCTGTCCACTCACCAACAGGGGGATCTGTCTTCAAAAGGTTTGGGTTGTTTCTTGTATAATATAAAAAAATGACTTGCCAATTTGTTAAAATTCAGTACATCACGTTACATTTGAACCAATAACTTGCACAAAGTGGGGAAAAAACACAGAGGGTGATTTAGCCTTCATGACACACTGGTATCTATATTATAACAAGCATGCCAAAATAAAAAATAAAACAGAGCGTTACCTAACTGCAGCAATCTCTAATAATAACAACCAAGGCCTAATAGTATCTGTATAGGCAGTTTCTAGACGTATAATATGGCACTTTGATTATTGTATTGCATTTGGATATAAAAACACACTGCAAAAAGCACATGCTCCATCATATTGAACGCAAAATATTGTTTTATTAGTAGTACCTTGGTAGTTCTGGGAAGTGCCACCAACCCATGCTTCAAAAACAAACAGATTTGCAAAAGAGTGAACATTTCCCCTAATATTTCTGCTAATAACTGACATAAATCAAACCACTCCCATTCAACAAACACAAAACTCCAAACTCCTCTCAAGTGTTAGAACTCCCAAGCTAAAACTGGTGCCATCTTGGGTGATTTAAAAAATAAACAAATAAATTAAAGTGTTTAAAAATGGCAATAATTGTGCATTTTGTGTCTTGTTAATCCCAAATCTGTTGAGAAAGGCACCTTACGCAGTGCTTGCATCTTCCACACACAGCTGAATCTCAAACAACACAAAGGACCCTGAGTTGACAACCCTTGTTTAGCACCCTTTGGGTCGTAGTCATTAGGGCACACCGTAGCAAAAAGTTTTGCAATGGAAAATGAAAACAAACAGATCTTATAGGGCAAGTTCAGATAGTAACTACCCTGCTTGCTTCCATTTTGTGCCTAGTGAATACGATTCCAGGTACACATTTTTATTTTTGGGGAACCTTTCTTTGGGGGGCTGGATGTAAATGATTTGAGCTGACCCATCAGCTTTGCAGTACAACTGACAGAAAGTAGGCTAGTCCATTATCACCCCTATAAAAGACACACTTCTGTTTGGAGTAGTAAACTTTATATTGAAACACGGAATGCTTTTGTAAACAAACACTGTTTTGGTGGGGGTGGGTTGAGCAGTGTTAACGCATAGATACTGTGCTGTGTGTATGTTTTGAATAGAAAATAGCTTTTTTTAAATGTGTGATATCAACTAATATCTTATCACCAACAAAGAAATTCAGTGTGTGTGAGTGACCAAATAAAAATTCTCGCTCACGTTCAGGGGCTCCCAGTGTTTTTACTGTCACAAAACAAAGTGTGTGTGTGAAAATGGGCACCGTCACATGAAAACATATTGTAAGAACTTAAAAATACTGTATGTGTTAGTTTGACACATGGGCATGTTAAACAACAATAAAGCATTGTCTGTCTTCTGTGTTAACAGACATTATCTTTCAATACAAGGCATCCACACTAAACAAAAACTGAAACATCCATTTATCAAATTAATTGTCATCAAGAAGAAATACACCAACAAAAAAAAGCTAATAATCCAGAAAGGAATTCTGACAATACAGTGCCTTCAGAAAGTATTCACACCCCTTGACTTTTTCTACATCTTGTTTTGTTACAGCCTGAATTTAAAATGTATTAAATATAGATTTGTTTTGGTCACTGGCCTACACACAATACCCCATAATGTCAAAGTGGAATAACGTTAGGCGTCCTTCCTAACTCAGTTGCCGGAGAGGAAGGAAACCACTCAGGGATTTCACCATGAGGCCAATGGTGACTTTAAAACAGTTAGAGTTTAATGGCTGTGATAGGAGAAAACTGAGGATGGATCAACGACATTGTAGTTACGCCACAATACTAACTTGACAGAGTGAAAAGAAGGAAGCCTGTACAGAAGCAAAAAAAAAATCCTAAACATGCATCCTGTTTGCAACAAGGCACTAAAGTAATACTGCAAAAAATTTGGCAAAGCAATTCACTTTTTGTCCTGAATACAAAGTGTTATGTTTGGGGTAAATCCAATACAACACATTACGGAGTAATGAAAATGGTTGTCAAGCCATGATCAACAACCAATTTGACAGAGCTTGAATATTTATTTATTTATTTTTTAATGGTCAAATATGCATGCTTCAGTTAGGCTGGCGCCTAGCCGAACTCGGCTAGCATACTCCCTTAAAAGACCTTCGCTTGAAAAACGAGAAAAAAGCGGCAATAGTACGGTTTGTCCATTTTGAGACGCCGTAGCCAGTATACACTTCCTCAGTCAGAATTAATCTAAGATAACTCAAGAAATCTGTCATTAATTTTGACGTTTTGCCAAATATATATATTTTTTACATCTAAAATGTGCATGAAAATGAGTCGTCTCTTGTTGAATGACAGCAAAGACGTTATTTATAGAATCCTTACTGTTGACCAATCACCGACGAAGGGGTGTAGACGTCGGCTCCGAACTTCAGCTTACCTCCAGAAAAAAAATGGTGTGCCCGAACAGCCGGAAAAATCCTGACCGAAGTTCAAAACGTCACAAAATGTCAATTTACATTATAGTAATTTAGCAGACGCTCTTATCCAGAGCGACTTAGTGAGTGCATACATTTTCATACTGGCCCCCCGTGGGAAACGAACCCACAACCCTGGCGTTGCAAGTGCCATGCTCTACCAACTGAGCTACAAGGGACTATAATATATTCACGAACTGGTTCAGCTGGGAAGCCTTTACCCAGAAAGACTCACAGCTGTAATCGCTGCCAAAGGTGCTTCTACAAAGTATTGACTCGGGTGTGAATACTTATGTAAATGTAATTTTTTTGTATTTCATTTTTCAATAAATGTGCAAACATTTCTGAAACCATGTTTTCACTAAGTCATTATGGGACATTGTGTGTAGATGGGTGAGAAAAATATTATTGTTTTATCCATTATGGATTCAGACTGTAACACAACAAAATGTGGAATAAGTCAAGGGTATGAATACTTTCTGAAGGCATTGTACATGTAAGTAAGTAGGAATTACATCACCACTAGTAATGACATTTATTTTTCGAAAGGTTGTGTTGATCGAGCAAACAGTTCTTTTTTTTTTATCCTCTTTAAAAACTTGAAACACTTAAAAAGACCCTAACAGATGACATTACAACATAATCTACAAAAGAACCCCAAAGTTAACCTAAACCTCTATAGATTCAATGGTATAAAATATAGGTAATCTAAGTGTGCATTTAAACCACAGATTGTCTATTTGTGAATCAGTTCTAAAAAGTTAATGTAGGTAGTCATAGCAAATCTACCTTTTAATTGTGCCATCAATATTTTTTTGAATAAAGAATAAAGCAAAATAGGTAAATACACTGTTATATTTTCATTAATGAAAACCAAGTCACCAACAGCCTTAGAGAGAAAATTGAAAATCTTTACAATGCCTTGGATATTAAATGTGAAAAACCATAACAGCGCAATGAGGGGCATTCTGGTTGATAATCAGACTTGTTTTCAAAATTGCTTTGCTATTCGAGTGGTCTTAGGGTGCAGCCGAAATGGCACCCTATTCCCTACATAGTGCACTACACCTCTGACTAGAGCCCTGGGGCTGAATAAAAATCAGTGCACTAAATAGGGAATAGGGTGCCAACTCGGACGCAGCCTTATAGAATGATGTTTCAGAAGCCAGCATATTGCTAATGGTACAAAGTAGCACCGCGCTGTGCTAGTCCCTGTATTCAAACTTTCAAGTGAACTTTAGACAGAGAGAAGAGGTAAAAAGAAACAAGCAACATAAAAACAAGCAAATTACAAAATAAGAAAGAAAAAATAAAATACATAAATCCCACAGGCTTTTAAAACTTTTTTTCTGCGTTTGCTAAATAAACAAAAAAAAAACAGTAACATTTCACATTGATTTTGCTTGACCTCCCTCCCTCCCATTACATTTATACAGAAAAACTAGAGAAAAATGAAGTTACATGCAAAAACAATTGGTTTGTATCCAAAATGGCAGCCTATTCCCTATATAGTGCAGCACTTTGCACTGGTCAAAAAGGCTTTGGTCAGAAGTAGTGCACTATATAGGGAACAGGGTGCCATTTTGGATGCACCCAATCAGGTTGAGCTAAGGTCAAATTTCATATGTCAAAGGTCAGTGGGGGGTGTGGTCAGGTAGCCTATTGGTCAGGCGAGCTTTAGAGAGACATCAGAGACACAACAATGGTGGGAGGATGATGAGGAGTAGCCGGGAGGAAGAGGAGGAGTTTTGGGTTGGCTTTCAACACCATGAGGACATGCTAGGCTAACGATGAGCAAACAGGCATGGAGATTTTTTCTAAAAAAGGGAAGAAAAAAACATGAAAGGAAAGAGAGAGAGAGAGAGAGAGAAAGAGAGAGAGAGAGAGAGAAAGAAGTTAGCCACAGCACAATAACCTTTCAACCATGAGGCACCAACAACAATGATAAACAATGCCAATCACCACATAACATAACGACAATTGGGTTTCCCCACACACAAAACAATACAGGTTGGACACAGGAAATGACATCACCAGATTAGGAAATGACATCACTAGATGCATGTTAGAGAGTCAGACATGCACATACACTTGGCATTCAAAGTGATCCATCTTTAACCAGTCAGTCCCTTTAGGAGAGACGTGGATGGATGGAATGATTGGAAGAAGTGAATGATGAAACGAAGTGAGCAGAGTGTGTGTTGTGACAGTCAACAGTGAGCTGCCCCAGCAGCCTGTCATTGCTTGGTTTTAAGAAAAAAAGAATGAGAGAGAGAGAAAAATGGAAGCAGAGAAAAAAAGCGAGAGCTTCACATATTAAGAGGTGACGGAGATCAATGCGACAGACGGAAGCCCAAGAGCTCTGATAGTCTGACAGGATGAGGCGTGTGTGTGTCTGATCCTTAGTCAACCCGTCTATTTTAAACCTAGTAAGTACAGATAATGAAATGGTATGGAAATAATCAACTCTGGTGCTCCCTCTTTTATATCACATGACACAAAATACATCTTCGAACACTGGCTCTAGTGATAGCTATAAATAATAATATAAATTAAAACACGTTATACCACTCTTAAAAATTACATGATGAAACTGCAAAAGGAATGGATGCAGTAATAATAGACATGTAAAGATCATAACCATTTTAAGCGTGGCAAGAGTCGGTATGACACCCACAATAGAAGTACGGAGCCGCTGGAGCTAATTAGGGTTAAGTGCCTTGCTCAAGGGCACGTCGTCAGATTTGTGACCTTGTCGGCTTGGGTATTCGAACCAGTGACCTTTCGGTTACTGGCCCAACGCTTTAACCTCTAGTCTACCTGTCACCCTATTAATTAAGTCTCTGCTGTGGTGATCAGATGGCCTTGGCTTTAGTCGTGGGTTGGGTAGTTGGTTGGGTAGACTTAGACTTACCCTAGTAGTGCTAACATAGAGCCTGGGGGAAAAGGCCCCTGCCCTTGGTAAAATCAGTAGGGTTTGCTGTCGTTCTTGGAGCGCTTCAGCTGCACCTTGAGCCTCTTCATGCCGATCTGGAAGCCGTTCATGGCCTGGATGGCGGCCTGCGCCGACACCGGATTGTCGTAGCTGACAAACCCTGAAGAATAGAGGAAGGTTAGTAACATACCAAACTCAAACCAATGAGGCCAAAAAAACAAGTCTTCAGAGATTTCCATGACAAACCAGGGGCTGTTCCAGATAGCATGATCAATGAGTTAGATAACGGTCCAAAATATTCTGAAATAACCCTAATCTTTTCCAGAAATATAGACTTAAAATCAGAATGGTATAATTGGCTTGATAACCAACAACCCATATTTAATAAAGAAAATCAAGAGATCTGACTGTTTGTCTAAAGGTAGCTGGTTAATGATCCTGCTTTCTACCCCAGTGGCCATTGAGCAGGTAATTTATCATGTTTGGATGCAGCAGACTAGACTACGTACCGAAGCACTTGCTCAGATTGGTCTGTTTGTCGATGAAGACTTTGGCAGAGACGACACTTCCGAAAGGCATGAACATCTGAAGGACATCCTGGTCTCCAAACTCCTGGGGCAGGTGGTAAATGAACAGGTTGGCTCCCTCAGGACCTGGGGGAGAGAAAGAGGAGAGAGCGAGAGGGGAGAGGACCGGAGAGGGCAGGGGAGGAGAGAGGGGTGGAGAAAAGGAGAGGAAAGAGAGCGAGAGAGGAGACAGATCAAGAAACAACAGAATCACGTGGCATGAAGCACAGCTGTGGCCATCAGACTGACCTGGGTTCAAAATAGTATTTGAAATCTTTCCAATACTCAATCTGTGCTTGATTGAGCTTGCCTGGAACCAATGGAATAATCCCAAGAGCGCCAAAGCCCGCCCATCTGGCACTTGAGGGCCCTGGAGTGAAGTTCCCCTTAGGTGCAGATCTAGAATCAGCTTCTCCCCTCCCCCAATCCTAACCACTGCAAAACTGACCCAAGATCATCGTCCAGGCCGGGGCAACTCACCTTATTCCCACTCGCGGCAGGCTCAAGCAAATGCTCAAAGTATTTGAAAGAAAACCAATACTACCTGACCCCACGTTGTGGTTGTGGTTAGTGTGTGGACTAAGACTCACCCTCCCTCTGGCTCCCGGCTGAAGGAGCAATGAAGGAGAGGAGAGGACGGAGTTTTAGATGTGTTTTTTGACAAAGAGACAGATACTGTTGTGGTACTAAGTAAACATGTGACACTGTGCCCTATGGTTAATCAAACATTTTCTTTCAATGTCATACATCTTTTAGTTGCAAAGCCCATATTGGCTTACAAGAGACTAGTTGAGACACACATGGCCAAAACATTTATATTTACATTACATTTTGGTCATTTAGCAGACTTACAGTAGTGTATTCTACTTAAGGTAGCTAGGTAAGGCAACTAAATTATATATCACAATCAATGTAAGTTAACACAAGACAACATTTGTAGCCTAACTGGTGTGTGGACTGAGACTCACCCTCCTTCTGGCTCCCGCCGGCTGCTCCCTGCAGTAGGGACTGGCTGTAGAGGGAAGGCAGAGCAGAGGCCGTGTACTGCTGCATCCCTGAGTAGGCTTGAGTCAGGGCATCCATGGAGCTCGCCCCCGAGCCGTTTGCCATAGAGGCCCCCAGTCCTCCGTTCATAGCCGCCATACCTAACACAGTAGACAGAAATATAGAATTTATTTGGACAATTCAAAAATACAGATTACATCCACTCAAGTGGATACAACAGCCAGAAGAAAGGCCTTGACACCTAACGTTCTCTCTACCATACGTGTAGTCATACATTTGAGATTAAAATGACACTAGTCTAGTCCTAAACTAAAAAGCTATTTCAATGGAGATTCTCCTAAGCATGCTTTTTAGTCCAGGACCAGGCAATTTGTTCGTAAAACCAGCCCATCAACAGCACACAGGTAAAAGGAGAACACAGCAGCTTCATCAACAGAATTAAGGTATGATTTGAAAGACGGAAACAAAAAAAGGTTGAAGAAAAGGTAGTAAAGTCATTGTTTTTAGTGCGGTACTCACGGTTGGAGTACTCACCGCTGACACCCCCAGTGAGGGCGTTGAGGTTGTTGAGACCCATGGAGGCCCCCGTCAGGCCCCCGCCGAGGCCCTGGGTCAGGCCCAGAGAGGCCAGAGTGTTCATGGCTGCACTCGCACTGGAGCTTGCCGTCTGGCCTGCTGCTGGGGAGGAGAGGGGTCAGAGGTTACTATTAGGTGTCGTTTAAGCCTAGCAACGATGAGGTATAATGGAGTAGATAGAGCAGGCCAAGCAACGGAATAAGAAGTAGGTGCACTCGTAGAGGTGTTTTTTTGGGACATAGATTCATCTTAGTCCTGGACTAAAAAGCAAGTTCAATGGAGAATCTCTATCAAATTGTTTTTAGTCCAGGACTAGGTTTAATCTTTGTCGTAAGATTAAGCGCCGTAGATTTCTTTGTGAGCATTACATTTTTTACAGCGCAGAAAAGTAAGGGAGAAACTAACATTGGCCTCAGACTGCTAGATTACCTGGACTATAGAGAGAGAAACTGGGCTATAGTTACCTGAGTTATAGAGATTACCTAGAGCTCCGTTGGCTGACAGGGCGTTGGAGCCGCCGCCTGAGTTCTGGGCTGCAGAGGCGGCAGCCGCTAACGTGGCCAGGTTCTGCAGCTGCAGCTGGTTCACACCTGGAAGAGGGGAGCAAGAGGGAGATACTGTTTTATTTCAACTTTATTTATTCAGGTATATCAATTAAGAACAGATTCTTATTTGCAACCAAGAGGGGGAAATGGAGCTGCATTAGCTGTCCTTATGGGAGACCAGAAGAGTGGAATCATCCGCATTCAGAAAGAAATGGCAAAAACAAGCAGACTTCATAGCATTGACATATTACAGGAAAAGAGGTGACCCTAGCACACTGACCCGTTTTTTTTATTTTTATCCCTATAGGTTTGTCCCCAGCAGACTTGTGTCTCCTAGAATAGCTACTCTGATTAGTGTTCCGATGATCTCATTCAACGGTAATGTGATTTGAGTGGTTGTGAAACTATGTGGGAGTGAAGCACTGAGTCAGAAGGTTGTTTACATGAACAGTTGTATGTTTATCAGAGTGGGTTTGAGTTGTCGAGGATGGGAACAGGAAAAGAAAAAATTAGTGACTCACCTCCTAGCCTCTGCATGCCACCAAAATTACTCTGGTTACCGGTAGATGTCGCCTGTTGGAGCAACTGTAAAACAAAGAGAGAAAGAGAGAGTTCTAGAACAGAGTAAAGGATAGACTTGTGCTCTTTCCCAATTATTTTTTGTCTTTCCTTGATTCCCTGCATCCTCTCTCCTCGCCAACTTTTTCAAAACTCATTGGAGGAGAAGGTCCGCGGGTAGGGACCTTGGATCGTCTCCTTAAATGCGGTATGAGAAAAAGGCGAGGATCTTCTCCTCCAATGGAGAGAAAGAGGCGAGGTGACCCAAGGAAAAACTAATTGAGAAAGAGTATGACTTCTCATAATGTCATGCTTTCCCAACAATGATAAACCTGCATGTAGCCTATATTTACAAATATGAATGTCAATGGTTTCAACCTACTGCCAGGTACTGTGGTGTGAGGCCTCCCAGCCCTGCCAGGTTTCCCCAGGTGGAGGCGCTGTTGAGCTGCTGCATCTGTTGGGCCATCTGCTGCTGCAGGCGCCGCTGCTCCTTGTCCCTCTGAGTGTCCGCAAACTTACACACCATGGGAGAGGAGCAGCCCTGTAGTGGGGGAGGGGGAGGAACGAGAGTTAGATTTCACCCAGTCAGGTTCACACACACTATGACATACAGAGACACTATCACAACAGAGTCAAATCTGCAGGGCCAGGCCATTTCTCTTGAATACCCATTGTAAAGGGTGAACTATGCCCTGTGTTAATCTGAGAAATGTATTTCTTTAAATAAACAATAGAACACTGCCATGCACGACTAAGCCAGGCTACATCCCACAGGCAGAACCAGGAAGGGATAATGTTCAGACAGACAAACAAAACACAGCCAGTTACACTTTATAACACTGGAGGGTTTGGCTCAAAAGGAGGATTGGGGAGGGGACTGAGGCTGAGGAGAGTCGACACCACACACACACACAAACAGAGATGGAGGGACATAACAGAGACAAACATATAAACAGAGACAGTCAAACAAGGAAGGACGTGTATGCCAAGTCAAGACATAACGAGATAAGACATTTAGCTACAACTAAATGCATACATAGGATAGCACTGTATTCCGCTGTAACAAACAGACAAGCCAGATATTGACACATCACTGAACAGACCAGACATAGACATGCGGTATCAGTGTTGTGAATCAGAGAGAGCCAGACGGAGGATTCCTGGATTCAGGAGAAGCAGAAAAGGAATACATCAACAGGGATTTCTGGAAATGTCTCCAATAAAATGGTGCCATCACTACTGGGACATAGATCTAATCTCCGAGGCCCAGAGCTGAGCTAGTTCTATTCTGTTGTTCCTAATTAGGGATCGGTTGGCTGCTTCACTCGGGAGCCTATGACCTGTTAGCTGTCACATTACTCTTGCTCCAGTTCCTGAGCATTGAACTGATTCTACGGGAATACCAGCCCAGTTCTGAAAGGACTTAGTGGGGCAGTTACTCTAATACAGTCCACACATGCCCACAGTACATCTCAGTTAATGCCTAAATGATAGTTGGAGAATCTAGGCTGCCTGATCTACAGTGTTTTGAAAGGACCCACTAAGACAGTTGCTCTAATACTGTAGCCTTTATCTCAGTTTAGTTAAGGTCTATTTAATATAATGAGTGGAGTAATGCTTTACTATGCAGGTTAAACCTTGGTAAATAAATACTTTGTAATGCAAGTGGTTATACAGTTGCTTTAATATAGGACTATATTTCAGTTAATGTATATTGAATATAGTAAAGTCTCTATGCTTTACTATGTAGGCTAAACATGGGTAAATACTTTGTAATGCGAGGTTTAACATTGCCGGGCGCGTTGCCACTTTGCAACCAACACTTCACATAAATAAATAAAATGGAGTAAATAAATAAATTAGTGGGATATTATTGATTCATTAGTCTTCAGCTAAAATAAAGATTCAAAAAGATGTTTCTCTATGTGTGTGCCCTCTTAAAGCTGCAATATCTAACTCTTTGGGCGACCCGACCAAATTCACATAGAAATTATGTTATAGATCTGTCAATCATTGAAAGCAAGTCTAAGAAGCGGTATATCTGTTCTATGTGCGCTATTTCTATGCTTCCTATTCTTACATTTATGCGTCTTTTACTTTCGGTTTTGTACATCAGCTTCAAAACAGCTGAAAATACAAAATGTTTGGTTATTGAAAATATATTTCAACGCGACAAACAATGGACGCTATGTGAGAATTAAAAACAAAAAAACATCAGTAATCAAATCAATTTAAACTAAATGTCAATAATGTAGTTGTCAAAATAATACATAAATAATTTGAAAAAAATGTATGTGTAAGTTGTTAACCATGTCTAAAAATCCAAATACTGTACATTACCTTTACACCATGAGCCCAAATGTAACGCAAATGCCATATTTAGAACGTTCAATGCTGTGGGACTGCCCTTTTTCTGAAATCCGCAAAATCGGTGTGTTCATATTTTATCTTTGCAAATGGTATTCCTCACAAAACACGGTATTCCTCACAAAACACGCTAGACAAGGTGGGATCTTGTCCGGGAAATGTCAGTGCAAACGCTTTTACGCGGTGACATGTTGTGTGGTCCCTCTACGACTCGTCGGGAAAACCCTGCAGTATTAGGCTACAGATTAAATAAATGATAAACTTCACAGGGTGGTGAAAGTGCAATGTGATGAGCTTGATGCTCCTTTCCAATAAATATCGAGGGTCTTATACTGGTGACATGATGATCGATGCTTGGCTGTCGTTTAACAAATACAAATAATCTCGCTCTTTTGGCCATAATAATAATAATAATAATAATAATAATAATAATAATAATCTCATCATGTAGGCTATACCCGCACTGTATCTGCAAGCTGTTGGCTTGAGCGCACATGCCAATACCAGAGTGGGCACACTCTGCTATATAACGCACATTTTATTGTTGAAAATGTGCTTGAAACCCATGTAATTTTTGTTTAGTTTCTTGTACATGGGAATTTAAGCGCAAAATGTATTTTTATGTGCACTACGTCATCATGCACTGCCTTTTATATGCAAAAAGTACATTTGATGAAAACACATCTCAGGTGTGGAAATGCTCATATTGTTTTTATGCAGATTTTAGAATATTTGCATGAATCTGTCACCAATTGGATGGAAACCTAGCTAAAAGACATGAACAAATACATAGCAGGTTACAAAGTACAGCTTCGTAGCTACATTTTGATGTATGGGTTGTCAGGGATTGGTCCAGATTCACCATTCGCCACCCCCATTTCCATGACGAGTGCTAGCTTGCTAGCTCTGTGGGAGTGCCGACACCATTTGCTGAGGCAACGAGCCGGGCAAGAGCCAGCGCTGCGCGACATTGGTTGTATTGTGCCAACTGTGATTTTTGTGATTGATGGTTACATTCTTTAACCTCTACAGGATCGGTGTCCCGTATACGGGACGGTTGAGCTAACGTGCGCTAATGTGATTAGCATGTAGCATGACTGTTGTAAGTAACAGCAAACCTTCCAGGACATAGACATGTCTTATATGGGCAGAAAGCTTAAATTCTTGTTAATCTAACTGCACTGTCCAATTTACAGTAGCTATTACAGTGAAAAAACACCACGCTATTGTTTGAGGAGAGTGCACAACAACAAAAAACGTATCACGGCAACTGGTTTGATACATTCACCTCTGAAGGTAAATAAGGTACTTACATTCAGTAATCTTGCTCTGATTTGTCATCCTAAGGCTCCCAGAGATTAAATGTAGCATAGTTTTGTTTGATAAAATCCATTTATATTCAAATGTAGGAACTGTGTTCTACAGTTTGAACCCCTGCTGTCACTGCCTCCACACCCACCCCACCCGGCCATCTAGATGTGTGAAAGTTAGTGTATAAGCTAATGATCCTGGGAGTGTGTAAACTTACATTTTGTATTACCAAATCATTTTTGTATGTTCTCTATAGTTATGTAGTTGAAAATTTATCAATTGACCAATTCGGCACATTTAGGCAAACTTGATACAAAATAGTCCAGTATTGCAACGCTTCACTGGATTAATCTGAAACTTTGCACACACACCGCTGCCATCTAGTGGCCCAAATCTAAATTGCGCCTAAACTGCAATATTATATTGTGGCCTTTCTCTTGCATTTCAAAGATGGAACCAAAAAATAAATTGAAAATGCATGTTTTTTTGTCTGTATTATCTTTTACCAGATCGAATGTGTTATATTCTCCTACATTAATTTCACATTTCCACAAACTTCAAAGTGTTTCCTTTCAAATGGTATGAAGAATATGCATATCCTTGCTTCAGGTCCTGAGCTACAGGCAGTCATTTTAGGCGCAAATTTAAAAAAAGGGTCAGATCCTTAAGAGGTTAAAGTAAAAACTACATAAATTCAGTGGGTACAGCCCTACAATCTATAAAAACATAGCTAAACACCAGTTAATTGAAAGTGTGTCCCATCTATCTTTCTGTGCAGGTGGCTGGCTAGCAGGCAGCTCACTCAGTCTCTGAGCCTAGGCTAATTATTTGCTGGAAACTGTGCAGTTTATCCTCCTATCACCAAATTAACGTACACCAAAAATAACATTACAAATGTAACCCAACTGAGGTGTAGGCCTACCTTAGAAGTAAGCTATGTTATTAGCCTTCTGTGTTACAGTTCAGACTTGGTAATACGTGTGTGTCTGTGTTAGGCTGTGTGATGTGTGTGTGTGTATGCAGGTGGCACAAGCACAGGGTTGGGTGTATTATTTGGCACTCTAGGCCTAATCAGTTGGGCTACTGAATACAACTGTGGTATATACAGCCAAACAATTACTAATTGGTGAATATAAACCCTGATTTTTGTTCATGATTATGTAATCCCAATTATAGTACTCTGTTACCACCTCTGGTGTGTGTGTGTGTGTGTGTGTGTGTGTGTGTGTGTGTGTGTCCTCAGTGTAAACTCCCAGTTCTGCATAATATATGTTAACAATATGACCAAATACTTTAGATCAGTGGTCACCAACCTTTTCTGAGTCAAAATGCAAGGAAATATCTATATATTTTTAAACATGACTTAAAAAACATAAGCCTATGCAACATTAACCAATTAAAAACCGTACTGTAGCAATGAGGTTTGTATAGTAAGCTATAGGCCCAATACATTATCACTGCATATTGGCTATGCTTTAATTGCCCTGCCAATGTTGTTCTTCTCAGACCATTTAGAAATTATATTTAAAAATGTTGGATATATGTTCACACTGGTAATATATATTTTTTTGTATTACTTGTAAGGCACAGCTGAGTGAGCATAATAATTTGCTTTATTTTATTTTACTGGACTGATGGCCTGCATCTGATGGTCAGTCTGCGGGGAGGGAGGGAGCAGCGGTGAGGCTGCCTCTCACCCGAATCACCATCCCCTCCTCTCTTCTTCCCTCCGCTGAGAAAAGGGGGGACAGTCTTCCAGCTGATGGCGAAACTTAAGTCGCACTGCATTATTTCTGCCTCATGCATCAATTCATGTTGTTACTCCTATGACCAGAGAAAGTGAAATATTCCTTGATATAAAAAAAGACACAAACCGCTAATAATAACAACGGAAGCTTATCAGAATACTTTGCTATGCTCATTCATTACTGCTGCAGTACAGGTTGTAGCGTGAGTGAAAGTAGGGAGAACACGCATTTTATGTCTTTTAAAGAGTTTAACAAAGTGTTGACAGTGATGAATAACAACTTAAACACATCTTACTTATAAAAACAGCAGCTCTTTGCTGTATTCATTGAGTCTCTCTCTAGTCATGGTTTTAAACGTTTTGAAAGATCACGTTATCAACTTTGCTGTGCGCTCGAGGCTTCTTTTTATGGCCTATGGCTCGAGGAAACTGCTGCAAACTGTGCAGACACGGTGAGCTGATCTATCTGATTGGCCAGCGGTAGGCCTAGAAGTGCACTTGATTTGCTCTGTGGGCCTGCCGGGTAGGCTGAGTTCTACTTTCAGACACATGAAATGGTTCAAAATGGGAACACTTTAGCTTCCCGGCGCTAGGGATGCTGAATCAAGTGCACCTACCGCTAACAGCGCGAAATTAATTTTAAAAGAAATAGGAACGCATGGCTCTATAGTTGTTTTTTTTACAGAAATGTTTGTTGATCGACTAGCAGTGCCTTGGAGATCGACCCGGTTGGTGACCACTGCTTTAAATGAATGGCCTTAACATGCTGTATTTGTTAAAATTCCATACAGACTAATTAGCATATAAGTATAAACATTTGCTTAAAGTAGTATACGTTTTATTCTAATTTCATAAATTGTTTCAAATTGTTACAAACTCCCAGTTTGGCACTAAGCATGAAGATTTGTTAATAATAGGACCAGCCTATTTTAAAGTGCCTCATTTGCATTGCAATCCTCATGAAATAAAGTGTTCTGTGCTCCTGAGATGCTTCTCTATAAAATACAAAGTATAACACCAGAACCAGTTTCATTTTGTCCTCCAACACCCTAATAATATTGTCCAAGTATGCTTTGGGTTGGTATATGACTAATGTTCTGTGATATTATGTCTGCTTCCCAAATGACACCCCATTCTTTTTATAGTGCACTATGTTTGACCAGATAAGGTCAAAAGTAGTGCACTATAAAACGTAGTGCACTATAAAAGGGAATAAAGTGTGATTTGGGACAACCTATACAAATCAACCAACTTATTTTTCCTTGTGAGATACAATTCTCAATTCGCACTTCAACCACAAGGGTGCAGCAGACTGCATAGAGGGACAGGGGAGGGATGAGAAATAGGTGCTAAGGGGTACAGTACCTCCATAGTCTGAGAGTGATGCATGGTTTTGATTGCATTCGCGGCCTGAGCCCTGGTAGAAAATGTGATAAAGGCACAGCCTGTAAGGGAGGGGAGAGGGAACAAGAGGAGGAGGAGGAGGGAGGGACAGACAAGAGGAGGGAGGGAGGGAGGGAGGGACAGACAAGAGGAGGGAGGGAGGGAGGGACAGACAAGAGGAGGGAGGGAGGAGGGAGGGAGGGACAAAGAAGAAACAAAACAAGACAAAAGGTTTTGGGACACGTCGTTATGAAATCCCAAATAACACATTACAGTAACAGAGTAACATAAAATGAACGACACTCCAAGCACACAGAAGAACAACCACTCTCACTGGTTAGCACATGGAAGTAACACAACAATACAGTCACAACAACAACAACAACAACCACATGAGCACAGTAACATAACAGTAACAGTGAGTGACGTATTATATCACAATCAAGAGAAGCTGTGGATGGATTGGGCTAGTTGGAGATGTGATTACTGGGTGGGTGAGACACTAATTGAGATAACAACAGAAAACAAACACTCCTCTCACACAAACTAAATGGCGATTTCCTAGTAAAAAGATAAATATTCATTCTAAATGACATGGCAACACATGCTACAGCTATGATGACAGACTACAGGGTGAACTGCTGCACTGACAGTTGAGCTCTGCATGTTCTTATATTATTTAGGGATGGGCATTTGACATGTTTTGACTGTTCGAGTACTCACTTTTTTTTTTGTACTCGAGTACTCTAATAAAATGTTTACATTTTTTAACACAAGGCCCACACTGGAAATAAATATGTGCACATTTACAGTGGGGAAAAAAGTATTTAGTCAGCCACCAATTGTGCAAGTTCTCCCACTTAAAAAGATGAGAGAGGCCTGTAATTTTCACCATAGGTACACGTCAACTATGACAGACAAATTGAGGAAAAAAAATCCAGAAAATCACATTGTAGGATTTTCTATGAATTTATTTGCAAATTATGGTGGAAAATAAGTATTTGGTCACCTACAAACAAGCAAGATTTCTGGCTCTCACAGACCTGTAACTTCTTTTTTAAGAGGCTCCTCTGTCCTCCAGTTGTTACCTGTATTAATGGCACCTGTTTGAACTTGTTATCAGTATAAAAGACACCTGTCCACAACCTCAAACAGTCACACTCCAAACTCCACTATGGCCAAGACCAAAGAGCTGTCAAAGGACACCAGAAACAAAATTGTAGACCTGCTTCAGGCTGGGAAGACTGAATCTGCAATAGGTAAGCAGCTTGGTTTGAAGAAATCAACTGTGGGAGCAATTATTAGGAAATGGAAGACATACAAGACCACTGATAATCTCCCTCGATCTGGGGCTCCACGAAGATCTCACCCCGTGGGGTCAAAATGATCACAAGAACGGTGAGCAAAAATCCCAGAACCACACGGGGGGACCTAGTGAATGACCTGCAGAGAGCTGGGACCAAAGTAACAAAGCCTACCATCAGTAACACACTACGCCGCCAGGGACTCAAATCCTGCAGTGCCAGACGTGTCACCCTGCTTAAGCCAGTACATGTCCAGGCGCGTCTGAAGTTTGCTAGAGTGCATTTGGATGATCCAGAAGAGGATTGGGAGAATGTCATATGGTCAGATGAAACCAAAATATAACTTTTTGGTAGAAACTCAACTCGTCGTGTTTGGAGGACAAAGAATGCTGAGTTGCATCCAAAGAACACCATACCTACTGTGAAGCATGGGGGTGGAAACATCATGCTTTGGGGCTGTTTTTCTGCAAAGGGACCAGGACGACTGATCCGTGTAAAGGAAAAAATGAATGGGGCCATGTATCGTGAGATTTTGAGTGAAAACCTCCTTCCATCAGCAAGGGCATTGAAGATGAAACGTGGCTGGGTCTTTCAGCATGACAATGATCCCAAACACACCGCCCGGGCAACGAAGGAGTGGCTTCGTAAGAAGCATTTCAAGGTCCTGGAGTGGCCTAGCCAGTCTCCAGATCTCAACCCCATAGAAAATCTTTGGAGGGAGTTGAAAGTCCGTGTTGCCCAGCGACAGCCCCAAAACATCACTGCTCTAGAGGAGATCTGCATGGAGGAATGGGCCAAAATACCAGCAACAGTGTGTGAAAACCTTGTGAAGACTTACAGAAAACGTTTGACCTGTGTCATTGCCAACAAAGGGTATGTAACAAAGTATTGAGAAACTTTTGTTATTGACCAAATACTTATTTTCCACCATAATTTGCAAATAAATTCATAAAAAATCCTACAATGTGATTTTCTGGATTTTTTTTCCTCATTTTGTCTGTCATAGTTGACGTGTATCTATGATGAAAATTACAGGCCTCTCTCATCTTTTTAAGTGGGAGAACTTGCACAATTGGTGGCTGACTAAATACTTTTTTCCCCCACTGTATCTATAGGCTTATGCCAACAGTGCACGACAATGCCTAATTTATCATAACCATTACAACAAATCCTAATTAATTATTTATATTTATATATATATATATATATATATACACATATACACACACACAAAGTATGTGGACACCCCTTCAAATTAGTGGATTCGGCTATTTCAGCCACACCCGTTGCTGACAGGTGTATAAAATGGAGCACACAGCCATGCAATCTCCATAGACAAACAATGGCAGTAGAAATGCCTTACTGAAGAGCTCAGTGACTTTCAACGTGGCACAGTCATAGGATGCCACCTTTCCAACAAGACACTTCGTAAAATGTCTGCCCTGCTAGAGCTGCCCGGTCAACTGTCAGTGCTGTTATTGTGAAGTGGAAACGTCTAGGTGCAAAAACGGCTCAGCCGCGAAGTGGTAGGCCACACAAGCTCACAGAACAAATCTGTCCTCGGCTGCTACACTCACTACCGAGTTCCAAACTGCCTCTGGAAGCAACGTCAGCACCAGAACTGTTCGTCGGGAGCTTCATGAAATGGGTTTCCATGGCCGAGCAGCCGCAATCAAGCCTAAGATCACCATGCGCAGTGTCAAGTGTCGGCTGGAGTGGTGTAAAGCTCGCCCTCATTGGACTCTTGAGCAGTGGAAACGCGTTCTCTGGAGTGATGAATCACGCTTCACCATCTGGCAGTCCGACAGACGAATCTGGGTTTGGCGGATGCCAGGAGAAAGCTACCTGCCCCAATGCATAGTGCCAACTGTAAAGTTTGGTGGAGGAGGAATAATGGTCTGGGGCTGTTTTTCATGGTTCGGGCTAGGCCCCTTAGTTCCAGTGAAGGGAAATCTTAACACTACAGCATACACTGACATTCTAGATTATTCTGTGCTTCCAACTTTGAGGCAACAGTTTGGGGAAGGCCCTTTCCATACAGAAATGGTGTGGAAGAACTTGACTGGCCTGCAGAGCCCTGACCTCAACCCCATCGAACACCTTTGGGATGAATTGGAATGTCGACTGCGAGCCAGGCCTAATCGCCCAACAACAGTGCCCGACCTCACTAATGCTCTTGTGGCTGAATGGAAGCAAGTACCCGCAGCAATGTTCCAACATCTTGTGGAAAGCCTTCCCAGAAGAGTGGAGGCTGTTATAGCAGCAAAGGGGGGGACCAACTCCATATTAATGCTCATAATTTTTAAATGAGATGTTTGACGAGCAGGTGTCCAAAATACTTTTGGTCATGTAGTGTATATTCAGTCAATTAAAAAAGCAAGTGCCATTTAAGATTAATTTTTTGAAACCGTAATATCAACTGGTTATATTATATCATGGAACACAATCTCTAAAAAGGCAGTATGGCTGTGTAATGGCATAGCCTTGCTTTGTTAATTTAGCAGACAAGACGCTCTTATTTCCAGAGCCCTTATCACAGTCAAGACACCTATTTTATAGTAAAAAAAACATGTAATATAACAGAATAACATTTTTCCAAATTAAAAAAGTTGAAATAGTGAATATTTGAAACGGGGATCTATTTGGCGAGTTGAAAACTTTTTTTCAGAGTTACAAAACAAAATGTCTTCTTTTCAATATACAGATGTTCAATTGAGTTTACTCTGCCTGTTCTTTGTAAATGTCTAAATGGATGAACAATTCCATATGAAACACTGCATGGTGATGAATTACGGCCACAACATCTGTTTGGTGAGAAGGCCTAGGCTTAATGATTCTGATGAAAATACGCTCTGTCTTTATCAAACTAATGTTTTTGCGTATTTTCAGTGTGGAACCTGTCTATGTTTAGGGGAGTTATAGCCTAGGCCAGGGGTATTCAACTCTTACCCTACGAGGTTCGGAGCCTGCTGGTTTTCTGTTCTACCTGATAATTTATTGCACCCACCTGGTGTCCCATGTCTAAAATCAGTCCCTGATTAGAGGGGAACAATGAAAAAACGCAGTGGAACTGGTTTCGAGATCCAGAGTTGAGTTTGAGGAGGCTAACCAATTCTAAATGGCACAAGCAATTCACAAAGTAGCCCAAGTGGAGAATAGACAGGACGCATTTATTCCAAACCTGCAGCAACTGTTGGAACACATTATCCTACTTCAACCAGTCCATTTTGAATTTGTGATAAAACTGTCGTCATTTGGTAATAAATGTAGCTTTTGTATCCCATCAGTTAGATAGGTTTTTATAGGCATTTACTTATGTACGCCAAATGGGAGCTTGTGTGTGCACTCCGCACGCGTATGTGGAGGGAGCAGTCGGAACACAATAGAGTGAATGAGACACGGAGGGGAAAGGGAATTTAGGGAGCAGAACTGTGTGATGCTTGGCTTGGTTTCTTTTTTGTTGTGTCCCGTAAATGCACTTGTATAAATGGAACACTAGAGTCAAAGCAAATTAACGTCGTCTTCAAGACAACATTAAAAACAAATTCGGGACAAGATTTCACTTGCCCGTACAAGCAGCTACAAAGCACATTCCACCAAATAGTTTTACAGTATATATATATATATATATATATTTTTTTTTTAATCTCTGGTTAAAGATCGAGCTTTGTACTCTAACTCATACCCATCCCTACTATTATTGCATTTGTCTGTCTCACTTGCTTTTATGGCGTTTTATGCGGTACAGATAGAAGTTGTGGCAGGCAGAGGTGGAGCAGTGGAATAATTCCATCCTTTGTGGAGCACTGTGGGGGCGGTGCAGTCCTGATTGTGTGTGTCCCTGTGTTGCCTGCCAGCTGAGACCGGCCTAGAACACCAGCAGCCAGGGGTTGCCGTGGCGACGGCTGGGACTATTGTTACGGGCGGAGGCGAGAGCTGTGAGTGGTGATGCACCCCCCTCCCTCTTCTGCAGAGCGATGTAGGAGGTGGTGAGTGTGTGTCACGGGGAGAGTCATATCGGGGGGGGAGAGGAGGGGGCCAACTTTGGGTGAATAGGATTTGAATATAGGGTCAGGGTGGGAAGGGTGGAAATAAAAGGTTTGGGAGCAGTGTAGTAAGGCAGGCACTAGACAAGTCTGTCTTGTTCTTTTATCGGAGGGTGTATCACCACTCAGGTGGGTTTAGTAGTGACTTTTGGTACATTTGACATACATTTCTGGTATGTGTATTATGATCCCTGCAGGAATTGAACCCAAGACCTTTGCGTTGGTTCCTAGCGCCACGCTCTTACCAACTGATCCACTGACACAGGACCACTTGGTATAACGGGAGCGTGGAGGAGAGTGACATGGCGTTACCCACAACCCACCTCTGCTCAGACCGTCGGGTCCTCTGAGAATTCGGCATTCCTCTATCTGTCCGAAAGCAGAGAACATCATCCGGACCTCGTTCTCGCCGTATTTCTTTGTCACCATTCCAATGAAGAGCTTTCTGTCTTCCACCGCTGAAATGGAGAAAGAGAGAGGAAAGAATGAGTGACAGCAAAACAGCGATAGCAAAATGGACTATGCAACCTTCCACCTCTCTTTTTGCTAGTTCAATCTCTCCTCTCCCCTCCTTGCAACCCCCTCACTCAATGAGTCAGCTCACCCCTTTTCGTTCTCTAAATCTCTATCTTACTGCTTCATCTCTCCCTCCTCCCCAATCTCTTTTTCTTTAGACGGATGACTGCTTTATCATCCCCTTATCCTCCCACCAGATCCCTCTGTACCTGCCTTCCTCTCCTCTCGCTCCTTGCACCCTCTCGCCTTCAAAAAGCTCCTTTAATCCTAGTAACCCCTGACACCCCTGAAATACTGTATTATTACACATTTACAGCGCAGAGTACCGTTTCGGCAGTCTGGTCCCAGATCTGTTTGTGCCATAATAGCCAACTCCTATGGTTGTTGTCAATCTTTGGCAGCACAATCATACGAGACCAGACAAGTACTATTTGGGCCATCATCTGGGAACTAAAATATAGAGACAATCTCCTTTTTATTTCCTTTACGAATGTTGATTCTTCTTGGTGCAATTTCCTCACTTCCTTTCATGGTAGCTGTGTTCCGTTTTCAGGGTGTGACCCAAATGGCATCCTATATAGCGCACTACTTTTGACCACAGCCCTGGTGACGCAACCCTTCTCTTTAACCGGCCGGCCGCCATGTTTTGTTTATACACACTTTAGCCTGTGTCACAGCGTATCTGCAGTGATGTCACTCACCATTTGTTTTCTCGCTGTCAGCGGGTTTCATCTGGATGGGATGATGCATCTGTAAGGAGGAGGAGAACATGGAAAAAACATGTTTAACATCACGCTATCATCAGGCGTGTCATCACAATGACACACACTAACCAACTGTTAGTTACCAGGACGATGAACAGGTCAGGTGCTTGGCTATGTTATTTAGTTCTCTCTCTCGCTCCCTGGCCCTTTCTCAATTGTTTAAACATTTTGATCTCTCCTAGCCTCCTCTCCTTCACTGATCTGAAAGAACTGACAAGGTGAAAGATAGCCTTATAATGAGCTTAACTCCCCCGTATTGTTTTCACCGGTCAAGTCTCACCTGTCGAGCTCCACCTTTTCCCATCAGTGCAGATGAAGGAAAGGAGGTGAGGATGGATTTTTAGACAATTATTGCTCTCTCGCTCATTATTACCCTTCTTCCTCCACCTCATCCCCCTCATCTTTCAGTATCTTTCTTGTTCGCTCGCCACCTCTCAGATTCTATTATCCTTCACACTATACTGAGCTATAGAAGATATGTCCACTGGCTAGTGGTATGGCTCAAATCCTCATATGCAATTTCTCTCCTCTTTCTTTGGGTTGGGTCAGAGCAGTAGTCATATGATTGCAGTTATTGATTCTCCCTGTCGGCATCCTTTCAGGATCCATTTCATACGGTTTTTTTTCCCACAGTCCCCAGAACAAATGCAAGGAAACATACTAGGGCTTACTCCATTTAGTCGACTGGTCGATTGTTTGGTTGATAGACTGTTGCTCGACCCAGATTTCTTTAGTCGAGCCGTAGCAAAAAAAAATATAAATAAAAAAATAATGGTGTACAAGACACCCGTCTGATTGGCGCCTGTCTGAGTGGACTGATCCATTGTGGAGGCCATTGGGATGGCACAGTCCATCAGTCTAAGACATATGCTACTGAAATTGTATATGGTTATATTATGTAAGAACGGTGCATCACAAAGCAACCCATGGCTTAATTGTCTAAGAAAAGTGAGGCGAGAGCAAAACCCAACTTAATTATGTCTATAATCCATAGCCTAACTGTTAAATGTGCCTGGCTTTATAAATCATCCATATACAGTACCAGTCAAAAGTTTGGACACACCTACTCATTCAAGGGTTTTTGTTTATTTTTACTATTTTCTACATTGTAGAATAATAGTGAAGACATCAAAACTATGAAATAACACATATGGAATCATGTAGTAACCAAACAAGTGTTAAACAAATCAAAATATATTTTATATTTGAGATTCTTCAAATAGCCACCCTTTGACTTGATGACAGCTTTGCACACTCTTGGCATTCTCTCAACCAACTTCATGAGGTAGTCACCTGGAATGCATTTCAATTAACAGGTGTGCCTTGTTAAATGTTCATTTGTGGAATTTCTTTCCTTCTTAATGCGTTTGAGCCAATCAGTTGTGTTGTGACAAGGTAGGGGGGTATACAGAAGAGAGCCCTATTTGGTAAAAGTCCATATTATGGCAAGAACAGCTCAAATAAGCAAAGAGAAACGACAGTCCATCATTACTTTAAGATATGAAGGTCAGTCAATACGGAAAATTTCAAGAACTTTGAAAGTTTCTTTAAGTGCAGTTGTAAAAACCATCAAGCGCTATGATGAAACTGGCTGTCATGAGGACAGCCACAGGAAAGGAAGACCCAGAGTTAACTCTGCTGCAGAGCATAAGTTCATTAGTTACCAGCCTCAGAAATTGCAGCCCAAATAAATGCTTCACAGAGTTCAAGCAACAGACACATCTCAACATCAACTGTTCAGAGGGGACTGTGTGAATCTGGCCTTCATGGACGAATTGCTGCAAAGAAACCACTACTGAAGGACACCGATAAGAAGAAGAGACCTGCTTGGGCCAAGAAACACGAGCAATGGACATTAGATGGGTGGAAATGTGTCCTTTGGTCTGGAGTCCAAATTGGAGATCTTTGGTTCCAACCGCTGTGGCTTTGTGAGATGCATGTGTATTTCCCACCGTAAAGCATGGAGGAGGAGGTGTGATGGTGTGGGGGTTATTTGCTGGTGACACTGTCTGTGATTTATTTAGAATTCAAGGCACACTTAACCAGCATGGCTACCACAGCATTCTGCAGCGTAACGCCATCCCATCTGGTTTGGGCTTAGTGGGACTGTCATTTGTTTTTCAACAGGACAATGAACCAACACACCTCCAGGCTATGGAAGGGCTATTTGACCAAGAAGGAGAGTGATGGAGTGCTGCATCAGATGACCTGGCCTCCACAATCCCCCGACCTCAACCCAATTGAGATGGTTTGGGATGAGTCGGACCACAGAGTGAAGGAAAAGCAGCCAACAAGTGCTCAGCATGTGGGAACTCCTTCAAGACTGTTGGAAAAGCATTCCAGGTGAAGCTGGTTGAGAGAATGCCAAAGGGTGGCAATTTGAAGAATCTCAAATATAAAATATATTTTGATTTGTTTAACATTTTTTGTTTACTACATGATTCCATATGTGTTATTTCATAGTTTTGATATCTTCACTATTATTCTACAATGTAAAAAATTGTAAAAATAAAGAAAAACCCTTGATTGAGTAGGTGTGTCCAAACTTTTAACTGGTAGTGTATATCTACAGGAAAAAGACAGATCATGCTTCTGTTGCCTGTTTGAGTGTTTGTTTAATAGCCTACTGATTCCATGAGCACCAAGCCTCACGCAACAACTTCACAAATTTGGCTGTTTTTAATATTTGCTGTAATAAAGGTGTTCGACTTTTTCATTAGACCAGCCTCTCTGGTATTATTTATAATTTATTTAGCGTTTACACTGTTCCAAATTGTCCGAAGAATTATAATAATAACAACAACAACAACCACCCTCCCTTTTCCTTGATCATCTGCTTGTTATTATTACTATTATTATTATTATGATCATCATTCTAATAATAAGTAATGTCATTATCATTAGTAGGCTTAGTATAAGCAGCCTTCTTTAACCACCATCGAGCTGTAGGCCTAAGAGCGCATCCTGTTTATCTAAATACCGTCATTTATTTAAGCCTATATTTCAATGCTTATATAGGCTACTGTATCAATCAATAATTTATTCGTTCATGTCATCACACTGCATGCAAGTCATTCACGAAGTGAAACGCAATCAAGCATTTTAGTTTTAAAATAAAATAACAAAGCGACCATTGAATAGTTAGCGTAAACAATATATACGCCTAAACCGTTCCATTTCGGAAATTGCATTTACGAATGAATGAGACTGTTTTTAGTCTTTGCTGTAATAAAGGCTTTACAAAAAAAGTGTTACAGACGCTCTAGTACGCTTATAATTGATTTAGTGTTGCTTACATTGTTTCAAACGGTCAGAAATATTATATTGTAATCTAACAGCACCTGTTTGGCACACATAATATGCACGCAGCGCTTGCTCCATACCTTTATTTTCTTGATCTGCAGTATTTTCTACAACTAGTCAAATTTATTCCACACATCTGACTTCCCCTTTACCTCCTGAACAACCAGTAAACATTCCCCCGTTTCGAGTTTATTTGTCACGTCCTCTGCGTACATTTTGCTGTCACATGTGTTACGGTGTTTAGAGTTTGTTATAACCAATTTATTGATGTGATTATGATATGCGTTAGGTCAGGCCCTATTGGTCACGTGCATGCGATGCATACATGTGTCACGTATAGAGAGCAAGGGTTGATGGGATAGGGAATGTTTTTCCTAAACAAATGAAGGATTTCGGTAACATAACTCTTCAGTCAGAAATGGCTGTAATTATGTTGCAGCTTCAGCATCACCGACTGCGCTATACACACTGTTGATGTGTCTGAGCCAGGCGGCAATCAAATCAATTGCGGTCGGACTCCCTCTAGTCATTTGTGTGTCTTAATTATTTAATCAAACAGTTAGCTTAAAGCATCAGACAAGCTCAGTGCATATAGTTGATTTGATTAAAACACATAGAATGTGTCTATATATGGAAAAATACACGTTTAAAAAAGAACAGACGACTCAATTATTTTTTGTCAGGGACAGCCCTAAAACATAAAGTACTATACAGAGCCATGATTGCATGGAACTCCCTTCCATCTCATATAGTGCAAGTGAACAGCAAACCTGGTTTTAAAAAAACAAATAAAGCAACACCTCACGGCACAACGCCTCTCCCCCATGTGATCTAATTGTGTGTATGTACTGAGATGTATGTGTAACTGATAGATGCACACACACTACATGTTAATGTTTTTAAATGTATGTAAATTGTAAAGTATTTTGTCTGTAATGTCTTTTACGTTATGTGTTGGACACCAGTAAGACTAGCTGTCGCCATTGGCGTCGGGTAATGGGGATCCTAATAAAATAAAATGCATCTAAAAGCGTTGCTCTCTTCTGGCCTGCTTCTCAATGGATGCATCCCAAATGGCACCTATACAAGTGTCGTCACGATACAATACCAGGCCAAGTATCACGATACCGAGTAGTATCACGATACCGAGTAGTATCACGATACCATGAAGGGAAGAATTCAGTGGCCTAGCGTGCTGTTCGCCCCGTCCCCAGGATGCGTGTTCCCGTTTTCTAAACATTATGCGTGTATGGTACACAAAAAATCTGGCACTAATATTCACACTTCTTCTCAATACAACACATATTGAATTTCATTTCACACTGTATAATAGAATACTGCATAGAATGGCTAATTTGCTCATATTTGCAAAGGCCCACCTGTGATTTGACTGGTGTAATGGGAGAAAGGAATATACATGCAAAATGATCTGCATGTCATTGTGGCAGTTAAGGGAAAACACTGCATGAAACCTTCTACTCTTCAGTTAACACACAGATACACACTCTCGGTCTCCCTCATAAAACACACACCACCACTCTCTCTCCCACAAACATGCACACACTGCTCCCAACTTTAAAAACGTTAGGCACCAAACAAAACGTAAGGAGCACCAGAATTAAATCGATTTTTGATATAGTTATGCCTATACGAATCCTACCTTTGAAGCACATCTCATGAGTAGCACACCCTTTTCCTTTTTTCCTGGGCCAATCTAATTTGCCTAAACCTACTGTCAAGTTACCAGGTGGTTAGCTAGCTAGGTAACATGACTGAACAACGTTGTTTGTTATCAAACCAATAATTAGCGGGCCGGGATTAGTTTAAAACAGCCCGCAACATGGTTTGTGAAATTATATCAAATGCGCGCGAAATCGCGCAGGAAGAAAAAAGGTCGGTCCGGTTATAGGAGTCATATTCTTTTAACCGTTTGAGTTAGAGACAAGCCGATTTCTTTGCTGTAAGGATGCAAGCAAGCCTGTCGCAAAGCTGGTTTTCGTCTCTGGCACTGCTGCATGACAGCGAACTTGCAAAGCCTATACTCAGACTGGCCTGTGCTCTTGGTTTATTAGGGATGAAATTATATACAATGTATCAACTTTACTCCCTCTGTGTGCTGCTCCAATGTATCAAATGTAACAACAGGAGACTGATCAGGGTCTCCATCCCCAATCGCCATCACAGCTAAATTACATTTTAAAAAACTGATGGAGGAATAGATTTGCAGGAAGAGCAGACGGAGAGAAGCATGCGAGTGAGGGCTGGTTGGGGATGCAGCTGGCTGACTACAGAAAGCATGAAAGTGAAGTGAACATTGGACCGGTGCATAGCATACAAGAAACTAGCTGCTGTTGCTTAAAAGATTTACTTAAGTAACTTACTTTATAAACATGTTATAACAGGCGCCAGCGGGTGCTTTAGATCGGTAGGGCCGAAAAAGTTTGTAGTATAATATGAAACGGTACTATGGTATTCTAAAAATGTTGGTATCATAAGTACCATGACGTTTTGGTACCATGGTATTACTGTGGTGCCGGTATACCATACAACACTAGCCTATATAGCCCACTACCTTTTACCAGAGGCTTAGGGAATAGGATGCCATTTGGTGTACAACCAATGTTCACTGGCCTTTAAAGTGATAGTTCTTCACTTGGGAATGGAATGCTAGCCATTCAGTCCAGCATTGCTAACATGTGAGGGGCCATATCTGAGCTAAAGCTTGAGCTACAACAAGAGGTTGGCAGAAAATCCAATCCATCTCTAAATGACATATTTCCACCTGCAACTTATTTCCCCTGGCTCTTCCACTAGATCCCTTAATACGCTGAAGAAGAAGTGGATCTGAAGAGCTAATCTTTTGGATTAGATATCTACACCTGCCATATTGGCACAGAGAAGCCAGAAAGAAAATAGGAAAAATATGGAGTGAAGTGGCTAGATTTTAAGCAAGGGGAATAAGGATATCAGCAGAGGGCATGGTTTCAAGTTCAATTTATTTGTCATGTGTAAAGACTAGATATCTTACTCACTCAAGCCATTTCTATACAAACCGGGGAGGCTGGCTGTATGAAATGGTGTTATTTTCGAGAGAAGGGGACCAAGAGAAATAGACAGAGGAAATAAAGATATCATGGAAGTGGCTTGGCTTCAAGTTGATTTACCATGTGTTATGATGACATGATAACATGGGAAATCTTACTCACTCGCTTGAGTGCTCACTATAAAAACAAAAACAGGAGAGACAGTTATGCACTTATGAAATGTGTTGTTTTTCAGAGAGAAGGGAACTAAAAGAAATGGACAGATGGCCCTCTCTGTATGGGGACTGGGGTCACTTGCCAAGGAGAGGAAGGCACAGAAGGAGGGAGTCCGTGCAACAGACCTACCTGGGTTCAAATACTATTTAAAAAATCATTAAAATACTTATTGTGTTTGTTTTAGCCTGCCTGGAGTACCAGATAGGTGGGATCCGGGATGTGCACTTGTGTGACTCTTCTATTGGTTCCATTGCAATAGGCAAGCTCAACCAAGCAGAGATCAAGTATTTGAAATGATTTCGAATAGTATTTGAACCCAGGTTTGGCATCCGAAAGGGACACAAGCTTTTCCACCAACGCGGCATCAGACTTCAGTCAATGCCAGAAGCAGCATGACTGGCAGCTGTCAAAAGACATGCACTTTATTTGAAAATGCTTTAACTGATTAATGATACAGTGATATTTATACTGTAGGTTTGTACAGTATGTGTTATCTAATCTAATCTCACTTCGATCATCACGCTACTGTACATTTCAGGGTTGGGGTCAATTCCATTTCAATTCAGTCAGTTCAGGACTCTAGATTTTCTGTTGACTTCCTGAACTGAAATGGAACGGCCCCCAACCCTGAATGGTATAATTAGTACAGTCTCCCTTTGCATATCACACTGGTACAAATTCTTTAACACTTAGTCATTCTCCTGATTGATGACATTTTCACAGTTTCCAATAGAGTGGAGTTATTGATTTAATTGAAGACTGAGGTAGTTTAGTATTGATTTAATTGAAGACTGAGGTAGTTTAGTATTGATTTAATTGAAGACTGAGGTAGTTTAGTATTGATTTAATTGAAGACTGAGGTAGTTTAGTATTGATTTAATTGAAGACTGAGGTAGTTTAGTATTGATTTAATTGAAGACTGAGGTAGTTTAGTATTGATTTAATTGAAGACTGAGGTAGTTTAGTATTGATTTAATTGATTGGAAGCAGATAGAGTAACGCAGGGGATAGGGGAGGCAGATTTATCAAGCTTTAACAAGCAATTGCACTTGTTCCAGTTGACTGAGCTTTAATCTTGATCAGATAAATCAGGTTAGAATGAAGACTCTTTCTGTTTCTCTGTACAGCTGTCCCCCTGTTTTTCTCTTTCCTTCTCTCCTCCTGTCCCTCTCTCACTCCCTCCATCGCTCTCAGCAGATTCCATTGTTAGGAGCAATATTCTTCATACACTTTCATTTTTGTATTCCTTAAAAAAAAATGAAATTTAGTTTTGCATCTATGATTCATGAGGACAAGCATGATTAATAATTTGTTCCACTTTATGACTGGGTAGCTGTGTGTGTGTGTGGGGGGGGTCGCTAGCTAGCTAGGCTCCCCTTAAGTAAAGCACCCTTTACATGACTCTCCGTGTGTGGGTCTTGGTGTGCACACAGCTGTGTGATTATCACTTCAGAAGAGGGAGCTAGGTTCAGGTCAGTTCTTGTGGATAGGAATGGCATGGCAGGGGCTATACGGTGTGTGTGGGATGTGGCTCAGTGAGCTCATTAGTCTACATCCATCCATCCATCCATCCATCCAAGTGCAGCAACACAGGGGAGCAATGAGGTGCTAAAGGCGGCACACACACACACACACACACACACGCTTCCTGCTTACTCACCCCTGTTAAGGTCTTTATATTGTGCAATGCATTCTGGGCCTCCAGGGCGGCTTTTCTGGTATAAAACGTTACAAAACAGCATCCTGCAGAGAGAGAAGGGGGGAAGATATTTTTTTTAAATTTAAATGACAGAACAATAAGAGTAATGTAACGCTAAACACCAGTGCTGTTTTAAGACAAGGAATGGAATCATAATTAACTGTTGTACATACAGTAGACATACTGCACAGCATGCTAGGTGCCTATAGCGCACACAAACAGCACTTGCAGTGAAAGTAGGCTATGGGCAAGATAAGGAGATGGAGTGACGGATCAGGGTCATAGTTGACACACGTGACTGTACAGTACTCAACAGAGCACAGAGAGCAGAGAGCAGGAGACCAAGGGGCTATCTGCCTGTCAGGATCACTGAAGTGTGGCAGAGAGAGGCTACAGTGAAGCTACTCAGAGGCAGGCAGCCACTGTACCGTACCGACAAACTATTGAATGGCTCTCCGTTACATAAGTGTGCATACACACATACAAATAGGCAATACATCCACACTCAACAAGAATGGGCGGGGGGAGAGAGAGCGCGAGAGAAGAGAGAGCAAGGAGCAAGCAAGCAATAGAACAAGGGAGGGCGATGGGGGAGGAATAGGAGAAAAAAGATATATCCACTCTCATCCTTCAGTCCCAGCAGACCGCAAGTGGCGTTCCAGCCTGTCAGTTTCTCTGGGCTGGCAGAGCGCACACACACACACACACACAGGGAAGTAGAGTACTGCAGCGTCTCTGACCTACATAGTGTTGTATTGCTGCTGCTCACTGTGGAGCACCCTCTCAGGCCGTGCGATTGTGCTCGAATTATGCTGTTACTGTGGAGTGGAGCTCCCTCTCGCTCTCCCAGGCCTTGATTGGGAGCTGCGATATGCTAACATGCATTGAGCTGCTCCGTTCTCATCTCTAAGAGGCTGCTGCAGTGTTTCCCCTATATTAATTTAGCAGCGGTGGCATATGAAGATAAAATAAATTATATATACAGTACCAGTCAAAAGTTGACACCTACTCATTCAAGGGTTTTTCTTAATTTTTTTACTATTTTCTACATTGTAGAATAATAGTGAAGACATCAAAACTATGAAATAACACGTATGGAATCATGTAGTAACCAAAAAAGTGTTAAACAAATCAAAATATATTTTATATTTGAGATTCTTCAAAGTAGCCACCCTTTGCCTTGATGACAGCTTTGCACACTCTTGGCATTCTCTCAACCAGCTTCATGAGGTAGTCACCTGGAATGCATTTCAATTATCAGATGTGCCTTCTTAAAACTTAATTTGTGGAATTTCTTTACTTCTTAATGTGTTTGAGCCAATCAGTTGTGTTGTGACAAGGTGGGGGGGTATACAGAAGAGAGCCCTATTTGATAAAAGTCCAAGTCCATATTATGGCAAGAACAGCTCAAATATGCAAAGAGAAACGACAGTCCATCATTACTTTAAGACATGAAGGTCAGTCAATACGGAAAATGTCAAGAACTTTTCAAGTTTGTTCAGGTGCAGTCGCAAAAACCATCAAGCGCTATGATGACACTGGCTCTCATGAGGACCGCCACAGTTACCTCTGCTGCAAAGGATAAGTTCATTAGAATAACAGCACCTCAGATTGGAGCCCAAATAAATGCTTCACAGAGTTCAAGTAACAGACACATCTCAACATCAACTGTTCAGAGGAGACTGCGTGAATTAGGCCTTCATGGTCGAATTGCTGCAAAGAAACCACTATTAAAGGACACCAATAAGAAGAAGATACTTGCTTGGTCCAAGAAACACGAGCAATGGACATTAGATGGGTGGAAATCTGTCCTTTGGTCTGATGAGTTCAAATTTGAGATTTTTGGTTCCAACCGCCGTGTCTTTGTGAGACGCAGAGTAGGTGAACGGATGATCTCCGCATGTGTGGTTCCCACTGTGAAGCATGGAGGAGGTGGTGTGATTGTGTGGGGTTGCTTTGCTGGTGACACTGTCTGTAATTTATTTAGAATTCAAGGCACACTTAACCAGCATGGCTACCACAGCATTCTGCAGCGATAAGCCGTTCCATCTGGTTTGCGCTTAGTGGTACTATCATTTGTTTTTCAACAGGACAATGACCCAAAACACACCTCCAGGCTGTGTAAGGGCTATTTTACCAAGAAGGAGAGTGATTGAGTGCTGCATCAGATGACCTGGCCTCCACAATCACCCGACATCAACCCAATTGAGATGGTTTGGGATGAAAGCTGTCATCAAGGCAAAGGGTGGTGGCTACTTTGAAGAATCTCAAATATAAAATATATTATGATTTGTTTAACACTTTTTTTGGTTACTACATGATTCCATATGTGTTATTTCATCGTTTTGACGTCTTCACTATTATTCTACAATGTAGAAAATAGTAAAAATAAAGAAAAACCCTGGAATGAGTAGGTGTGTCCAAACTTTTGACTGGTATATATATACAGTGAGGGAAAAAAGTATTTGATCCCCTGCTGATTTTGTATGTTTGAGACATGATCAGTCTATAATTTTAATGGTAGGTTTATTTGAACAGTGAGAGACAGAATAACAACAAAAAAGATCCAGAAAAACGCATGTCAAAAATGGGCGCTGCATGATTTCAGTCCTTCACGGCGTAGTGTGTTACCAATTGTTTTCTTGGTGACTATGGTCCCAGCTGCCTTGAGATCATTGACAAGATCCTCCCGTGTAGTTCTGGGCTGATTCCTCACCATTCTCATGATCATTGCAACTCCACGAGGTGAGATCTTGCATGGAGCCCCAGGCCGAGGGAGATTGACAGTTCTTTTGTGTTTCTTCCATTTGCGAATAATCGCACCAACTGTTGTCACCTTCTCACCAAGCTGCTTGGCGATGGTCTTGTAGCCCATTCCAGCCTTGTGTAGGTCTACAATCTTGTCCCTGACATCCTTGGAGAGCTCTTTGGTCTTGGCCATGGTGGAGAGTTTGGAATCTGATTGACTGATTGCTTCTGTGGACAGGTGTCTTTTATACAGGTAACAAGCTGAGATTAGGAGCACTCCCTTTAAGAGTGTGCTCCTAATCTCAGCTCATTACCTGTATAAAAGACACCTGGGAGCCAGAAATCTTTCTGATACTTATTTCAAATACTTATTTCCCTCATTAAAATGCAAATCAATTTATAACATTTTTGACATGCGTTTTTTTCTGGATTTTTTTGTTGTTATTCTGTCTCTCACTGTTCAAATAAACCTACCATTAAAATTATAGAATGATCATTTCTTTGTCAGTGGGCAAACGTACAAAATCAGCAGGGGATCAAATACTTTTTTCCCCTCACTGTGTGTGACGGGATGGTAAAATGTTTTCAGTGTAAACTTAAACGAATAAACCAGATAAAAGTATGTTGAAAAGATAATGGAGCTATATATTTTTTAAATAAGATCTTTGAGAACTAACAATTGCCATAAAAACTAAAAATGAAATGGCATGGGGCCCCCATTTACTTTGTTATAATGGTTGAGTCACTGAGATCGCATAAGCCACCACTGCAGAGTTTCCTTTTCCTCTCTGTGTCGCTTTCCTCTCCCTCTCGGTTGTTTAGTGCTACCCCCTAGCGATCTGCTGAGGCTAAATAAACCATGCAGCTTTCTCTCTCTCTCTCTTGCTCTCTGTCACTGTCTTTTCCCTCCACTCTCTCGCTGTGCTTCCCCTCCCTGCTGCTAAGAGGCTAAATAAACCATAGGGCTAAGAGCTAAGCATGATGGTTATCATGTCTTTATACCCTGCAGTCAGAGACCCTGGCGTCATCATGACCTAAAAAACACAACGCTACAGAATCAGACCATTCTCAAAATAGATAGGGGCTAAAACAAACAAACAGACCCAAATTGAAGTGGGATTTAATTGGATTGATTCCAACAGAATCGGGATGATTCAAACAAAAGCAAGATGGATGACACAAAGAGGAGGGGGAAAGGGAGTTGAGGAGGAGGGTATTATCCTCTCATACAATGTGCTCTATATTAGGCTTGAGCAGTATACTGTATACCGGGGTATTTGGAAATAGCCACGGGATGGTTTTTCAATACCGTCAATAGCATTGAAACTATTTCTTTGTTTTTCAATACATTTTTATATTTGTAGTTACTTTTTAAGTAAATAACTGCAATCAACTTGTGCAATACTTTAGGAGATAAAGCAGATCGCGTCTTTCATTTCATCTGTCACATTATTTTACATTATGAAGCTTACCATAGTTCCCCAGAACAGTTGAGCGAGTCACATGTTTGTTTGTAAATAGTACAACAGGAGAAAGTGGGAGCAGGGGAGTCCAGCTGTGTATTGACAGGGGTCACGTTTTATATTGAAAGTGTTTTTTTGCTTCAATAGAGTGATCAGGGGCGTGCAACTATAGTTTTCCTTCACAGAAAATACATTAATGCAACACATTCAGCAGAAAATAGCTTCATCGTCATCAGATGACAACAGAAGTGCAACGCTATTTGGCTGGCAGCCACACAAGTAAATCAGCTTACAATGAAAAAGCAAGGTCTTTTTTCGCAAAAAAACGAAGCATGGCCATAATATTTCTAATGTTTATCATAGAAAGAATGTAGCCAGCTACATTTCCTTATTTTGCTTAAAGTCAATCTCACATTTTACCGGAGAAAAGTAGGCTGGCTACACCGAGAAAAGTAAATACACATCAGTCAGAGGGCTGTCTGCTGATAAGATTGCCCATTTGTGAATTCTCATCCGAGTCAAGTGCAACTGAAGCACGAAATTAGTCTGATGCCGAGCAGAAATTACAATAATTAACATTTTACATCTGCATTTACAAAACAAGATATTTGTTATGTGTTATATTTGTCCTGCGTGAAATAATCTGAATTCTGCATTAACTTAACTCCTAAGTTTAACTTGCTAGTTATCTAAGTAAGTGGATGAATTAATAAGGAGACTGGGCATCATATAGTGTGAGTTTTCTGCCGTGTTTGAGAAGCCACAGCCCTTTGGAGGAGTTATCTGTACAGCTGCCACCATCTTGATTTCCTTGCATTTTTCCTCCTCTCCATTCTCGGCCTGTCTTCTCCTCTCTTCTTTGAGCAGAGCAGGCAGGCCCGTTGCCCTAGCAACTCCAGACTCCACCCAGACACAGCGTATAGCCTACACATGCTGCTCCAGAGCCAGTACTGTTCTTCCTTCAAAAGAAGCATGCATCAAAACTTTGTTCATTTGCACAATGTCTCTCGTTCACATTCGCTTGTAAAATGTCCAAACTCACCAGAAATGACATTCGGTAGCTCCTACATATATATACAGTACCAGTCAAAAGTTTGGACACACCTACTCATTCAAGGGTTTTTCTTTATTTGTACTATTTTCTTCATTGTAGAATAATAGTGAAGACATCAAAACTATGAAATAACACATATGGAATCATGTGGTAACCAAAAAAGTGTTAAACAAATCAAAATATATTTTATATTTGAGATTCTTCAAATAGCCACCCTTTGACTTGACGACAGCTTTGCACACTCTTGGCATTCTCTCAACCAGCTTCACCTGGAATGCTTTTCCAACTGTCTTGAAGGAGTTCCCACATATGCTGAGCACTTGTTGGCTGCTTTTCCTTCACTCTGCGGTCCGACTCATCCCAATTGGGTTGAGGTCGGGGGATTGTGGAGGCCAGGTCATCTGATGCAGCACTCAATCACTTCTTCTTGGTCAAATAGCCCTTACACAGCCTGGAGGTGGAGGAGTGTCACCAGCAAAGCACCCCCACACCACCTCCTCCATGCTTTACGGTGGGAAATACACATGCAGAGATCATCCGTTCACCCACACCGCGTCTCACAAAGCCACGGCAGTTGAAACCAAAAATCTCAAATTTGGACTCCAGACCAACGGACAAATTTCCACCCGTCTAATGTCCATTGCTCGTGTTTCTTGGCCCAAGCAGGTCTCTTCTTCTTATTGGTGTCCTTTAGTAGTGGTTTCTTTGCAGCAATTCGACCATGAAGGCCTAATTCACACAGTCCCCTCTGAACAGTTGATGTTGAGATGTGTCTGTGACTTGAACTCTGTGAAGCATTTATTTGGGCTGCAATTTCTGAGGCTGGTAACTCTAATGAACTTATCCTCTGCAGCAGAGGTAACTCTGGGTCTTCCTTTCCTGTGGTGGTCCTCATGAGAGCCAGTTTCATCATAGCGCTTTGTTTTTTGCGACTGCACTTGAAGAAACGTTCAAAGTTCTTGAAATGTTCCGTATTGACTGACCTTCATGTCTTAAAGTAATTATGGACTGTCGTTTCTCTTTGCTTATTTGAGCGGTTCTTGCCATAATATGGACTTGGTCTTTTACCAAATAGGGCTATCTTCTGTATACCCCCCCCCCCCCTTACCATGTCACAACACAACTGATTGGCTCAAACGCATTAAGGAAATAAATTCCACAAATTAACTTTGAAGAAGGCATTCATTCCAGGTGACTATCTCATGAAGCTGGTTGAGAGAATGCCAAGTGTGTGCAAAGCTGAATCTGAAATATATTTAGATTTGTTTAACACTTTTTTGGTTACTACATGATTCCATGTGTGTTATTTCATAGTTCTGATGTCTTCACTATTATTCTACAATGTAAAAAATAGTAAAAAGAAAAGAAAAACCCTTGAATGAGTAGGTGTGTCCAAACTTTTGACTGGACCTAATATATATAAATATATATAAATAACTTTATGAGCTGGATTGCCTGTCTTTACACAATTAATTTACTTTCGTTGGCGCTCGTTAGTATATTTAGCTAGCAGCTTCCATTGAAATTCGCAATTACTTGTGCTAATTTCTTTAGTATTCTGGTAATAGACGCCCAATGTTTTTTTTTGGCATCGCCTTGTGTACTAAGCCGGTAATACAGTATATCCCGTATGAGAGAAGGACAGTGTGACGATATGAAAATCTGGATACCGCCCAACCCTACTCTATATTCAACAGCACCCAGGAGACACTTGTCTAAGTATACAGAAACCTCATTTGGTGTTTGACACATGCCTGGGTATCCATCTATCTACATTAGTTTATACAGTCTAATAAGCAGATTAATTCTCATTTCAATGGGGGGGTGGGGGGGGTTCAATTTCAATGCAGGCTCTTGCTTAGAACAGTGCAGTATAATATCACCACAGCTCAGCAGAGTCTCAGAGGTACAAAGTTGGGAACAACATACCTGAGCAAATTCCAATGACAACTCTCCAGCCTGCAACTGTGAGATTAGGCCTAGCGTTCTCTCCCTCCCTCCATTCATCCCTTCCTCCCTCCCAACTCTGAGCGTTGGCAGTGCCAGATAGACCAGACACAAAGTCCCAACATCAAAGAGAGGGATCCACAATCCACATCAAAACCACCAGTTGGTGGATTAAGGCTTTAAATCCATATTGAATCCCTCACATCAGGATTGAGACAGTGAATAAATGGGAATACGCCTGGCCGCATTAAAACTTATTTTCACTTCACATCACAGGCCATATTTACCGGTGGTTAATTCCGGAGGGCTCCGCACTTTCAGTGGCATGCACACGCACACACACACACAGTCGCAAAAGCTTTCAGAACTGCAGGCTTCCACTTGGCTGTCTCGCCTAATTGCGAGCCTAAACGGAACCGCTCAACTCAAGCACTCTTTCTAAGGTGAGTGCGTCGATGGATGTCTTAATGGAAAATTGCAGGCAAATAACACTCCTTCCTCTCTCCCCTCTGTCCCTTGCTCACTCACTCACTCACTTCTTTACACACCATCTCTTAACCACCCGAGGAAAGAGAAAAACTGTTTTCCATAATGCACAGGAGTAAGAAGGGTTGTTATTTGGTATAACCCTGAAAACACAACAGAAGGTTCTATTATGTTCAAAGTAATAGACTCAGGAATATAGCGCACGCACACAAACAGCTTGCCGCGCCTGGCCCAGAGGTGTTGTGTTAACACCGACATTGAGTGATGTTGGCACAGTGTATGTGTGTGTGTGTGTGTACGCGCATGTCTGTGTTGTGAGCCACAGGCTGTGTGTTGTATTGAAGTGACCTCTTGGCTATTCATTATTGGTGTCACAAAACAAAGTGCGTTTGCACGAGCATGTGTGTGTGTGTGAAAGCCCCTACGCCTCTGTTTCCATCTTCTCTTTGGCTTCTAGGGCCTAGGCTATTGTAAAGTTATGCTGGTATAGAAAGGGCTGCATTAAAAGACATTTAACATTGAATTACCTTTGCTCTGGGGGGGTGTGGCAGTGCGGTCTCGGAGGATGTTGATTTGGTGCACGGCCCCGTAGGGCTCGAACAGCTCCTTGAGCTCCGTTTCCGTCCAGGAGCGGGGGATCTGGCCAACGAACATCTTGATGGAGTCATGGTCAGGGGTATCCAGGTTCTCCATGGAACCATTCATCTTGCTGCTGTTGCTGCCGTTGCTGTGAGGGAGAGGTGGAGAGGAAAGAAGGATTTAGTACAATATTTAGTTTAGGATAATTTAGTACCAGGGCCTACCGTCAAACTGCTAGCTTTTTGGTGGCGCAGCTGGCTAAGGTGTTTCAAGAGGGCGGTCACGTGTGTTTGCAAGACAGAGGATGCAATAACTCGTTTCAGTGCGAGCAGGTGAGCAAGGAAGCTTTACTGTTGAGCGGCAGCGTATTGGATGTTACACAGGTACAAAAAATAATATCAGGTCGCACCGTGTTATTGGCAGAACATTTTCTGCAAAGCATGTGCAACGTGGCATTAACATCTCCTAGCGATAGGCTAGTTTTTCACAAAAACCTGTCCCATGGCACTACAGTTGCTTTTTACGAAACTGTAGCCAGTCTGGCTGACCGACAATGACAATCGCACATCCTCACTAAAAAGACCGGACAATTAGGCTTGGGAGGTATACAATTTATATCAGTGGAGGCTCCTCAGAGGAGGAAGGGGAGGACCACCATCCTCAGTGAATTTCAGAAAAATACAAATAGTGAAACATTTAAAAAAGTTAATGTTTTTAGATAAAACTACACTAAATATATTCACGTCACCAAATAATTGATTCAAACACACTGTTTTGCTATTAAGATCTACAGTAACCTCAACAGCACTCTCTAGGGTAGCACAATGGTGTAGCCGGAGGACAGCTAGTTTGTGTCCTCCTCTGGGTACAATGACTTCCTTACAAAACCTCATAGGCTCATAGTTCTCACCCCTTCCATAGACTTACACAGTAATTATGACAACTTCCGGAGGACGTCCTCCAACCTATCAGAGCTCTTGCAGCATGAACTGACATGTTGTCCACCCAATCAAAGGATGAGAGAATGAATCTAGTAATGAAAGCCAGCACTGCAGTGCATAAAATGTGGTGAGTAGTTGACTCAAAGAGAGAGAGAAAGACAATAGTTGAACAGTTCTGAACAAATTAATTTCTTCAGAAATTGAGTGAGAGAGATAGCTATATTTTGTTGTATTTTTTACTTTCACAGCTAGCGAACGCAGCTAGCTAGTGTAGCCTACTGAAACACCCGGCTCAAACAGAGAGGGATGCTATGTGAGTATTATGTAGTAGCCTAAACCTATTAATGTTACATTGAGCTGGGTGAATGGAATATGAATAACAGTCATCCAATACTCTGTAAAAGAAATAAGAACAATAAACATGTTGAGATGTGTATGTTACTTGAACTCTGTGAAGCATTTATTTGGGCTGCAATTTCTGAGGCTGGTAACTCTAATTAACTTATCCTCTGCAGCAGAGTTAACTCTGGGTCTTCCATTCCTGTGGCGGTCCTCATGAGAGCCAGTTTCATAATAGCGCTTGATGGTTTTTGCAACTGCACTTGAAGAAACTTTCAAAGTTCTTGAAATGTTCTGTATTGACTGACCTTCATGTCTTAAAGTAATGATGGACTGTCGTTTCTCTTTGCTTATTTGAGTTGTTCTTGCCATAATATGGACTTGGTCTTTTACCAAATAGGGCTATCTTCTGTATACCCCCGCTACCTTGTCACAACACAACTGATTGGCTCAAACACATTAAGAAGGAAATAAATTCCACAAATTAACTTTTAACAAGGCACACCTGTTAATAGAAACGCATTCCAGGTGACTACCTCATGAAGCTGGTTGAGAGAATGCCAAGCGTGTGCAAAGCTGTCATCAAGGCAAAGGGGCTATTTGAAGATATATTTTGATTTGTTTAACACTTGTTTGGTTACTACATGATTCCATGTGTTATTTCATAGTTTTGATGTCTTCACTATTATTCTACAATGTAAAAAATTGTAAAATAAAGAAAAACCTTTGAATGAGTAGGTGTGTCCAAACTTTTGACTGGTAATAAATAAATAAATAAATAAATAAATAAATAAATAAATAAATAAATAAATAAATAAATAAATAAATAAATAAATAAATAAATAAATAAATAAATAAATAAATAAATAAATAAATAAATAAATAAATATATATATATATATATATATATATATATACACATACACACACATACACACACACACACACACACACACACACACACACAGTGAGGGAAAAATGTATTTGATCCCCTGCTGATTTTGTACATTTGCCCACTGACAAAGAAATGATCAGTCTATAATTTTAATGGTGGGTTTATTTGAACAGCGAGAGACAGAATAACAACAAAAAAATCCAGAAAAACGCATGTCAAAAATGTTATAAATTGATTTGCATTTTAATGAGGGAAATAAGTATTTGACCCCTCTGCAAAACATTACTTAGTACTTGGTGGCAAAACCCTTGTTGGCAATCACAGAGGTCAGACGTTTCTTGTAGTTAGCCACCAGGTTTGCACACATCTCAGGAGGGATTTTGTCCCACTCCTCTTTGCAGATCTCTTTGCAACTCAAACCTTCAGCTCCCTCCACAGATTTTCTATGGGATTAAGGTCTGGAGACTGGCTAGGCCACTCCAGGACCTTAATGTGCTTCTTCTTGAGCCACTCCTTTGTTGCCTTGGCCGTGTGTTTTGGGTCATTGTCATGCTGGAATACCCATCCACGACCCATTTTCAATGCCCTGGCTGAGGGAAGGAGGTTCTCACCCAAGATTTGACGGTACATGGCCACATCTATCATCCCTTTGATGCGGTGAAGTTGTCCTGTCCCCTTAGCAGAAAAACACCCCCAAAGCATAATGTTTCCACCTCCATTTTTGACAGTGGGGATGGTGTTCTTGGGGTCATAGGCAGCATTCCTCCTCCTCCAAACACGGCGAGTTGAGTTGATGCCAAAATTGCTCCATTTTGGTCTCATCTGACCACAACACTTTTACCCAGTTCTCCTTTGAATCATTCAGATGTTCATTGGCAAACTTCAGACGGGCATGTATACGTGCTTTCTTGAGCAGGGGGACCTTGCGGGCGCTGCAGGATTTCAGTCCTTCACGGCGTAGTGTGTTACCAATTGTTTTCTTGGTGACTATGGTCCCAGCTACCTTGAGATCATTGACAAGATCCTCCCGTGTAGTTCTGGGCTGATTCCTCACCATTCTCATGATCATTGCAACTCCACGTGGTGAGATCTTGCATGGAGCCCCAGGCCGAGGGAGATTGACAGTTATTTTGTGTTTCTTCCATTTGCGAATAATCGCACCAACTGTTGTCACCTTCTCACCAAGCTGCTTGGCGATGGTGTTGTAGCCCATTCCAGCCTTGTGTAGGTCTACAATCTTGTCCCTGACATCCTTGGAGAGCTCTTTGGTCTTGGCCATGGTGGAGAGTTTGGAATCTGATTGATTGATTGCTTCTGCTCCCAGGTGTCTTTTATACAGGTAACAAGCTGAGATTAGGAGCACTCCCTTTAAGAGTGTGCTCCTAATCTCAGCTTGTTACCTGTATAAAAGACACTTGGGAGCCAGAAATCTTTCTGATTGAGAGGGGGTCAAACACCTATTTCCCTCATTAAAATGCAAATCAATTTATAACATTTTTGACATGCGTTTTTCTGGATTTCTTTGTTGTTATTCTGTCTCTCACTGTTCAAATAAACCTACCATTAAAATTATAGACTGATCATTTCTTTGTCAGTGGGCAAACGTACAAAATCAGCAGGGGATCAAATACTTTTTCCCCCTCACTGTATATATGATTTGCAGAAAATTTGCTTTAAAACTGCAACATTTTATCTCAGCTGCATGGCAAAATGTGTAGAATTGCAGAAAATCCGCTTTTTAAAAAAACAGCAGAAATGTCTCAGCTCCATGAAATGTGTAGAATTGCAGGAAATTGGCTTAAAAATGCAAACATTTCCCTACACCGCCAAGATGGGGTCCTCTAAAATTGCCACACCCACCACCGAAACCCCTTTTTGATCCAGAATAAACCCTGGTTGTGTACGTTTAATCCTTGTATTAGCCTTTCTGTGGATTTCTGTGCCTGATAAGTATTTTGTTGTATTTCACTCACCAGCAAACAGACAACGCAATAGTACTTTGACTTCCGCTGTTTTAAAAACAAACAATTTAACACGAGCCACACACACAGCTTTCTCTCTCTCCCTCTTTCTCTCTCAGTGGGTCAGCGCTATGCTGCATGGCCGGGCCCTGAGAGGAGATCAGCATTCTCAGGGTGATCAAGTTAGGGCCAGCCTTAAAGGGACTGATGGAGTGTCCGCAGGCCAGACCACTGAGGCCAGGCAATGTACCACAGTTTAACGTACCACACAGCCCAGCAGAAGCCTCTCACAGACCCCTACTGAGACAGAAAGGCAACTAAGCAGCAGGCCAGACCAGGCAGCATAGCGTACGTATCACACTGTGCCCACTGCCTAGTCCACTACACACTAGAAGCCTCTGTCAGCACATGCCCCCACTGAGCTAGGCTGGGAGGCTGAAGGGGCAGCCTCTCACAAGCCCTGACCATAGCCCCCCCCCTGACTGAGCCAGGCTGGGAGGGGCCAGGACGCCACGACTCTGGCCCTGCTACAGTCTACTAGGTCAGGGAAGGTATCATTCACTCACATTGCACACGCACACTAGACTGTGCCAGGCGGGCCAGAGGATCACGTGTGTGTGTGTGTGTGTGTGTGTGTGTGTGTGTGTGTGTGTGTGTGTTAGGGCTGGGCAATATAGCCAAAATATCATATCACAGTGTTTTTTTTGTGTGTTTTTTACAGTATTTTATGTTTTTGAATACTAAAAGTTCTACATTTGCTTTAGGAGTAGCACATGACCCTAGGGTGGCAACACATACATTCTAAGTGATTTCAATGGGTCTTTCTCCATTCTGATTGTTTTATACTGTTCAATTAAACTTCAACCCCCAAAAAATGTCTACACTTTCATAGATTTCTGCATTTCCTGCCTCATTTGAGATCATTTCCACACTGCCACGTAGGGCTGAACGATATGGGCAACAAATCTAGGTCATTTATTTAACCAAATGTTGCAATTGCGATTTAGAGCAAAACACTTGTGTGAACTGTTGGAATCATGGAAATAGAATGATTATTCTAATTCTATATAATAGTGGGCACTTTGAATACAGTGTTGTTTGACATGACAACGAATGAAAATGCCAGGGAGGAGTTATTTTGACAGGGTAGGAACCAAAGTGTTGGTCAGTGTTTCCTAGGGGACCCTATAATCTTTGGCTACATTAAATGTTTTCTCTTTAGGTACTTCATGTAGCCAATATATTCATGCTTCACCTATTCCTCTTTGATTTAGAATATACTGTTACACAAACAACATGTTGATTTAGGCCTACACCATAATTGGTATCAGGCTGTATAGCTAGCTACGTTTGCTCTGACTCAGTACATTTATTAGCTAGCTAAAGATTAGCGGCTAACACGATTTAGCCACAACTTGCTAAGAAAAGACAAACTAGCAGTTTGCATATATAAGAAGACGAATAGTGTAATTACAGAACATTTGCGAATTTATATTAAGAAGCAAAGCGGAAACCGCATCGTTGTCATCAACATTGTTGCATGACCATGCCGACTGAACACAAGTATATCGTGGTCGAGCAACAACAAATGCGCTCCTTGAGTGACAGGGGGCGGGGCTAGGTCTGTGTGGAAAGCGGCATGGAGAGAGAGGACTCTAGTAGCGAAGTAAACTATAAAAATTGACGTTATACACGGCGTATCACATTTAACAAACCAAACATTCAAATACCATTATAGAAGGTCAAGTAAAAACCCAAAAGGGTCCGTGAATCAATACCGGTATATAGTCAAATACGGTATACCGCCCAGCCCTAGTGTGTGTGTGTGTACAGCCAGATTAGGACCCGAGGAACTCCTGGATAGAAAGCTGGCGACTGGCACACACACACCTGGTGATTAGTTCTTATGGGATAGTAAGCAGAGGGACTGAGGGAGACAAAGATAAAAAATAAATTAAAATAAAATAAAAAAATACATATTGTAAAGTGGTTATCCCACTGGCTATAAGGTGAATGAACCATTTTGTAAGTGGCTCTGGATAAGAGCGTCTGCTAAATGACGTAAATGTAAAGCGACAGGGAGAGGGTGACTAGATTAAATAAAGGGACAGAAAGAGTTAAAGTATACAGACCTTTGGACACGAGCCATCCATCTCTTACACATAGAGCCCAAACGCTCGGCCGAGACACCAAGGGACGACCTAAATGACATTCTGACTCCTCACTGTTGGTCCTCTGGAAATCCAACTCTTAAAAAAGACCCAGATCCAACACACTTTACAAATAAACACTTCTTTCAGGGGAAAAATGGAGGCACAAACTTTCCTACTGGAGCCAATACATCCAAACAACGATTTAAAGACACTCACAAAGCCAAGGGGCGACTTCACTGCCCCCCACCACCAACCCCCTGACAGCTATCTGTACAAGATCCACTCAGCAGCAAGGCCTCGGCACAGCAGTGTCGTGGTCAGTCAGCACTAACCGGATGATAGCAGTCCTAAACACAGTGAAGCAGGGAGGTACTATCTGAACTCGTCCAATAAGAAAAACTTCCTCTCTATTTTCGTTGCAAAAAATGTTTTACCCTCTTAACACCTCTCTAAAAACGCTGGGAGTTAGCAGAGAGAGGATTGTAGCCCATCACCATCTCTCTCCTCAGGCGCTGGTCTAGCTTGGCGATGGAACAGGGAGTAACCTACCAGCTTCCACCATCATCCTTTAGAAATACAATCACTAGAATGGATTAACCCCAGCCTACAGTCATCCTACTGTGATGGGTGCCCATTCTAGGAATTCTATCTCTATGCTATCCCAATGCGCAGCAACAGCAGAAACAATTGCATATTGTTCGGATGCTTGAGAGAACACTATTCACCGATAGATCCCCTATACAGTAACAATGGGCCTGTGGCGAGTCAGAGGGACACTTTGTAATCCTCCCATCCAATGCTACGTCTCACTAAACCAGCACAACGGGCATTGTGGTGCGTGACACCATTTATCTAGTAGCCAGATCCAGGCAGCCTTTCTCTGACGACACTTTGCTGAGTGCTTTGCCTGCCTTCTCATACATCTACAATCTCAGACACAGCTGCCTGTCACATAATTAGGGCTGTCCCCGACTAAAACTAATCTTGGTCGACCGAAAGTAGTCTGTTCTTTCGACCAATCGATTGGGCAAAAAAATGTAACGTGTATTTTTCCATATATACAGTGGGGAAAAAAAGTATTTAGTCAGCCACCAATTGTGCAAGTTCTCCCACTTAAAAAGATGAGAGAGGCCTGTAATTTTCATCATAGGTACACGTCAACTATGACAGACAAATTGAGGAAAAAAAATCCAGAAAATCACATTGTAGGATTTTTAATGAATTTATTTGCAAATTATGGTGGAAAATAAGTATTTGGTCACCTACAAACAAGCAAGATTTCTGGCTCTCACAGACCTGTAACTTCTTCTTTAAGAGGCTCCTCTGTCCTCCACTCGTTACCTGTATTAATGGCACCTGTTTGAACTTGTTATCAGTATAAAAGACACCTGTCCACAACCTCAAACAGTCACACTCCAAACTCCACTATGGCCAAGACCAAAGAGCTGTCAAAGGACACCAGAAACAAAATTGTAGACCTGCACCAGGCTGGGAAGACTGAATCTGCAATAGGTAAGCAGCTTGGTTTGAAGAAATCAACTGTGGGAGCAATTATTAGGAAATGGAAGACATACAATACCACTGATAATCTCCCTCGATCTGGGGCTCCATGCAAGATCTCACCCCGTGGGGTCAAAATGATCACAAAAACGGTGAGCAAAAATCCCAGAACCATACGGGGGGGACCTAGTGAATGACCTGCAGAGAGCTGGGACCAAAGTAACAAAGCCCACCATCAGTAGCACACTACGCCGCCAGGGACTCAAATCCTGCAGTACAAGGCGTGTCCCCCTGCTTAAGCCAGTACATGTCCAGGCCCATCTGAAGTTTGCTAGAGTGCATTTGGATGATCCAGAAGAGGATTGGGAGAATGTCATATGGTCAGATGGAAACAAAATATAACTTTTTGGTAAAAACTCAACTCGTCAGTGTTTGGAGGACAAAGAATGCTTAGTTGCATCCAAAGAACACCATACCTACTGTGAAGCATGGGGGGTGGAAACATCATGCTTTGGGGCTGTTTTTCTGCAAAGGGACCAGGACGACTGATCCGTGTAAAGGAAAGAATGAATGGGGCCATGTATCGTGAGATTTTGAGTGAAAACCTCCTTCCATCAGCAAGGGCATTGAAGATGAAACATGGCTGGGTCTTTCAGCATGACAATGATCCCAAACACACCGCCCGGGCAACGAAGGAGTGGCTTCGTGAAGAAGCATTTCAAGGTCCTGGAGTGGCCTAGCCAGTCTCCAGATCTCAACCCCATAGAAAATCTTTGGAGGGAGTTGAATGTCCGTGTTGCCCAGCGACAGCCCCAAAACATCACTGCTCTAGAGGGGATCTGCATGGAGGAATGGGCCAAAATACCAGCAACAGTGTGTGAAAACCTTGTGAAGACTTACAGAAAACGTTTGACCTGTGTCATTGCCAACAAAGGGTATATAACAAAGTATTGAGAATCTTTTGTTATTGACCAAATACTTATTTTCCACCATAATTTGCAAATAAATTCATTAAAAAAACCTACAATGTGATTTTCTGGAAAAAAAAATCTCATTTTGTCTGTCAATAATGACGTGTACCTATGATGAAAATTACAGGCCTCTCTCATCTTTTTAAGTGGGAGAACTTGCACAATTGGTGGCTGACTAAATACTTTTTTTCCCCACTGTATATATATAGATATATAGATAGGGTGTGTCTATGTGTTTTAATAAAATCAACTATACATGCATTGAGCTTGTCAATTGACTGGAGAGGGAGCCAGAGATCAAGATAACCAGAATAACTAAAAAACTTACCCTGTCCCGAACATTCTCCTCCTGCTCCTACTAACTTTCGTAGTTTCTGCCATTACTCTCCTGAAGTTGCCTGTAATAGGCTACACGAGGAGTCGGCAAACTTTCTCATGTGGAATGCCAATTTATCTTACCATTTCTACCCATCTGCGTGCTAGTTATGGTTTTCATATGCACATTTTTCGTGGAAGTTTCAATTCATGTATAATAACATCTTCATATCTCAAAATCATTGTCAGGTAGTTAATCAAAATGCTATCCAAATCTAAATTAAAATGATACAAACCTAAAAAGTAACTTATATTGCCATTGCCAACTATTAAAAACATTATAGCCTGCAGGTATAAAATATCCGGATAAAATAAATATCCTATAAATCACATTGGCTACGCATGGCCTGTCTGCAATGACCTTGAAACATTTTATCAACTATTAACTTTGGTCCTGCCTGAAGCTCCTTGCAACATTGTATAAAATATTCTGGGCCCTCAGTTTCCCGCCACAGCTGTAGGCTATTTGCGCAAGGGATAAGAAGTAATCAGGTAGGCCTATTTTATGATGTTTCCACTGGATCAGAGCATGACATTTTTCCCTTTCACGTTGAGTGGATATCGAAAGGGAGAGAGCTGGAAAGATTTTTCAAATACATTGAGGAACTACTGTCATTCTCAACGGCTGTAAAACCGACTTGGCTTGCTGTTTGAGGTGAAGAAAACATTACTTTGAGAAGCTCCACAGCTCATTAGTGGTGGTACATTAAGCCAATCAGAAATACTATCAGATCCCCAAATAGGCACATTATATGCCTACATTTGCAAGCAGGCCAGGTAGCCTATAGGCCTACTTCTATGCGTAATCAGGTGCAAGTCCTTACTCAACATTGACAGGAGCGCGCCAAACAAAAGACAATGACTAAATTGACAAATCTCGTAAATGGAGTTAAATAATAAAAAGTCTCACAAGTGTAGCATAGGTTGTGCGCTCTGCAAACAATGTGTCCACTCACTCCAACAATGAGAACGGTAAAAGACTAGAATAATGATATATTGAATGCATTAACAGACATTACCGTAACCAAACAAACATTGTAGATTAGAAATTAATGGTACATACAGTGGGGAGAACAAGTATTTGATACACTGCCGATTTTGCAGGTTTTCCTACTTACAAAGCATGTAGAGGTCTGTAATTTTTATCATAGGTACACCTCAACTGTGAGAGATGGAATCTAAAACAAAAATCCAGAAAATCACATTGTATGATTTTTAAGTAATTAATTTGCATTTATTGCATGACATAAGTATTTGATCACCTACCAACCAGTAAGAATTCCGGCTCTCACAGACCTGTTAGTTTTTCTTTAAGAAGCCCTCCTGTTCTCCACTCATTACCTGTATTAACTGCACCTGTTTGAACTCATTACCTGTATAAAAGACACCTGTCCACACACTCAATCAAACAGACTCCAACCTCTCCACAATGGCCAACACCAGAGAGCTGTGTAAGGACATCAGGGATAAAATTGTAGACCTGCACAAGGCTGGGATGGGCTACAGGACAAGAGCAAGCAGCTTGGTGAGAAGGCAACAACTGTTGGCGCAATTATTAGAAAATGGAAGACGTTCAAGATGACGGTCAATCACCCTCGGTCTGGGGCTCCATGCAAGATCTCACCTCGTGGGGCATCAATGATCATGAGGAAGGTGAGGGATCAGCCCAGAACTACACGGCAGGACCTGGTCAATGACCTGAAGAGAGCTGGGACCACAGTCTCAAAGAAAACCATTAGTAACACACTACGCCGTCATGGATTAAAATCCTGCAGCGCATTCAAGGTCCCCCTGCTCAATCCAGCGCATGTCCAGGCCCATCTGAAGTTTGCCAATGACCATCTGGATGATCCAGAGGAGGAATGGGAGAAGGTCATGTGGTCTGATGAGACAAAAATAGAGCTTTTTGGTCTAAACTCCACTCGCCGTGTTTGGAGGAAGAAGAAGGATGAGTACAACCCCAAGAACACCATCCCAACCGTGAAGCATGGAGGTGGAAACATCATTCTTTGGGGATGCTTTTCTGCAAAGGGGACAGGACAACTGCACCATATTGAGGGGAGGATGGATGGGGCCATGTATTGCGAGATCTTGGCCAACAACCACCTTCCCTCAGTAAGAGCATTGAAGATGGGTCGTGGCTGGGTCTTCCAGCATGACAACGACCCGAAACACAGAGCCAGGGCAACTAAGGAGTGGCTCCGTAAGAAGCATCTCAAGGTCCTGGAGTGGCCTAGCCAGTCTCCAGACCTGAACCCAATAGAAAATCTTTGGAGGGAGCTGAAAGTCTGTATTGCCCAGCGACAGCACCGAAACCTGAAGGATCTGGAGAAGGTCTGTATGGAGGAGTGGGACAAAATCCCTGCTGCAGTGTGTGCAAACCTGGTCAAGACCTACAGGAAACGTATGATCTCTGTAATTGCAAACAAAGGTTTCTGTACCAAATATTAAGTTCTGCTTTTCTGATGTATCAAATACTTTTGTCATGCAATAAAATGCAAATTAATTGCTTAAAAATCATACAATGTGATTTTCTGGATTTTTGTTTTAGATTCCGTCTCTCACAGTTGAAGTGTACATATGATAAAAATTACAGACCTCTACATGCTTTGTAGGTAGGAAAACCTGCAAAATGGGCAGTGTATCAAATACTTGTTCTCCCCACTGTATGTATATAGACACTAACAATCAAACGCAAACAATTCACACAATGAAGTTATGAAACAATGAATGTACACAAATTGGCGGAAGAGAGCGCATTCTGGAGAGAGACGTGCATTGTTCAGCCACATTCCCCTTCTTCTTGGACTGTGCCATCCCAGCGGCCTCCGCAATGGACTAGTCTCGGCCTCCGCAATGGATTAGTGCCATAACAAAATATCGATATTTGCTACTGCTCGACTAAAAAAAATAATCTTGGTCAACCAACAGCCTACACATAATACAATTATCTTGATAACTAGATGCATGTGGTGTGAATTGCTGAAACATAATGATCCCAACGCTGGATGAACACTTCAACACTACCCAAGCTAGACGTATGGGTGGTCCCGGGAATCGGGACAGTCAGTGCCAGTGGTGGAGTCATTTGCCCAGCCACCACACCAAATGCAAGTTCCAATCCAAATTACTCACAACCTTTTCCCCTTCTTCACCCCTTGCTTGGAAAGGGCTCCCACACGTCAACGTCATGAACTGTCACTGGAGAGCTCACTCCAAGTGAAGGGAGGAAGGCAAGGGGATCATTTCAAATGAAACTGGCCTCAACTTGTCCAATAAGAAACAGTTGTTTTCAAGTCGCAACGTGTTTTGCTACAGTGTGCCCCAATAATTATGACCCAGACCAGAGAATGTCCGTTAGGTCAGGAGGGCAAATGACCTGGCCCCAAAACACCCCGGAGCAGCTGACAGGTCCTGGAGTCCGCTGGAGCCTGAGCTGACATTAGCATACCTGCTGTTGCTCTTCCCACAAAATAACATGATTTACCGAGACCATATGCCTGGAGATTTGCTGTGGTCTGACCGCAGAAGCACGTCAGCTGCACTTTTCCTAGTAGCTCCCATTATAGAGGCTGTCACCGAGGCAGCACCGAGCCACCAATATCATATTCTAGACTACATGTCATCAGCCACCTTCTCAAAGCTCAAATGCGTCACACGTTTGTTGTGTTCTGTATGCATCCTAAATTAATGGACAGTTAAAACCATTAACAACACCATCGACTTGGAATATATGGCTTTTTACTTGGCTTGGTTGGGATCGTTTCAAGACTCTCTACCATCATTTTATTTTTTTTACATTCATAGGCCCACACCGTGATATAATCCAGTGTTGCTTCATGTGTTGGTTCAATTCATAGTTGTTGTAAAGAAGGATCACCTATGTTAGCAAGGCAAGGCTCTCCCTCTTTGAGTTATAATTAGGCTTGGGCGGTATCCCGTATATACCGGTGTATTTTGAAATAGACTATTATTTTCTATACCAAAAATTTATATATATGCCAAATAACTTCTCTCCAGCTCAGGGTGCCAGCTATGCATTTGGTTTGCAGCAGAGACAATCAATCCCCTCCTGAAACAAGAAATTGTGATACATGTTTTTATGTTTGGAAAGAAATAGCGCCCCTTGTGTGCAATGCCGGCAATACCGTGTACCCCAGTATGGTACAGGAACGGTATGAAGGTATGACTATCTGGATACCGCCCAAACGTAGTTATAATTCATGCTCCTTTCCTCAGGAGGGCTCTGGCACTCTCGTTTTATTTGGGGATGAAAAGTCGCAGTTTACATTGTGGAGTCGTGGACGAGCGCTTAACATTTCTGAGGATGAGCAGTCAAGTGAAAACTCGGACTATCCTGAATAGTGATACTTGTTCTTCAAGAAAGCCATAGTAATTTATAATGTCACTGAGTGCTGCTTCAACATGACCAAGAGAGAAAACTGCATGTTGGAAGGGATCAGTTTGAGCAAGGCAAGGCACAGAAATCACTTATCTTGATCCATAATAAAGTAGTTAGATTTGGGATGCAAGATGTTTTGTAGATCAGGGGTTCTGCACAGTCTGACTGCAATGTAGCCTTGTCACTCTCAAACACACAGAATATCTCTTCTTTACCACCCCTAACATCAGACCGCTGCCAAGTGTATAATGGGTCTCCATCTCCACAAACTGACACAAGTCACAAAGGCAGGGCCCAGCCAGGTATTGGTTGTCAGAGTGGATGAATAATGACTATCTCCTTATAGAAATACCACTCAACCAGATGCAGTAGCCACAGGGCTGTGTATTCTAGCCTCGGCGCGGAGGCAGTTAGAGACTGGTTAGATCACACAGGCATAGCAGGCTCCACCTCACTCTCAATCTCACTCCAGCAAGGCACCTGACAACAGGCGCCACAGAAATAGCAATGTCTGTTTCTGGTGTGATGTCTGCAAGTCTGTCTGGCCTTTGTTCTGTGATATCTGACCAATTTCCATACGAGGTGGCGGTTAGGAGCAGATCACACCGGCAGGGCAGGCTGCACCTCGAGTCACTCCGGCTACGGGCACACACAGCTCTGTGATATCTCATCTGATTTCCATACAAGGTGCTGCTGCCTGCTGGAGGACCATCACAGTGGTACATAATCAGTACATCAGTGCTCTGATGAAGGCCCCATTAAGACGTTTCCATCCCAACATTAACTCCAATTCTGCCTCAATATGGCCTAAATTTCATTGTTGCATTTCCCCTGATGAAGACAGACGTGTCCAATCACGCTGTGAATAGGGCTCCATGTTGACAAGAGGCAGCCAGGGCCTGATGACAAGACCCGCCCCATTAGCTCCATAATCATATGGAGTGTCCCTGGTGACAGTGGTTATGGATGAGGAGGGATGCCACCCACTCTGCCCAGAGTGGATGAAAACACACTTTGGTGATGAAATTTCACTTCCTTATGTTATAAAATACATTTGACCAAGACAAATATAATTTCTTCATGTTCTGAATGATTCAGTGGGGTCTTTCTTTAACATATTATTAACATACAGTACCTAATACATCCGATAATAAGCACCGAGCTCTGTTGACAGAGCAGTGCCACTTCGAGTAAGCAACTTAAGAATTTTGCATGTTGTGGTGGTGGTTTTGATGGGAGACCCTAGTGAATGGATGAATGACTAGATGGATGATATTGACATTTTCTAGAAGATAGGCAAATAGGAGCCTGATTTAGGCTGAAGCAACTCAACTGTGGTCTAGCTGGAGCTAGAATGCAAATCTAGCATCAGGTGAAGAAGGTTGTTGGCAGGAACAGTGCAGGCAGCAGGGATATAGAAAGACTAGAAGCCTGTTACAACCGGCTACCACAAACCAAAATACACTGAAGGCAGACCCAGATAAAACAAAGGTTCCTACTCTGGTGTATTTACGGCTTAGAAAAGCCCCCCAAATAAAGAAAATAAGCTACTACTGTAGTTGTTACAACCAGAGTAAAGTCCTGTTCGAGACGGGCCCTTAACAAAGAAATAACATTCTTCTAAAATAAAAAAATAAGCAACGTCACAGAACTCAAGTCCAATTATTTTTGTTTACAGTCTTCTGCTTAGATGGCGTCCCTCCAACGCGTCTTAAAACTGTCAGTCACCAACTAGCGAGCGGCTTTCTGCTCCACTTAGGCCTCTGTCCAAGAGGGGAAGGTTACCCAGCCCACCCACATGCTCTCCTGGCTCCTGCAGCCTATCCAAAGCTGCTGCTCGCATTCTCTGACCTAGCCTGGATGGTTTTTTAAACGTAATTGTTTTCTGTCTTTATTTTTAAGGGTGGATCAGCTTTAATATTGCAGAGAGAGTGTGGGTTCTATCAATGTAATTGTCTGTATATTTGTTTTGTATATTACTTTATGTTTTATTATTGGACCCTAATCCTACCACCCCTCACCCAATTTGAATAAAATAATGAACAACAATGCATAGGCTCCTACTTCCATCTTATGCATGCTATATACATGGCCACCTGAATGTTACTGCTTGTATACTGGTTCTGCGTGTCGTTTTTCCCTGTTGTGTGCACTTGTTCCATCTGGGTCCTGTTCATAAGACACCAATCAAAGAAAACAAACTGAAACAGGGATGGACTGGGACTACCTCGACTTGTCCAATAAGAAATGCTTATTGTAACTTTCCATTGCAAAATGTTTTACATTTTAGTCATTTAGCAGACACTCTTATCCAGAGTGACTTACGGTTAGCGCATTCATCTTAAGATAGCTAGGTGGGACAACGACATCTCAGTCATAGTAAGTACATTTTCCTCAATAAAGTAGCTAGCAGCAATGTCAGTGCTAGTAAAAGGGGGGAAGAGTCAAGTGCAAGCTCAGAAATTATTGTAAAAAATGTATGGGGGGGTGGGGGAGCGCCGTGGGATTATTTAAAGATACTCTTTGAAGGGACAGAGAAGAGCTTTGACTGGGCTGAGTGGGAGCTGCCCTCCCGTAGGAGTGGGAGGGCCAAGAGACCAGCGGTGGCAGAACGGGATACTCAGGTTGGGGTGTAGGGTTTGAGCATAGCCTGAAGGTAGGAAGGGGCAGTTGCTCTTGCTGCTCCGTAGGCAAGGTCCATGGTCTTGTAGTGGATGCGAGCTTCAACTGGAAGCCAGTGGAGTGTGTGGAGGAGCAGGGTGACATGAGAGAACTTGGGAAGGTTGAACACCAGGCGGGCTGCAGCGTTCTGGATAAGTTACAGGGGTTTGATGGCACAAGCGGGGAGCCCAGCCAACAGCGAGTTGCAGTAGTCCAGACGGGAGATGACAAATGCCTGGATTAGGACCTACGTCGCTTCTTGTGTGGGGTAGGGTCGTACTCTACGTATGTTGTAGAGCATAAAACTGCAGGAGCGAGACACTGCTTTGATGTTTGCAGAGAACGACAGGGTGTTGTCCTGAGTTATGCCAAGGTTCTTTGCTCTCTGGGAGGGGGACATCGTGATGGAGGTCTTGGAGCGATCAGGCCTTCCCCCGAGAGGAAGATAAGCTCTGTCTTGTCGAGGTTGAGCTTGAGGTGGTGGGTCGACATCCAAGCTGATATATCTGCAAGGCACGCAGAGATGTGTGTCGCCCTCTGGGTGTCAGAAGAGGAGGAAGGAGAAAAGTAGTTGAGTGTCATCCGCATATCAATAATAGGAGAGACCATGTGAGGATATGATGAGTCGAGTGACTTGGTGTATCGAGAGAAGAGGGCCTAGAACCGAGCCCTGGGGGACAACAGTAGTGAGAGTATGTGGTGCAGACACAGATCCGCTCCAAGTCACCTGGTAGGAGCGGCCTGCCAGGTAGGATGCAATCCAAGAGTGTGCAGAGCCTGAGACACCCAGCCCTGAGAGGATGGAGAGGAGGATCTGATGGATGAGAACAAACGACAGAGAGTCAGCTTTGGCAGTGCAGAGCGCCTCAGTGGCAAAGAGGAAAGCAGTCACGGTTGAGTGACCCGTCTTGAAGCCTGACTGGTTAGGGTCAAGAAGATCGTTCTGAGAGATAGCAAGAGAGTTGGTCAGACAGCAAACTCAAGTGTTTTGGAAAGAAAAGAAAGAAGGGATACCGGTCTGTAGTTTGACGTTAGAGGGGTCGAGTGTTTGTTTCTTGAGGAGGGGAGCGACTCTGGAGTCAGAGGGGACGCAGCCAGTGGTCAGGAATTAGTTGATGAGGGAAGTGAGAATGTTTCCAGAGATTGTCTGGAGAAGGGAGGAGGGGATGGGATCGAGCAGGCAGGTTGTCGGGCGACCGGATCTCACTAGTAGCAGGATTTCATCTGGAGAAATGGGAGTTTTCCATTGCATGCCCCAATCATGAACGTAACCCTGGACTGGCAGCTGATTTAGTGTTGCACAGTATACCAAAACTTTGGTACTTTTTCGATACTAGAACATGAAAACGTTTCGGTACTAGAATGTGTTACTTTCCGTACTTCTGTCAAATGTGTCTCGCGCCGACTACTGATTGAGGATCTGTATCAGCACAGACGATGTCCCATTATAGCGTGAGAGCACCGTGCCTGCTGCACTTACTCATTACTAGCTCTAGCCTGTCCTGAGGAACCGCTGCACTCACTGGGAGTCTGGGCTACGTCACCACTCATGCTGCACAGAAGTTAACACAATTGAATAATTCAACACGGCATGTAGAAATGTTGAAACTTAATTATTGTTCGCTCCCATTCAAGATAATCTTTGCTCGAGCCTCGAAATGAGTGTGTGTGAATGACATCACAGGTCATAAAAAGAGACCGCATGCACTTTTATAAAAGAAGAGATAGGTTCTTCAATGCAAATGTTGTTGATCAGTACAATAAAATAAGTCCCAAAGGGAAGGGGAACAGATTGTTTTTCATCTATAGCCCCATGAATTCAGCCAAAAAATGCTAAATAACTCAACGCATGCACACAATCCTTTTGAATATGCATTCACCTGTATTGTAAATAGGCCTAGGCTACATATTGATATAAGCAGTTTATCAATAGACTAGAGATTTACCATTCAAATAAATTATTACATTATGTCGTTAGATTGTTTTTTTACCAAAGTCAAATTGATTTATCAAAAAATCTAACATTTCAAATGTAATGATATTGAACTCAAAAGATCTGTCTGGATTAGTTGCCATTCAGTGACTTTGGCTAATACCTTTTTTCCCCCTTGATATCGAAGTAAAAAAAAAAAAAGTGGTATCGTGAAGCTGATTCCACATTAAGCTGATTCCACTCAACTTGGACAGTAGACCCTTCTAACTCATCCCATGTGTTGTGTACCATGAGTCTATGGTCCCCTGGTAGAACATATGCATGCCATTGCAATCGGCAACATTTTATTAGCAAGGCCTATAGCATGTGCCGCTGCCACAGGGACGTTTCGTACAACCTAATGGAATTTACCTTGGTTGGCTGAAGTTGACTCAAATTCCCAAGTCAGTTTCTGTCGTAGTGGTTCAAACTAACATTCAGCCCCCAAAGTAATGTACATTGATATTACGCTGTATATCCTGTTCATGTGTTCTGTAGTGTACCGGCCAACCAGACGTGCTGTATATGGGTAAATAACAACTAGCTATCCCACTGTGTCAATTACAGAAACACCCTGGTGGATGTATCTGATCTTTGCAAAATAAACACGCCACAAAGCCATCTGAGCGTGAAAGTTGACTACAATTACTGAATACTTTGTTGCGACCTCAAACCACACAAACAAAACTTGGAGGCGGCTTTGGATGGGGAAAAAACAGGAGCGAGAAAGAGGGTTGAAGAAGATGAATGCCCATGTAGTTTGCCTCAAACCACACCACACAAATTGGGGAGGAAAAAGGAGAGTGGTGAATATGTACATTAGGCCTATGTAGTTTGTTGTGACCTCTGCTCAAACCACACTTGGGGAAACTAGGGAACTAGGAGGAAAGGAGAGAGGGTGAAGAAAGATGGACATTAGCCTAGTATTTTGTAGCGACCTCAAACCACAATTGGACAAACTTGGTAAGTAGGAGGAGGAAAGGAGAGAGGAGTGAAGATGTAGGCCAAGGCCGTTGTATGTAGTTTGGAACCAAGTTTCTCATTTTAAATCCTTTGCATGGTTTTGACAAAATGGCAGCTCTCTTATAACCCTCATGTAGGATAAAGGTCAAAGATGAGTCATGGTGCTGTATCCCCTGTGAATGCCAGACTACCATACTAGACAATGTCTGAAGTAAGGGAGGGGAACAGTTTCTTCTTTAATTAAACATAGTTCCATGGTGCATCGCCACACCAGCAGCAGGAAGTGGTGGAAAAATGTGGAACAGGTGACAAGCCCCTCCCAGCCTTCAACATCTGTCTACATGGCTCACACACACACTATGCGAACAGCTGGCCCTCTCTCAGCCCCAGGAGTCAGTGCCAAGAAGCCACACTTTGCCCAGATCAGACAGCCACCCCGACCACTGTCAGTGTCCACAACAAAAGGATCACAGCATCATCGCACGTAGCTTAGCCCAGATAACACCACGTGTGCGTTTCAAATGGCACCCTATTCCCTATATAGTGCATTACCTTTGGCCAGGGCCCATAGGGTAAAATAAGTGCTGAGAAAAAGTAGTACCTGGGCAAAGGTAGTACACTAGGGTGCCATTTGGGACACTGCCCATCTCAGTGTTCCTTGCCAAAGGATCACACTTAAGCCCAGATATTCACTATCCTCTATCAGAGGCTCAATCAATCACAGAACACACACTAGTTAGGCAGAGATTATCACCTTTGTGTGTGCGTGTCCAAAGCCAAAAGATAGGATTCCTTGCATTCATCACTCCAGTCCCAGACCACCCCTAGCCTTTAGACCAGGGGTGTCAAATATGGCCTGCGGAAAATAATGGACCTACATTGAAACAGTTTCTTGATTGTGTCCATCTCGCCAATAATCACCTAAATGAAAGCTAGACAGTCAGGTAGTATAAAAAAATCAAAAAATGATGGATAGAGAACTATTTTTTGCAAATTTCGACGGAAAGGAAATATAACCAATTTTCAGTGCGGACCTCCGGACCTCGTTGAAGAGCAAATGCGGCCCCCAGGTCGAAATAATCTTGACACCCTTGCTTTAGACTAACTACAATTCAATTGCCAGACAGCCATGATTACATTTTCACTCAATCAATCATCCCTTGTTGATATTAGCCTATGTGATACTATTACCAGTAAGTTCACTGTTGGCTTTTTCAATATGTGTATTTGTGTGTGATGTGGGAAATGCATATCAAGTGCATGAAGTTGCTACAGCATACTTGCTGACCTCAGCTGTTGACCTCCGCTGAGATGTGTGGTGAGTGATATGGGGATCACACTAACACAAAGATTGTTTGTATATTTACAAGATATTTATGTGACCGCTCTAACAATGGAAATACATGTCTTCAAAGATGGAAGGCAGGCCAGAGGAGGGACCACTGGTGGAGCCATTCTAGCCAATGAGAGGGCAGATACGCTTGTGAACAACAGGCCATAGAGATAGGTAGAGGACTCATCTTTGTATATGTGCCACTATTATATGTTCCATTAGAGCGTCTGTGACAGCATGGGCAGCGACATTGAGGCCATCTCCATTTTAAGTACGGCTGTGACAAAGTGACAATTTTTAACATTTAAACTGCCATTTTTTATCGGTTTTCCAATAAAACGATGAGAAATTTTCATAAAGTTCCATGTGAATTCACATAGCAGCTGCCAGCAGAGGTTTGGGTCTCACGATGCATATCTTTCAGATGGTTCAGCATTGCACATGTACTATTACTGTACCTCAATTCCAACTCGCAAAGTTTGCATTTCCTTCTCATTTAACTTCTCAACGTATTGCCATACAGGACTTCGCTGCTGTCGCTTGGCCTTCTCTGCCATTTTTCCAACTGTTTAAGACGATGACGTAGTGGTGGAGAGTCGACTCCAAAATAATATTTTTCTCGACTCCAATAATTTATTCCTCGATTCCCCCGGAGTCAACTCCCATTTCTGATTTTCAAGATTTGATTCCGCTAGGATATTCTACTACGCGGAGTAAAACCTCTCGCTTCGCCTCTTCCTCTCTGACAAACATGCATAAGTCCATAATTAAATAACTGTTGCGAGTTGGACAGGCCAGGGGTTCGAAAGATTTCCCATGAGCATTATGACAAACGTATTTGTTACAGTTAAAAAATAAAATAAAATCCGTCTTGCATGGAAAGAGGAAACTGATGAGAATGCTTCCCGTGTGTTCTTATCTAGTAGGAAAGCGTAGGCTATTTGTCAGTCACCGTGTTTTAATGCAAATACATTGATCAGCCCATTTAATAATCAATATCAGGGCAAGGGATTTGTTGTAAAATGTTTACGTTTGTAGCCATGTAAGTCCCGTATGTTTCAGGAACTTAGCTGCAGAGCCAAGCCCATTTCTAGATATAGCTGGGGGGATTTCAGAGTGAACTGTGACTAGCACCGTAGAGCTTCATACCCTATCTATGGGTGTGAGTTGAAATCCACTCATGTTAAGCCGAATTAGCCTGGGGCATTTCTGAAAACAACACGTCTGTGTTTACTGGCTTCCTTTGCTAACAATCTATGCGGCTGTCACACGATTTTCATTAAAATTGCTCAATAATGTACCACGTGTGTTCTGCAAACCACCCTACACGAATCTCCATTACGGGAAATCGATGTGTTAACGGGGAACTAGCTACGGTCGCTGCTCGCTACAAATACGTATCAAACTGCCTCTTCGTGAAACACGCCGAGTACAAATGCATGAAATATCTCGTGAAAAATAACGCTAACTGTTACATTATATAGGTACTGTTGTGCAATGCTTGCCATAAAAAGCGTTGCAGTGGGTAGTAGCATTGTAAGTAATGTTCTATCATGACCTACCCGCCGTTACCCGAACCGAAGACTCCGTTGCTGTTCTATTCCTTTCGTTCTGCTCAAGCAAGCCGCATGAAAAAAATCAAAAGGGCGGCTGCCGCGTGTGCACGTTTCTCCCGCTCGCACAGTAAACATACACCGAAACACACAAGCAATCCTGGCTTGTATAAACTTTAGAATGACGAGAAGTCCGATCCTGTCTGGAACGTCAACTCCGGAAGCAAATGTCACTTGACTAGCATTTCCTTAACCAAGAAGTAAACAATTTTTTCAGTTAGCTAACGTTACCCATTTAGCTTCCTATTCAAACATGTCGATATTTGTGGCTCGTTATAATTTATTTGCAATTCTTTCAAAAATTGACAAATACATGTCGGTTATGATTAGCGTCTAAAAACAAGGCAATTGCTACTTACATTGTATCTTCCGAGATTAGCATCAACCGGCTTTCTACCGTCCTATCCGGAAGAAAATCCTGACCACTGTATGCCGAAGTCATGTTCAGGAGCTACAGTACAATTCACCACGCCGTAGTCTTTCAACAATGAAAGTGATGTCTACGTTAATGCCTCGAGATTAAACTCCTGCGCGACCACGAAGCGGGACAGGTGCAGGGAGGGGGCCCTTCTACTCAAAGCAGCAGAATGCGAATACTAGTCATCAGAAGCGGTTGACATTCGTCTTCTGCATCCCCCAACTAATTTCTCCTCCAATCCCCAGTTGAAAAATAAACTACAGGCGAGCAACTGTCAACTGCATGGAGCGAGAGAGGGGCGTGGCTACTTCCATTCCCTGTCAAGTATATCAAAAATGTTTGACTAGGCCAGGCTTCCAGTTATCTTGTTTGGCACTTCCATAGAATCCATACCTTATTTGACTATTTATTGTCAGTCTATTTGAAGCTGGCTGCAGTTTACACAAATGGCTCAATCTGACCTAAACGATATGTTTGGGAAATATGACAGGTGTTGATCGAAGGAAATGGAGACCCCCACATCTCCTGGCTAGACTACTACAGAACCAAGACAGACAATAACAGAAAGAGATGGATATTTATATGTAACAAAAAAAGGGAAAAGAGATGGACATTTTGTGAGAGGTAAGAGATTATCAGAGAAAGGAAAATTATAGGCTATGGCAACCCCATTCCACGAGTCCTTAGCTCAAGCACTTGGCTATTATTGAACCAATCAAGTAGTAATAGGAAATCCCCTTTCTATAATACTCCTCTCCAATAATTCAAATGAAATGCTCCACATTTTAGGTTGAGCCACTCGACTCCGAGTCCCCCCCTATTAGATTCTGGGCCAGTATTCAAAAAGCTCATCAGAGTAGGAGTGCTGATCTAGGATCAGGTAGCCCCTGTCCATATAATGATATTCATTATGATCTAAAAGACAAAAGGATCCTATATCAGCACTACTACACTGAGACTCTTTGTGAATATAGGCCAAGCAGAAAATATCCTTAAAAATTGTGTTTTTTCCCAGTCATCCTGAGTCTTTGCATGTGTCCCAAATGGCACCCTATTCCTTATGTAGTGCACTTCTTTTGGCCAGAGCCCAGCTTGCCATTTGGGACATTACCATTGCTTCGATAAGTGTCACAGGTCATGTTCCCCCTTTGTGGTATTGCTGTTGTTTTCTTGGGGGGTGGGGAGCCTGTCTTTCTTTGTTGAACTCGACTTGCTGGGTGAGGTTTCCCTATACAAACCCCCATCGAGGGGGGACTGAGATCACGGTTGTCAATTACTGTTTGTACCACAGCAGAGCAGAGCAGGCACCAAATGGAAGAAAACGGACTGAAACCGAGAGGGAGGGACTAGCTGAATTGTCCAATAAGAAATGCGTGTTTCCTCTTTCCATTGCAAAACGTTTTGCAACATTGTGCCCTAATAAATACAACCCGGAGCAGAGAGGGGCTGGCGGCCTAATTAATTGGACTGGGATTGTTCACTCGCAGCAGCTGCACATTCACAACCCCCAAAAATATTATTGGGAGTGTCTCACCAAGTTTAAAGTTTTATTAGTCATACGGGATACGCATGGTATACATCGTCCAACAAAATTCCTACTTGCAGGTTCATTCTGCAGACTCACTGATAAGAAATATCCTATTTGTGAAATCCCGGTTAATCCTTGTATCCATTGCAATTTTCAAGGCAGACTACAGTGCAGATTGTGTTGATGTTAGAGTTTCAAAGAGTTATGCGCTATGCATAGCCTACACACATACAATATGACTGTGACCTATTTTACCAAATAGGCTACATTCAGACAGGCACATACACAGTCTTATGAATGCCCATTAGGATTTAGGGGCTGGGGCTGCTATAAAAAGCATCTATCAAAGCATCTCTTGGTTCAGATATTATGTTGGAATGTTATGCATTTGGACTCTAATCTAATATTACTATCTCACACAACATCAAAGCTTTTGACTAGGCTATAATTGTGACTAATAATTTTTTCAACATTGTTTACATCTTTCTATTCTGTGGTATTCCTTTGCAATGTGCGACTATCCAGACAATCCCTAGCCCCTACAAATCAATTCATCCAGCATTTGATTTGCACCCCTTCTTAACCAATGGTGGAGCGGGTCAAGTAAAAATAGGCCAAATGTACAGAGCAACCCAAATGGGTTACATCACCTCTGTTTCTATATGTCGCCATGAACTTGCTGCCTGCCTATCTGCCTGGCTGACATACTTTCTCTCAGCTCTGAAAGCATTTGCAGAATGGCGACCAACTGAAGCTGGCACTCTCAAAATGGAGAAGGAGTGGGAGAAGATCTGAGTATGACTCAATGTTCTAATCTAATCTGAAAATAAATGCAGATTTTCATAGCTCGGCTGGCTGTTATGTTGGTTAACACTAACCTTTTTAGATTGGTTTTGAGTTACGTTTTTGGTGCTGGTAATACTGGTTTATGCAAATGTCTTATTGGATGATGAAAATGTTTCTGTGCCCTGCAGTAGACATACAGCTCATGTTGGTTTTGTCTGAAGGCGTCAGGGCAAGGCCTGGATGGATGGACTTGTTCGCACCACTGTCCTGTTCAGTGGCCTCTCTTTCATACAGTGGTAGATCCCTGTCCGTGCATCACTGACTGACAGACTGACAGAGCCTCATTTCATCATCTTTAAATTGTGATTTCTCATCTGCCCATTTTCTTTCTTCAATTTCTTTTCATTTCAGGGTGACGGAACTATCCCGATCCCTGTGGACCAATACATTAGTATTGTGTATTCACAATACATTGGTTTTGAGTCAAATAATATAAGAAGACACATGTATTTATTCACGATTGATTTGATGATAACTTCAATCAATAGGATCAATAGGCGATTTTGTAAAGATGACTGAAGGGGGTGGATTTTGAGCAGGGGGGAGATTTTCCCCCAGATCACAAGATAGATTGTGTCTCTTTTCTTTTCAGTGAAAAACATACACATCACAAATCTACCCTAACACACCATGGCATGAGAATGAATAGTTCAACTGAAAACAATGAATTGCTCCTATAACAATATCCATTATTCACCACCACAGGGACAAATACGCATTAAAAACACTGGCTAAAGCCCCAACCCCAACCACAACAAAAGCCAGCCAGGCTAGATCTGATTCATTCTGAATGAACGAGGGGCCAACCCAACATCCAAGGACAACGTACCTCAGAGATCCTAGGTCCTCATTCCTGACGGGGACACCGGCGGAGGAGGCAGAGGGGGGACAACGCATGCTGTTGACGTATAAGCTCTGCACCAGGGCTAGCTCCGACGAGTGTTCCAACATCGCACGGTACTCTTCCAGAAAAATCCACCTTGTGTGTGTTAAATGGACACTTCTCTTCTTCTCACTATTTCTCCCTCTCTCCTCTCTATCTGGGTAGCTTATTTCTCTCTCTGTGTCTCTCTCTCTCTCTCTTTCTGTGTCACTCTCTATCTGTGTCTCTCTGTCTGTTTTTCTCTCCCGCCCCTCTCCTTCTCGCCCTCGGATTTAGTGCAGTAGAGCGGCGCACACCCCTTTTGCAGACTGGCGTAGCTGAAATAAGCCTTTTTGACAGCTCATCGTGGGCTAATGCATTGTGCAGCCCGCGGCAGCCCGGTTCGCAGGCTGCAAAGCTGCGGCCACAGTAGTACTCTTCCTCTAATTGACACCCATATTAGGAAGAGTCCAGGAAATTGGACAAGGATGATTTATTCCTACTGTCACACTGAGTAGACTAGGATGCACGGGGTTAATAAGGGGAAACATCTGCAAAGTTTGCCAATGGTTCTCTGGATCTGTTTCTTTCTCAGGTCCTGGGGTTGAGGGGGTTTTGGCATGATCCCGGTTTCATGTTTTGCATGTATTTGAATGCTTGGATACAGGGGAAATACAGGGCAAATGTCGGTCAAAACCAGGTGTTGCTGTGACAAAGCAAATACTGTACATACAGGCTAAACCTCAGGGACTGCACTTGTGGTCGAACCACAGTCTATGGGTCAAACAGGGGAATCAATCCAACAAGCAAAGCACCACACCCTTTGTAACAGATACAGGAATATGTATGTAAAAACTGGATTCTGAAGTGTCCAATTTTTCTAACTACTCCGGCTACTAACTCTGCAATTACATGCAGGTCTTTGCCCAAGATTTAAGCTGTGAAAACACCAAATATTTAACACCAGGAAATATTTATTGGGGCCTGGCTTCTATCCAAAACCGCTATCCAGTCCAGTCATACCATCACTTCCTGAATAATCTCCTCTCTGACAGGAGGGTGTGCATATGTCACATGTTTCATGTTCCCTGGACTGACTGAGGATGAGAAGAGAGAGGTACAGAGAGGGGGAGAGAGAGGAGAGACAGAGGGAGTGATAGAGACCTTGAGAGAGGGGGAGACAGAGCAAACCCTGTCTACCTCTATGTACCCTCTCTCAAACTACAGTATGTTGTCATTATTACACTGGGGCAGAGATGGAGAGCATAGCTTGCTGTATGTTTAGCCAGTAAGCAAACATTCTGGTAAGCATAGGTACCTTTTAATAAAGGAAGGATTACGCTAGTCTCCTCTCTCAGATGGCATTTTGTTTGCACGTTAAGCCTGACGTGAACAGAAATCTCTCTGCAATACTTTGCTATATGAAATATATCCCCAGTGAGATATGATCTGCATTCCAAATGGCACCCTATTCCCATATAGTGCACTACTTTTGATCAGAGCCCTATGGGCCCTGTTCAAAAGTAGTGCACTATAAATGGAATAGGGTGCCATTTGGGATACAACCATGATCATATCCCATGGCAGTGTAGCATATTAGTTGTTTGACTATGTCAAATACTAGTGTGGTCCGTTGTCATATCTGTATGTAGTATAGCCAACTGTTCTTCTAATGTGTGTCCATTGTCTTGTTTGGCATGACAACACATGGTAGAGATGTTGGCTATAGCACAAACAGATCTGGTAACTAGGCCAGTCAAATGCACTCTCAACTTCTTCACATAAGATAAGCACACACACACACGTGAAGGGCATGTACATACAGTAACCTTCATACAGTATATTACTAAAACAGGATCCAAAACTAGTCGTTTTACATAAAGTGTTGTCACAGACCCTGGAGCCATTGGCCATCATCAACTGACAACAGGAACCAAAACATGAAGAGGCATACCCTTATGTAGTTTCAAAGTACTGACCTAATTTGCATAGTTACTCAGCATAGCTTATACACCTACAATACAGAGTTACCAATATTAAAAGAAGTATGGCATGCAGTCAGATCATTTCCTGTTTATAACTTGATGTTGTTTAAAATGACTGCTTTAGTACCGTCATTTGCATGGCAACTCACCATAGCCCATCCGGACTACACTACAGTGTTATCGAAGTGAAGAGTATGGCAGAAAGGAATACAGTAGGCAGAGAAAATAAACTAGAAAATATTTGACTATGCCATGCAGCCAGATTATTTCCTGTTGATGCATATAGTTACTCCTTTCATTCCAGGTACATAAAGAAACATCCTAGTGCTTTACCCTTACCACAACTTTAAGGTGAGATTTGCTCTGTAATATCCTTCTCTGACTCTGAGAGCCCAGGAGAAAAGAAATCTACGCCTCCAACCCCCATAGGCGTTCTTTATTGCTCTCTCTCTCTCTCTCTCTCTCTCTCTCTCTCTCTCTCTCTCTCTCTCTCTCTCTCTCTCTCTCTCTCTCTCTCTCTCTCTCTCTCTCTCTCTCTCTCTCTCTCTCTCTCTCTCTCTCTCTCTCTCTCTCTCTCTCTCTCTCTCTCTCTCTCTCTCTCTCTCTCTTCCTCATTTTCTCTCTCTGACTTTAAAGAGGAAAGTCATTTTAATCAGTTAATGTATGCTGTGTGTGTGTGTTGCATGTGGGCCGGGCGGGTATCATAGGGGATAAGACTGACATGGTGAAGGGGATCCTCCATTCCTCTGATCTGAGCATGAATCCCTCTGGTTTCAGCCCTACACTATTAGTTCCGCTGACATAAATATTTAAACGCTGATGTTGAAATCCTAGCTAGTCTTTGTGATGTGTTGCTGCACCATATAAAGCAGAGAGCAACTAAAGTTATTGTATTCTTGGCCTGCACTAATGAACTGATAATAGTATCTCCTGAAATACCTCTGATCGAAATGTAACATTCTTACACTGTACAGTCGTGGTCAAAAGTTTTGAGAATGACACAAGTATTGGTCTTCACAAAGTTTGCTGCTTCAGTGTTTTTAGATATTTTTGTCAGATGTTACTATGGTATACTGAAGTATAATTACAAGCATTCCATAAGTGTCAAAGGCTTTTATTGACAATTACATTACGTTTATGCAAAGAGTCAATATTTGCAGTGTTGACCCTTCTTTTTCAAGACCTCAGCAATCCGCCCTGGCATGCTGTCAATTAACTTCTGGGCCACATCCTGACTGATGGCAGCCCATTCTTGCATAATCAATGCTTGGAGTTTGTCAGAATATCAGTCTGTCCCTGATGTTTTTCCTGGAGAGAAGTGGCTTCCTCGCTGCCCTTCTTGACACCAGGCCATCCTCAAAAAGTATTTGCCTCACTGTGCGTGCAGATGCACTCACACCTGCATGCTGCCATTCCTGAGCAAGCTCTGCACTGGTGGTGCCCCGATCCCGCAGCTGAATCAACTTTAGGAGACGGTCCTGGCGCTTGCTGGACTTTCTTGGGCGCCCTGAAGCATTCGTCACAACAATTGAACCTCTCTCCTTGAAGTTCTTGATGATCTGATAAATGGTTGATTTAGGTGCAATCTTACTAGCAGCAATATCCTTGCCTGTGAAGCCCTTTTTGTGCAAAGCAATGATGACGGCATGTGTTTCCTTGCAGGTAACCATGGTTAACAGGGGAAGAACAATGATTTCAAGCACCACCCTCCTTTTAAAGCTTCCAGTCTGTTACTCTAACTCAATCAGCATGACAGAGTGATCTTTAGCCTTGTCCTCGTCAACACTCTCACCTGTGTTAACGAGAGAATCACTGACATGATATCAGCTGGTCCTTTTGTGGCAGGGTTGAAATGCAGTGGAAATGTGTTTTTGGGATTAAGTTCATTTTCATGGCAAAGAGGGACTTTGCAATTAATTGCAATTCATCTGATCACTCTTCATAACATTCTGGAGTATATGCAAATTGCCATCATCAAAACTGAGGCAGCAGACTTTGTGAAAATTAGTATTTGTGTCATTCTCAAAACTTTTGACCACGACTGTACCTGCTGAAAATGCTGTATCTATTACAGAAACATTGACGTTATATTATTCAGGAAATAACATCCATTTCAAAGTAACACTTTCCAGAAGGTGAATAGAACCTGAAAGGAAAGTCTGCACATCCGTAAACCAACCATGTGTTAGGCTACTGAAAGACACGTGAAAGGGTTTGAGACCTCTGTCTGTCTCTCTTCTCTCTCACTCTTTCTCAGTCACGTGCTCCCCATGACCCAAAGTGACAGGGTCAGTTTGTCTGGTGACTCGATGTTCACTAGCACTGCAGGAATTCTTTTTTACGCAAACGGAAAACAACTACCAGCAACTTTCTAATTTCACTAGTGGTTGCACTTTCAGATGGGTTTGATTGTGAAAACAGATTCTGAAACCGCTGTCTGTCTTGTTTTGTTGAAACCTCCATCCACATGCTTTGGTTCTGGGTGTTTGAGGCGTCTGATAGTTTTAAGTAAATAAACAGGTTGTGAATTTAAGCTATTTTTGGCCTGGGAGAAATACTCCAGTCCAAGCCCTGTGCTAATCAGCTTTCATTGGGTAGTCTAAACACCTTCAGAGGAACAATTTATGATTGAACAGATGCCCCGGCAAAAGCTGTGACTATTTGAAACTTGACACCCAGCAGCACGTGGGGGGGTGGGGGGGTGGGGGGGAAGAGAGAAAGAGAGTGGTGTGGGGAGGGAATATTAACTACCCAACTCCATAAGAGAAATGTGGCTAAGATTATCGACAGGACTAGACAGTCATGGTCATCACGAGAGGAGGAGGTCATGTATCTCTAGTCCTTCGTTACTCCTAGACGTCACTATCTCCTTGTAGGTCTAAGGTCTCACATGTCGCCAATATATCTTCTACTGTCTCATATATCACATCGGAGAGGATACAGTTTGCTTGTTAAAAGGATTTGTACGACATTTACATTATTCTTACATTAGCAGGGAAGAGCTTGTGTAAGTCCAGTTTCATTTCAAATGGCAAACTTGTGTACAAAATGTTTTAACTCTGCACGTATAATGCTTCATGGCTTTTTATGAGCCTACCACACTTTCTTATACAGGCATGTTGTATAAACTTTGTTACATATTGAATGATCTGTGTATTGTTGAATGAATGCATGGTGCTGCATAACCTGATAAAGCTAGCAGAAACATTTTTATTTATCTGTACAAACCACCTTAGGTCATTCATTCGCTTATTTTGCATGTGCAATAGGACACTTTTCACTTCTCTTTTTCCAAGGCCAGTCCCCTTTCACTTCCTCCTTGATTTCTTCACATCAGACGACCTTGTGTCTCTTCTCCATTGAGAGCCAGCTGTGTACACACACACACACACACACACACACACACACACACACACACACACACACACACACACTTTCTCTATCTCATAATGTACTCTAAAGGCCTATGCGCAGCATTCCATTTTTAGCTCACACCTACACTATCCACCCACCCAGCCACCCACACAACAAAACACAACACAGCCCAAGCATGACAGTATAATGCATCAGTTCTGCTTCCTGCCTGGCCAAAATGGTCAGTTTACTGTGAAGGTCTCATCAAGATGAAGAGCCCACATCAACTGAATCAAGTGGTCTAAAATAGACCAAGATGAAACGCCCAGCGTGAGATGTACCAAGCTGTGACAGGCAGCAGAAACGTATACTGTAGCTAGTTTTCTCCTTAAAGGCGTAATCTGCAATAGTTACAGCTGTTCAATGGTTATTTCATTGAACAGCTGTAACTATTGCAGATTACACCTTTAGCAATGAATTCAATATATGCCCATTTGGAATACAGATTGTTGCTTCAAATACCATCAAGATGTGACAGACAGCAGAAACTAATACTGTAGGTTCTTAAATGTGCACTCTGTGATATTTCCCGCTGTTCAATGGTTATTTAAATGAATGATATATTATATACCCATTGGAGTACAGACTGTAGCTTTAAATACCATCCCGATGCAAGTTACAAACTAAGTGCCTCCCAACTCATGGAGAGACAGAAGATTAAAATATTGCCTGTTACTATGGAGATGATTTCCCATGGTGTTACTATTCTTATTATTTGCACAGATACTCCTATACACTGTACATGAAAGGATAAGTGATCTGGAGCACAGAAACAAACAGCAACATGCTTTCTTCCTATACAGACTGCAAAACAGAAACCTAGATTCTGTTTTTAATGACACACCATTCACTGGGTGGCAGCGACTTATTTTGTGATCTCTGGAAGAGTGTTTGGGTTTCATTTCGCTGTTCAATCAAACATTGCGCTCAACATTTTACCTACAGGTAGAAAAGCAACAAAATAGTCCCCTGCATGATGTAAGCCTCATTATAAACCAATCAGAAATTAATTGACTAGTCTATTATCAATCCCATAGCACCTGTAGTTTGTTGCGTCATGGGGGAGGAGACAGACACTGCAAAAGCAAGTGAACTTTCATGATAACAGTTCAAAGGCAGTAAGTGAAGTGCTCCACATGGGCTAAACTATACACCAGAGAGACATTAGTTCCAGTTTCTACATTCATTATTTTGGAGAACATGATTTTTTGATGAGCATGCTGTGAGCAAAATGAATTCCACTTCGTCATTCACCAGAATCCAAAACATTGGATAAGAGCTTCTCTCTCATGTCTTCTTGGCATGTGAAGAAACCTGCTAGCTTCTGCATTAAGAATGACACCATGTGGTCATATGGAGAAATGCAAAATTGGAAGAATTGCTGTGTAATGGTACATAACCGTGCTGCACATTGCCTGACAGAAAAACCATGAAATGGGCAAAATGTTCACATACACCCATCATTTACCCTGCTCTTTATTTTAATTTTATTTTTTAATGGGGGTAGATCAGCTTGATATTGCAGATAGATTGTAACTTCTATCAATGTAATTGTCTGCATCACTTCCAATCCCCCATGTTTTATATACAGTGGGGGAAAAAAATATTTAGTCAGCCACCAATTGTGCAAGTTCTCCCACTTAAAAAGATCAACTATGACAGACAAATTGAGAAGAAAAAAATCCAGAAAATCACATTGTAGGATTTTTAATGAATTTATTTGCAAATTATGGTGGAAAATAAGTATTTGGTCACCTACAAACAAGCAAGATTTCTGGCTCTCACAGACCTGTAACTTCTTCTTTAAGAGGCTCCTCTGTCCTCCACTCGTTACCTGTATTAATGGCACCTGTTTGAACTTGTTATCAGTATAAAAGACACCTGTCCACAACTTCAAACAGTCACACTCCAAACTCCACTATGGCCAAGACCAAAGATCTGTCAAAGGACACCAGAAACAAAATTGTAGACCTGCACCAGGCTGGGAAGACTGAATCTGCAATAGGTAAGCAGCTTGGTTTGAAGAAATCAACTGTGGGAGCAATTATTAGGAAATGGAAGACATACAAGACCACTGATAATCTCCCTCGATCTGGGGCTCTACGCAAGATCTCACCCTGTGGGGTCAAAATGATCACAAGAACGGTGAGCAAAAATCCCAGAACCACACGGGGGGACCTAGTGAATGACCTGCAGAGAGCTGGGACCAAAGTAACAAAGCCTACCATCAGTAACACACTACGCCGCCAGGGACTCAAATCCTGCAGTGCCAGACGTGTCCCCTTGCTTAAGCCAGTACATGTCCAGGCCCGTCTGAAGTTTGCTAGAGTGCATTTCGATGATCCAGAAGAGGATTGGGAGAATGTCATATGGTCAGATGAAACCAAAATATAACTTTTTGGTAAAAACTCAACTCAGTCGTGTTTGGAGGACAAAGAATGCTGAGTTGCATTCAAAGAACACCATACCTACTGTGAAGCATGGGGGGGTGGAAACATCATGCTTTGGGGCTGTTTTTCTGCAAAGGGACCAGGACGACTGATCCGTGTAAAGGAAAGAATGAATGGGGCCATGTATCGTGAGATTTTGAGTGAAAACCTCCTTCCATCAGCAAGGGCATTGAAGATGAAACGTGGCTGGGTCTTTCAGCATGACAATGATCCCAAACACACCGCCCGGGCAACGAAGGAGTGGCTTCGTAAGAAGCATTTCAAGGTCCTGGAGTGGCCTAGCCAGTCTACAGATCTCAACCCCATAGAACATTTTTGGTGGGAGTTGAAAGTCCGTGTTGCCCAGCGACAGCCCCAAAACATCACTGCTCTAGAGGAGATCTGCATGGAGGAATGGGCCAAAATACCAGCAGCAGTGTGTGAAAACCTTGTGAAGACTTACAGAAAACGTTTGACCTGTGTCATTGCCAACAAAGGGTATATAACAAAGTATTGAGAAACTTTTGTTATTGACCAAATACTTATTTTCCACCATAATTTGCAAATAAATTCATAAAAAATCCTACAATGTGATTTTCTGGATTTTTTTTCTCATTTTGTCTGTCATAGTTGACGTGTACCTATGATGAAAATTACAGGCCTCTCTCATCTTTTTAAGTGGGAGAACTTGCACAATTGGTGGCTGACTAAATACTTTTTATCCCCACTGTATATATATACTCCCCTTTATTACTTTTCAACCCCGCCATCCTTTCCCTACTTGGGGTAAATTAGTGAACAACAATGCCCAGGCCTCTACTTCCAGCCTATACTTACTATCTACACCTTATGGACACAGTCAATTTTACAATAATTATTTTTTTATTTTTTTTATTTTTTTTGCTCCTGAACTTCTTCTACTCTCAACCTCTCCGATCATTTTCATGATGTCCATCCGGTTTGCCATATGCCATATCTTTCTAACTGTGCTCTTTCCCAAAAGCTCCCAACATACAACCTATATACTTATTATGGACACAGTATGCTTACATTATTAGTTATCTTGTTATTATTTGTTGTTATTTGTTATTAGTCCCATCCTTCAACTCCATTCAATACCTCCCATCTATCTCTTAACACCATCCATAAAGGATTTCTATTTGCCATATATATTTCAACCGTACTGTGATGTTTTACAAAAGTTCTGAACCTTTCTATTCTCATTGCATCTACAGATTGATTTAAAAATAAACCTTTTTGCTAGAAGTATTATTATATTATTGATCGATTGACTATGACTTTTCAGATCACCCAGTAATGCTATCTGCAAGGTTGGCTCCAGGTAAATATTGCAATCCTTTAGCCATTCCTGGACCTGTGTCCAAAAACAAGCTACAAATGGACAGAAACAAAACAAATGATCTAATGATTCTGTCTCTTCACAGCGAAATCTGCAGAGCTGGGAAGATTGTATCCCCCATATAAATAACATTATATTGGTAGCAAGAATTTTATATAATAATTTAAATAGAAAGATTCTAATTTTTGAATCCGGTGTCGTTTTGCGTGTCAGTTCATAAACACTATGCCATGGGATCGGTATGTCAAAAATCTCTTCCCAACTATTTTGCAATCTATATGGGACGGCTGTCAATCCTTTGGTCCTTAAGTGAAACTGATATACTTTTTTATTTATCACAGTTTTCCTTAACCAATTATGTTCTTTAATGCAAGGCCGACAGACAAGTTCCTTACTTTCTCCCCCTTCCACTTTCCCCTTCCACTTTTGCGGTAAGGCTGCAATTATTTGGTTGTAATTTTGGGTAGAGCAGACATTTCCATATGTTTTTGTTAGCTGCATGTGCGACATAACTCCACCAGTCCTACCAATGATATCATTTACGAAGATTATACCTTTTTTAAACATTCTGTCAAAAAATAAAGGTTTTTTGTCAATTAGTATATTTGAATTTAACCACAATATTTGTTGCATTATTTGTTCTGTCATTTCTGGAGGATTAAATTGAAATTGCAACCAACATTCTATGGCTTGTTTTAGAAATAGTGATATTTGGGAGATGATTTCCTTTTCAAATAACTGAAAATTAGTTGTTGTAATCTGAATAAAGGGAAAAAGGCCTTTCTTGAACATTGGGTGAGACAATCTTACTAATTTGCTTGAGAACCAGTTCGGATTTAAGATTAACTTTTGTATGACTGAAGCTTTTAGTGATAGGTCTAATGCTTTAATATTTAATCATTTCTGTCCTCCGAATTCATATTCATTATATAAATAGGCCCTTTTAATTTTGTCTGGCTTGCCGTTCCAAATAAAATTGAATATTGTTTTCTCATATAATTTAAAAAACTGTTCGCTAGGCGTAGGCAAAACCATAAGTAAATAGGTAAACTGGGATAATACTAAAGAGTTAATCAGGGTGGTTTTTCCACAAATTGACAGGTATTTTCCTTTCCATGGTAGTAAGATCTTATCTATTATCTTTAACTTTCTATTAAAATGTATTGAAGTGAGATCATTTATTTCCTTTAGGATATGTATTCCGAGTATATCCACATTACCATCAGACCATTTTATTGGTAAACTACATGGTAATGTGAAAATTTTATTTTTTAGTGATCCAATACGTAATATAGTACGTTTGTCATAATTTGGTTGTAATCCAGAGAGGTTAGAAAATGTATCTAGATCCTCTATGAGGCTGTGGAGGGATTCTTGTTGTGGATTTAAAAGAAAACATGAATCATCAGCGTACAATGACACCTTTGTTTTTAAGCCCTGGATTTCTAATCCTCTGATATTATTATTGGATCTGATTTTAATAGCTAACATCTCAATGGCCACAATAAATAGATATGCCGATAGTGGACAACCTTGTCTCACTCCTCTTGACAGTTTAAAACTTTCTGAGAAATAGCCATTATTTACTATTTTACACCTAGGGTTACTATACATGATTTTGACCTATTTTATAAGAGATTCTCCAAAATTGAAATGCTCCAGGCATTTATATATAAACCCCAGTTGTACTTTATCAAATGCCTTTTCGAAGTCTGCTATGAATAGCAGGCCTGGTTTCCCATATTTTCCATAGTGTTCTATTGTTTCCAATACTTGCCTTATATTATCTCCAATGTATCTTCCATGTAAAAAACCTGTCTGATTAAAATGAATAATATCCAACAATATCTTTTTAATTCTATGCGCTATACATTTTGCTAGAATTTTTGCATCACAACACTGAAGTGTAAGGGGCCTCCAATTTTTTTCATGGACTGGATCTTTTTATATTTTCCACTTGTATCACCACATTTACCCTGCTCTTACTTTTGACTCTTATCCATCCTGATGCCTAGTCACTTCTGCCCTGTCTACATGTACATTTCTACCTCAATTACCACGTATCTCTGCACCTTGCTCCTTTATGGTATTGGTACTCCTGTATATAATAACTCCCTTCTTTTTTCCTTTTCTTATTTAACTCTTCATCGTTGGGAAAGAGCTTCTAAGGAAGCATTTCACCTGTTGTATTCGGCGCATGTGATAAATACAATTAGATTAGATTTGGTGTATTATCACACCAGGAATATATTACTTCTTAAACACTGCGCTAAGCTTTACTTTAACATTCTACCTACCCTAGGCTTTTTAAGCATTATACTAAGAAATTATAAAAGGTTCATACATGTTTATAACAAGAGATAAAGCATTACACCAGTCGTCTTTAAGTAAGTTAAATGTTAAAAGGAGTTTACTTGAACATTCTACACTAGGCTTTAGGCCTACTTGAACATTCTATTAGGCTCTACCTGAGCATTCTACACGAGGAGTTTCTTAAATATACACTAGACTTTTGGGTGCCTGTCCATTTCTGCTCTCTTGCCAACTTCTTATGGTATTGGACATGCATAAGGAGTTGCCAAGGGAGCAGAAACATTTACTCGAACATTCTGCACTAGGCTCTTCTTGGTTGCTACAGCTGAGACTGCTAGTGATTCACCTCCAGATGGAGGCACACGGATATGTTTTGAGCTGTATGACTCCCTGCGCCTCAGACAGAAATCCAAAGACGGCAAAAATAACAGACTGCTTCTTCATCAAAACATTTTCTGATTAATTTAACAAATTTACTGTTTTGTTAAAATATTTCCAATGTATTTTCATGAATTAAATGCATCAAAACAAAGGAAAATAATTATTAGGGAAAGGGTGAAAATTGCACAGAACAATCAGTATAAATGCATGAAGGAAGATAGAAGTGCGTACACACTCAAATGATATCAAAGTATAGTTGCGTACAGAGAATTTAGGTACAGATGAGTGACTTCTTTTGAAAAAAATGTTATGGCAATGAGATTTACGTGTCTTTGAGAACAACAGACTGTTAGGCTTTAATATTGGAAATATCAGCAAAATTAGATACGTTTACAACGAACACAGCTACAGTATAACTCTGATCGGGGGACAATTCATATGAACGAAAAAAATAAAAATACTAACTTTCATTTAAAAAAAAAATATACAGAAATTACAGAAAATCATTCAAGTTAAAAACCAATAATTTGGAAATGGATTTAACAAGTCAGAAGAAGCCTCCTATGAACAAAATGCACTTGGCTTGGTTGGAAGTTGGTATTTACGCATTTTATAATACACACAAATGCAGTCACCTTTATATACATGACATATTTAAATGATACTGCAGAAAGGGGGGTTAAACAGGCAGGATCTGAATCTGTCATTCAGTTCGATGTTATTAACCTTCCTTTTGTGGCAATACTAGCCTGGTCCCCAGATATGTTTGTGCTGTCTTGCCATCTCCAACTCAAGCCAATGGCCATAGGAGTTGGCAAGACAGCACAAACAGATATGGGACCAGGCTATGGAAATACTAACAAAACAACAAGAATAATATGACGATGGATGAATGATGGATGTAGATTTTTCTCTATACCATGTCCATGCTCTCTTTGACAACATTGAACTCAACAGTGATCGGTTTGTAACCACAATGATGGAAAGGCATGATCTCTGTGACGACATCACACCACCTGAACGCTGAGCCAAGGGCTCTCACATCAACAAAGGCTACGACCTAATTCTCTAGATTTAAACAATGGTGGAAACTCTCTCCAGCCAATGCTTACATCAATCCAATGCGTTTAAATCCATGACGGGGAGTGTGCAAGCCAAGTGCTTTGCGTTATCTTGGCCAGGTCGCAGTTGTAAATGAGAACTTGTTCTCAACTGGCTTACCTGGTTAAATAAAGGTGAAATAAAATGAAATAAAATAAAAACCTTTGGGAGAAGGGTACAGAACTAGGACGTAGCCTTAAAAGCTGAGGTTGAATATGTGCTGGTTAAAGAGTCTGTTAGGCTCATGACGTTCACTAAAATCATCAGGATGTGTGAATGTCTCATCTGTCATGTTTTTAACTTCTTTGTTTTATTTTTGTACAGCAGTGCCAGGAGTGTTCCAGTATGGCTTGAAGAAGCAGTCAGTCCAGCTAATGAGAAGTCCAAAGTGTGCTTTTGTTTTGCATAGTCTCAATGCACTTTGTGTTTCCGCTTCTTGTGTTTTTTGTCCTTCTTCTTGCCGGCACACTTCACACAGAACCACTGCTGGTCCTCGGGAGGGGCCGAGACCATCCCAACACATGGCCTGAGGAGAGGAGGACGGAATCAGTGAGTGAGTGAAAAAAAGAGGGAAGATGGAGGGATCAAAAAGGGATACATACATAGTAAAAGTGGATATCACCTTTCCACATCGTAGCAGAAGTATATTTTTTAGGTTCAACAACTAGTATCCTAGTACATGTTCCTCACTATGCTTCTACAGCAATAACTAGTCATATCAGCTGGACTGAACCACAGTAGATAAATGAATGAATGAAGCCAAGCCTGTTTCTTACCAATGGTACCAGTCATCGCAGTCATCACAGCCGATCATGGGACTGCCGTCATCAGGCTTGTTACAGCCAGGACAGATCCAGATCTGGTTCCCCAACTCATCACGGACCTACAGAGAGAGAAAGTGTTAGCAACAAGACACTCAGGACTAAAATAAAAATATACATCACACATCCAGCCTAGTGTTGCACGGTATACCGAAACTTCTGTACTTTTTCGCTACTAGAACATGAAAATCAGTTTGGTAAAAATATATATATTTTATCCTCAGAGTTCGTACTGCTTGGTGACCTAAATTGGGATATGCTTAACACCCCGGCCATCCTACAATCCAAACTAGATGCCCTCAATCTCACACAAATTATCAACGAACCTACCAGGTACAACCCTAAATCCGTAAACATGGGTACCCTCATAGATATCATCCTGACTAACTTACCCTCTAAATACACCTCCGCTGTCTTCAACCAGGATCTCAGCGATCACTGCCTTATTGCCTGCGTCCGTAACGGGTCCGCGGTCAAACGACCACCCCTCATCACTGTCAAACGCTCCCTAAAACACTTTAGCGAGCAGGCCTTCCTAATTGACCTGGCCCAGGTATCCTGGATGGATATAGATCTCATTCCGTCAGTAGAGGATGCCTGGTTGTTCTTTAAAAATAATTTCCTCTCAATCTTAAATAAACATGCCCCGTTCAAAAAAATACAGAACTAAGAACAGATATAGCCCCTGGTTCTCCTCAGACTTGACTGCCCTTGACCAGCACAAAACCATCCTGTGGCGTACTGCATTAGCATCAAATAGCCCCCGCGATATGCAACTTTTCAGGGAAGTTAGGAACCAATATACACAAGCAGTCAGGAAAGCAAAGGCTAACTTTTTCAAACAGAAATTTGCATCCTGTAGCACTAACTCCAAAAAGTTTTGGGACACTGTAAAGTCCATGGAGAATAAGAGCACTTCCTCCCAGCTGCCCACTGCACTGAGGCTAGGAAACACTATCACCACCGATAAATCTACAATAATCAACAAGCATTTTGCTACGGCTGGCCATGCTTTCCACCTGGCTACCACTACCCCGGCCACCAACTCTGCACCCCAACTGAAAAGAGCTGCAAAATCTGGACCCCTACAAATCAGCTGGGCTAGACAATCTGGACCCTTTCTTTCTAAAACTAGCCGCCGAAATTGTCGCAACCCCTATTACTAGCCTGTTCAACCTCTCTTTCGTAACGTCTGAGATCCCCAGAGATTGGAAAGCTGCCGCGGTTATCCCCCTCTTCAAAGGGGGTGACACTCTAGATCCAAACTGTTACAGACCTATATCCATCCTGCCCTGCCTTTCGAAAGTATTTGAAAGCCAAGTTAACAAACAGATCACCGACCATTTCGAATCCCACCGTACCTTCTGTACCCTGGGGTGCCACAGGGTTCAAAACTAAATGCATGCTCTTCAATCGAACGCTGCTGGCACCCGCCCACCCGACTAGAATCACTACTCTCGACGGGTCTGACCTAGAGTATGTGGACAACTACAAATACCTAGGTGTCTGGTTAGACTGTAAACTCTCCTTCCAGACTCACATTAAGAATCTCCAATCCAAAGTTAAATCTAGAATCTGCTTCCTATTTCGCAACAAAGCCTCCTTCACTCATGCTGCCAAACATGCCCTCGTAAACGGACTATCCTACCGATCCTTGACTTCGGCGATGTCATTTACAAAATAGCCTCCAACACTCTACTTAGCAAATTGGATGTAGTCTATCACAGTGCCATCCGTTTGTCTCCAAAGCCCCATACACTACTCACCACTGTGACCTGTACGCTCTTGTTGGCTGGTCCTCACTACATGTTCGTCGTCAAACCCACTGGCTCCAGGCCATCTATAAATCACTGCTAGGCAAATCCCTGCCTTATCTTAGCTCATTGGTCACCATAGCAGCACCCACCCGTAGTCTGCGCTCCAGCAGGTATATCTCACTGGTCATCCCCAAAGCCAACACCTCCTTTGGCCGCCATTCCTTCCAGTTCTCTGCTGCCAATGACTGGAACGAATTGCAAAAATCTCTGAAGCTGGAGACATCTCCCTCACTAACTTTAAGCATCAGTTGTCAGAGCAGCTTACCGATCACTGCACCTGTACACAGCCCATCTGAAATTAGCCCACCCAACTACCTCATCCCTATATTGTTATTGATTTTGCTCTTTTGCACTCCGGTATCTCTATTTGCACATAATCTCTTGCACATCTAGCATTCCAGTGTTAATACTAATTGTAATTATTTTGCACTATAGCCTATTTATTGCCTTACCTCCATAACTTGCTACATTTGCACACACTGTATATATATTTTAGACTTTGTTTTTTTACCCCATATGTAACTCTGTGTTGTTGTTTTTAATCGCACTGCTTTGCTTTATCTTGGCCAGGTCGCAGTTGTAAATGAGAACTTGTTCTCAACTGGCTTACCTGGTTAAATAAAGGTGACATATATATATATATATATATATATACATACACACAGTGGGGGAAAAAAAGTATTTAGTCAGCCACCAATTGTGCAAGTTCTCCCACTTAAAAAGATGAGAGAGGCCTGTAATTTTCATCATAGGTACACGTCAACTATGACAGACAAAATGAGGGGGAAAAATCCAGAAAATCACATTGTAGGATTTTTTATGAATATATTTGCAAATTATGGTGGAAAATAAGTATTTGGTCAATAACAAAAGTTTCTCAATACTTTGTTATATACCCTTTGTTGGCAATGACACAGGTCAAACGTTTTCTGTAAGTCTCCACAAGATTTTCACACACTGTTGCTGGTATTTTGGCCCATTCCTCCATGCAGATCTCCTCTAGAGCAGTGATGTTTTGGGGCTGTCGCTGGGCAACACGGACTTCCAACTCCCTCCAAAGATTTTCTATGGGGTTGAAATCTGGAGACTGGCTAGGCCACTCCAGGACCTTGAAATGCTTCTTACGAAGCCACTCCTTCGTTGCCCTTGCTGATGGAAGGAGGTTTTCACTCAAAATCTCACGATACATGGCCCCATTCATTCTTTCCTTTACACGGATCAGTCGTCCTGGTCCCTTTGCAGAAAACAGCCCCAAAGCATGATGTTTCCACCCCCATGCTTCACAGTAGGTATGGTGTTCTTTGAATGCAACTCAGCATTCTTTGTCCTCCAAACACGGCAGAGTTGAGTTTTTACCAAAACGTTCTATTTTGGTTTCATCTGACCAATGACATTCTCCCAATCCTCTTCTGGATCATCCAAATGCACTCTAGCAAACTTCAGACGGGCCTGGACATGTACTGGCTTAAGCAGGGGGGACACGTCTGGCACTGCAGGATTTGAGTCCCTGGCGGCGAGTGTGTTACTGATGGTAGGCTTTGTTACTTTGGTCCCAGCTCTCTGCAGGTCATTCACTAGGTCCCCCCGTGTGGTTCTGGGATTTTTGCTCACCGTTCCTGTGATCATTTTGACCCCACGGGGTGAGATCTTGCGTGGAGCCCCAGATCTAGGGAGATTATCAGTGGTCTTGTATGTCTTCCATTTCCTAATAATTGCTCCCACAGTTGATTTCTTCAAACCAAGCTGCTTACCTATTGCAGATTCAGTCTTCCCAGCCTGGTGCAGGTCTACAATTTTGTTTCTGGTGTCCTTTGACAGCTCTTTGGTCTTGGCCATAGTGGAGTTTGGAGTGTGACTGTTTGAGGTTGTGGACAGGTGTATTTTATACTGATAACAAGTTCAAACAGGTGCCATTAATACAGGTAACAAGTGGAGGACAGAGGAGCCTCTTAAAGAAGAAGTTACAGGTCTGTGAGAGCCAGAAATCTTGCTTGTTTGTAGGTGACCAAATACTTATTTTCCACCATAATTTGCAAATAAATTCATAAAAAATCCTACAATGTGATTTTCTGGATTTTTTTCTCTCAATTTGTCGTCATAGTTGATGTGTACCTATGATGAAAATTACAGGCCTCTCTCATCTTTTTTAAGTGGGAGAACTTGCACAATTGGTGGCTGACTAAATACTTTTTCCCCCCACTGTGTGTGTGTGTGTGTGTGTGTGTGTGTGTGTGTGTGTGTGTGTGTGTGTGTGGAAAATATATATATATATATATATATATATATATATATATATATATATATATATATATATATATATATATATATATATATATATATATATATACATATATACACACAGTGCCTTCAGAAAGTATTCAGACCCCTTGACCTTTTCCACATTTTGTTAGGGTTCAGTCTCATTCTAAAATTGATTAAATTGTTTTTTCCCCCCTCATCAATCTACACACAATACCCCATAATGTCAACTGTGGGACCTTATATAGACAGGCGTGTGCCTTTCAAATCATGTCCAATCAATTGAATTTACCACAGGTGGACTCCATCCAAGTTGTAGAAACATCACAAGGATGATCAATGAAAACAGGACGCACCTGAGCTCAATTTCGAGTCTCATAGCAAAGGGTCTGAATACTTATGTAAATAAGGTATTTCTGTTTTTAGTACATTTGCAAACATTTCTAAAAACCTGTTTTCGCTTTGTCATTATGGGGTATTGTGTGTAGGAAATTGTTTTATTTAATCCATGTTAGAATAAGGTGTAACGTAACAAAATGTGGAAAAAGTCAAGGGGTCTGAAATTCAGACTCTGAATACTTTCCAAAGGCACTGTATATTTAGGTACTTCTGTCAAATGTGTCTCACGGATCAAGTCTGTATCAGTGCAGCCGATGTCCCCGAACACTTTACAATGCAAGAAAATCTGTAGGCTAACTTTCCTTGCTAGCTTACAGCTGAAGCTAACATCAATTCACTACCCTAGTACTTTGTTTGTGATACCAAACCATAAAGCGAAATATGCTGATTTCAAAGCTGATTGCCACCAACTTTATTAATTCACTTAAAATCGTTCTCTGTCACGTCTCTCCCAAAGATTACCTATGCCTCAGCGAACTGACTGTGTGAATAGGGCTCTCTTGCCTTGTGAATGAGTCATTACTGGTTAAAGAGACAGCGTGCACTTTTATAAAATAAGCTACTTCTATGCAAATATTGATGATCAGTACAATAAAATAAGTCCCAAATGGAAGGGAAACAGATTGTTTTTCATCTGTAGCCCCATGAAATCAGCCAAAACAAGCTCAATAACTCAATGCAACACACACTCCTATTGAATATGCATTCACCTGTATTGTGAATAGGCCTAAGCTACATCTTGATTTACCCAGTTTATCAATAGAGATTTACCATTCAAATAAATTACCATTATTTTGTTATGTAGTTAGATTGGTAAAAACAAAATCACATTAATTGTATGATTGTATAATTTATTCATTAATGCATATATGTCTGTCTCTGAAAGATTTGACATAAAAATGTCAAATGTAATGATTGAACAGAGCAGTAGCTGAGTTTATCTGTCTGGATCAAGTGCCATTCTGTGACTTTGGCTAATATGCCTTCTTTTTTTGCCGTGGTATCGTTTTGGTATCGAGTATCGTGATACTAAACCTGGTACCGAAGTCAAAATTCTGGTGTCGTGACAACACTAGTCCAGCTATGCACTGCAGACGTCATAGTAAAACTCCTTGTATTTTATTTGTATAGCACCTGAGGGGTCCCTGATGGATTTGCTATCACAAAAGGGGTCCCCGGCCCCCAAAAGTTTGAGAACCCCTGAGATAGAGGATAAGCATGACAGATACATAATTATGTATATGATTGATGTAGAGGGTCTGACTGGGACTCACCACGTATGTTCTGACAGTTTCAGTGATCACACTGCGTACAGGCAGTTTGCTGGAGGACAGAATGGAGGCGGGGGAGAGCAACGAGGGTACAACTGGGGACAATACTGGGGGAGGTGGTGGGGGCTGAAGGCGACTGCCAGGTCCTGATTTGGTGGCGGGGATCTTGGGTGCTGGCATCTTGGGTGGCGGCAGTGGTGGCTCTGAATTGGGAACCACCTTGCTGATAACTCTGGAGATGGATATAAAGAGAAATAGAGGGGGAGAGAGAGATATCAAACCAGAGCCTATGACACATTACTGCATGCGGATCAACAATACAGCTGCCTTGCAGCACATAGAGCCAACAAAATGAGTTAAGTACAGTACTTCTATGTATGGTTTCATCTGTGTCTGTATGAGTTTGATGTAATGTATGATGTGGACAAATTACAGTGCATTCGGGAAAGTATTCAGACCCCTCATCAATCTACACACAATAACCCCCCCCCCCCCAATTTTTTTTATATATAATTAAATATCACATTTACATAAGTATTCAGACCCTTTACTCAGTACTTTGTTGAAGCACCTTTGGGTATGACGCTACAAACTTGGCACACCTGTATTTGGGGAGTTTCTCCCATTCTTACATTTAAGTCATTTAGCAGACGCTCTTATCCAGAGCGACTTACAAATTCTTCTCTGCAGATCCTCTCAAGCTCTGTCAGGTTGGATGGAGCGTCGCTGCACAGCTATTTTCAGGTCTCTCCAGAGATGTTTGATCGGGTTCAAGTCCGGGCTCTGGCTGGGCCACTCAAGGACATTCAGAGACTTGTCCCGAAGCCACTCCTGCGTTGTCTTGGCTGTGTGCTTAGGGTCGTTGTCCTGTTGGAAGGTGAACCTTCGCCCCAGTCTGAGGTCCTGAGCGCTGTGGAGCAGGTTTTCATCAAGGATCTCTCTGTACTTTGCTCCCTTCATCTTTCCCTCGATCCTGACTAGTCTCATTGGCCCTGCCGCTGAAAGACATCCCAACAGCATGATGCTGCCACCACCATGCTTCACCGTAGGGATGGTATTGGCCAGGTGATGAGCGGTGCCTGGTTTCCTCCAGACGTGACGCTTGGCATTCAGGCCAAAGAGTTCAATCTTGGTTTCATCAGACCAGAATCTTGCTTCTCATGGTCTGAGAGTCCTTTAGGTGCCTTTTGGCAAACTCCAAGCGGGTTGTCATGTGCCTTTTACTGAGGAGTGGCTGATTGGTGGAGTGCTGCAGAGATGGTTGTCCTTCTGGAAGGTTCTCCCATCTCCACAGAGGAACTCTGGAGCTTCCCCAGATCTGTGCCTCGACACAATCCTGTCTCGGAGCTCTACGGACAATTCCTTTGACCTCATGCCTTGGTTTTTGCTCTGACATGCACTGTCAACTGTGGGACCTTATATAGACAGGTGTGTGCCTTTCCAAATCATGTCCAATCAATTGAATTTACCACAGGTGGACTCCAATCAAGTTGTAGAAACATCTCAAAGATGATCAATGGAAACAGGATGCACCTGAGCTCAATTGTGTAGTCCCCTGTAGCTCAGTTGGTAGAGCATGGCGCTTGCAACGCCAGGGTTGTGGGTTCGTTTCCCACGGGGGGCCAGTATGAAAATGTATGCACTCACTAACTGTAAGTAGCTCTGGATAAGAGCGTCTGCTAAATGACTAAAACGTAAGATGCACCTGAGCTCAATTTCGAGTCTCATAGCAAAGGGTCTGAATACTTATGTAAATAAGGTATTTCTGTTTTGATTTATCTTTAACCTGTTTTCGCTTCGTCATTATGGGGTATTGTGTGTAGGTTGATGAGGATTGTTTTTTAGAAATACATTTTTAGAATAAGGCTGTAAAAAAGTGAAGGGGTCTGAATACTTTCCGAATGCACTGTAAGTTAAATAAAGGGACATATAAATGGAAAGAAAGTTGAATTGAATTGAGAAACGTACATTTTGTCCTGGCCAGCCCCCACCCTTAGGGTAAGCCTGGGGATGACTGGTGATGGGACAGCTACTGGAGTCTCCACTTTCACCTGTGACAGAGGGAAGAAAGGAGAGCAACCAGTTAGTGTGTGTGTTGATTCACTGTGTTATAAATGCTACACTATAAATCAACACTGGGAAAACACAAGTTACCTTTTCTAGCCTAATCCTCTCTTTTTCCTTGTCTTTCTCCTTCTCTCGTTTCTCCTTCTCTTTCTCCTTCTCTTTCCTCTTCTCCTCTTTCTCCCTCTCCTTCTCCTTGGACTTTTCCCTCTCCTTTTCCTTCTCCTTGTCTTTATCTTTCTTCTTCTTCTTCTCCTTCTTGTCTTTCTTCTTGTCCTTCTCCTTGCTCTTCACATCCTTTTCCTGGAGGATAGGGGGAAGAGGAGGCAGCATGGAGGGGATGCGGAGACACGTGGACGGGCTGAACAGGGCAGGCATGTCACCCAAACCGAACGGGGTGAGGGAGGATATCTTCTGCCTGTCCTTACCCTTGTCCCGCTTGTCTTTTCCCTTCTTGCTCTTCTCCTTGTCCTTCTTCTTGTCTTTGTGTTTGTCCTTCTCCTTCCTGCCACTGCCATCCCCTCCATCTCGCGACTTGATCTTGATCATGGAGCCCTCTGGTCCGCTGAACCCTGACCTCTGACCCAGGAAGTGTTCCCTGAGGTCGTCGTCCTTGTTACCGAAGTCCTTCCACGGCATCTTGGCCTCCTTGGAGAAAGAATCTTTGTTCTTATCCTTGTTCTTCTCCTTCATCTTCCCCTTGTCCCTCTCTTTATCTTTTGGCTTCTCTCCCTTCTCCTTCTTCTTCATCTTGGTCTTCAGCTCCTTCTTGAGTTTCTTCTTGATGTCAGCCGAGGAGACAAGCTTGTTCTTCTCCTCGTACATCTTGAGGAGGGGCTCAGGGGTCGGGGGCGAGGCGGATGCTGAGGACAGGTACGATTCGCCCTGGGGGTGTGCCGCATTGGGACCTCCCTGGTTTACTTTACGTATGACCTCGTTGATGGAGTCGTCCATGGTCCAGTTCCCGGGGCCACTGCCTGCGTTGAGGTGAAGCGGCATGGACGTGTCTTTATCCAGGCTGTTGGCATCCAGTGAGAGCTTAGGCGTTCCCCCTGGCTCCATGATAGTAAGCCTCCGTGGAGAGGAGAAGCCATCACTCTCCGACTCGGAGCCCGATGAGAAGGCAAAAGGGTCAGGCTCTCGCTCGGCGCATGCCCTGGCGATCACGGCGTCGATAGAATCGTCAATATCAGCGTTGTCGCCGCCGGGTTCGCCGAGTTTACCAGAGACGAAACCCGCCAGCTCGCGGTCCTCCAGGCTTTGCAGCACGTGGATGTTTTCCTTCCCCATCCTTTCGCTGAGGGCTGACAGGGGCAGTCTCTGTAGGGCCAGGACCTGAGCCTGAGCCTCCGCTTTGCCCTGAGAACCAGACTTGACTCCAGAGCCCATCTTGGGGCTCTTGGGACTTTTAGGGCTCTTGGTCCTGCCCGGGGACTTTTTCTGCTCCTTGGAAGATTTGGGCGAGCGGATGGGGCTGCCTGACATAGCCCCACCAGCATTGACCCCCTTGGGGGACTTAGTCCGTGGCCTACCGGGGGATGAGCCTTTGGGTCCTTTGCGGCCTTGACCGCCATGAGACTTATGATCAGAGTGTCTCCCTGGGGTCACCGGCTGGGGTCTGAACAACGTTGGAGGCCCAGGTGTCTCTGGGGACAGAGACATTGAACCCATGCTGTCGTGGGAATGGGAAGCCATCATGCCTGGAGGGACACGCTGGGGGTTGAGGGAGGTGAGGGGCTCCCTGGGCTCCATGCTCCAGTCGGGGCTAAAGCCGGGGTGCATGCGGGGCCTCTTGGAGGTGGGCATCATACCCATGGCGGCGTCGGGGCTGTCCAGGTGTCTCTTCACAGGGTGGTTCTCATCGTTCACCGCCTCGTCGTCATCCATGTCCTCGTCTGTATCGTCCAGCGGGACCTGCATGGCCTCGGCAGAGGTGCCCATGTCAGCCAGGGCTTCTTCCTCCTCCTCTTCTATAGATGGGAGAAGAGAGAGGGGGAGAGAGGATGAGACACAGAAGAGAGAGGCAGAGAGAGCGAGTCAAAGGTTCATCACTGTCATTCAATCAATATTGCCCTCTGATTAGTATTGTATTAAAGGACAAAAGAAAAAAGCATTGATTATCTGAGTACCGTAACCCCATTAACACACAAATGCACGCACACGTGTCTCACATAGGGCTGTTGCAGTGACCGTATTACCGCCACTCCAGCAGTCATGAGTCATAACCGCAGTCAAATTCCACGTGACCGTTGGGTCACGGTAATCTCCTCTTATGCACTCTGGACATGTGTTCAGTACCGAACTCGTTAACAACTATCAGGTTGCTAATGGCCTGGTACTCAGCGCTCTATTGTCCCTCTAACCACTCCGACATCAATGCAAATGCAATCGAAAATCACATCAAACACTCATCATCAAAAGAGTATCATGCTTTTAAAACTCAGCTCACTGTGATGATCAATTTGAAGAAAGAAGTTCAACAACAGGTTGAAACTGAGTGGAAAACATGGTCATTGTGGATGTTGTTTCAAAGCCAAACAACTAAATGGACAGCACTTTCTAAGGTTATGATTAAATCAAAAACACCCATAAGCATACAGTGCCTTTAGAAAGTATTCATACCCCTCGACTTATTCTACATTTTGTTGTGTTACAGCCTGAATTCATATATATATTTATTTTACCCATCTACACACTACACCCCATAATGACAAAGTGAAAACATATTTTTTAGAAACTTTTGCAAATGTATTGAAAATGAAATACAGAAATACCCCTGAGTCAATACATGTTAGAATCACCTTTGGCAGCGATTACAGCTGTGAGTCTTTCTGGGTAAGTCTCTATGAGCTTTGCACAATTGGATTGTACAATATTTGCCCATTATTCTCTTCAAAATTCTTCAAGCTCTGTCAAAAACATTTTCAAGTCTTGCCATAGATTTTCAAGCAGATTTAAGTCAAAAATGTAACTTGGCCACTCAGGAACATTCACTGTCTTCTTGGTAAGCAACTCCACTGTAGATATGGCCTTATGTTTTACGTTATTGTCCTAGTGAAAGGTGAATTCATCTCCCAGTGTCTGGTGGAAAGCAGACTGAACCAGGTTTTCCTCTAGTATTTTGCCTGTGCTTAGCTCCATTACGTTTCTTTTTTATCCTGAAAAACTAACCAGTCCTTAACGATTACAAGGATACCCATAACATGATGAAGAGTGGTACTCAGTAATGTGTTGTATTGGATTTGCCCCAAACATAACACTTTGTATTCAGGACAAAAAGTTAATTGCAGTATTACTTTAGTGCCTTGTTGTAAAACAGGATGCATATTATGGAATATTTTTATTCTGTACTTCCTTCTTTTCACTCTGTCAATTAGGTAAGTATTAAGTAGTAACTTCAATGTTGTTGATCCATCCTCAGTGCTCCTATCACAGTCATTAAACTCTGAAACTGTTTTAAAGTCACCATTGGCCCCATGGTGAAATCCCTGAGCGGCAACTGAGTTAGGAAGGATGCCTGTATCTTTGTAGTGACTGGGTGTTTTGATACACCATCCAAAGTGTAATTAATAACTTCACCATGCTGAAAGGGATATTAAGTGCTCTCCTTTTCTTTGCCCCATTGGAAAACCTCCCTGGTCTTTGTGGTTGAATCTGTGTTTGAAATTCACTGCTAGACTGAGGGACCTTACAGATAATTGTATGTGTGGGGTACAGAGACGAGGTAGTCATTCAAAAATCATGTTAAACACTATTATTGAACACCGATTGAGTCCATGCAACTTATTATGTGACTTGTTAAGTAAATATTTACTCCTGAACTTATTTAGGCTTGCTATAACAAAGGGGTTGAATACATTTCAGCTTTTCCTTTTTTATTAATTTGTAAAAATATTTAAAAACATAATTTCCCTTTAACATTATGGGGTATTGTGTCTAGGCCAGTGACACAAAATCAATTTTAAATTCAGGCTGTAACACAACACAATGTGGAAGAAGTCACTTGGCTCATCGCGCTCTAGTGACTCCTTGTGGTGGGCCGGGCACCTGCAGGCTGACCTCGGTTGTCAGTTGAACAGTGTTTCCTCCGACACATTGGTGCGGCTGGCTTCCGGGTTAAGCGGGCGGGTGTTAAGAAGCGCGGTTAGGTGGGTCATGTTTCGGAGGACGCATGACTCAACCTTCGCCTCCCGAGTACGTTGGGGAGTTGTAGCGAAAGAGACAAGATCGAAATTGGGGAGAAAAAGGAGGTAAAATACACACGTTTAAAAAATAAAAATAATTATAGTACTTGCCTTTCAGTGTGAACTGCATTATGCATACTGGATGGGCTGGTTACCTTATGCTACACTCCAAACTTTCTATCCATGAGTCTAGGAGAGAACGTATAGGCCTAGGCGATGCTGTTGGTTGTGCAGGGCGGCTTTGTGTTAGCCTACAATTATAGTGAATTTGTATTTGAATAGCCTAGTAATAAGGCATTTTTAATATTTTCATAATTAATAGGCTGACACATTACCTTTAGCAACAGAATATCTCACCACTGTGCGTTTCCATCTCCGCCTCTCTCTCCTTCATTCCTTCTTGAGCGTGCAGAGAGAGGCGCTGTCAACAGTTTAATGAAATATGTTTCATTGTGAAAACAAATTATGCACTGGGTAGCTGCAGGAACAGGTTTGGAGAGCCCATGGCATACAGAGTTTTGGTGGAATATCACCTGTGGAGGCCTGGAGATGCTAAATGTGCTTATGTTAAATAACGGTCAATTGCCGTGAGACCGGCAGTCATTTACATGACAATAACCGGCTGACAAAATTTAATGACCACCACAGCCCTAGTCTCACACACACAAGTCCCACACACACACACAGAATATTGTTAAAGCCCCCACCTTCTTGCAAGGAGACCAAGGGTGGCATATAATCTGGAATGTATTCCTTCCTCTCCTCGGCATCCCCCCGGACCCCCACTCCAGGCTGAGGGAACTGCAGCATGTTATTTTTGCTGAGGGGGAAGAGCGGCGTCTGCTGGGAGAACCCCACAGGCTCCAGGTTATGGACATAGTCCTCCAGCTCAGACAGGCTCACCCCCAGCAGTCTGAAGGCCTGGCCCACGTCCTCCAATACTGGGTCTGTTCGCCCATCTAGGAGGAGGGGAAAAGTGCATGCATGAGACATGATCAAACCTTTATGTCTCCTCCTTCTATGCATGCATATGTGATACTGTACTATAGATGGGTTAGCTGACAACGTCGAAAACGATGTGCACACTTCAATGGGGCAAAGGTCTGGATGTTTTTGTGATTCTGGATGGCCAGATACCATGTCTTGTTTTGAGGTGTTTTGACTGAAGTCACGTCTATGCCAATATAGCTAACATTACAGTTGAAGTCGGAAGTTTACATACACCTTAGCCAAATACATTTAAACTCAGTTTTTAACAATTCCTGACATTTAATCCTAGTGTCGCTCTGGATAAGAGCGTCTGCTAAATGACTAAAAATGTAAATGTAAAAATTCCCTGTCTTAGGTCAGTTAGGATCACCACTTTATTTTAAGAATGTGAAATGTCAGAATAATAGTAGAGAGAATTATTTATTTCAGCTTTTATTTCTTTCATCACATTCCCAGTGGGTCAGAAGTTTACATACACTCAATTAGTATTTGGTACCATTGCCTTTAAATTGTTTAACTTGGGTCAAATGTGTCAGGTAGCCTTCCACAAGCTTCCCACAATAAGTTGGGTGAAATTTGCCCATTCCTCCTGACAGAGCTGGTGTAACTGAGTCAGGTTTGTAGGCCTCCTTGCTCGCACACACCTTTTCAGTTCTGGCCACAAATGTTCTATAGGATTGAGGTCAGGGCTTTGTGATGGCCACTCCAATACATTGACTTTGTTGTCCTTAAGCCATTTTGCCACAACTTTGGAAGTACAGGTAAAAGTCAGTAAATTAGAATATTTTGAAAAACTTGATTTATTTCAGTAATTGCATTCAAAAGGTGTAACTTGTACATTATATTTATTCATTGCACACAGACTGATGCATTCAAATGTTTATTTCATTTAATTTTGATGATTTGAAGTGGCAACAAATGAAAATCCAAAATTCCGTGTGTCACAAAATTAGAATATTACTTAAGGCTAATACAAAAAAGGGATTTTTTAGAAATGTTGGCCAACTGAAAAGTATGAAAATGAAAAATATGAGCATGTACAATACTCAATACTTGGTTGGAGCTCCTTTTGCCTCAATTACTGCATTAATGCGGCGTGGCATGGAGTCGATGAGTTTCTGGCACTGCTCAGGTGTTATGAGAGCCCAGGTTGCTCTGATAGTGGCCTTCAACTCTTCTGCGTTGTTGGGTCTGGCATTCTGCATCTTCCTTTTCACAATACCCCACAGATTTTCTATGGGGCTAAGGTCAGGGGAGTTGGCTGGCCAATTTAGAACAGAAATACCATGGTCCGTAAAACCAGGCATCGGGTAGATTTTGCGCTGTGTGCAGGCGCCAAGTCCTGTTGGAACCTGAAATCTCCATCTCCATAGAGCAGGTCAGCAGCAGGAAGCATGAAGTGCTCTAAAACTTGCTGGTAGACGGCTGCGTTGACCCTGGATCTCAGGAAACAGAGTGGACCGACACCAGCAGATGACATGGCACCCCAAACCATCACTGATGGTGGAAACTTTACACTAGACTTCAGGCAACGTGGATCCTGTGCCTCTCCTGTCTTCCTCCAGACTCTGGGACCTCGATTTCCAAAGGAAATGCAAAATTTGCTTTCGTCAGAAAACATGACTTTAGACCACTCAGCAGCAGTCCAGCTCTTTTTTTCCTTAGCCCAGGTGAGACGCTTTTCGCGCTGTTTCTTGGTCAACAGTGGCTTGACACGAGGTATGCGGCAGTTGAAACCCATGTCTTTCAAGCGTCTCTTGGTGGTGGATCTTGAAGCCCTGACTCCAGCAGCTGTCCACTCCTTGTGAATCTCCCCCACATTTTTGAATGGGTTTTTTTTCACAATCTTGACTAGGGGCGCGGTGATCCCTATCGCTTGTACACTTTTTCTGACCACAGTTTTTCCTTCCCTTTGCCTCTCTATTAATGTGTTTGGACACAGAGCTCTGAGAACAGCCAGCCTCTTCTGCAATAACCTTTTGTGTCTTTCCCTCCTTGTGCAATGTGTCGATGGTCGCCTTTTGGACAGCTGTCAAATCTGAAGTCTTCCCCATGTTTGTGTAGGCTTCATAACTGGACTGAGAGACCATTTAAAGCCCTTTGCAGGTGTTTTGAGTTAATCAGCTGATTAGTTTGTGGCACCAGGTGTCTTCAAAATGTAACCCTTACACAATATTCTAATTTTGTGACACGGAATTTTGGATTTTCATTTGTTGCCACTTCAAATCATCAAAATTAAATGAAATAAACATTTGAATGCATCAGTCTGTGTGCAATGAATAAATATAATGTACAAGTTACACCTTTTGAATGCAATTACTGAAATAAATCAAGTTTTTCAAAATATTCTAATTTACTGACTTTTACCTGTATACTTGGGGTCATTGTCCATTTGGAAGACCCATTTGCGACCAAGCTTTAACTTCCTGACTGATGTCTTGAGATGTTGGTTCAATATATCCACATAATTTTCCATCCTCATGATGCCATCTATTTTGTGAAGTGCACCAGTCCCTCCTGCAGCAAAGCACCCCCACAGCATGATGCTGCCCCCCCTGTGCTTCACGGTTGGGATGGTGTTCTTCGGCTTGCAAGCGACCCCCTTTTTCCTCCAAACATAACGATGGTCATTATGGCCAAACTGTTCTATTTTTGTTTCATCAGACCAGAGGACATTTCTCCAAAAAGTATGATATTTTTCCCCATGTGCAGTTGCAAACCATAGTCTGGCTTTTTTATGGCGGTTTTGGAGCAGTGGCTTCTTCCTTGCTGAGCGGCCTTTCAGGTTATGTAGATATAGGACTCGTTTTACTGTGGATATAGATACTTTTGTACCGGTTTCCTCCAGCATCTTCACAAGGTCCTTTGCTGTTGTTCTGGGATTGATTTGCACTTTTCGCACCAAAGTACGTTCATCTCTAGGAGACAGAATGCGTCTCCTTCCTGAGCTGTATGACGGCTGCGTGGTCCCATGGTGTTTATACTTGCGTACTATTGTTTGTACAGATGAACGTAGTACCTTCAGGCGTTTGGAAATTGCTCCCAAGGATGAACCAGACACATTTTTTTCTGAGGTCTTTGCTGATTTCTTTTGATTTTCCCATGATGTCAAGCAAAGAGGCACTGAGTTTGAAGGTAGGCCTTGAAACACATCCACAGGTACACCTCCAATTGTCTCAAATAATGTCAATTAGCCTATCAGAAGCTTCTAAAGCCATGACATCATTTTCTGGAATTTTCCAAGCTGTTTAAAGGCACAGTCAATTTAGTGTATGTAAACTTCTGACCCACTGGAATTGTGATACAGTGAACTATAAGTGAAATAATATGTCTGTAAACAATAGTTGGAAAAATTAGTTGTGTCATGCACAAAATAGATGTCCTAACCGACTTGCCAAAACTATAGTTTGTTAACAAGAAATTTGTGGAGTGGTTGAAAAACCACTTTTAATGACTCCAACCTAAGTGTATGTAAACTTCCGACTTCAACTGTAGCTAGCGAGCTAACCAACAACTGTAACGATGTATTTGAGAGACACCAAGTGCTCATGACATTGTGCAAATGTATTTATGTTTGCAATAAAGATTGGTGACGAAATATAGTTTACATGTTGTCAACAATCTAAGCCAACACTGTCTGTTTTGCCCCATAGTTGTGCATGCGTCGGTTTTGTTGCTAAACAACCAACCCGTCTATATTATACACACTATAGGAAACTGAGTGAAGTCTCTTACACCATTGCATAATGTAAGATAATGTCAAAAATCAGACAGAAGTTATTTTTTAGAATATCAATTATGTCTTCAGCAAATAATTGATTAATTTCACCCCAGGAAAGACAGTGGCATTTACTGCTAACGTTACCTAGTATTTGTTTAAGCCATTTCTATACAAGATGCCACACTGTTTTCTTTGGAACTACAGTATGTTAGAACACTCCCCCATGTTGACATCTGAGCTAGCTAGTTAGCACACACACCACAGTATGACCTGTTTCAAATTGAGAAACAACCATGGTCATAAGCGACTAAATGTATATAATGACTGTAGTTAGCTAAACATTAAATACATGCAATATTTGGGAAATTACTTTTGCAAACAAACCTAGTCATTGTTTACATAATGTGGCTAGCTAACATAGCTAACTAGTACTAGCACCTAGGCTAACTTTACTGTACACTTCTCTGACAACCTTAGCACTACTAGGCCTCGATTGGAGAGGGCGCTAGTCACAGAGCGTGGAATAAACAATGCGATCCAATACCTAGACAGATTAATTTCATTTACAGTAGACATGTCTGAAATACAGTACTTACAGAGCTCCGAGTAACGATGACAACCCCTGGCTAACTGCTGGATATATCTGTGCAGAACATCGGAGAGCAGGTCGCAGGCTGTGAGCTGCACTGCATCCCAGCCCAGCGCTTGGCAGATCTGCGCCACCGACACACGCAGCAGCGAGCGGGCATAGCTCTCGCACATCTCGCTGACTTTAGTAACGGTCCTAGCTTATTCAATCCCTACTATAAAACATCCTCCTGGTCTTCATGATGCATGAAAGACGTGCAGGTTGTGAACAAAATGCTCGATGAGGGATAATTCTGACATCTATTCGAGTAAATATGTTGGCGCTCTTGCCAGAGCCGCCATCTTGTTTCCACCGACAAACCCATCCCAGAAAACGTCGATTAGACATGCGCAAAAACATCCGCCAACCCACAAAGAAGGGTACGTTCACGACACGGTTATCATTACCTGCGCTGCAGTGCAGCGGAACAAGTTCTCAACTATCAAACAGCCATTCCATTTTCACTGACAGAAATAACATATTTAGGGATAAAGTACAGAAGGACACTCAGTATGGATGAAGAATATGATGTTATCGTTCTCGGGACCGGTCTAACGGTGAGAAAACAGACAAAGTAATAGTACAACCGTCCAACAATGGTCACAGCTACTAGGTGTGTAGAAGGCTAATCTGTAGGCTAATGTCATGGCTAACTAACGTTAGTGCTAAATTAGCTTGCTAGCTCGTTTGTTAGAACTCTATTTTCAGATTTTTTTTCTCGGGAATCGGTGTCTACTATGTTTCTCAGTAGTGTTGTGGCGATACTTTCCCCAGTCAGCAATAAGGGACAGCTCCCATACAACAGTATTTCCAGTTATTTTCCTTAGTAAAATGTAGCTAGTTTCCTACGCTAAGTAGCTACTGTATTAGTTAGCTTGCTGTGTTGACATTGTTCTTTACTGTGTTGTTTAAATTGTTTACACTGTTGTTTACACATTTAAAACATAAATGACAATTGTTATCTCTTTGTGTAGCTACCTAGCTATCTGGCTTATCTTTTTCTTCCATAGGAATGCATTCTGTCTGGCATTATGTCAGTGAAGGGAAAGAAGGTGCTTCATATGGACAGGAACTCTTACTATGGAGCAGAGAGTGCGTCCATCACGCCACTGGAAGATGTAAGCAAAGGCACACAAGATGACTATGACCCTTTTCATGCTATAATGCCGAACCATACTTTGCTGGCTGGGATCTTTTGTTTTCACATATTCCCTTCTGGCAACTATGGTGGATCCCAAACTAGGCCAGCCCAGTAATTGGTTTAACTTGGCTCAGTTGGGTCAAAAGGGTATTAGATTATTAACCTTAGGTTCCACAGCCCCCACTGTGTGGTGCCATCACACAGATAGCGTAATATGTTATATTATGTATGCTATCACTCACATCTCAGTTTTATTTTCAAAAGTTGAGGCACAGCTGAGTTTCAGATACTCACAATCTGACAGCTCTATGTTTTATTGTCAAATAAACTAAGTCATGAATGAAATTGAATGAAGTAATAATACAAAGTTTAATCATTTCTGTTTGTCTTCTTCTTGTCCCCCTCCAGTTGTACAAGCGCTTCAGTCTTCCCGGTAAACCTCCAGAGTCCATGGGAAGAGGTCGGGACTGGAGCGTGGACCTCATCCCAAAGTTTCTGATGGCCAATGGTAGGAAAGCAATATGGGGTGTATTCAATTCACTAGGATCCAAACAGAACCAAACGGAATGAAACTGTGAGGAACCTACCTACATTTGTCCAATAGAAACGCTTGTTTTCATTGCAAAATGTTTTACATTTGGAGGAAAGGGCTTCTGTTGTAAAACGTTTTTGCAACTGTTTGCTACGGTCATCATCTAATGAATACACCCATGTTATTCTAGATATAATACTCAGTGCAGGGTTGTGTTCATTAGCCACCACACGGAAGAAAGGGGACTGTACAGAAAGGGACTACTTGGACTATTTTCATTTTCTGTTGCAGAATGTTAAAAAATGTTTTCAGTCAAATGCCCTAATGAACACAACCCACGTATACTTTTCATGAATGTTATCAAAGGCCTCTCCCTCAGCAGCTTATTTAATCTTGGTACACATCAGGATTATTTTGAAATGTTTTCCGTTGTATGCCTTAACGAACATGACCTCTTTTCTTCTCTCTGCTCTACCCAGGTCAGCTTGTGCGGATGTTGCTGATCACTCAGGTGACCCGTTACCTGGACTTCAAGGTGATCGAGGGCAGCTATGTCTACAAGAAGGGAGCGATCTACAAAGTGCCTGTCACTGAGACAGAGGCACTGGCCTCCAGTGAGTATATCAATGGGATTTTCAGTGGCTTATTCCTATAATATAGGCTATGCCAGACACTTTTATCCAAAGCGACTTACAGTACAGTTAGTGCATACATTTCTTGTAGAGTTTAGAAAAAAAGATTTGTGTCACTCCTAGGGCTGTTGCGGTGACCGCGTTACCGTCACACCGGCGGTCACAAGTCATGAAGGCAGTCAAATTCCATGTGACCGTTTAGTCACGGTATCTCCAAGCTCTGATGCTCATTAATAGCCTACCAAACTTGTTACATGTCTATAGGCTATGCAATTGCGCGAGAAAACATAGTGATGGCCTCTACTAAAAAGAGGAGGATCCCATCAGCTTTCTATAGGCTAGGTGTACATATTTATTTCTCAATTTTCCTAATATTAATAAAATGAACCACGGGAAAAGCGTACTCCATTCGCTATTTAAGTGCATAGATTACATTAGTGGAACATTCGCGCTTATAGCCTACTGCTGTGTGCGCATTGCTGCATTTATAATGTGAAGAAAAAGCCTAATAGTTATCAACATTTTAAGCTAAACCTCATCTGTTGCGTCAGGCTCATTGCTTAAAACAGTTTTTTTTATGCTAGTGGTTGTATTAATTTGGGATCTATCGCATCCCACAACTGTCCCAGACTATGTTTGGAATATGTATTTCTCGCACAATAGAATACAGTGGGGAAAAAAAGTATTTAGTCAGCCACCAATTGTGCAAGTTCTCCCACTTAAAAAGATGAGAGAGGCCTGTAATTTTCATCATAGGTACACGTCAACTATGACAGACAAAATGAGAAAGAAAATTCCAGAAAATCACATTGTAGGATTTTTAATGAATTTATTTGCAGATTATGGTGGAAAATAAGTATTTGGTCAATAACAAACGTTTCTCAATACTTTGTTATATACCCTTTGTTGGCAATGACACAGGTCAAACGTTTTCTGTAAGTCTTCACAAGGTTTTCACACACTGTTGCTGGTATTTTGGCCCATTCCTCCATGCAGATCTCCTCTAGAGCAGTGATGTTTTGGGGCTGTCGCTGGGCAACACAGACTTTCAACTCCCTCCAAAGATTTTCTATGGGGTTGAGATCTGGAGACTGGCTAGGCCACTCCAGGACCTTGAAATGCTTCTTACGAAGCCACTCCTTCGTTGCCCGGGCGGTGTGTTTGGGATCATTGTCATGCTGAAAGACCCAGCCACGTTTCATCTTCAATGCCCTTGCTGATGGAAGGAGGTTTTCACTCAAAATCTCACGATACAGGGCCCCATTCATTCTTTCCTTTACACGGATCAGTCGTCCTGGTCCCTTTGCAGAAAAACAGCCCCAAAGCATGATGTTTCCACACCCATGCTTCACAGTAGGTATGGTGTTCTTTGGATGCAACTCAGCGTTCTTTGTCCTCCAAACACGACGAGTTGAGTTTTTACCAAAAAGTTATATTTTGGTTTCATCTGACCATATGACATTCTCCCAATCCTCTTCTGGATCATCCAAATGCACTCTAGCAAACTTCAGACGGGCCTGGACATGTACTGGCTTAAGCAGAGGGACACGTCTGGCACTGCAGGATTTAAGTCCCTGGCGGCGTAGTGTGTTACTGATGGTAGGCTTTGTTACTTTGGTCCCAGCTCTCTGCAGGTCATTCACTAGGCCCCCCCGTGTGGTTCTGGGATTTTTGCTCACCGTTCTTGTGATCATTTTGACCCCACGGGGTGAGATCTTGCGTGGAGCCCCAGATCGAGGGAGATTATCAGTGGTCTTGTATGTCTTCCATTTCCTAATAATTGCTCCCACAGTTGATTTCTTCAAACCAAGCTGCTTACCTATTGCAGATTCAGTCTTCCCAGCCTGGTGCAGGTCTACAATTTTGTTTCTGGTGTCCTTTGACAGCTCTTTGGTCTTGGCCATAGTGGAGTTTGGAGTGTGACTGTTTTGAGGTTGTGGACAGGTGTCTTTTATAATGATAACAAGTTAAAAGAGGTGCCATTAATACAGGTAGCGAGTGGAGGACAGAGGAGCCTCTAAAAGAAGAAGTTACAGGTCTGTGAGAGCCAGAAATCGTGCTTGTTTGTAGGTGACCAAATACTTATTTTCCACCATAATTTGCAAATAAATTCATAAAAAATCCTACAATGTGATTTTCTGGATTTTTTTCTTCTCAATTTGTCTGTCATAGTTGACGTGTACCTATGATGAAAATTACAGGCCTCTCTCATCTTTTTAAGTGGGAGAACTTGCACAATTGGTGGCTGACTAAATACTTTTTTTCCCCACTGTAGGTGAAGTGTGTAAAGCCTGCGTAAAAAAAACAAAGCAGAGCTCATGCCTTTCATGCGACTTTTATCAAATTATCATTAGTCGCATCATGCAGCCTTAGTGTATTAAAATTCAAAACATATAGCCCAAAATTATCACAACTAAAGTTACATAAATAACTCTAAATTAAGCATATAGCAGGACCTGTTTCTTTGTTAACTGTTCAACACAGAATAGCCGCATGTGCGCACTCCCTCAAATCGTTTGGAGAAAATATCCTTTCTATTTTATTCAGCTTTGTTCAATTATATTCTTCATACTATAAAATAATGGCACGGAATTCTAAGCAAATCTTGTCTGCTAAATGAACTAGTGTAGCCCACAGCCATATGGCATAGCCAGATCAGAGCCTAACATAAGGACAACTCAGAGTATGCTATTCTGTTCTTCTGAAATAGACTACATTTTCTTCATATCATGTTTCTTTAGACCTGTCAAATAAATAATGGATTTATTGTGATGGTGTCGCCTATATTACATGGATTTATTATACTTTTTTAAATGTAGATGTTCCAAAGGTCTGCATCAGTGGCTTGTAGGCTATGCGTGGAAGACAGGAGATGCTAAATATGTTTATGTTAATTAAATGTCAATTACTGTGAGACCGACAGTTATTTGCTTGACAATCACCGGCTGACAAAATGTCATGACCGCCACAGCCCTAGTTATCATCTGTTGCTTATTTTTATAATAACCAATTATAATGTGGATTACCTATGCTACTCAAGTAGAAAAAAGTTGTATGTCTAGTAAATCAAGCATTCTATTAACTTATGCTATACACTGAGTGTACAAAACATTAAGGACACCTGCTCTTTCCATGACATAGACTAACCAGGTGAATCCAAGTGAAAGCTATGATCCCTTGTTGATGTCACTTGTTAAATTCACTTCAATCAGTGTAGATGAAGGGGAGGAGACAGGTTAAAGAAGGATTTTTAAGCCTTGATACAATTGAGACATGGATTGTGTATGTGTGCCATTCAGAGGGTGAATGGGCAAGTCAAAAGATTTAAGTGCCTTTGAACAGGGTATGATAGTAAGTGCCAGGCGCACCGGTTTGTGTCAAGAACTGCAACGCTGCTGGTTTTTTCACACTCAACAGTTTCCTGTGTGTATCAAGAGTGGTCCACCACCCAAAGGACATCCAGCCAACTTACATTTTACATTTACATTTTAGTCATTTAGCAGACGCTCTTATCCAGAGCGACTTACAGTTAGTGAATACATATATTTTTATACTGGCCCCCCGTGGGAATCGAACCCACAACCCTGGCGTTGCAAACGCCATGCTCTATCAACTGAGCTAAATCCCTGCCGGCCATTCCCTCCCCTACCCTGGACGACGCTGGGCCAATTGTGCGCCGCCCATGAGTCTCCCGGTCGCGGCCGGCTGCGACAGAGCCTGGATTCGAACCAGGATCTCCAGTGGCACAGTTAGCACTGCGATGCAGTGCCTTAGACCACTGCGCCACTCAATTGTTGGAAGCATTGGAGTCAACATGGGTCAGCATCCCTGTGGAACGCATTCGACACCTTGCAGAGTCCATGCCCCGATGAATTGAGACTGTTCTGAGGGCAAAAGTGGGGGGTGCAACTCAATGTTAGGAAGGTGTCCTTAATGTTTTGTACACTTAGTGTATACCACTTAGCAGAAGCTTTTATCCAAAGCGACTTGCAGTGAGTGAGTGCAATTTTTTTGTTGTATATGTAGCTATGTGATCCCTGTGGGAATTTAAGCCACAAATGAACCCACATCCTTTTAACTGAGCCATACAGGACCACATTCTTAATCTTAGTTCAAACACCCAACAGCTTTTTCTTTTTCTGTCTCACTGACTTTTCTACACACTCTCAGGCTTGATGGGGATTTTCGAGAAGAGACGGTTCAGGAACTTCTTGATTTTCGTTGCCAACTATGACGTGAATGATCCCAAAACCATGGAGGGTGTCGACCCCAACAAGGCGACAATGCGTGACTTGTACAAGAAGTTCAGCCTGGGCCAGGATGTGATGGACTTCACTGGCCACGCCCTCGCCCTCTACAGGACAGACGAGTAAGTGGCTGTGTCCCAAATGGCACCCCATTCACAATATATAGTGCACTACTTTTGACCAGGGCCCATAGGGGTCTGGTCAAAAGTAGTGCACTGTATAGGGAATAGGGTGCCATTTGGGACACAGACTCCGCAGTCGTCACCACCACTACTTGAGTTGAGATGGCACATAGGCTGTTTCACTTCCCTTACTAGTTGTGTATCAACTTTATTATATATTTGTGTGTTTCTTGGTGTTTTATTTATTTTATTTATTGTGAGAGCTCTGGTGAGTAAGATTTCTAATGTATTCATTACTCATCATGGCAAATTAACTTTAACTTGAAAGATGGGAACTACTTTAACAAGTGTCATATTTAAAATATCTATAAGCATTTATGATGGCTTATTCATGAACATTATAACAGTGTGTTACAATCTCTTTGTTTGATCTCTCAGCTACCTGGACCAGCCCTGCATCGACACCATCAACAGGATCAAGCTCTACAGTGAGTCTCTGGCCAGATACGGCAAGAGTCCTTATCTCTACCCTCTCTACGGCCTGGGGGAGCTGCCACAAGGCTTTGCCAGGTAAGATTCACTTGTTTACCTCCTCCCTGCCACTATCATTTGTCCATCTTTAGCCTTTTGGTTGATGAACCCAAGGTAATCAGTTTAATTCCCGCAGGGATCCCATACACACACTGAAAATGTGTACACTCACTGCACCATACGTTTAAAAGTGTCTGCTCAGTGGCACTAATAATAATAATATGAACCCATCCCATGCTCCACTATTCACCAGTGTCTTTGAATTGACCTCTCTCCCGCTAGGTTGAGTGCTATCTATGGTGGGACCTACATGCTGAACAAGCCCATAGAGGAGATCGTTATGGAGAATGGAAAGGTGGTGGGGGTCAAGTCAGAGGGAGAGGTCAGATTTTGTCACATTTTTACCTCTAAATGTTATTATTGTTTTATATTAGTTCTTAATGGTGATTTAATTATGGCAGTGTATACAACCGACAGAGTTTGAATGTTTCCAGATGGAAATTCACTAACCCTATGCCTTACCCAAAACTTAACCCTTACTCTAACCCACCCTAACCTTAACTATAACCCTAACCACTACCATCTCTCCTTCCCTCTCCAGATAGCCCGCTGTAAGCAGCTGATCTGTGACCCCAGCTACGTCATGGACAGAGTCAGCAAGGTCGGCCAGGTGGTCCGTATCATCTGTGTCATGAGCCACCCCATCAAGAACACCGGCGACGTCAACTCCTGCCAGATCATCATCCCTCAGATCCAGGTCAACAGGAAACATGGTGAGACCCCTGGATACTAGGGTACCTAGCCTACATAAAGACTTAATAATACATTCATAACCATACATACCACATTCATAAGCAGTAGATAAGCATTTCATAAATGATTGTGTGTGAAATGAAGTTGTCACTGAAATATGTTGTGACTTTTTGAAATGGTATTGACTGTGTTCATTAGGCACCAAATATAATAAAAAATAAACAGGGAGGGACTACCTGGAAGACATTTTTTTTTTATGTTTTCCCGTTGAAAAACTTTTTTCTACTTTTTCTACCCTACTGAACACAACCTAGTAGAGCTTAGTGAGGGTGTATGATTTGTCACTGATCTGTTGTGTTTTCATTTTAGACATCTATGTGTGTATGATCTCCTCGGCCCACAACGTGGCAGCGCAGGGCAAGTACATTGCCATCGCCAGCAGCGTAGTGGAGACCAACGACCCAGAGAAGGAGCTCAAACCGGCCCTGGATCTATTGGAGCCTATTGAACAGAAGTAGGCCTTTGATTCTATGATACTATACAGTGCATTTGGAAAGTATTCAGACCCCTTCCCTTTTTCCACATTTTGTTACGTTACAGCCTAATTTTAAAATGGATTAAATGAAATGTTTTCCTCATCAATATACACACAATACCCCATAATGACAAAGCGAAAACAGGTTTTTAGAAATGTTTGCAAATTTATTCAAAATAAAAAACAGACCTTATTTACATAAGTATTCAGACCCTTTGCTATGAGACTCGAAATTTTACATTTGACGTTTTAGTCATTTAGCAGACACTCTTATCCAGAGCGACTAACAGTTAGTGAGTGCATACATTTTCATACTGGCCCCCCGTGGGAAACGAACCCACAACCCTGGCGTTGCAAGCGCCATGCTCTACCAACTGAGCTACAGGGGACTACACAATTGAGCTCAGGTGCATCCTGTTTCCATTGATCATCCTTGAGATGTTTTTACAACTTGATTGGAGTCGTCCTGTGGTAAATTCAATTGATTGGACATGATTTGGAAAGGCACACACCTGTCTATATAAGGTCCCACAGTTGACAGTGCATGTCAGAGCAAAAACCAAGTCATGATGTCGAAGGAATTGTCCGTAGAGCTCCGAGACAGGATTGTGTCAAGGCACAAATCTGGGGAAGGGTACCAAAACATTTCTGCAGCATTGAAGGTCCCCAAGAACACAGTGGCCTCCATCATTCTTAAATGGAAGAAGCTTGGAACCACCAAGACTCTTCCTAGAGCTGGCCGCCCGGCCAAACTGAGCAATCAGGGGAGAAGGTCCTTGGTCAGGGAGGTGACCAAGAACCCGATGGTCACTCTGACGGAGCTCCAGAGTTCCTCTGTGGAGATGGAAGGACATTCCAAAAGGACAAACATCTCAATCAGGCCTTTATGGTAGAGTGGCCAAACGGAAGCCACTCTTCAGTAAAAGGCACCTGACAGCCCGCTTGGAGTTTGCCAAAAGGCACCTAAAGGACTCAGACCTGAATGCCAAGCGTCACGTCTGGAGGACACCTGGCACCATCCCTATGGTGAAGCATGGTGTTGGCAGTATCATGCTTTGGGGATGTTTTTCAGCGGCAGGGACTGGCAGACTAGTCAGGATTGAGGGAAAGATGAACGGAGCAAAGTACATAGAGATCCTTGATGAAAACCTACTCTAGAGCGCTCAGGACCTCAGACTGGGGCGAAGGTTCACCTTCCAACAGGACAACGACCCTAAGCACACAGCCAAGACAATGCAGGAGTGACTTCGGAACAAATCTCTGAATGTCCTTGAATGGCCCAGCCAGAGCCCGTACAACCCAATCGAACATCTCTGGAGAGACCAGAAAATAGCTGTGCAGCAACGCTCCCCTTCCAACCTGACAGAGCTTGAGAGGATCTGCAAAGAATGGGAGAAACTCCCCAAATACAGGTGTGCCAAGCTTATAGCGTCATACCCAAGAAGACTCGAGGCTGTAATCGCTGCCAAAGGTGCTTCAACAAAGTACTGATTAGAGGGTCTGAATACTTATGTAAATGTGATATTAAAGTTAGTTTTTTTGCTTTGTCATTGAGGTATTGTGTGTAGATTGATGAGGAAAAAAACAGTTTAATCAATGTTTGAATAAGGCTGTAACGTAACAAAGTGGAAAAAGTCAAGGGGGTCTGAATACTTTCTGAATGCACTGTAGTATATTATACTATAAGATACATATTATAATGATACTACTATACTGTTATAGTGTTACTGTTATACTACTAGCACAGGCGCTCACATCACTGGAACACAATGCTGTAATATTATTTTCACACGACTGAGCTGTACCGCACTGGCTTGGTTAAATATTCACCGTTCGTTAATGTTTCCTTACCCCGTTGAAACCTTCTCTCCTCAGGTTTGTTAGCATCAGCGATCAGTATGCACCAACTGACATGGGAAAAGACAGCCAGGTGAGTGCATATTTCCTAATCCTCATGTTGGGCTGCACTCTTCTTTGAAATTGTCAGGAGGTGCAAACATTTTCTGAACACTAACCACGTTTCCATCCAGTTTTTATACGAGTAAAGTAATATAATATTTTGTAAAAAATCATGACAGCTGTGATGGAAACAGGAAGTTTTGGTGTAATTTTATCAATGTGTTCATTTGAAATGGTGGGATCTTGTTGTGTCTGTAAAATTAATATGTGGGAAATGGCGGTGGAAAAGACTTTATGCGCAAATATTGATATAAAAACCATTTGGGGTCAAGCGATGATATGGTGTGTGGTCCTCCCACTACGACTTGGGAAACCATGCAGTTTATTAGGCTACAGATTTAAATACTATAAATTATGATGAATTTAACAGGGTGGTAAAAGTGCACGTGATGAGCTTGATGCTGCTTTCCAATAAATATTGAGGGTCTGATTCTGGTGACATGATGATCGATGCTTGACTGTCCTTTGACAAATAAATGTTCTTGCTCTTATCCATAATAATCTCATCATGTAGACTAGCCAACCCCCACAGCCTACCCGCACTATCTGCCAGCTGTTGGCTAGAGCGCAGGTGCCAAGACCAGGAGCAGGCACATTTGCTATATAACGCAACAGTTTTTTTTTAAACCAAACTATCGGTAGAGTTAAAATACAATGGAAACGCATTGAAATTTAGAATTTTATTCGGTACATGAACATTTGCGTGAAGTACATTTTGTGTGCAGTACATCATCATGCACTGATTTTTATCCGCAACAAGTCAATTTGGTAGAAACGTACCACTGGTGGGAAAATTCACAAATTTTCTTTGTGTATTTTAATTTTTTTTCGCATGAAAATCTGTCGCCAATTGGATGGTAACCTAGCTATAGACTTACATAGCGTATTCATACATAGGCCTGTAGACATGTTTTCATTTGTTCAACTTTTTCCTCTTTCCCCTTCTATGCAGATATTTATCTCCCGTACGTATGATGCAACGACCCACTTCGAAACCACCTGTGATGACATCAAGGACATCTACAAGCGCGTGATGGGCACCGAGTTTGACTTTGCAGAGATGGAGCGCACAAAGAACGACATCTTTGGAGATGCAGGTGATCAGTGATAGTATCATGTTAGTGTCCAGACAGCTCCAAATCTTAACAAACTGGTTTATAATCCAAATGCATTGTTGGAATCTGTATCTATGACCATTTTAAAACAATGGAAATATATTTGTAGAAAAAATAAAGATATGTTTATTACTGGCATGCGGATAATTTTGGGTGGCTGCGTTTTAATAATGAATTTGACAGTTTGTTAAGAACATGCAATGATCACATTGTGTACGATCATGGTTTCTTCAAATTCAGACATGTGAATGTCACCAAAGAGTTTTATTCAGGGGTTTATACGTAGTCTATAATTGTGATATAAATTGTATTTTTACATAAGGCACTATTCTGTGTTTAAGTGAAATAAAGATTTATTTTATCTGGAATAGAGAAAATAACCATGGTCACTCTTTTTTTCTGCGTGTATGGGGGTGGAAAAGATGGGGAACACTTTGTCAATTTCTTTATACCGCAAAGGTGCAATAAATGTATTTACAAACATACAAATAAATACAAGATTGAACAAATACAGTATAACACAGAGCTCTGCATTGAAGCATTTGTCATCGTTAATCTATACAGAATCTACCTGTCATAGAAAATGATTAAGAATAAATAAATCTACACTAAATTAAAACGTAATGGTGCAACGATTTACACTAAGGAACCAAAATGTTGCTCTAAGTAAACTTTTTGAAAATCAAGGCTTTAAATACAGCAATAAACAATAACATGAATATAAAACATAAATTATTGAGAAAATGTTTTATCTTACACCACAATGATTTAGATCAGTGTGTCAAACTTAGGAGAAAACTCCCAAGAACCCCCTAAAAAGCAGATTTTGGAGTAAAGGGGCCTCCCCTTCTGAGTCTGGTTCCTCTCGAGGTTACAATGTTTCCCTTGCCACTGTTCTTCTGCTTGCTCTTTGAAGTTTGAGTCGGTTTAATTTAAATAACAGCTGTTGATCATGGGCTCCCGAGTGGCGTAGCGGTCTAAGGCACTGCGTCTCAGTGCTAGAGGCGTCACTACAGACCCTGGTTCAGTTCCAGGCACTATAACAATCTGGCTGTGATTGGGAGTCCCATAAGACGGTGCACAATTCGCCCAGCGTCGTCCGGGTTTGGCCGGTGTAGGCCGTCATTGTAAATAAGAATTTGTTCTTAACTGACTTGCCTAGTTAAATAAAGGTTCAATAAAAAAAATACATGTACACTGAATTTCTGTAATAAATTCATTTTGTGGGGGAAAACTCATTCTGATTGGCTGGGCCTGGCTACTAAGTGGGTGGCGTGGGTGTGGGCCCACCCACCACCCATGGCTACACCCCTGCCCAGTCGTGAAATCCATAATAGATTAGGGCCTAATGATTTCCTTATATGAACTGTAACTCAGCAAAATCTTTGAAATTGTTGCGTTTATATTTTTGTTCAGTATAAAAAGGGCTTTATAAATCAAATGTGATTTGAATTTGATGTATTGAAGACTTCTGTCGAAGGCTTCCCCATCAGCTTAAGAAATAGTGCAAGTGTCACTCTGAGAAATCAGCAGGAAGGAGTTAATATTCATTGTGAATATCCCATGTTTTGCAAACGCTTTGTCTGCCGTTGTGTCTGCAAAATAAAGAAATAATTGTCAGAAACTAGCATTCTTGCGACTAAGAATCCCTATGTATTGCAAACATCGAATTTCTTTCAATGTTAAAGGTCCTACTAATTAACCCCAAAATACCATAAATGTAGCTAATCTTAACGAATGCAGTATAGGGAAAAAGTCTGATCTCTCACCAGTTATAAATACAGGTAGACGAGCTGATACATTCTGGACCTGCAGGCGGACTAGACAGTGGAGGTAGTTGGGTCGTGCCCTTGAAATGACGTCACATTCATGGTAGGGTAAGACCTCCACCATTCCAGCCTCCTGGCAGACGTCCATGAAGCTCTTTTTACCCTGTGCCTCAGCACTAGACCTGTAGAAGGAGGGATGACCAGTTCCGGCAGTTAGTTAGAATCTTTATGGGAACATTAGTTTCCTTGAATTACAAAAATTACTCTGGCCTGGATTCTTACAAACACAGTGTCTTTGACTACCTGCACCGTGATTGAACTTTTACAAGCGCAAGAATAAGCTTACCGTGCGTTCTCTTTCAGCATCCGGCTGTCTCTGTAGTGCAAGAGCCATTTCCACTTCCCCTTTTTACTCAGCCCCTCCAGGAAAACAGACATTTTCTTAATGTTGCCTAAGAGAAAGAAAGAGACATTGAGTGAGTCATACACATACATCTATGCAATGTAGGAGGGGACATTATAGCCTGGCCCCAGATCTGTTTCATGCCAAACATCGGCCATAGCAGTTGGCAAGATGACACAAACTGATCTGGGACCAGGGACATCATAGTTGCGTGTAGAGATTGACAGTTGTGAAAACATAATGAAATGTAACAAATGCACTTTTATATATGGTCTCTTGCAAATCGGGAAGCGCCCATACTGAGACTCAGTGTGTCCAGTGCTGCTCCCTCAAACACCACAAAACCGCCTTTGCTGAAGAGTTCTTGGTGGGTCAGGTTCACAATGTCATCAGGACGATCAATACCAGCAAACAACACATTCTGAGCCTTCTTCAATTCGAGCAAGTGAGGGACCTGAGGGTAAAACAGAAATCTCAAAATTACGATGATAATGTAATCCAACGTATACCGATTCAAAAAGGCTGGATTTCGAACCTGGATTGCTTATCCTTTTCCGGGAGTTTGAGATACTTTTATAAGTCTACAATGGTATAACAGTCTTACCTCACAAATGTGTTCAGCAATATCTTCATTCCTCAAGATAATGTATAGAGGGGACGAGGAACTATCCTTTCCAAGGCAGAATTGAGACTGTTGTACCGCTATGTGGCCTTCTGCTTCTAACAGCTCCTACAAATATAACAAGCTAGTTTTTAAAAATGGCGCAAGAATGAACTTTGGCTTTCATTGTTGTACAACTTATGGTACGGTTTCGTACCCTGGTCCCAGATCTGTTTGCGCTGCATAGGCTATGGTCATTTGACACTGACCATAGAAGTTGGCAAGACAGCACAAACTGATCTAGAACCAGGCTAACATTTACGTTAATCTTACCTTTGTCTCTTTGAAGAATGGGTCATCTGATGTCACCAATATGTAGAACCTGAACTTGTTCTTACATGACTGTTTCACAACAGAGTTCAGATTATCATGCAGGTTGTCATACATGTCCTTCTTCATCTGCCCACAGAAGTCTTTGTCTTTGCTTGGGGCTCGAGACTTTGGCGAACTATTTCTCTTTGCTTCTTCCCTCTTGAGTCTCTCAGTTCTGTGTGGGTACTTTCTGCCTGCACAGACCGCAGTCATCATGGCATGGTATGCCTTGAAACTTTCCGCAACCAGATCTGAAACGTTGACATGCGTCATCTCACTGCCCTTTGTATAGGAGAGTTTTTGAAGATGCTGTGGCATATCTCTGTCTGTTTCTTCAGGCAAAGCTGTCCTTTCAGGCATATCTACTTTCAACTTCTGCCCTGCGAATGAAGGTAGTCCTTCCCAGTGGTCTTCCGAGCTTTCCTGTTCCTGCAGGCTGGAAAAGTGCACTGTCACAGCCGGGCTACAGGAGGAAGCTCTTTCTTCTACATTTGACCTGTGGTGTCTTGATTGGTTGTACCTGCTGCTGCTGCTCTTCCTTTTACGTTTTAGCATCTGGTTCATTCTCTCTGAGAAGATAAGGGTCTCCAGATCCATAGAAGACTGAGTGAGGTCAGATTCATCAGCGTTATGTGTATCATCCCACCTCTTGGAGAACTCCAGAAAACTGCTCGAGCCCTGTCTGTTTGAGTTTGGAACTGTCCATGTGTGCATGCTTGTTGACGGTTTCAGAACGGGACCGTTTTCATAGGTGATTCTGTTTCCTTTGTGATCCAAAACTGTAACTAGGCATGGCTTTGCAACTGAGGAGACTTCCTCGTGGCTTTTGGAGGTGTTCCCACTCCTTTCTGGCCTACAATACTTTAACCAGTCCTGTTTGTTCTCTTCCATACAGGTAAATATTTTGTCTGATTCTTCAGACTGGAAGGTGACCGAATTGGAAGTGCCTTGCTTGCTGAAGTCCAAAACGTCATCAAATTCCCTTTTCTCCCATTGCTGATACTGGCGTAAAGAATTGATGAAGTCAAGTTTTGTTTTATTCACCCGGGATGTACTACTTGCGTGTTTGTCATCTGATACCCAATTTGTCTCTAGACTAGATTCAATGTTGTCTTGATCTACAGCAGGCCCCTCACTTTCATCCATAACATCCTCATAATCTTGCAAACTTGCAATCTGTCTCCTCATCTCAGTGACATATGGTGTGTTATACGGGTGAGCATTAGTGTTTGAGTGGACAGGGGCATCGGTTTGTTTGCTTTTGAGAACATCTGAAGACATAGGGTCAATATCCGTTTGTCCTTCTTTCCAGCTGTACTCTCCTCTGCTGTCTTCACTCTTCGAGAGATTCACAGCCATGGCAGGTTGTTGGCTGTATGGATGGAGGTCAGTAAAGTTGTGCACTGAAAGGTTCTGAGAAGCTGCTGTAGGTCCACTTACTCCTGGGATACTCTGACGGATGGACTGTATGATAATCTCTGAGTCAGGACACAAGTTAGTGTCTCCTTCCAAAGCGATTTCACTCAAGTCCCGAGTTAATGTTCTTTCTGTTGATTCATTGGACAGGACTTCAAGGTGGATTGATGGCACAGAGAATGCTGCTTTCTCTGTTAAGGTGCTATGGGTTTTGGGAGAGGAGTCAGGGATCCTATGCAGTGAATCGTGACTTGAAAGAGCATACAGGTCTTGTTCAGCAGGGGTAAATTGCATATTTGAGTAAGGATTGTAATCGTTTTTTTCCTTTGAAGAAGTATAGGGAGTGTTGAGAGGTGTGCTAGTGGCGATTGGCTTCTTGCGGGGTTCAGTCCATACTTGAGACAACTGATTACCAATGGCTTCCAGATGATTTGGTTTGTTATTGTTGTTGCTGGATTTATGCAACATATTCTCTACAGAGCTAGAGCTGCTACTAACACTTGGTTCATGTGGTTCACCATGAGCCTTTTCCTTTTCAATAAGAGCAAGACCACTGTTGAGGTTGGGCATGTTGGTGTCTTTCGAATCGGGCAACAAAACAGTCTTCGGTGTGTGATGGTCATAAGACAATTCTGTAACGAAAGGTGGCTCATCTTGTGTAGGCGTTGGGCATCTGCTGTGACCTTCCCTGGTGCTGAGGGGTTTGCTGACCCCACCGGTATCGCAGATAGCCAAGGAGCCACTGTAGATGTCAGGAATCGGGATGTAACCATACGGCACATCGTCCACGGTAGGGGTTGGGCATCTACTGACAGATTCAGTTCCCTTTGAAACTATTGTAAGCATTTCATCTGAAAACAAATGATCCCTATGACACACTGAAGAGATTGGTGTCTCTTTCTGACATGAGTGAGTGTCGTGCAACTCTGTGTGCATGATTTCCTTGCTATCCTTCTCTACTTCAATGAATGGTAATTCTACTCCAATAAATGGTATTTCAATCTGAGCACGCACTGTCTCTGATGTCTGACTGTGTGAATGTAGAACATCTTTGTGTGTGATATCTTCCCTGGGAAATCCTACTTGAATCAGTGGTATTTCTACCTGGCCTGTCAGTATTTCTGATGTCTCGTCTTGAGAATGTTGGGGCCCTTGTGTGTCAATATCAGATTTACTCTGACCCGGCATTGATATCTGTTTCTGATCCTTAGAATCCCTAATCCCATTGAAATCAGTCTTAACTACTGTTTTAGCCTCTCCAGAAACATCCTTGGACTGAATGGGTGTGTCGAACTCACCTACACAAGGCGTGTTCCCATCACATACTGGAAATACTCTCGTGGTCAGTACCTCATCTTTAGATTGAATCTCACCCTGCATCTCTGGCAGTACTCTAGTAGTGCCAACAGAAACATCCCCAACCTGCTCCATTGGTAGTACCTCATCGGTGGAAGCATTTCTATCATGCACTGCAATGGGTTCTTTGTCTATATACAGCTTGCTATACAATTTCACAGGTAGTGTCGTAGTTCTCGAATCATTTCCATCATGCGCCACTGACGGTGTTTCTTTATGGGAATCATTTTCATTATGTGATATCTCTGGTGGCGTCTCAGCCACAGAATTATTCCCATCACACACTGCAGGTGCTGCTCTATCTCCTGAATCTTTTTCATAATTCACCGCTGATAGTGCCTCATCTCTAGTATCATTCCCTTCCTGCAATGCAGTTTGCACCTCATTTTTGGAGTTCCCATCATCCCGTGACACATCTTTGGGAATCTTTTCATCATGCATTGCTTTGAGTGCCTTGTCAATGGAATCATTCCCAACATTCCCAGCAGGTTGTGCATCGATTTCCTTGTTTGTGGTGTCTTTCCCAACATGCACTGCCTCTGGTTTTGCTGCTTCAACAGAATCCTTCACCCTATGATATGCTTTGTGCGTCTCCTTTTTGGACTCACTGCCATCACAGATGGCAACGTAAGACCCATCTCTGGGTTCACTTGCATTACGCTCAACTCTGTCAGCCATATTGGTAACGTCACCATCCCCCAGCACCTCTGTGCATGACATTGTTTTGACTGAATCGTTATCTTTAACTCGTTGTGCCTTATCAACATCTTTAGATTCCATGGTTTTAAGACTTGCTATGTTTTGTTCTCCATCATGGCTCCTCTCCTCCTTTTGGATTTCCTTTTCGGCTTTGCCCTCCAAACCCTGGGCAGTTCTTTGAGTCTCCAGGACCTTTTCTTGATTAATGTACACACTTGCTGTCTGTTCACACAAGAGAATGTACGATCCATCACTTTCCAAAGTTCTTCTGTTAGGGGACACATCATTTTGGAGGGCACCATTGCTGTCAATCTCATGGTTGTTCGTTTCATCATCATCAAGTTCACTCGCGTTGTCTGACATCATGCTGTCGACACGGTCTCTGTAAACCTGTAGAGAAAAGAGAATAGCAAGATAAACAATGAATCATTGCAAAACTAAAATGTGTATCATGTCAACAAAATATTTATTGGAAAACATTTGTGCTTTACATATATATTTGTTTTCTAACCTTTAACTCAAGACCTGTACTTTGTTTGTGAAAAGAGATGGTTTCCTTGTGGAGTCCACTTTCTGGTTGGTATACTGGAGGATTTTTAAAATCTGTTCTTTGCTTGGACTCAGGGGAATCCTTTGTGTCTACAGTGACATCTAACACAGCCGAGGCTGTTTTCATTGAAAGGTCTAATACCTCAGGTTCCAAGCTTAATGGTTGTGCTTCTTTTTCACCCGCGTTACTAAGGTCCAGAACTTCAGGTTCTGGTATCCTGGAAGGGGCAATATAAGCAGGGGAACTTGTCTTGGTCTCAGATGGAACCTGGGTTTGTACCATTCCATGATCCACTTCTGTAGAATATTTTTCTTCCAAACATGGAAGACTTGGGTCTGCCTGGAAGAACCTAGCAGTGGACCTGCTGTAGAAAAGACCTATCCACATGTGGATGATGAGCTGAACCTGTTCGTTTGTGTCCTCAATGTTGAAATCCCATGGGCTGTACAGAGAGGGAGTGCAGAGGGATGAAGGAAAGGGACAGAGAAAGATCAAATTCCAGTCAAACAATTAGTCACAGATACATAGAGTATTATAGAATAAGCTTTCTGTCTCTAGCAAACTCTTCACTTGTCCTTTCTTCTAACTACTAGATGCATAACTAATCAAACTGAATATATTTTTATTTACACTGAGCAAAAATATAAATGCAAAATGTAGTGTTGGTCCCATGTTTCATGAGCTGAAATAAAAGATCCCAGAAATGTTCCTTACGTACAAAAAGCTTATCTCTCTCATTTTTGCACAAATTTGTTTACATCCCTGTTAGTGAGCATTTCTCCTTTACCAAGATAATCCATCTACCTGACAGGTGTGGCATATCAAGAAGCTGATTAAACAGCATGATCATTACACAAGTGCACCTTGTGCTGGGGACAATAAAAGGCCACTCTAAAATGTGCAGTTTTGTCACACAACACAATGATACAGCTGTCTCAAGTTTTTAGGAAGCGTGCAATTGGCATGCTGACTGCAGGAATGTCCACCAGAGCTGTAGCCAGAGATTTGAATGTTCATTTCTCTACCATAAGCCACCTCTAATGTAGTTTTAGAGAATTTGGCAGTACATTCAACCGGCCTCACAACCGTGTACGACAACGTGTTCCAGTTCCCGCCAATATCCAGCAACTTCGCACAGCCATTGAAGAGGAGTAGGACAGTATTCCACAGGCCACAATCAACAGCCTGATCAACTCTATTTGAAGGAGATGTGTCACGCTGCATGAGGCAAATGGTGGTCACACCAAATACTGACTGGTTTTCTGATCCACGCCTCTACCTTTTTTTAAGGTATCTGTGACCAACAGATGCATATCTGTATTCCCAGTCATGTGAAATCCATCGTTTAGGGCCTAATTAATGTAATTCAATTGACTGATTTCCTTATATGAACTGTAACTTTGTCAAATCTTTGAAATTGTTGCATGTTGTGTTTATATTTTTGTTCAGTGTAAATTACAAATTGTAAGTACATACCCATGTAGGGCTCTAATAACTGTTATATCCATTGGGTTGTTGGTAAACTTGCTGTCTGAATTAAAGTCATAGTTTTCCTTCCACAGCCTTGTCACTTGAACTGAGCCGTCTTTTTCGATGAACTGCCGTAAGCGACGGAACTTCTGCCTGCGCCCGATTCCTTTGCTCATGGATTCTGGAGCCATTCCGGGTTCCTCCCCGAGTTCCTTCCTGTTCTGGTCCTGCTCCTGACACCGGAAGGCCCGTAGTGCTTGAGTTCCGTCACCATAGACCATATCCTTGTGATGCGGCTGAAGTCCCTCCGAAATGGGGACTTGGAGGATTGAACCTGACAAACCCAATAGTAGAGAGGATGGCGGCAGTGAGTAAGAATGCTCTTGTGAGACTAACACAACCCGCTCCCCACTCCCCACCACCAGCCCCTTGGGTGACGGAGACTGAGGGGGAAGTTTAAGCCTAGCAGCAGAAGGGTGCTTCAGCAGAGCATGAAGGACAGACTCTGGCTCACCATCTGGCTCATGAGGAGAGCCACCATCTTTGACACTGTTGTCACTTATCACCAAACCTGGACAGCATTCTTGTTGCTGAAGAGCCAGGTGGTCTGGCTGCTGTGCCAGTACTTTGTCATTACTGGTACTGAGGGCCAAATCGGCCAATAGGGTCAGAGCATCTGCTGGTGGGCATGATGCATCACTGGCATCTTTCTTCACTGTGCGGGGCCTACCCCTACTGACAACACGCCTGACATCAGGGTCAAGTGTCAGTAGTTGGGAGGATATAGGTTGTGCTACTTTCTCATTTTCAAAAGAAGCTGGTGTGTGATAGTGTAACCACCCTGTAGAAACAAAAGAGAACAGAGAAAAGAGACAGAAGAAACGGTATGAAAACAAAAAACACGAAGTAGCGTATAGTGATAGTTAATACTTTGAAATTAAATTGTTGTAAGGCAGTCGCCTGCATTCAAATCTCCTCGCCAAAATTGAACCAAATTGTTTTATGATTTGTAATAGATTGAACTGGGGGACAGTAGCACGACACACAGCAAGACAAAGCAGAGGCAAAGGAGGTGGCAAGAGGCTAGCCTGGTCCAAGATCAGTTTGTGCTGTCTTATCAACTACAGCAGAAACACACCTGGGACCAGAATAGTAAGAAGCTATTAACATATTACTTCATAGTGTTGCTTTGCAGTTCAGATAGAAAAAGAGATATAGAAACAGAATCATCAGGAATTCAAGACAACAGGATTAAATCAACATATTTTTTTAAATTCAGCACATATTAACTGCAATCACAACTTAATTATCAAGATGAAGAATATCAATATCTAATTAAGTGTTTGGTTTAGTAGAACAAAATAAAATCAATCTGCATGTTCTGTTATTTGCATGACGTGAGGTTGACAGCAACCACATGACTTCCCAAGAGGAACTTACATTTTTTCCTTATGGAGTCTGCAGGCTTGCGTTTCTTTTCGAGTCCCCCCCGCCCCGTCACGGTGATTGTTGCTAAAGGGGAGCTAGGCAAAGCCTCAGACATTTGGTCAGATATGTCTTGAGGTGTGACCAGGTCCAGTCTGCTCTGAATGTCTTTCTTCAATGGAATATCACTTTTTTCTGGAGATTTGTGTGCATCATTTTGCTCCCTAGGAGTCAAGCCTAATGCTAGTGCAAACTTTGGGTCTAGGCCAAATGTCTGTTCCTTTGCAACTTCAGCAGCACCTGTGGTTCTGTCTGGGCTATCTTTGCTGGAATTACTCAAATGAACACTTTCCATTTCATCCATGCCAGTATCGGCCTTGCTTTTCTTGTCCAATGGTAACGTTTGATCTTCTGAAACAGGATTGAGAGGTGTTTTCCTCTTTCCCCCTCTTGAAAAAACAGTCTTTAGTTTACTGAGGGATATTGCAACAAATTTACGCTTCTTTTTGTGTTTTTCTAAGGAAGGAAAATCCATGTCTTTGATCTGGACCAGTTCTGAGGGGTTCTGAGAGGCCATCTTGTCGACATCAACCATTTTGACCTCTGGTGGATGGTCTTTACCGTCTGCACTCAATATGTGTGAATCTTTGTTCTCATCTGACTTTATCAACTCTAGGCCAGGTTCATCTCCTGTTTGTATGGGTTGGGGGACTTCGATACAAGCTTCAACCATCATCTCGTCAGCACATTGTTTGTGATCTATCACTTTCCCCATAACTTTCAAAGATTCTATATCCTTGGCGATAACTTCTGAACCATGAGGGACAAAGATTCTACCGCATTCGGAGATGATCGCCTTCAAGTCCCACTGCTCTGTCTTCTTTTTCAATGGGTGGCCGTCGTGAATTTTATCCATACTTTCCTTACTTTTGAGTGGGTAAAAGTGAATTGAATCCTTGCTTTCCTTCTTCTTTTTCAAAGGCAGATCTTGGATCAAATTCATCACTTCCCTCTGCATTTTCATTGGGTGAACCTGGGTTACATCCATTCTTTCCTTCTTTTTCAATGGGGGATCTAGGGTCAAATTCATCAGTTCCCTCTGCATTTTCAATGGACGAACCTTATTTTTCCATGCGTTAAGTTGAACTAAATCTGTCCTTTCCTTCCACTTTTTCAATGAGTAGACTTTACTTGAATCCAAATGTCCCTTCTTCTCGGTTTCTTCCTCTTCAAAATCAGCTGCTGAAGACCTCAAGACCCTTTTACCCAACCCGCTAAATCTACGCCGTTTCCTTGGCCGTTTCCTCCAATCAGATATAGAGAAATTACTGACCTCATTGGCCTTGACACGTTGCCCATTGAGAGTACTTCCACCCTTGTCCTGTACTTTGGCTGGTGGCAAACTGGACGAGTTCTTTGTGACCGACTCTGTATTGATCAAGCCAAGGTTCTCATTATGAGGTACAACGGCTGCAGTTCTTTCAGTGGCAGTGATGACTAGCACTGTTGGGAGGTCACCTGATGCAGGTGAGGTTGAAACCTCTGTCACCTCTGTGGCCTTGGTCATCACTGTCACACTGGCTATCGCAAAAGCCTTTGCTGACACTGCAAGCTGGGAAAGATCACAGGGAACCTCCTCTTGCACCTCCTTCTGAGGCAAATTTCCCCCTTTATCCTCTACTCCTGCCTCTAGTGCTTTACTGTTGGGCTGGGTCGCCAGGGCCGGCCCAGGTTTCTTCAATTCCTCAGTAGAGACTGCAGGCTGTGTAAGACCAGAGGGCATATCCTTTTGCACCTCCTTCAGGTGCAAGTTTGTCCCTTCATTCGCTACTCCTACCTCTGGTGCTTTACAGTCTGCCTTCCCCAACGCTGCCGGGCCAGTATTCCTCAAGTGTTCTGCAGAGACTGCAGGCTGTGAAAGATCAGAAGGCATCTTCTCTTTCACCTCCTTTTGCCCATGCACTTGGACTTCCTCTGGGTTCAAATGTGTCCCTTCATCCTCTACTCCTACCCCTGGTACATTACAGTCGGCCTTGTTCTTCCCAGGTTTCTCAGAATCATCTGCCGACACAACAGACTGGGAAAGATCAGAGGGAAGCTCCTTCTGCACCTCTTTTGGAATCAAAGTTGTCCCTGGTGCATTATTGTCGGCCTTCTTCAAGACAGGTTTCCCGAAGTCCCCTGCAGGGACTGCGGGCTTGGTAAGATCAGAAGGCACTTCCCCCTGCATCTCCTCGGGTTGCACATGTTGCACCTTCTCTTGCACCTCCTTTGAAGGCAAGTTCTTCCCTTCCTCTACTCTTTTCTTTGGTGCATTACCATCTGCCTTGGTCATACCAGGTTTCTCAAAGTCCTCCGTAGACACTGCAGGTGCATTACTAATATATGTGGCTGTGTCTCCTGGTGACTCTCCCCCTGACTGCTCCTCCTCTGGGCCACCCAAACTAGCAGGAGTCATGGGGGGGCCCTCTGGAGATGACAGACAGTAGTAGACGTCATCATCTGGCTCATCCCCTCGCTCCTCTCGCCCAGCCGCCAGGAGCTCCGTGGCCCTGGACACAGAGAGCTCGAAGGAGCCCGGCTGGTGGAAGTAAGACTCGAGACATTTCCATCCCATTTCAGTCCACTTTGGGGTGGAGTAGAGGTATTTGAGGGCGTCAGGAACATCAAACTGATCTGGGAAGATGCTGGCTTCCCTGGATGGACTGATAGTAAGCCCAGGGTGGATGAGGGCAGCATAGCTCTGGATATGTCGCTCTAGTAAACCAAGTAGCTCCCCACTCTGTTCAGGGAGGCACTTTTCCACCTCTGTCTCTGCGTAGTTCAGTGCAGGCACCACCTGAAGGCCCTCTGGTGAGAGGGAGGGCTTCTTCGAGCAGATCTTGGTGTCTGTAGTAAAAAAAATGACATTGCGTAAGGATAAATTATAAATGAATAGACAAAAACCCTACTGTATACTAGGGCATAGGTGTTGGACACACACACACACATACTTTGAATTACCTCTCTGTATAGCTCTGGAATCCGGAAACACAAACATCCCCTGCAATACCTCTGGCTTATTGGACCCAGCATCTGAAATGTACAATTATACTGTAATGTTAGATATTTAGCTTCTATCTATAATATATTTAAATGCAGTATGTTGCGTATACAGGTTCTGTCTTACCTTCATATGTGAGGAAGTGAGATGAATGTAACAGTATAAGGAAACCACTATCATTCAGTTGTATTGTGAGGGCCTGTTGGTAAGAAAAAGTAGATTTATTAGAATCAAGGTCTGACAAGGCAACAATGAACTGCATTCCGGTCTTCCAATAACCTGCCAGTCTACTTTACAAACAATGAAAGCTCACCAGGTCTTTCTCCTTGAGCTCCTGTGTGAGCTGAGAGAGAGAGGTGTCCTCAGCATCACTGGGTGCCAGCTCATACAGACTCCAACCCATTCCTTCCAGAGAAACTGAAAAACCGTACAACTCAATATAATTCAATGGTAAAGAATGCAAATAAAGCTCACACAATAAATTGGGTGTTGTCATAGCTGAATAAATATTCAGATAATCAACACATAAAAATGTCCTGGGTAGGGTTGCAAAGCTACCGGTAATTTATGGTAATCTATCGTAACTTTGGTAATTTATAGTTGAATAACTTAGAAATATATACACTACCAGTCAAAAGTTTGGACACACCTACTCATTCAAGGGTTTTTCTTTATTTTTACTATTTTCTATGAAATAACACATATGGAATCATGTAATAAGCAAAAAAGTGTTAAACAAATCAAAATATATTTTATATTTGAGATTCATCAAATAGCCACCCTTTGCCTTGATGACAGCTTTGCAAACTCTTGGCATTCTCTCAACCAGCTTCACCTGGAATGCTTTTCCAACAGTCTTGAAGGAGTTCCCACATATGCTGAGCACTTTTTGACTGCTTTTCCTTCACTCTGCCGTCAGACTCATCCCAAACCATCTCAATTGGGTTGAGGTCGGGTGATTGTGGGGGCCAGGTCATCTGATGCAGCACTCCATCACTCTCCTTCTTGGTAAAATAGCCCTTACACAGCCTGGAGGTGTGTTGGCTCATTGTCCTGTCATCAAGGCAAAGGGTGGCTATTTGAAGAATCTCAAATATAAAATATATTTTGATTTGTTTAACACTTCTTTGCTTACTACATGATTCCATATTCCATATGTTGTTTCATAGTTTTGATGTCTTCACTATTATTCTATAGTAAAAAATAAAGAAAAACCCTTGAATGAGTAGCTATCCAAACTTTTGGCTGGTACTGTATATTCGTACATAGTATTTTTTATTTTATATCTGTGTCCATATAGTAGATAGACCATATGGTTTAAGAGAAAATAGCCTAATTTTAATGAAAAAAGCATCTAATCAACAATAGCATTATTTTCAATTAACTTTTTTCTCAACTGCCACCAGTTTAACATTTTATATTTTACCCTTATTTTACCAGGTAAGTTGACTGAGAACACATTCTCATTTACAGCAACGACCTGGGGAATAGTTACAGGGGAGAGCAGGGGGGATGAATGAGCCAATTGGAAGCTGGGGATAATTAGATTGACATGATGGTATGAGGGCCAGATTAGGAATGTAGCCAGGACACCTGGGTTAACACCCCTACTCTTATGATAAGTGCCATGGGATCCTTAGTGACCATAGAGAGTCAGGTCACCCGTTTAACGTTCAATCCGAAAGACGGCACCCTACACAGGACAATGTCCCAAATCACAGCCCTGGGGCATTGGGATATATCTTTTTTTTGGGACCAGAGGAAAAAGTGCCTCCTACTCGCCCTCCAACACCATTTCCAGCAGCATCTGGTCTCCCATCCAGGGACCGACCAGGACCAACCCTGATTAGCTTCAGAGGCAAGCCAGCAGTGGGATGCAGGGTGGTATGCTGCTGGCTTAAAGTTTAAGTTTTATGCAAAAACATTGACAACATACATATTGACGTAGTAAAATAAATAAAAGTGCATAAAAATTTTTTTGAAAGGATATTTCATGCTGAAACCCTCATATTAAACATCAATGGTATTCACTAAGTTGATGGTTTATATTCTGAACCAAAATATAAACGCAACATGTAAAGTGTTGGTCCCATGTTTCATGAACTGAAATAAAAGATCCCAGAAATGTTTCATATGCAAAAAAAGCTTCCTTCTCTCAAATATTGTGCACAAATTTGTTTACATCCCTGCAGTAAGCATTTCTCTTTGCCAAGATAATCCATCCCCCTGACAGGTGTGGCATATCAAGAAGCTGATTAAACAGCATGATCATTACACAGGTGCACCTTGTGCTAGGGACAATGAAAGGCCACTCTAAAATGTGCAGTTTTGTCACACAACACAATGCCGCAGATGTCTCAAGTTTTGAGGGAGAGTACAATTGGCATGCTGACTGCAGGAATGTCCACCAGAGCTGTTGCCAGAGAATGTAATGTTCATTTCTCTTCCATAAGCCGTTTTAGAGAATTTGGCAGTACGTCCAACCGGCCTCACAACCGCAGACCACGTGTATGGCATTGTGTGGGCGAGCGATTTGCTGATGTCAACGTTGTGAAAAAAGTGCCCCATGGTGGCGGTGGGGTTATGGTATGGGCAGGCATAAGCTACGGACAACGAACACAATTGCATTTTATCGATGGCAATTTGCATGCACAGAGATACCGTGACGAAATCTCCTCATGTTTCAGCATGATAATGCACCGCCCCATGTCGCAAGGATCTGTACACAGTTCCTGGAAGCTGAAAATGTCCCAGTTCTTCCATGGCCTGTATACTCACAAGACATGTCACCCATTGAGCATGTTTGGGATGCTCTGGATGTAAATCTACGACAGCATGTTTCAGTTCCCGCTAATATCCAGCAACTTCGCACAGCTATTAAAGAGGAGTGGGAGAACATTCCACAGGCCACAATCAACAGCCTGATCAACTATATGCGAAGGAGATGTGTCGCGCTGCATGAGGCAAATGGTGGTCACACAGATACTGTCATATATTTTACATGTGATAAAGCCACACAGAGGGCCAGCGATAATTACAGACACCTGTGATAATCTGAAGTACCCAAAAGAGACACTTGATGTCTTGTCATAGACTACATAAAATATTTGAAAGATATGAAAATTCTGGTAATTTACTGGTAAACTTAGAACATTTTCAGTAATATACCCTCCCTTTGCAACCCTAGTACTGGGAAGGTTAGTTTGTGGTGACACTGCTCAAACAAAATGCTGTCAGAATGAAACCACTTTTGAGTAGCCTACATTTACATTTGTAAACATAAACATGACAGTACCTTCCCCGATGAAGCAGGTTTCAAATATAGCCTTCGGTAATTTCTGCCTCAGATCTGACATTTTAATGGCTCCGTCAACTGCCATTACTGTTGGACTGAAATCAAACAAAATGACATTCTCAGGTTATGTTACCACATCAAAACAGGTAGTTAAACGTGTTTTTTGTTGCCTAACGTTTTGCTATGGTGTGCCCTACTGAACACGACCCACATCATGTAAATTGTAGAGATATTTATAAGACACTGTATTTATAAGTCATAGCATAGGGAGAAACCTTCACACTAGGGTTGCATTGAACTTACAGTTTAGCTGGGATCAGGGGTCCTGTGCTGGACTTCAGACCCACATGGTAGACCTGGGAGCTGATTTGGAGTTGGCCCCTCCAGGGGTAGTAGTGAAACACTGTAATCATATTAACATTTTAGCAGACAATGTTATCCAGAGCAACTTAATGCATTCAGTTAAAGTAGGAATGCACTGTACTGTAGTAGTAATGATATGCCATTGAACGGCACCATAACATTATCCAAAAGCACCTTTGCAACAGTTTGATTCATTACTCACCTGTTTTTCCTTCCTCACTGCAAAAGAGAAGAAACAGATCAATCATTTTGGACGTTTTAGAAGATGTTCCTTTTCATCAAATATTTTCGATGAATCTGAAAAACGTAAAAACCCCATGAGGAGAAAGAGGGAAATGTACCTTTTCTCCTGCTCCTCTGATGCGGGTGTCTTGGTATCCCAATAGGAGAAAGCCACTATAGCGAATGGGCAGGCATGGCTGGGAGGCTGGACTGTCGAGTCAGCCCTTCCTCCAGGCAGCTCATACATGTAGTACTGCAAAGACCAACACAAATCTCTTCAGCTTTGCTATTGTATTGTATTTATCACTACTGTATCTGCAGGTGTATTTTATAAACTTTTCTAAATGCCTGGAGCAAAAACACAAATAAATCATAACTTTTTTCATTAGAGAGGTAGCTTACTAAATTAACTTCTGTTTTATTTTATTTGACACACGGAGTGCACATTTGACAATTGAAGGCAACACAACCCGAAACCCAGCAGGCAAAGCTGATTGAAATGACCTCATTACAACTAGTTTTTCCTACTGGAAAGGTACACAGATTGACACGGAGGGATGAATGATAGAGGGATGATGGATGGAGGAATCTCACCTGTGTTCTCTCGAAGGCCAGGAAGGAGCTGGTGTTGGCTGACACAGCACTGAGCTGCTCTGATACATGACAGTCAAACCCATTAGAGGGAGAGGTGTAGTTTACTGTGTAGTTCTCTGTCACCTCTCTCACTCTGCCCTGTAGAACCCCCCCCCCCAAAAAAGAGAGAATATTAATGACAAGCCCTTTCAATCAATCAAATGTATTTATAAAGCCCTTTTTACATCAGCAGTTGTCACAAAGTGCATTGCAGTAACTCGACCTAAACCCCAAATTTCAAGCAGAAGCATGGTGGCAAGGAAAAACTCCTTAGAAGGAAATAACCTAGAGAAGAACCTTCAACAGTGAAGTTACCTATCGCAACGCCTCTGTGGTCCGTAACTATGTAAATACCTTGGTGAGCCTGATGATGGCGATGTATCCAGACTTCCCGTGATACCAGCGGTTTAGGTCCAGGCAGTCGGAGTACTTGGACACGTACACACCTGAGTTAACAAGAAAATTCACATCATTGTCACGTCTGTTCCCACAGCAAGAACATGGGGTGGTGAGTGTGCCAACATCCTCTCTCTGATAAAACCAAAACAACAATATTCAGTGCAGAACAAGGCTTGATGACCTTGAAAGATGTTAGCTGAACTAAATATTTGTAGTACAAGGAATAAAATATATATGTAGGTTTAATTACATTCAAATATTTAATTTGAGAAGTGGAAATATGAATATTATAATAAACATTTTATTTAATAAATGCATCACACAGTCAAAGGGTTTTGGTTTATTTCCAAGTGTGAATATGTTGTTATTTGTGCTCATTTTCCCCAATGGCCAACCATGACAGTCTAGGGAACCAAAGCCACACCCCAAAATGTTTTTTATACACCTGATCTGACATAAATGTCAAGGACATGGGAGCCATGTTGTACAACGTCCTTAGTATCACAGTACCAAGGCACACCCAAAACAATTAGCAATATCCTCCTGTGAGGAATTTCCAAAGTCTTTCAGTGAGTTGGAGGACTTTCTATACTTTGGTGCCAACTGCCAAGCCCCAACACAGCCTGTGTTCCCTTTCTAAAACAATGAAGTGAGGGCTTTGGAAGAGGCTGTGAAACTTCACACTGGTTTACAGTTCCAACACCACATAATGTAACTGAGGTGGTTTGGCAGAATTGGCACCACACTCACATGATGAACTTGTGTTGGCTCCCTAAGCTAATGCCTAGGCTTTTTCTCAGTAGGCTAACACAGTCTTGCAGCACACAGGTACATGCTATGGATATGTGGTTAGATCTTTTCTTTAGTCTGAGCAGAGAAGGCTGTGCCATGTTGATTTCTCTATAGTGAAGGGAGGAGGTTCACAGGGTGCGAAACAGGAAAAACGAGTTGAAGCACATTCAAGCAGTGACAAGTGAAGAACCCATACGGGAATGAAAAGGTCTTACAAAAGTCATATTGTACTAGTACTGAAAAAAAGACTTCAACTCTTTTTGTAAAAAGTTGCGTAAGATCTCAAAACTATCAGTCGGTTCTAGTTTTTTTTTATACAGAGCTTCTATGGCGATCTCGTACACATTTAGAATTGTTAACTTTTGAAAGTGCAAAACAACATCCCACACAAGGAATTTGACCACTGTTTCCTTCCTCCATAACTACGCCAGTTATCTGTATCTGGGCCTAGTTTATACATACAACTAGCAGACTTTGTCCTACCGTAGATAATCTTACATCACCCTTCCCCTTTCCACCTGCTAGGGACTGCCCCTGCACCTTGAATTCTATTGAGGAATGCATTTATGGAACTCCAAACAAAGAAAGATATGTACTGTATGTTCGAAGCTAAACTCTCATAACATTAACATTCTGCTGATAAAAGTAGAATCATTCCAATGAGTTAAAATCTTATCTAATTTCTACATCATTCAAACATTTTTACTGTAGGCATACGTATAGGCTAACACTACTCACTGCCTCAGCAAACATTACTAGAGTTAAGTTTCACTGGTCTCTCTCTTTTCCACTCTCCTTCCACTTTCTCTTTCCAGTCAAAGCATTCATATCATTTGTCTGTTAAGCACAGTTTCACTTTCAAAAGCAGATGAAACAGCCCACCAGCAGCTTGGTAAGAAAACTGCTTTCAATCTCATTACTTATGTTATGAAGTGTATTTAGCCATATAGTGCACACTCACGGATAGCATAGTATTGATTATGGTCACGGCTTAGACAATTGCTTGTCATTTTGCCTCTCTATAGGCCTAGCTAGCCAAATAGCCATGTCTGTTATACAAGCTTAGAACGGTTCCTTTGTTTAGTTGAGGCCTTGTGGATGACAGCATAAAGAGGTTTCATTAATAGTAAGACTACCCGTTTTACTCTTATCCCCTTAACACAGGTTGTTGTTGACCTAGTGTATTTAACTTCCATGCTGCGAACCATTTAGTCATTTCCACTTGGTACTCCGCCAACACAAAGGCAGGAAATGGGTTTGGGTTTTGCGTCTTGTCTGACCACTGGGCACAAACTGGTTGAATCAACGTTGTTTCAACGTAATTTCTCAATGTATTGTGACGTGAAATCTACATGGAAAATACATTGGATGAAAACAATTCACAACGTAAACTGCAGTTTAGAGGGTGATATTTCAACCACAGGATTATGCGATCACGGAGGAAAAGAAATCTACATATACACACCTTGTATAAAATATGTTGAATTTGTACCGTTGAAACAACATCAGATCACCAACGTTATATCCACTATCAGAAAAAAAACTATAGGCTGGGCAGCATCTCCTACTGGAGAGTGAATCTATCTACAGCTATCCATTTGGTCTCCCATCCATGGTTTTAACCATGCCCAGCTTTGATATTTGTCATTGTCACTACCACCAATATGCTATCGTGAGAATTATTATTGAGATCTCTTAATAACTAAATAGATTCACTGTTATCAAAGTCATTCCAAAGGATAGGTTTAACAGCGCAAATTAAATGTACCCATACTTTATAAGTCATATGATGAACGATACTATATAGGCCTACAGTGGGGAGAACAAGTATTTGATACACTGCCGATTTTGCAGGTTTTCCTACTTACAAAGCATGTAGAGGTCTGTAATTTTTATCATAGGTACACTTCAACTGTGAGAGACAGAATCTAAAACAAAAATCCAGAAAATCACATTGTATGATTTTTAAGTAATTCATTTGCATTTTATTGCATGACATAAGTATTTGATACATCAGAAAAGCAGAACGTAATATTTGGTACAGAAACCTTTGTTTGCAATTACAGAGATCATACTGTAGGTTGGTCTTGACCAGGTTTGCACACACTGCAGCAGGGATTTTGGCCCACTCCTCCATACAGACCTTCTCCAGATCCTTCAGGTTTCGGGGCTGTCGCTGGGCAATACGGACTTTCAGCTCCCTCCAAAGATTTTCTGTTGGGTTCAGGTCTGGAGACTGGCTAGGCCACTCCAGGACCTTGAGATGCTTCTTACGGAGCCACTCCTTAGTTGCCCTGGCTGTGTGTTTTGGGTGGTTGTCATGCTGGAAGACCCAGCCACGACCCATCTTCAATGCTCTTACTGAGGGAAGGAGGTTGTTGGCCAAGATCTCGCGATACATGGCCCCATCCATCCTCCCCTCAATACGGTGCAGTCGTCCTGTCCCCTTTGCAGAAAAGCATCCCCAAAGAATGATGTTTCCACCTCCATGCTTCACGGTTGGGATGGTGTTCTTGGGGTTGTACTCATCCTTCTTCTTCCTCCAAACACGGCGAGTGGAGGTTAGACCAAAAAGCTATATTTTTGTCTCATCAGACCACATGACCTTCTCCCATTCCTCCTCTGGATCATCCAGATGGTCATTGGCAAACTTCAGACGGGCCTGGACATGCGCTGGCTTGAGCAGGGGGACCTTGCGTGCGCTGCAGGATTTTAATTCATAACGGCGTAGTGTGTTACTAATGGTTTTCTTTGAGACTGTGGTCCCAGCTCTCTTCAGGTCATTGACCAGGTCCTGCCGTGTAGTTCTGGGCTGATCCCTCACCTTCCTCATGATCATTGATGCCCCACGAGGTGAGATCTAGGGTGATTGACCGTCATCTTGAACTTCTTCAATTTTCTAATAATTGTGCCAACAGTTGTTGCCTTCTCACCAAGCTGCTTGCCTATTGTCCTGTAGCCCATCCCAGCCTTGTGCAGGTCTACAATTGTATCCCTGATGCCCTTACACAGCTCTCTGGTCTTGGCCATTGTGGAGAGGTTGGAGTCTGTTTGATTGAGTGTGTGGACAGGTGTCTTTTATACAGGTAACGAGTTCAAACAGGTGTAGTTAATACAGGTAATGAGTGGAGAACAGGAGGGCTTCTTAAAGAAAAACGAACAGGTCTGTGAGAGCCGGAATTCTTACTGGTTGGTAGGTGATCAAATACTTATGTCATGCAATAAAATGCAAATTAATTACTTAAAAATCATACAATGTGATTTTCTGGATTTTTGTTTTAGATTCCGTCCGATAAAAATTACAGACCTCTACATGCTTTGTAAGTAGGAAAACCTACAAAATCGGCAGTGTATCAAATACTTGTTCTCCCCACTGTATATAGCATTTGCGACGTCATCAACATCTATTGTTTTAAAGGCCCCCACCAGAGACAGAATCACAAAGGCTGCTAATACATATTCGCGAATTAGGGGTGGGAATGTTGTGGTGATTTCCACGTGGAGTGGAGAAATAACAACAAGTAGGGGCACTGACAGCGTCAGTGTAGCTAGCTAGCATGCTAACCTTATCTAGCTAGCTAATGGTATCTGCTGCTGTTTTTTTTTATACTATACCTTATTCAAAAGATAGCCAGCTGGCTAGGCTATGGCTGGTTCTGGAGCTGGATTTCTCATAATATGCATTTAGGGAAAGCTTTGCCAAAGATGAATAGGGGAAGCCAGTATATTTGACTTTGACATGTATTGTTATCTCCAAAGTTTTGTCATCTTCCATGAATCCGCCATAGAAATACAAAGAATAAGATTAATCTCTGGTAATATGGATAGCCTAACTATTGAACGGTTTGGACTTGATTTTAGATTTTCGACATTGTAATGGACACGGTGCAACCTTTGGTAGGCTGCTGGCAGGCTATTCAGCTGCGGTACAGCAATGTCAAGTCAGCCCATGCTCATGCCATGGTTCTCACAGCTAGAGGAAGTGAAATGATAGACTACAATGACATCTCTGCATGTCTGGCAGACATATCAGTGTGGATGACGGATCACCACCTCAAGCTGAACCTTGGCAAGACGGAGCTGCTTCTTCCTCCCGGGGAAGGACTGCCCGTTCCATGATCTCCCATTACGGTTGACAACTCCGTTGTGTCCTCCTCCCAGAGTGCCTTGGCGTGACCCTGGACAACACCCTGTCGTTCTCCGCTAACATCAAGGCGGTGACCCGATCCTGTAGGTTCATGCTCTACAACATTCTGAGAATACGACCCTGCCTTACACAGGAAGCGGCACAGGTCCTAATCCAGGCACTTGTCATCTCCCGTCTGGATTACTGCAACTCGCTGTTGGCTGGGCTCCCTGCCTGTGCCATTAAACCCCTACAACTCATCCAGAATGCCGCAGCCCGTCTGGTGTTCAACCTTCCCAAGTTCTCTCACACCACCCCGCTCCTCCGCACACTCCACTGGCTTCCAGTTGAAGCTCGCATCTGCTACAAGGCCATGGTGCTTGCCTACGGAGCTGTGAGGGGAACGGCACCTCCGTACCTTCAGGCTCTGATCAGTCCCTACACCCAAACGAGGGCATTGCGTTCATCCACCTCTGGCCTGCTGGCTCCCCTACCTCTGCGGAAGCACAGTTCAAAAATCTCATTCCAAAATCATGGCTATTAATATGGAGTCGGTCCCCCCCTTTGCTGCTATAACAGCCTCCACTCTTATGTTGTGCGATTATTCCTTATTTGCAGTCGGTGTTCCAATTCATCCCAAAGGTGTTCGATGAGGTTAAGGTCAGGGCTCTGTGCAGGTCAGTCAAGTTCTTCCACACTGATCTCGACAAACCATTTCTGTATGGACCTCACTTTGTGCACGGGGGCATTGTCATGCTGAAACAAGAAAGGGCCTTCCCCAAACTGTTGCCACAAAATTGGAAGCACAGAATCGTCTAGAATGTCATTGTATGCTGTAGCGTTAAGATTTCCCTTCACTGGAACACCCGAAACATGAAAAACAGCCCCAGACCATTATTCCGCCTCCACCAAACTTTACAGTTGGCACTATGCATTGGGGCAGGTAGCGTTCTCCTGGCATTCGCCAAACCCAGATTCGTCCGTCGGACTGTCAGATGGTGAAGCGTGATTCATCACTCCAGACAACGCATTTCCAATGCTCCAGAGTCCAATGGCGGCGAGCTTTACACCACTCCAGCCGACGTTTGGCATTGTGCATGGTGATCTTAGACTTCTGTGCGGCTGAAGCTTCATTTCATGAAGCTCCCAACGAACAGTTCTTGTGCTGATGTTGCTTCCAGAGGCAGTTTGGAACCCGGTAGTGAGTGTTGCAACAGAGGACAGACGATTTATACGTGCTACTTACTTTTGTATACAGTGGGGGGAAAAAGTATTTAGTCAATTGTGCAAGTTCTCCCACTTAAAAAGATGAGAGAGGCCTGTAATTTTCATCATAGGTACACGTCAACTATGACAGACAAATTGAGGAAAAAAAATCCAGAAAACCACATTGTAGGATTTTTAATGAATTTATTTGCAAATTATGGTGGAAAATAAGTATTTGATCACCTACAAACAAGCAAGATTTCTGGCTCTCACAGACCTGTAACTTCTTCTTTAAGAGGCTCCTCTGTCCTCCACTCGTTACCTGTATTAATGGCACCTGTTTGAACTTGTTATCAGTATAAAAGACACCTGTCCACAACCTCAAACAGTCACACTCCAAACTCCACTATGGCCAAGACCAAAGAGCTGTCAAAGGACACCAGAAACAAAATTGTAGACCTGCACCAGGCTGGGAAGACTGAATCTGCAATAGGTAAGCAGCTTGGTTTGAAGAAATCAACTGTGGAAGCAATTATTAGGAAATGGAAGACATACAAGACCACTGATAATCTCCCTCGATCTGGGGCTCCACGCAAGATCTCACCCCGTGGGGTCAAAATGATCACAAGAATGGTGAGCAAAAATCCCAGAACCACACGTGGGGACCTAGTGAATGACCTGCAGAGAGCTGGGACCAAAGTAACAAAGCCTACCATCAGTAACACACTACGCCGCCAGGGACTCATATCCTGCAGTGCCAGACGTGTCCCCCTGCTTAAGCCAGTACATGTCCAGGCCCGTCTGAAGTTTGCTAGAGTGCATTTGGATGATCCAGAAGAGGATTGGGAGAATGTCATATGGTCAGATGAAACCAAAATATAACTTTTTGGTAAAAACTCAACTCGTCGTGTTTGGAGGACAAAGAATGCTGAGTTGCATCCAAAGAACACCATACCTACTGTGAAGCATGGGGGTGGAAACATCATGCTTTGGGGCTGTTTTTCTGCAAAGGGACCAGGACGACTGATCCGTGTAAAGGAAAGAATGAATGGGGCCCTGTATCGTGAGATTTTGAGTGAAAACCTCCTTCCATCAGCAAGGGCATTGAAGATGAAACGTGGCTGGGTCTTTCAGCATGACAATGATCCCAAACACACCGCCCCGGCAACGAAGGAGTGGCTTCGTAAGAAGCATTTCAAGGTCCTGGAGTGGCCTAGCCAGTCTCCAGATCTCAACCCCATAGAACATTTTTGGAGGGAGTTGAAAGTCCGTGTTGCCCAGCGACAGCCCCAAAACATCACTGCTCTAGAGGAGATCTGCATGGAGGAATGGGCCAAAATACCAGCAACAGTGTGTGAAAACCTTGTGAAGACTTACAGAAAACGTTTGACCTGTGTCATTGCCAACAAAGGGTATATAACAAAGTATTGAGAAACTTTTGTTATTGGCCAAATACTTATTTTCCACCATAATTTGAAAATAAATTCATAAAAAATCCTACAATGTGATTTTCTGGATTTTTCTTTCTCATTTTGTCTGTCATAGTTGACGTGTACCTATGATGAAAATTACAGGCCTCTCTCATCTTTTTAAGTGGGAGAACTTTCACAATTGGTGGCTGACTAAATACTTTTTTCCCCCACTGTATATAGTGTATGTAACAACATCCTGAGACGATCGAACACATCAATACAAATGTAAAAACAGCACAACAAAATAGATAAACTAGTTTGTGTAATTTTCTTTTGCAGGTGCCTTTTCATTATAGGATAGACACTTGTGGTTTCTAGCTGCACCAATCAAAGCAGTGGAGCGTGGTCAAAACCATTCATCTTGGGAGGAGCGGGGTTCCAAAATGCAGTCATATCAAATGCAATGTAATAATTTATAAAAAATGTCATTTTTTTATTTTTATACAGACTAGCTAAATAAAAAGTGAAATTTGACAAATTATCCAATGGATTATGATAATTTGCTGGTAAAAAAGTGGAGGTGCAAAAAAATTATTTGCTCCATAGCTAAGGCGGCCAAGTGTAGGATACGGCAAAAAGCTGTTTGGCTCAGTCGTGAGGAAGAACTTTGCAGGTGTTTCTGATTAATAAACAATGCCATGCTGATGGGTGGTAACATTCAAATAAAACCCAGCCCCGAAAAGAAACGTAGATTGAAAAGTATTAGCATGTCATCTCATAAGGGAAACACACGGCATTGACACAGAAAATATATTTAGTTACTACTTTGGATTTCCCACTTCAAGCCCAAATATATCATATATTGACTAAAACTATGACTTATTGACTTAAATCGTTGTGCAACATCATGCGTAAGCTATGGGCATCGTCTTTCAGCTAAAAACAATTGAATTTCCGCTCTTGTGAGCGTTTAAATTCAACTCAGGGTATGAAAAATGTATGCACTCACTAACTGTAAGTCGCTCTGGATAAGAGCGTCTGCTAAATGACTAAACTAAAAATAGACAATACAAATAGTCATAGGGTTGTAAACTTTGGTGGAAATATAATCTTCAAGTTAATAATTAATATGTTGGATTCACGTCTCCATCTCAACCAAAAATTCAAGTTAAAGAATAGGAATAAATCAAATCAAACTTTAAGTGCACTTTAAATAAAGTTTGATTTGATTTAGTCCTATTCCTTACCTTTGATTTTTGGTGGAGATGAAGAGGTGATTCCTACATATCAATTATTAATTTGTAGACAAACTGGATATTGAATTGTGGTTGGTTGTCAATGCAACCAAATATAATTTGAAGGAGATGTATCTTCTGCTTGGACAGTTCCATCTGTGCCACTGACTTCGTCTGGCTTTAATTCCAGTTTGTCTACAAATAAATAATTGACATGTTGAATTCACATCTCCATCTTAACCAAAAATCTAAGTTAAAGAATATGCCTAAATCAAATCAAACTTTAAATGCACTTTAAATAAAGTTTGATAGGATTTAGTCCTATTCTTTAATTTAGATTTTTGGTTGTGATGGAGACGTGAATATAACATATCAATTATTAATTTCTCGACAAACTGGAAATAAAGCTAGACTAAATCAGTGGCACAAAATATTAATTTCCTTCTAATGTTGATATTTGGTTGCGTTGAGAACTAAATATAATTCAATATCACTTTCGCAATACAGTAAATAGCCTAATAACTTGCAAGTTAATAAATGATATGTTGGATTCACATCTGCAAATAAACCAAAAATAAAAGTTAAAGAATAGGATTTAGCCAGTGGCTCAGATGAAACTATCCAAGCATTAGATACATATCTTTTAAATGTTGATATTTGGTTGTGTTGTTAACCAAACACAATTCAATATTACTTTTCTAATACAGTAAATAGACAAAAGTTAAGACTATCTTACAAACTAATGTAACAGTATTTATTCAACCTTAAAATGAGTAATGCATCCATGGCCACATATTGAGGTTACTGTTACTATTATGTAATCATAGAAATCATGCATGTTCATCATAGCAGGTCTGTGGAAATCTTCACAATTACTATAATAATCTGTGCAGACTCTCGAACAGCATTGATCACTTGCACTGTGTACTTTTAATGTAATCTCAACTGCAATCCAGGTCATTTGGATGTGCTACTAGATGAAGCACAGTAATAATACATTAAGTTGTTGTATAAATCCATAATGTCTGACATTGTCTTCCTATTTGAACTTTGTTGCTTTTAAATGGTTGAAAGCATAGTGATAACACATTGGGAATTCAGTGGGTGAATAAAGGTTTAAATGTCATTGATCAACGTCTCAACCAAATATTACCCAAATTTCAACCTTGAAATTACGTGGTGTGCCCAGTGGGTGATATCTCGTTTTCTATGGCGGAGGAGTTATAAAACAATATGGCGGAGCTCATTTACCCTTTGAAGGATCTCCAAGCGTTGAGCATGTGCTGTGTCCAGGGACTACACCAGTTTCTCCCACTTTATTTGCCTTTAAAATAGAAAAATAGTGATTAGTAGTGATCAGTAACTTTGCTTGGGATGTTTTGAGGTAGTTTTCTATGACAAGAAATGACTGATATTGGTTTCTCCATTTAAAAAAAGTATACAGTGTGTGACTTTCTTTCCTTTTTTTTTTACAGAAATATAAATGTAGAAATGGTTATTAATATGTTTAGAGTGATATTATTCTGGTGTTCATTGATATTCTTTCTTATTTATTATTTTCACCTTATTTTCGTCGTCGAAAAGCAAGAACCCATAGGACTCCTCCAGTTCTTCCTCTGAGTATCCCATGCCTCTCCTTTCAGTTCGGAAGGCCTCATACTGTCAAACAACAAGAAAAAGGTCATTGTCGCATGTGACCAACATCTTGCTAGCAAAAGTAAACCGATTTTATGTAAACATGTACTTAACAACTGACTGAACAGCACAAGAAATACTAAGTATTGCACATAGTATGTACTATCAAATATAACACTTATACTATCATGTAGAAGTACAAGTACGATCATGTATTATCAAGTATTACACAGATATTATCATGCAATAACTGAACTCTGGTCAGAGAGGGACGGCGCACTGAGGGGTAAGCAGGTGGATTAAAAAGTTACCAAGTCGTCAAATATACTGACCCGTTCTTGCAGGGTTGCATTCTTTATCAAGAAAGCAGAGTTGTATCTGAAAGACAGCTTAGACTCCTCGTACATGTACATGTTCTGCAGTGGAGGCAGAATAATGTTGTCGAAGGGCTCAGATCCTGGTAGTACAGGTAATAAAACACCTGGTGGTTGGAACAGGAAGAAGATTAAAAAGTGACTTTACTGTAAGGTTGTAAATTGTTATGTTTTGTACCAACAGTTGCCATGCATTTGTAACTACCATATTGATATATTATATAATTGTTTATATTATATTATTGTCTATTCTATACTAGGTCCCCTGTAGCTCAGTTGGTAGAGCATGGCGCTTGCAACACCAGGGTTGTGGGTTCGTTTCCCACAGGGGGCAAGTATGAAAATGTATGCACTCACTAACTGTAAGTCACTCTGGATAAGAGCGTCTGCTAAATGACTAAAATGTCAAATGTGCCTTGCATTGGTAACTACCATATATATGATATTATATTCTAGGTGTCATGCATTTGTAACGACCATATTATAATAATAATAATATGCCATTTAGCCGACGCTTTTATCCAAAGCGACTTACAGTCATGCGTGCATACATTTTTACGTACGGGTGGTCCCGGGGATCGAACCCACTACCTTGGCGTTACAAGCGCCGTGCTCTACCAGCTGAGCTACAGAGGACCACCATATTGATTCTATTCTATATATACTATTTTGAGTTAGGCCAAATACTGGTGAGCATGTTGTTAAAAGATTTTCTGCCCTGCTAGAGCTGCCCCGGTCAACTGTAAGTGCTGTTATTTTGAAGTGGAAAAATCTAGTAGGAGTAACAACGGCTCAGCCGCAAAGTGGTAGACCACACAAGCTCACAGAACGGGACTGCCAATTGCTGAAGCGCGTAAAGAGTTCCAAACTGCCTCTGGAACAACATTTTACATTTTAGTCATTTAGCAGACGCTCTTATCCAGAGCGACTTACAGTTAGTGAGTGCATACATTTTCATACTGTCCCCCCGTGGGAAACGAACCCACAACCCTGGCGTTGCAAGCACCATGCACTACCAACTGAGCTACACGGGACCCAACGTCAACACAATAAATGTTTGTCGGGAGCTTCATGAAATGGGTTTCCATGGCCGAGCAGCCATACACAAGCATAATATCACCATGCCCCCGTGCACAAAGCGAGGTCTATACATAAATGGTTTGTCGAGATCAGTGTGGAAGAACTTGACTGGCCTGCACAGAGCCCTGACCTAAACCCCATTGTACATCTTTGGGATGAATTGGAATGCCTAATCGGCAGGTAGCTTAGTGGTTAAGAGCGTTGTACCAGTAACCGAAAAGTCGCTAGTTCTAATCCCCGAGCCGACTAGGTGAAAAATCTGTCGATGTGCCCTTGAGCAAAGCACTTAACCCTAATTGCTCCTGTAAGTTGCTCTGGATAAGAGCGTCTGCTAAATGACTAAAATGTAAAAATGTAATCGCCCAACAACAGTGCCGACCTCACTAAAGCTCTTGTGGCTGAATGGAAGCAAGTCCCCACAGCAATGTTCCAACATCTTGTGGAAGCCTTTCCAGAAGAGTGGAGGCTGTTATAGCAGCAATGGGGGGACCAACTCCATATTAATGCTCATGATTTTGGAATGAGATGTTCGACGAGCAGGTGTCCACATACTTTTGGTCATGTAGTGTATTTATGCCAAAAATATTGTGTTTTACCTATGGAACTGCATTATCTGGAGTGCTAGCTAGTGTTTCGCCCATGTGTATGCATTATTCTTGTTGCTTACGGATTCTAACTACAGTAAAGTTTGTAGCCTATGCACACGTGACAGAATACTGTAAACTGTAAATACTGTAATACTCATAGATAGACCAAAAAACAATGATGTATGACTATAACCAATTCTCGACATAGTAAAATGTAAATGATGAATAGCTATCATATAAAAGTGTTATATAAGAGTGATATAACGAATTATGGTTGACCAAAAACTCTATTCGTCACCTCTTGCGACACCATTCTCGATTTCCATGGTTGAAAAAAACGTATGAAATCAGTTTGTCCCTTTTTCTCCTCTTGACATTCGCAGACCACCTCCGTCTATCGTTGATATTCCGATACTTTTAATTGGTCTATTCCGAGAAAAATGTCGCCAATCCATATGAATGATTTGGCGAATCGTTGTGCCAAAGTCAAGTCTCCACATACGTTGCAACCAGGAAGAAGTACGAAAAATGAAAAACGTCGCGATTAGAACACACTTCGATATTCTGAGCCTATACTCAGATATTTGCCACAAATAGCATATATATATTCACCGAGTAATGTAATCCTAACTCAACATAAAGTTTTGCTTCCAAAAAAGAAACAGAAACTTATGTCTCCCCGCATCCATTTTGAGACTAATTTGCTTTCATTTCTCCAATCCACTAGTAGACGCAGTTGAGTAGACGTTTGAGCTTTTGAACAGCAAACACAAACTGAAAATTGTACGTGAATGGAATGCATTATGTTCATAAAAATATTATAGGCATGGCAAACCTATTCCAAACTATACATTTAGAGCAGACTGTCATTTACAGTAGGCCTACATTTTAGGCCGATATTTTACAAATATGAAAATGAGTTAGAAAAGTTACACTTCTTCACTGAATAGATCTCATCTATGAGGCGTAATACGTGTCTATACATCGATTGTAAAATGTAATATTCAACTAACAACTTGATAAGGCCATGCCGCAATAGAGTGATTATTGGGACTCGAACTGCTCCTTCAACGAGAACCGGAAGTGACGAATGCTAAGGGGAGGCGAGTGGACGATTGTAAGTGGAAAGATCAGTTCAAACCTCTTTGGAAGACTGTTGTGGAAAAGTGGGAGGGAGACGGTAGGGGGCACAATGTGTAGCTACAGCTCAGACTGCTATGGAATGTTAAGTGGAAGCTTATGTTATGTGTAATGACTAGCTAGTGTAGTCCAGAGGACAGAATGGAAGGTATGAGGTCTGATGTGATCGCGTGCTGCTAAAATTGCTTTGGTTGGTTCAGCATTGTAATTCGTTGGTATTGCTAGATAGCAAGCTAGCTATATGCTAACAGCAGCTAGTTAAACTAACTAGTTAGATATATTACATTAAATTCGGCTCCATTGTGGCTACAGTAACTATCTAGCTCTATCTCACTAACGTTAGCTAGCTAGCCAAGATAAGCGCAAGTCTATCGTAAATCATGGAGTTGAGTTAGCTTAGCTAGCTAGCTGTTTTAGATTCTGACCAGACCACTTCGCTTTTCTAGCTAACCTAAGTAGCTTGCTAACTAGATATATACAGCAAACTAACGGGCTAATGTTAACCCACTGAATGATGTTTCCTAAGCTTGATACGTTGAAGCCATCCGTGTGTGTTTTTGTGTGTGAGAGAAAGAGGAGTAGCTAGCTAGCTAGCTAGTATGAGAGGGAGAGAAATAATGTATCTGGTGAATAACTTAGCCTCACATGGAATCTGATTATCACAATACTGTAATTTATGCATGGCAACACATTATGTTATGACACATTCTTATGAGGTATAGCTAAGCTAAGTTACCAGTTGTGTGTCTGTCTTTGAGTTATATCTTTATAGTGGGCATCTCAGTGCTTGAGGCGTCACTACAGACCCCGTGGTTCGATTCCAGGCTGTATCACAACCGGCCGTGATTGGGAGTCCCATAGTGCAGCGCACAATTGGCCCAGCGTCGTCCGGGTTTGGCCGGTGTAGGCCGTCATTGTAAATAAGAATTTGTTCTTAACTGACTTGCTTAGATAAATAAAGGTTAAATAAAAAAAAATAGTGGCAGATACCTGAGTTGATTACAGACCAGCTGGACAGGACTATCAGACTTCAAGGGGAACCCATCTTTAGCTTTTGTCAGGTCACACACAAGTTTACACATACAAACTTACATGTCTCTGCATCAGCCAGCCTAAACAGACAGATATACACATTACTGGGACATTGTTAAAAGATTACCATTAACAGATATTGCCACCTTAGGTAATGGTGGATGTGTACTGCACTGTTGAGAAGAGCCTGTGAGTAAGCATTTCACTGCAATGTTTAGCCTACATCCTGTATCTTGCGCAGGTGACAAATAAACTTTGATTTGATCACATCTGATGTTATTTAGTACAAACCTTGATTTCCATCTTTCCATTGAAATCTAGTCTAATTGTATCGTCTGTATCTGTGTTGTGTAGCACCAGGTTAGTATGCTGTGATCTGATGTGAGTATGACACCCTAAGAACAGGTGTGTTCAAGAAGGATGGAAACCTGGAGTTCAACATGAGGGCCATTTTTTACAGGAGATACCCAGACACACACATCTGTATTGAGGTTACAAAAACACACACACAGTTTACTGGGTTGACACAGAAAGGTTACAGTACTAATGATTTGAGTCACATGTTTGTGTGTGTGTGCTTGATCAAAAAGGAGGAAGCCATTGACAGCTGATGAGCTGCAGGTCATATTACCTATTGTTGTGTACTATTAGGCCTGCACTGCTCAAAAAAATAAAGGGAACACTAAAATAACACATCCTAGATCTGAATGAATGAAATAATCTTATTAAATACTTTTTTCTTTACATAGTTGAATGTGCTGACAACAAAATCAAATGTATCAACCCATGGAGGTCTGGATTTGGAGTCACCCTCAAAATTAAAGTGGAAAACCACACTACAGGCTGATCCAACTTTGATGTAATGTCCTTAAAACAAGTCAAAATGATGCTCAGTAGTGTGTGTGGCCTCCACGGATCTCCTCCCAGACCTGGACTAAAGCATCCGCCAACTCCTGGACAGTCTGTGGTGCAACGTGGCGTTGGTGGATGGAGCGAGACATGATGTCCCAGATGTGCTCAATTGGATTCAGGTCTGGGGAACGGGCGGGCCAGTCCATAGCATCAATGCCTTCCTCTTGCAGGAACTGCTGACACACTCCAGCCACATGAGGTCTAGCATTGTCTTGCATTAGGAGGGACCCAGGGCCAACCGCACCAGCATATGGTCTCACAAGGGGTCTGAGGATCTCATCTCGGTACCTAATGGCAGTCAGGCTACCTCTGGCGAGCACATGGAGGGCTGTGCGGACCCCCAAAGAAATGCCACCCCACACCATGACTGACCCACCGCCAAACCGGTCATGCTGGAGGATGTTGCAGGCAGCAGAACGTTCTCCACGGCGTCTCCAGACTCTGTCATGTCTGTCACATGTGCTCAGTGTGAACCTGCTTTCATATGTGAAGAGCACAGGGCGCCAGTGGCGAATTTGCCAATCTTGGTGTTCTCTGGCAAATGCCAAAGGTCCTGCACGGTGTTGGGCTGTAAGCACAACCCCCACCTGTGGACGTCGGGCTCTCATACCACCCTCATGGAGTCTGTTTCTGACCGTTTGAGCAGACACATGCACATTTGTGGCCTGCTGGAGGTCATTTTGCAGGGCTCTGGCTGTGCTCCTCCTGCTCCTCCTTGCACAAAGGCGGAGGTAGCGGTCCTGCTGCTGGGTTGTTGCCCTCCTACGGCCTCCTCCACGTTTCCTGATGTACTGGCCTGTCTCCTGGTAGCGCCTCCATGCTCTGGACACTACACTGACAGACACAGCAAACCTTCTTGCCACAGCTTGCATTGATGTGCCATCCTGGATGAGCTGCACTACCTGAGCCACTTGTGTGGGTTGTAGACTCAGTCTCATGCTACCACTAGAGTGAAAGCACCGCCAGCATTCAATAGTGACCAAAACATCAGCCAGGAAGCATAGGAACTGAGAAGTGGTATGTGGTCACCACCTGCAGAACCACTCCTTTATTGGGGGTGTCTTGCTAATTGCCTATAATTTCCACCTGTTGTCTATTCCATTTGCACAACAGCATGTGACATTTATTGTCAATCAGTGTTGCTTCCTAAGTGGATAGTTTGATTTCACAGAAGTGTGATTGACTTGGAGTTACATTGTGTTGTTTAAGTGTTCCCTTAATTTTTTTGAACAGTGTATGTCATCTTCTCTGATGAGTCCAATTTTCAGCTTTGCCCAACACCTGGTCATCTAATGGTTAGATGGAGACCTGGAGAGGCCTACAAGCTACAGTATCTCGCACCCACTGTGAAATTTGGTGGAGGATCGGTGATGATCTGGGGGTGCTTCAGCAAGGCTGGAATCGGGCAGATTTGTCTTTGTGAAGGACTCATGAATCAAGCCACATACAAGGTTGTCCTGGAAGAAAACTTGCTTCCTTTTGCTCTGACATTGTTCCCCAACTCTGAGGATTGGTTTTTCCAGCAGGACAATGCGCCATGCCACACAGCCAGGTCAATCAAGGTGTGGATGGAGGACCACCAGATCAAGACCCTGTCATGGCCAGCCCAATCTCCAGACCTGAACCCCATTGAAAACTTCTGGAATGTGATCAAGAGGAAGATGGATGGTCACAAGCCATCAAACAAAGCCGAGCTGCTTGAATATTTGCGCCAGGAGTGGCATAAAGTCACCCAACATCAATGTGAAAGACTGGTGGAGAGCATGCCAAGACACATGAAAGCTGTGATTGAAAATCAGGGTTATTCCACCAAATATTAATTTCTGAACTCTTCCTAAGTTAAAACATTAGTATTGTGTTGTTTAAAAATGAACATGAACTTATTTTCTTTGCATTATTCGAGGTCTAACAACACTGCATATTTGTTGTTCTTTTGACCAGTTTTCATTTTCTGCAAATAAATGCTCTAAATGACTAAAAAAAAATTGGAATTTGGGAGAAATGTTGTCAGAATAAAACAAAAATGTTGATTTCACCCAAACACATACCTATAAGTAGTAAAACCAGAGAAACTTATATTTTTGCAGTGGTCTCTTAATTCTTTCCAGAGCTGTATATACACTGCTCAAAAAAATTAAGGGAACACTTAATTAACACAATGTAACTCCAAGTCAATCACACTTCTGTGAAATTAAACTGTCCACATAGGAAGCAACACTGATTGACAATAAATGTCACATGCTGTTGTGCAAATGGAATAGACAACAGGTGGAAATTATAGGCAATTAGCAAGACACCCCCAATAAAGGAGTGGTTCTGCAGGTGGTGACCACAGACCACTTCTCAGTTCCTATGCTTCCTGGCTGATGTTTTGGTCACTATTGAATGCTGGCGGTGCTTTCACTCTAGTGGTAGCATGAGACGGAGTCTACAACCCACACAAGTGGCTCAGGTAGTGCAGCTCATCCAGGATGGCACATCAATGCAAGCTGTGGCAAGAAGGTTTGCTGTGTCTGTCAGTGTAGTGTCCAGAGCATGGAGGCGCTACCAGGAGACAGGCCAGTACATCAGGAAACGTGGAGGAGGCCGTAGGAGGGAAACAACCCAGCAGCAGGACCGCTACCTCCGCCTTTGTGCAAGGAGGAGCAGGAGGAGCACTGCCAGAGCCCTGCAAAATGACCTCCAGCAGGCCACAAATGTGCATGTGTCTGCTCAAACGGTCAGAAACAGACTCCATGAGGGTGGTATGAGAGCCCGACGTCCACAGGTGGGGGTTGTGCTTACAGCCCAACACCGTGCAGGACGTTTGGCATGTGGTCCTCTGTAGCTCAGCTGGTAGAGCACGGCGCTTGTAACGCCAGGGTAGTGGGTTCGAACCCCGGGACCACCCATACACAAAAATGTATGCACGCATGACTGTAAGTCGCTTTGCATGCCCAGGCGTTGTAGGGAGGTAGTCTCCTGAGTGGCGCAGTGGTCTAAGGCACAGCATCGCAGTCCTAGCTGTGCCACTAGAGATCCTGGTTCGCAGGGGCGGTGTGTTCAATAGGGCGATATGGGCGACGCACTGCCAAACGGGAAAAGGAAGGGATTTTTTTTCTAATCAATTATATCACGGCAACAGTAGTTATCAGTGTTGTAATCTAGACGTCTAAATGTCCAATCAGGCTAAAGTCGTGCTTCAAATGCCCCCCTTTTGGGGCGATTTCAGTCAGGTTGAAAATCGCCCAGAAGTCTCTCATAGACTCCCATGTAAAATCTATTTTTTTCAAATATCAGAGCTTTCAATACAATCTCTATGGGTTTCTGAGGGCTTGCACTTACGCGCTTTCGTCATACGTAACGTAACCATGAACGTAACTAAGAAAAGAGCGGGTAGCAGCGTCAATCAATTCACGTACTACTGGTAAGATTGCTATAGCGTTCAGTGCAACTCGATTGTCTCTTTGAAATAAGTTACTTTTTGTCGGCGAACAAATCAAGATAAATTGGCAACGAAACAATTAGGACCTCCCAGACCAAATTTAATAATTCAACAGGTTTCTACTAAAGGCGGAAAGTCCTACACCCGAGGATTTTCCAAAAATTAGTACGAACGAAAAACCTGGCTAGCAGGCTGCGATGTAGCTAATGCAGTCTTCTGCTACCCCCTGCTTACTCTTTCACCCTGAAGGCGGCACGGCAGACAGCACCGCTTGGACAGCGACTGGTGTGTAACGGACATGCACCATCTTTCAGGAAAGATTAAGAAACATGAGCTGTCAAAGACCCACATGGATAGCTGTTTGAGATGGTCTGCTTTGGGGAGTGAACATTGCCACTCAACTGGATGAGGGATACAGGCTAGCTGTCCGCCGCCACAACGATGAGGTTAGTGTTGATAATCACAAGTTTACTGGAGAACTGAGACCAAGTAGAGACTTTGGACAGGGTGGATATGGTATAATAAAGGCAGTTTATTCAGAGGTAAAGATATCTGGAATCGCGTGCACGGACCCGTTCGTTATCTGAAGACAATGTTTCATTGTGTGCAGACATTTTATGCAATAAATGAAGTAGGTTGAATCTAGTAGTTCTGATCTTCTGATTGGTCCTGATGAGTTGGGCGAGGTCACCTCCAGGCTAGTGTCACTGTTGCATTGGCTCTGAGTCGGGTTCTCTGTCTTCAAATGTTCAGCCTAAGAGAGGGGATTTTTGTGTGTGTGTGTGTGTTTAACAGTGATGATGTGTGTGTGTGTGTGTGTGTGTGTGTTTAACAGTGATGATGTGTGTGTGTGTGTGTGTGTGTGTGTGTGTGTGTGTGTGTCCTCAGAGCAAGAACTCGTGAGTTGGAAGAACTGAGAGGCCTATGGCGTGGGTGTTGTCCTTGGCCACCTGCTGACAAGGCTGACAAGATAGGACCCTTTTGTCCATTGTTATTGGATAGGAACAGAACTTATAACCAGCTCCTGACCTAAATAGATCTTAGCACAACATTTTACTCAACATATCATATTCCATATTCACTATAACAAATATATTTACTACGACATTAGCAAGAACCGCCACATCCTCAGCCGGCTAATCCAGTGTGTGAAGTTTTGCGGAGTGTTTGAGTTAGCTTTGCGAGGCAAAGATGAAACTGAGGGCTCCACCAACCCTGGTAAGCCAACACTTTTGAGATCAGTCAATAAATGCTTCTGGTATTGACTTATATGCTGCCCCTGTCTTCATGTTGTTGCTGGACATATCTTTTTTAAAATGTGTGTAGGTCACCTAAATCATCAGAAAAATTGCCCCCCCTGAGAATTTTTTCAGGAGCCGCCACTGCTGGTTCGAATCCAGGCTCTGTCGTAGCCGGCCACGACCGGGAGACCCATGGGGCGGCGCACAATTGGCCCAGCGTCATCTAGGGTAGGGGAGGGAATGGCCGGCAGGGGATGTAGCTCAGTTTGTAGAGCATGGCGTTTGCAACGCCAGGGTTGTGGATTCGATTCCCACGGGGGGTATACAAAATTTTTTAAATATTTTTTTTTTTTTAAATTATGTATGCACTAACTGTAAGTCGCTCTGGATAAGAGCGTCTGCTAAATGACTTAAATGTACATGTACATGTAATACAAGCACGTGGAGGCCACACACACTACTGAGCCTCATTTTGACTTGTTTTAAGGACATTACATCAAAGTTGGATCAGCCTGTAGTGTGGTTTTCCACTTTAATTTTGAGGGTGACTCCAAATCCAGACCTCCATGGGTTGATACATTTGATTTCATTTGATCATTTTTGTGTGATTTTGTTGTCAGCACATTCAACTATGTAAAGAAAAAAGTATTTAATAAGATTATTTCATTCATTCAGATCTAGGATGTGTTGTTTAAGTGTTCCCTTTATTTTTTTGAGCAGTGTATATAATCAGTACCAGTCAACATTTTGGACATACCTACTCATTCAAGTTTTTTAAAAGTTTAAAAAAAAAACTATTTTCTACATTGTAGAATAATAGTGAAGACATCAAAACTATGAAATAACACATTTGGAATCATGTAGTAACCAAAAAAGGGTTAAACAAATCAAAATATATTTTAGATTCTTCAAAGTAGCCACCCTTTGCCTTGATGACAGCGTTGCACACTCTTGGCATTCTCTCAACCAGCTTCATGAGGTAATCACCTGGAATGCATTTCAGTGTGCCTTGTTAAAAGTTACTTTGTGGAATTTCTTTCCTTCTTAATGCGTTTGAGCCAATCAGTTGTCTTGCGACAAGGTAGGGGTGGTATACAGAATATTTGGTAAAAGACCAAGTCCATATTATGGCAAGAACAGCTCAAATAAGCAAAGAGAAACGACAGTCCCATCATTACTTTAAGACATGCAGGTCAGTCAATCCGGAAAATGTCAAGAACTTTGAAAGTTTCTTCAAATGCAGTCGCAAAAACCATCAAGCGCTATGATGAAACTGGCTCTCATGAGGACCGCCACAGGATAGGAAGACCCAGAGTTACCTCTGCTGCAGAGGATAAGTTCATTAGAGTTAACTGCACCTCAGATTGCAGCCCAAATAAATGAAAAACAGTATGAACACCTGCTCTTTCCATGACATAGACTGACCAGGTGGAAGCTATGATCCCTTATTGATGTCACTTGTTAACTCCACCCCAATCCGTGTAGATGAAGGTAATAAGACAGGTTAAAGAAGGATTTTTAAGCCTTGAGACAATTGAGACATGGATTGTGTATGTGTGCCATTCAGAGGGTGCAACTCAATATTTGCTGTTTTGTACACAGTGTATGTCTGCTGAATAGATTATTTTTTGATCAGTCAAGCTATAGGATAAAAAATACCGGAGTTTTGGCACAGGTACAGCCGGCTAACGCTATCTAGCGAATCGATACACTGTAAAAAATTACAAGTTGACGGAACAAAAAAAAGTTTCCTGGTTGCCTTAAAATGTTGATTAAGTTAAGCAAAGGATCTCAAGTTATTTCAACACACACTTCAGTTTGTTCAAATTAAAATAAGAAGTTCCGATGACTTCCCTGACTGATGATAAACCATTGAATCAACATAGAATATTTAGTCTAAGGAAGTGATGTTTATGTTGAACCAACAAAGTAGTTTCAGTTCCCTCAGCTCAAATTAAAGTTTGTCAAACTTAAAACAATTAGTTCTGCAAACTAAATATTTGTGGTCTTATCAACTATCTATTTTAGTAGTTCCAACAAAGTTATTCAATGCATTTCAACTTAGCATCTGGTTGAGTGAACTTAAAATCCTAAGGCAATCAGGTAACTTTTACAGAAAGTTGGCCCTACTAGCGATCTTAAATTTAGTCAACTTCCTTGACCGTTAACATTTGCCATGACAACAAAAGTGTTCCAACAGGATCAACTAAAAACTCTCTGAAACAAGATTTCACTATTAAAAGTGAAAATGTATTTTAACAATTGTCCTACAGACAATAATACAATTTTAACATAATTTTGAACCATATACATTTCTAAATATGCAAAACAACAAAGTGCTGTACATAAACTGTATGCATGGATTTACCATTGTTCTAAAAATGAAAAGAATATATAAAATCAACAATTTCCCAAAACGATCAAGGCCATTAATAAACAAAACATTTCCTTGGGACAATGTTTCTGAGTGTAGATTTGGTTTCAACTATAACAGAGTTGTGACACTATAACAGTGGCACTACTACCACCTTGGAATCATACAACTTTAATTACTAATGCCTATGGTCTTTAAACCAACGAACAACAACGTTACGATGTCCCTGTGACACTGTTTCTGTGTAGATGGCTCATTGGTTTCAACTATAACAGTAGGCTGGCTGCCTTGTTGTGTTTCACAACTTGCCTCTATAATGTGCCCTGAAGCAATTTGTTTCATAGTCCAAGAGTACGTGCAGAGCAGGTCCCCCCACCAACGTCCATCAGAACCTTCTGGAGGACCTCAAAGGTATATTTCAATCCCTTTGGATAATCAATATTTAGGCTGTAAAGTAGACCCACCAAAACACCGAAAGCAGTAGGTACATCACTTAGTTAATTCAAAACAATGTGCCCCTCCAGTATAACAGAAACATCCAGAACATTATTTGGTAACACAGCCTCTTCTCCATCTTCTCTGACAATCAGAACTCCAACATCCACTCCTGTCACAACTCCCTCCTTGGAATCAGAAGCCTGAAAGTTATCATACAACACTGAATTACTAATCTGTCTAACATCAGTATTCAAAACTTGCCCTACATCCTGAAACACAATACATGGAGCGACAGTGGCTCAGCGGGTCGAATAAGGTTGTCTAGCAACCGGGAGGTTGGTGGTTCGATCCACGGTTCCCACTGGCCAAGTGTGGAGGTATCCATGAGCAAGACACCTAACACCAGCTGCTCCCGACGAGCTGACTGGCGCCTTGCATGGCTGACACCGCCGTCGGTGTATGAATGAGTGAATGTGAGGCACTGTAAAGTGCTTTGAGTGGCCATTGGTTAGAAAAGCGCTATATAAATGCAGTACATTTATCATTTTATTTATGGGTAATATTGTAATAGTTGTAATATCTAGGTCTCAAAACCACTTTAAAGCTTCCACAGAAAGGTGGGTGATATCAGAACAACATCACATTAACCCTTGGGAGTTGAAATCCGTGTGCATAGTTTACATGTCGTCGAATAAAAAAACGTAATAGATATATCTATAGAAACGTATCATTTTGTTCCTGATACTCTAGCCATTCTGCTAAAGTTACACAGGCTGAGTAACGTGAGCACAAAGTGGACCAGTATATCCAGCTGAAGGAATGAACATAAGTTTTTTGGATTTCTCTCTAAAATGTCAACTTCTAAGTCAAGAATAAGATATTTAACATTCTCAAAAAGAATGTCAACTGTTCTGTGCAGTTGAGATTCAGCTGAATTCAGTAGTATATTCATTATAACAAAGGGGGACCATTTTGGAGGCCATAAAGTGAAGATCTAGGCAGATTTAATGAAAAATTAAATATATAGTCTCCCAAGGGTTAACACACAATGACATGTTTCTTTTAACTGTCCAACACACCTGGCAGAACTTAATGAAGTTGGAGGGGTCTTCTTTCATGAAGTGTGGCAACCCAAGCAGCGCTGCAGCTCTTTTGTTCTGGTTGGAGTTCTGAGACAACATGAAACCACAAATTAACAAAAAAATTACTTTCTTTACAGACTCCTTGCACAAGCAATACTATCAATCTATTTGTTCCCTTACAGCAGGATTCATCAACTCTGGTCCTGAAGGGCCGAAACACTTCTGATTTTTGTTCTCCCTTTCTAAAAAGGGATTGGTTTAGACCTGGGAAAGCAGGTGATTGCAATTATCTACTAGGTAAAATAAAAAATCTGAAGTGTTTTGGGACCGGAGTTGATGAACCTTGCCTTACAGTTTCTGATATAATGAAAGTTTGCTGTCCGAATGAGACCTTAAGAAATAATGCTTGGTAAAAAAAAACACAAACATACTATCAGAATAAAACTATTGTGTCATTTTAAATAGGTGTGACTTTTTCACTTACTTGAACACCCAAAGACTCCAACAGATGTTGAAGTTGTGTGACGCGACCACCTTGAGCTCTGTACAACTCAAGGAGTCTTGGCACATACCGGTCGAGCCCATCCAGCAAGGATTTGTGGAGGTCAGCTGACACAAGGCGCATAAATTCAGCTGCAATCTGAAGACAAATGCCATAAAATCAACATTTATCACAACAGAAAACAGTAATAATGAGGATGTTACATGTGATGGTTTCCCAAATTGTATCTGGCAAACATTTCAAGGACTCACCTGTCTTTGTGAAAACAATGCTGGCCATTTGCTTTTAACGTCAGACACCAGTGGCTCGTTTTCAACTATTTCCTGTCTCCGCAGCGCAAATGTGCTTCTCATCAGTGAATCAATCCTTTTCAGGTCCAGCTTCTTCTTCTTTATCTCATCTTCAAAAGTTTTTCTCTCCTCCACCAGGCTGTCGAGAGTTCTCCCTTGAGGAATATCTGGAAGGAAATTGATCTCTAACCGTTTAGCTTTTTCAGTTTATTGGCTCCACTCCCTGCACCTGATGACCTTTTGCTGTTGATTCTTAGCTCAGGACTTCCAGCTAGGCGATAGTTTTGACGAAGATTTCCCATCTTAAAACCGAGGCTAAACTTCCAACAGTACCATCCCTCTGTGGACCCTAGCTCTCTTAAGCAAGGATGCTTTTTTACAAGGGCTTTTGCTACTTCTTCAACTTGTTTCTGGGTTGGATATGATTTAAAGTCATACATTGCACGTCCAAGCTTGTCCAGAATGTCAGTCTTGACATCATTGGTAGTGGTCAACAGTGAACCATTGTTTTCAAAAGGCGTAATTTCCTTTTCTGAGCTTCAACTCTATGTCATAAGAAAAGCTTGGTATGACAAATGATTCAGGACAGCGCTTTGAACGACCGCTGAGTGATGAAGCCTGTCCTGATGAGCAGCTGGAAGTGTCCACACTACCTGTGTCCAAAGTGTAGTCCGATCGGGATGAGCTGGGTGGTGCCTTCATTATAATCTTCTATTTCACCCTTTCTGTAGGTAGCTCGGATATGTCAGTCACGTTGCAGAACTCATTGTTGAATTCTGGATCCTGAAATTGGATGATCATCTCACCCTCCAGGATGAGTTTGCGCTTAAGCACAGTCTTTAGTTCATCAACCGTCTCTGGAAGTGTTTCAATTTGAACTCTCCGGATGTCATCATCCGCAAGGAATACATGAAGCAACATGCTGGCTGTTGTACAGACAAAAAAGTGAGAAACAGTTTTAAACAATTACTAACAAGGCAAACACAAAATATATTTTCTTAACAAAACCCTTAGTGGTGTATAATGCTCTTGGGTGAAACCAGAAGTCTTCCTTGTAAAAGGTAGGATGAGAGCGGGGAGTAGCAGTTTAGTTGTTCTAGTTCTGGTACAAAGAGTTCTTTGGAAGGCTTCTTGGTGAGTTCATAGCACCTGAGGTGTTCCAGGTACCAGATTAAATACGGTTAAACAATGAAGGATGCCGTTTCTGCTACAATTAGAACTTTCACAATTTTGCCAAAGTCAGGGAGTCCACTTGTCTTACCAATAGACACAAACATGCCCTCAGTGTACTTTGTGCCATGTATAGAACACTGGAAGCAAGAGATACAGATTCCACATCTTTATGTTTGTCACGCCCTGACTCTAGGACTCGTATTTGTTGAGTCAGGGTGTGTATTTTCTGTGTCGTGTGGTGCTATGTTTATTGTCTATGGTTAGATCTAGTATGTATAGATCTATGTTGGCCAGGGTGGTTCCCAATCAGAGGCAGCTGTAGCTCGTTGTCTCTGATTGGGGACCATACTTAGGTAGCCTGTTGGCACTAGTGGGTTGTGGGATCTTGTTCCGTATAGGTTTGTTGTGTGTTACCTTGAGACTTCACGTATCGTTTGTTTGTTATTTTGTCGTGTGTTTATTCGCTTAATAAACATGTACGCTTATCACGCTGCGCTTTGGTTCGACCAGTCTTTAAACGATCGTGACAGAAGATCCCACCAAATGAGGACCAAGCAGCGTGTCCAGGAGCAGACAGCCTGGACCTGGGAGGAGATCCTGGACGGGAAGGGATCCTGGACTTGGGAGGAGATTCAGGCCGGAATGGATCGCCGTCCTTGGGAGGAGACAGTGGAGGCGCGCTATAGAAAGGAGCAGCGGCAACGCAGAAGGTGCCGGCCGAGGAGGAAGCCCTAAAGACAGCCCCAATAAAAAAAATTGGGGGGGCTAAAAGGGTGGTTGGCGGAGCCTAGTGTTAGAGCAGAGCCAACTCCCCGTACTCATGCTAGGAAGTGTGTGACTGGGCAGGCTCCGTGTTATGCGGAGCTACGTACTGTGCCGCGAGTGTTCCGGCACAGTCCTGTACGTCCTGTGCTAGCACCACGCACGTGTCGTGCGAAGATGGGCATTCAGCCAAGACGGGGTGTGCCGGCTCAACGCTCGTGGTCTCCAGTACGCCTCCTCAGTCCCGTATATCCTGCGCCGGTGCTACGTACTGTATCGCCAGTACGCATGCACAGCCCCGTACATCCTGTGCTAATGCCTATTGTGTGGAAGTAAGCATCCAGCCAGGACGGGTTGTGTCAGCTCTCCGCTCCAGACCTCCAGTCCGCCTCCACAGTCCGGTACGGCCCGTTCCTGCTCCCCGCACTGAGCCAGTGGTGCGTGTTCCCAGTCCGGCCCGGCCCGTTCCTGCTCCCTGCACCAAGCCAGTGGTGCGTGTTCCCAGTCCGGCCCGGCCCGTTCCTGCTCCTCGCAACAAGCTAGTGGTGCGCGTCGCCAGCCCGTTCCTGCTCCCCGCACCAAGCCAGTGGTGCGTGTTCCCAGTCCGGCCCGGCCCGTTCCTGCTCCCCGCACCAAGCCAGTGGTGCGTGTTCCCAGTCCGGCCCGGCCCGTTCCTGCTCCCCGCACTAAGCCAGTGGTGCGTGTTCCCAGTCCGGCCCGGCCCGTTCCTGCTCCCCGCACCAAGCCAGTGGAGCGTGTTCCCAGTCCGGCCCGGCCCGTTCCTGCTCCCCGCACCAAGCCAGTGGTGCGTGTTCCCAGTCTGGCCCGGCCTGTTCCTGCTCCTCGCACCAAGCTAGTGGTGCGCGTCGCCAGCCCGGTACGGCCCGTTCCTGTCCCTCGCACCAAGCCAGTGGTGTGCGTTGCCAGCCCGGTCCGGCCCGTTCCTGCTCCCCGCACCAAGCCAGTGGTGGGTGTTCCCAGTCCGGCCCGGCCCGTTCCTGCTCCCCGCACCAAGGCAGTGGTGCGTGTTCCCAGTCCGGCCCGGCCCGTTCCTGCTCCCCGCACCAAGCCAGTGGTGCATGTTCCCAGTCCGGCCCGGCCCGTTCCTGCTCCTCGCACCAAGCCAGTGGTGCGCGGCGCCAGCCCGGTCCGGCCCGTTCCTGTCCCTCGCACCAAGCCAGTGGTGCGCGTCGCCAGCCCGGTCCGGCCGTTCCTGTCCCTCGCACCAAGCCAGTGGTGCGCGTCGCCAGCCCGGTCCGGCCCGTTCCTGTCCCTCGCACCAAGCCAGTGGTGCGCGTCGCCAGCCCGGCCCGGCCTGTTCCTGTCCCTCGCACCAAGCCAGTGGTGCGCGTCGCCAGCCCGGCACGTCCCGTTCCGGCTCCCCGCACCAAGCCAGTGGTGCGCATCGTCAGCCCGGTCCGGCCCGTTCCTGTCCCTCGCATCAAGCCAGTGGTGCGTGTGTCCAGTACGGCACGGCCCGTGCCTGTCCCACCTGCTCCACTCCGGAGCCAGAGCAATCTGCTCCACCGCCTCCGAGGCAGAATGCCCACCCGGCCCCTACCCTGTTATGTTTATGTGGCGCGGTCGGAGTCCGCACCTTTGGGGGGGTAGTGTCACGCCCTGACTCTAGGACTCGTATTTGTTGAGTCAGGGTGTGTATTTTCTGTGTCGTGTTGTGCTATGTTTATTGTCTATGGTTAGATCTAGTATGTATAGATCTATGTTGGCCAGGGTGGTTCCCAATCAGAGGCAGCTGTAGCTCGTTGTCTCTGATTGGGGACCATACTTAGGTAGCCTGTTGGCACTAGTGGGTGGTGGGATCTTGTTCCGTATAGGTTTGTTGTGTGTACCTTGAGACTTCACGTATTGTTTGTTTGTTGTTTTGTCGTGTGTTTATTCGCTTAATAAACATGTACGCTTATCACGCTGCGCCATTGGTTCGACCAGTCTTTAAACGATCGTGACAATATTTTAACTTAATAGCTTGTTTAATTGTCTTATCCAAAATGTCTGGAGAAACGAGAGATACATTCACAACTTCCAAAGGGGGCTTAAAAAGGCTGGGCATGTCCAAGAAGTAAGCCAGCATGAGTTGGTGTCTTGTGGCTAATGTGAGCAAAATGTTTTTTAAATTGTTCGCATCATGGACAACCTTTTTGAAAAAACTATGCTTAGCTTCAAAACGGATAGTCCAACAGTCAACCAAAGGTCCAAAGCAACGGATGAGGTAGGGATAATGTTCCAAAAAATAATGTTTTGGTCTTAAACGAAAATCAGGAAACACCTCCTGCAGCAACTGTCTATGGACTGAGATTTTATATTCCAAATAGCACAGCGACTCAGTTGTGTACACAGACGAGGACAAAAGTTCTACAATATCTTTCAATTCAAGAAGTACTCTCCACGTGTTGTCATTATCTGGGACTAGTTCACCAATCATCAAGGGCAACAGCCTTAAAAGAGTCCAATTCTCATGTCCGTTTCCACCAATTGTTCCGGTAACTCAAAGTCTGAGTTACTCTTTGGGGTCGGTTAGTCTTATCTGAGAATGAGTATGGGAAGTGTTGAATTGTACTATTTCACTTGTCTAATGTGAAGTATTTATTAGAAATCAACTTGCCCAGACACAAACTAAGTTGGACAGGCACAATTCCCTCTAAAGGATTGTGAAGAAAGTAAAGTGGGAACCCTGTAGTTGAGTGAAAGTAGCTCAACCTGTTTAAAACACAGTCCCTTTTTACACCATCTACACACGGCTGACCAAACAAAATCTACAACATTTGTCGACATTAAAGGATTCCTGAAAACCAGCAAGTGAATGGGCCCCCAAGTTATCAGCAGAGACAAAGAGTACGGTACCCCTAATATTTGCCCCCAAACGCTGGATAAACACTCCGTGATTTTCAAGTAGCTCTATGTCTTTCATAAGTGGGTCTAAAATTGTATCATAACCAAACTTTTTTACATCATTAATGTTACACAAAACTGCAAGGTAGATAGAAGAGAGAGAGGCTCTATATTTGATCGCTAGATTGGCAATAACCCGATACACAGCACACACTTAATGTTTTTTCCTTGAGGTGCCTAATGGGTTACAAACCTCAAAATCATCAATATACAAGCCAACCGCAATTGAGAGCTCATCTCGGGGATTTTCTTTAAAGAATGAGCCATCACGAAATGACTTAAACTGACCAGACTGTGATTTAGAACAAGATTCTTCGGCTTAGCAACTCAGTTATGACACTTAATATGGGCACATTTAGAAATGTTTTTTTTTGCAGTCTACATCTAATACATATTACATTTACGTCATTTAGGAGACGCTCTTATCCAGAGCAATTAGGGTTAAGTGCCTTGCTCAAGGGCACATCAACAGATTTTTTTCACCTAGTCAGCTCGGGGATTAGAACCAGCGACCTTTCGGTTACTGGCACAACACTCTTAACCACTAAGCTACCTGCCACCCTATAACAGATAAATTACTTTTTAAAAAAGTTGACCTTTTGTGGGCAGTGCCAAGAGAACCACTCCTTGAAAGCAAACCAAGTGGAATTGTTTCCTCTATTTATCAAACCTAAAACAGAGTAGTTAGTATCTACATTGTGCTGTTTTAACAGATTTTGAATAGTCCTCTTGCTGAAATCTCCAGATAGAGTGCCAATTTCATACAGTTCATCAACTATTTCCTGAATGGCTGACTTTGAGACATGCAAGACTGTTTGCATTCGTAAGAATATGGAGGCCAGTCTATGCTTAATAGACTCTCCATAATCTTCATTGTCTTCTAAAAATCCACAATCTGAAATGACATCACTATCTAAAAGAACTGCATCTTCAGTATGCCCCCCATTGGCTGCAGCTGGTAAACTACGAACACAAATTAACTCTCAAATCATTTAATCTTGAAGAATTGTGATATCTACTTGTATGTGCTCTTAAGGTAGTATACACACTAGACTTGAATGTACATTGTTGAAAGAGGCACATCAGCTTTTCCTTATTTTTTTTAATGACCTCCCAAATGAACAAAGTATTGTTTAAGACTGCAAGGCTCTGAAAAATCACAACGTTCACACTGCAATCGATAAGTCACTGCATCTTGAGATCCATGTGTCGATGTTTCATGTTTCAACAAATGAGTCTTTAGAGCGGATTGTGTCTTGAAAGAACAGACACAGTCAGTATATATGCAAGATCTACTATAATGACCGTGTTTCAACTTGTAGTGTCGTATTATGGTGCGCTGATTAACTGATGAAAATGTGCAAAACTTGCAAATCCACTTCATATGAAAGGGTACCTTATGAAATGGATAACTCGACACAAATTCTGACCACTGTCCTGTGAAGAAAAAAGTAAATGGGTCATTGTGGATTATCATATGCATGTTTGTACAGCACTAGAACACTTACAAAAATAATGTCATATTGGGCGTCAAGATTTTCTAATACCTAAATGGGGTTGAGCAAGGAATTCCAAAATCATTGCCATCCAAATCCATCACATTGAGCTAAAAATGAAAATAGACAAAATATAAATGTGTTCACTCTCTGGCCGAGAAGAAAGAATGTATTTTCTAAATACCTCCAGAAGGCCTATCCTTTCCTCCGTGATGTAACCCGCAACGAAAATGCGGCATTCTGCGCACACACTGCAGAACTACATTTTCGTTTGCGCACGTTGGCAATAGTGATATAAAAGATCACATTAAGTATGCCCAACATAAGCGGTGGCTACAGGCGGGAAGTAGACTGATCATTTCTTTGTCAGTGGACAAACGTACAAAATCAGCAGGGGATCAAATACTTTTTTCCCCTCACTGTAACATGTTGCACTTTCACTGTAAATGTGTAGGCTATAGCACTTTCAATGAATTCTATTGTGCAGTTTCTGTGTGTTCATGTACCGTAATTTAAGCACATGACATTTACATTTTAGTCATTTAGCAGACGCTCTTATCCAGAGCGACTTACAGTTAGTGAGTGCATACATTTTCATACTGGCCCCCCGTGGGAATCGAACCCACAACCCTGGCATTGCAAGCGCCATGCTCAACCAACTGAGCGACATGGGCCTGACCAAATGAATTTCCCCCTGGTGGTATAATAAAGTTGATCTGAATCTGAATACCGCTCTTAACCGAGCACGGGCAGTGCGGTGCCAAAGAGGTGTTGTACATAATTTCTCTCCTTCAGGGAACTGTAGCTAGTTATAGTCATAACATTATGTTCTGTTTCAGTCAGTCAACTTCGGTACAACATACTATGGGGAAATATAATCACCCCCCAAGCCGAACCCAACCGATGACCCGCCTGATGCGGCAGTCTGGGTATTGCGCACCCGGTGTGCTGCCTAGTGACTTTCCCTGTCCCGGCCGTAAGCACACGGTGTGCTATACTGGAACCAGTGACATCCAAGCGATACAATATCACAAAAGTGTGGTGATGCCAAACTCGCAGCAGCACAAATATCTCCTATAGTCAACCCTTTACACAATGCCCAAGACGCCGCCAGACCTCTGGTGGAGTGGGCGTGTACACTGCTAGGTAACACTTGCCCCTTGCTGCTAAATGCCAGGGGAGAGAAGCTGCTTAGAGAGAACCCTGCACGAGCTGGATTAGCAAAACAGACAAAAAGTTGGTCACATAAACAGATATCCCGGGTCCGGTCAATGTACGTGTGTAAAGTTCGCACCAGACGCAGGGCATGTAACCTCTGTTGCGCTTCAGAAGTAAAAGAAGGAGGCGAAAAGGGAAATCGCTCAAAAGCTAAGGACCTGTAGGACATAGCCATGACTTTCGGGCATTTGGACACAAGTAACCTTGGAGTCGCCCGGGGCGAACTGACTACAGGAAGGGTGTATGGATAACGTGTGGAGGTCCCCAACACGTTTAGCAGAGGCCAAAGCCATGAGCAGGGAGGTTTTTGTAGGAGAGGATTTTCCAATCCACCGACTCCAGAGGCTCAAAGGGGGCCGCACACAGTGCCTCCAAAACCAGCGCCAAGTCCCATGTGGGCTCAATAGGTTTAGAGACCGGTCTGAGATGACCTACACCTTTCAGCAACTGCACCACCCCCGTGAGGTTCCGTCAATTTCCACATGACACACTGAGACAGCGGCCATGTACACTTAAAGAGGAGAATGCTTCAAAAGCTCCTGTAGGAACATAAGAATGTCCCTCACAGAGCACTGAAAAGAAACAAGTCCTTTATCTTGGCACCAGAGCTCAAATGCTTGCCACTTATACACATACAGCCCTAGACGGTGCCCTTGCAAACTGAATGGTAGCAATAACCTTCGGAGGTAAACCTCTAGCCATCAGATTGGCCCTCTTAGGGGCCAGGCCCATAGGAACCAAATCTCTGCCGGAAACGTGTAGATGGTCCGAGGCCACTGTTGCGCCTGAGCGTCTGTTCCCGACAGGGCACTCGGGTCCCTCATCGATGAAAATTAGACGACAATGCACGTTTTCTCACGATGTGTAAAGATCTATGTCGGCCCTGCCGAAAATGTCCCATAATTTGGAGAGCCTCCACTCCTGAGAGAGAGGGTCCCACCTGGATAAAATATCTGCATCCGAGTTGAGGCAACCGGGGACATCAAATCAAATGTTATTGGTCACATACACGTGTTTAGCAGATGTTATTGCGGGTGTTGCGAAATGCTTGTGCTTCTAGCTCCGACAGTGCAGTAATATCTAACAATTTCACAACATATACCCTATACACACAAATCTAAGTAATTAATTAATTAAGAATATATACATATATGGACAAGCGATGTCAGAGCGGCATGGACTAAGATACAGTAGAATAGTATAGAATACAGTATATACATATGAGATGAGTAATGCAAGATATGTAAACATTATTAAAGTGACTAGCGTTCCATTTCTTAAAGTGGCCAGTGATTTTTAGTCTATGTCTATAGGCAGCAGCCTCTAATGTGCTAGTGATGGCTGTTTAACAGTCTGATGGCCTTGAGATAGAAGCTGTGATGCACCTGTACTGATCTCGCCTTCTGGTTGACAGCGGGGTGAACAGGCAGTGGCTCGGGTGGTTGATGTCCTTGATTATCTTTTTGGCCTTCCTGTGACATCGGGTGCTGTAGGTGTCCTGGCGGGCGGTGCAGTTGCCGTACCAGGCGGTGATAAAGCCCGACAGGATGCTCTCAATTGTGCATCTGTAAAAGTTTGTGAGGGTTTTAGGTGCCAAGCAAAATTGATTTAGCCTCCGGAGGTTGAAGAGGCTCTGTTGCACCTTCTTCACCACACTGTCTGTGTGGGTGGTCCATGTCAGTGATGTGTACGCCAAGGAATTTGAAGCTTTCCACCTTCTCCACTGCGGTCCCGTCGATGTGGATAGGGGGGTGCACCCTCTGCTGTTTCCTGAAGTCTCCTTTGTTTTGAAGTGGGTCTAGGGTGGCAGGTAACGTAGAGGTGATATGATCCTTGACTAGTCTCTCAAAGCGAAAGCATGTTGCTTCTTCATCGGCGGTGCATGCAAACCCTATTTTCTTCATTCCCTCCAATTACAGGAACTGGAAATAGGAATGGGGTTGCGATATCGCCAGCGGAAAGCTATTAAGTTTCACTCGTCGGAAGTTAAGCATGCTAGCCGATGTTAGCCAGGAGGCTTTTTAGAATGAGCTAGGCTAGCTAACCTCTTTGACCGCAGCACGGTCTGTTTAGAATAACCAAGCGACTTTAATGCTATGTATACTAAACAGGAGAGCTACCCCAGCAACTCCACCGCAGGAATAGCTAGTAATAGCTAGCTCGCCTTGGCAAGGACCGGATCACTGATGGGGGACCGGACCCTTCATCAACAAGTCTGGGAAGAGAGGCAGGCGGTGTTTGACCGAGGTAGACACAGGTGGCGGAGGTACCCACCGAACCTGGCCGCACTCTTTCTTCGTGTAGAGCGCACAGGAGCCGGGTTGGGCGCATTCAGCCACTGCATACCCCATGCCCAGACAGACAAGACATTTGCTCCGACCACCCAATCCATCTCCTTCCTGAACCTCAGTCCCAGCCAAGGTACCGCCATCCGGGAAAGGAAAGTTGCCATCAGTAATTCCAAGCTTCCTCGAGAATGCTACATGTCTTTCCAGGGAGATTGTACGCAGCAATGCACACACAGACTGGTTCGAGCAAGGGACACCTGAGCGTGCTTCAAGCTGGTTCGAGCAAGGGACGCCTGAGCGTGCTCCAAGCCGAGACAAACTACACATATTCCGTGTGTATCTTTCTGATAAATGCTATAACCGCATGACTGGGGGCATGATCTCGACCCCGAACACGGTTTAGCCATGGTCATCTCGGTCGTTTTCTTAGCCATCTTACTCATTGCACCAGCAAATTGAAGAATAACTAGTTGTTTGTGATCAGAAAACATATGAGAACAAGTACAACCTTCAACACACAACGTCCAGGGGGTGAGCACGCTCTACCACTATGGGACAGTTTAGTTATCCAATTGTTTGTTTAAGTAGCATGAATTGTTCCTGTTCACACCATCGTGAAAAGCGGAATAATTGAAATAATGAATCCTAGCTTCACGTTTGTAATCTGTGGAAGGCGGGGCTTCCAGTGAAAGCGGATTTTATTGGCCTTGTCAGGATCGATTGTTGCTCCTTCAACCTACGTCGCGAGAGTGCGACTCCCTATAGTATGTTGAACCGAGGTTGACGTCACTACTTGTTCTGAAACGTCTTACATGCGCCCTATGGTGGACAAATGTTGGATTTCCATAGGTTAGTGTGATGTCTTTATTATTATTACATTCGGCTGGAGCTTCTTTCAATTTAGTGGTTCAACTTTCTTTTAAGTCTGCCCATGCTGGAATCACTAGGAACGTATCATTCTAAACTACATATCCCACAATCCTTGTATGTTCTTTTCGGTTACTGAGTGCTTCTAACCACTGCTTCTTAACTTTAGGCACCATCATCAACAACGTTACTGTAACAATGCTTCCCTGTTCATCTTTGCGTTATAAAATGCATCAATTTATTCTGGAAGACTAGAAGAGAGGATACCATATCTAAATGGAGATGACTCGCGCCAGACCGTCATTGTTTGGGGATATAGGTGAGTGTTTTATTTGTGTCTCATCTGTCTGTCTGACAGTTCAGAGGAAAGCTAATGCTCATGACGTAAACAGCAGGCAAACTTGACCCACAATCGAAATTATAGAGACATTTGCTGTCCTCGACACGTATTTGTCATGCTTTCCCTTGTTGAGTATTTTATTTAGCTGGCTTATTCATTAGGCCTATTATTAGAAAACATTTGCTCTAACTTGTTTTTAACTGACCTAATTTGAGACCATGCAGCCAGCTAAGCTTGTTATAACAAGTAAGTGACGACGAGTCTATTAGAGCGTGTTGCCTATTATTCTATTTCGTGTTCAGGACTGTAGTAGGTAGCCTAGATGATCGTTATATAACATTAATTCACCTGTATCTAGCTTGTTGCCGACCAGATCATGAATCTAGCCAATGTTGTCTAGATTAGAATATGTTTAGTTTAGGGTTATGCCAATACATGTCAACAATCATCACACAGACAGACAGTGGATGTCAGCAGTGGTTCAGCCTCATAGGGTGAGAACCTGGCCCTGCATGGACCCTACAAAGGGTTTCAGCAATAACTCAAGATCTAGAACAATATTTTTTCAGTAACGTTATTTATTCATATATACAGACTTAAACTAAATACCTACTTTGTATGATGAGCTCAAATAATGTTACCATAATATAGAATTACCCACCCTGTATCATGTAAAATAGATCAACAGTTGTTGGGCAGATTAAATTATATGCGCCTCTACTGTCTGTCTGTCTGTATCAGGTATATGTATTTGTAGTAATTTCTCACACTCTCCCTGCCTGCAGCTCATGGCCTGGGGTTCTGGACAGACCGTTCAGCGGTACACGAGGCAGCTGCCCAGGGCAAGGCCCTCCAGCTGCAGCAACTGATCCAGGGAGGAGCAGCGGTCAACATTGTGGCTGTGGACTCCATCACCCCCCTCCACGAGGCCTGCATACAGGGGCAGACACAGTGTGTCCGCCTGCTGCTGGATGCTGGGGCACAGGTGAGTCGGAGAACTATAGGGAAGCTAGAACTCTGTGTCGAACTGAAATTGGTTCTGTAGTTCTGTCCAGCTATGCACCAGCTTCTGAGATGTATGTTTTCATTGTACACTGAGCAAAAATATAAATGCAACATGCAACAATTTCAAAGATTTTACTGAGTTACAGTTCATATAAGGAAATCAGTCAATTGAAATAAATGTATTAGGCTCTAATCTATGGATTTCACATGACTGGGAACACAGAAATGAATACCTTAAAAAAAGGTATGGGCGTGGATCAGAAATCCAGTCAGTATCTGGTGTGATCACCATTTGCCTCATGCAGCGCGACACATCACCTTCACATAGAGTTGATCAGGCAGTTGATTGTGGCCTGTGGAATGTTGTTCCACTCCACTTCAATGGCTGTGCGAAGTTGCTGGATATTGGCGGGAACTGGAACACGCTGTCATACACGTCGATCCAGAGCATCCCAAACATGCTCAATGGGTGACATGTCTGGTGAGTATGCAGGCCATGGAAGAACTGGGACATTTTCAGCTTCCAGGAATTGTGTACAGATCCTTGCGACATTGGGCCATGCATTATCATGCTGAAACGTGAGGTGATGGTGGCAGATTAATGGAATGACAATGGGCATCAGGATCTTGTCACGGTATGTCTGTGCATTCAAATAGTCATCGATAAAATGCAATTGTTTTCATTGTCCATAGCTTATGCCTGCCCATACCATAACCCCACCGCCACCATGGGGCACTCTGTTCACAACGTTGACATCAGCAAACCTCTCGCCCACACAACGCAATACATGCTGTCTGCCAACTGACCGGTACAGTTGAAACCGGGATTCATTCATGAAGAGCACACTTTTCCAGTGTGCCAGTAGCCATTGAAGGTGAGCATTTTCCCACTGAAGTTGGTTACGACGCCGAACTGCAGTCAGGCTGGCGTGGTTACACGTGGTCTGCGGTTGTGAGGCAGGTTGGACATACTGCCAAATTCTCTACATTTTACATTTTTGTCATTTAGCAGACGCTCTTATCCAGAGCGACTTACAGTTAGTGAGTGCATAAATTTTTTCATACTGGCCCCCCGTGGGAATCCAACCCTCAACCCTGGCGTTGCAAGCGCCATGCTCTACCAACTGAGCTACACGTTGGAGGCGGCTGATGGAAGAGAAATTAACATTCAATTCTCTGGCAACAGCTCTAGTGGACATTCCTGCAGTCAGCATGCCAATTGCACAATCCCTCAACTTGAGACATCTGTGGCATTGTGTTGTGTGACAAAACTGCACATTTTAGAGTGGCCTTTTATTGTCTCCAGCACAAGGTGCACCTGTGTAATGATCATGCTGTTTAATAATCTTCTTGATATGCCACACCTGCAGGGTTGGGTATGTTACTTTCTAAATGTAATCTGTTACAGTTACTAGTTACCTGTCCAAAATTGGAATTTGTAACGTAACTTTTGGATTACCCAAACTCAGTAACGTAATCGGATTACTTTCACTTACATTTAGATTACTTTCCCTTTAAGAGGCATTAAAAGAAGACAAACATTTATGTTACCAATTGAACAACATCTATTGCAGGATATATAAATGTTAAAGTTTACATAGCTGGCCATATATGGATGTACAATTTTACTTTATGTGTTGGTTATGTAGGCTTCTTCTAACCCATTGCTTTCTACTACATATAATAATACGATTAAATTATATCTTTACATTAAAAACCAAAGTCTATCAGAATTCCAGTCATTCCAATAAATGTTATACCCCTTGATCTTCAAGAATATGTCTTGAAATATGGAAGTATAGATTAGCCAAATTGTTTTACCTGAGCATAACCCCAAAACTAAGGACTTATTAGCCAGCCCTACTCTGTTGTTTATGATTTTGTTGTTATGGAGGACTGATTGGGCTCATCGATTCGAGTTGAAAAATAAATGCTGCGCTCATGGAATGGCATGCTTTGAGCACTACTGAAAAGTGCTATTTACATGTGAAAAATGAATGCCATATGCTGCATTTTCTAAAGGCCTATTGTTTACCTTTTTGTTGGTGACACTTTGATATCTTGATAATATGCAGCTGTTTAAAGGGCAAATCCACAGATGAAACAATAACAAAACAGTCGCCCAGCGTTTGTTTTGGTAAAAAGCTGAGTGATGGGCCTGGAGAAATGTTACCACTCTCAGATGAATAGACAGAGCTATGGATGCAAGGATTGACCATCCATGTGATCAAAAGTATTGTTTTAACCATGGTATGAGGCTATACAGTGTTTGTTTACATTTACAATGTTTACAAACATTGGAGAAAAACAAGCTTATATTTTGGGTTCTCGTGGAGTGTGACAGTTGAACTAAGCTCATGAGGCACTTATAAGCTATATTCTTCAAGAATCAATGGATATACAGTATATACAGTGGGGAGAACAAGTATTTGATACACTGCCGATTTTGCAGGTTTTCCTACTTACAAAGCATGTAGAGATCTGTAATTTTTATCATAGGTACACTTCAACTGTGAGAGACGGAATCACATTGTATGATTTTTAAGTAATTCATTTGCATTTTATTGCATGACATAAGTATTTGATACATCAGAAAAGCAGAACGTAATATTTGGTACAGAAACCTTTGTTTGCAATTACAGAGATCATATGTTTCCTGTAGGTCTTGACCAGGTTTGCACACACTGCAGCAGGGATTTTGGCCCACTCCTCCATACAGACCTTCTCCAGATCCTTCAGGTCCTTCAGATCCTCCAGATCCTTATAATTCACTGTATCACAATTCCAGTGGGTCAGAAGTTTACATACATTAAGTTGACTGTGCCTTTAAACAGCTTCCAGAATTCCAGAAAATGATGTCATGGCTTTAGAAGCTTCTGATAGGCTAATTGCCATCATTTGAGTCAATTGGAGGTGTCCCTGTGGATGTATTTCAAGGCCTACCTTCAAACTCAGTGCCTCTTTGCTTGACATCATGGGAAAATAAAAAGAAATCAGCCAAGACCTCAGAAAAAAAATTGTAGACCTCCACAAGTCTGGTTCATCCTTGGGAGCAATTTCCAAAAGCCTGAAGGTACCACGTTCATCTGTACAAACAATAGTACGCAAGTATAAACACCATGGGACCACGCAGCCGTCATACCGCTCAGGTAGGAGACGCGTTCTGTCTCCTACAGATTAACGTACTTTGATGCGAAAAGTGCAAATCAATCCCAGAACAACAGCAAAGGACCTTGTGAAGATGCTGGAGGAAACTGGTACAAAGTATCTACAATAAAACTAGTCCTATATCGACATAACTTGAAAGGCCGCTCAGCAAGGAAGAAGGCACTGCCCCCCAAAACCGCCATAAAAAGCCAGACTACGGTTTGCAACTGCACATGGGGACAAAGATTGTACTTTTTGGAGAAATGTCCTCTGGTCTGATGAAACAAAAGTAGAACTGTTTGGCCATAATGACCATCGTTATGTTTGGAGGAAAAAGGGGGTCGCTTGCAAGCCGAAGAACACCATCCCAACCGTGAAGCACGGGGGTGGCAGCATCATGCTGTGGGGGTGCTTTGCTGCAGGAGAGACTGGTGCACTTCACAAAATAGATGGCATCATGAGGAAGGAAAATTATATGGATATATTGAAGCAACATCTCAAGACATCAGTCAGGAAGTTAAAGTTTGGTCGCAAATGGGTCTTCCAAATGGACAATGACCCCAAGCATACTTCCAAAGTTGTGGCAAAATGGCTTAAGGACAACAAAGTCAAGGTATTGGAGTGGCCATCACAAAGCCCTGAACTCAATCCTATAGAAAATGTGTGGGCAGAACTGAAAAAGCGTGTGCGAGCAAGGAGCCCTACAAACCTGACTCAGTTACACCAGCTCTGTCAGGAGGAATGGGCCAAAATTCACCCAACTTATTGTGGGAAGCTTGTGGAAGGCTACCCGAAACGTTTGACCCAAGTTAAACAATTTAAAGGCAATGCTACCAAATACTAATTGAGTGTATGTAAACTTCTGACCCACTGGGAATGTGATGAAATAAATAAAAGCTGAAAGAAATAATTATTTATACTATTGTTCTTACATTTCACATTCTTAAAAGAAAAGTGGTGATCCTAACTGACCTAAGACAGGGAATTATATACAGTGGGGAGAACAAGTATTTGATACACTGCCGATTTTGCAGGTTTTCCTACTTACAAAGCATGTAGAGGTCTGTAATTTTTATCATAGGTACACTTCAACTGTGAGAGACGGAATCTAAAACAAAAATCCAGAAAATCACATTGTATGATTTTTAAGTAATTAATTTGCATTTTATTGCATGACATAAGTATTTGATACATCAGAAAAGCAGAACTTCATATTTGGTACAGAAACCTTTGTTTGCAATTACAGAGATCATACGTTTCCTGTAGGTCTTGACCAGGTTTGCACACACTGCAGCAGGGATTTTGGCCCACTCCTCCATACAGACCTTCTCCAGATCCTTCAGGTTTCGGGGCTGTCGCTGGGCAATACGGACTTTCAGCTCCCTCCAAAGATTTTCTATTGGGTTCAGGTCTGGAGACTGGCTAGGCCACTCCAGGACCTTGAGATGCTTCTTACGGAGCCACTCCTTAGTTGCCCTGGCTGTGTGTTTCGGGTCGTTGTCATGCTGAAAGACCCAGCCACGACCCATCTTCAATGCTCTTACTGAGGGAAGGAGGTTGTTGGCCAAGATCTCACGATACATGGCCCCATCCATCCTCCCCTCAATACGGTGCAGTCGTCCTGTCCCCTTTGCAGAAAAGCATCCCCAAAGAATGATGTTCCCACCTCCATGCTTCACGGTTGGGATGGTGTTATTTGGGTTGTACTCATTCTTCTTCTTCCTCCAAACACGGCGAGTGGAGTTTAGACCAAAAAGCTATATTTTTATCTCATCAGACCACATGACCTTCTCCCATTCCTCCTCTGGATCATCCAGCTGGTCATTGGCAAACTTCAGACGGGCCTGGACATGCGCTGGCTTGAGCAGGGGGACCTTGCGTGCGCTGCAGGATTTTAATCCATGACGGCGTAGTGTGTTACTATTGGTTTTCTTTGAGACTGTGGTCCCAGCTCTCTTCAGGTCATTGACCAGGTCCTGCCGTGTAGTTCTGGGCTGATCCCTCACCATCCTCATGATCATTGATGCCCCACGAGGTGAGATCTTGCATGGAGCCCCAGACCGAGGGTGATTGACCGTCATCTTGAACTTCTTCCATTTTCTAATAATTGCGCCAACAGTTGTTGCCTTCTCACCAAGCTGCTTGCCTATTGTCCTGTAGCCCATCCCAGCCTTGTGCAGGTCTACAATTGTATCCCTTATGTCCTTACACAGCTCTCTGGTCTTGGCCATTGTGGAGAGGTTGGAGTCTGTTTGATTGAGTGTGTGGACAGGTGTCTTTTATACAGGTAACGAGTTCAAACAGGTGCAGTTAATACAGGTAATGAGTGGAGAACAGGAGGGCTTCTTAAAGAAAAACTAACAGGTCTGTGAGAGCCGGAATTCTTACTGGTTGGTAGGTGATCAAATACTTATGTCATGCAATAAAATGCAAATTAATTACTTAAAAATCATACAATGTGATTTTCTGGATTTTTGTTTTAGATTCCGTCTCTCACAGTTGAAGTGTACCTATGATGAAAATTACAGACCTCTACATGCTTTGTAAGTAGGAAAACCTGCAAAATCGGCAGTGTATCAAATACTTGTTCTCCCCACTGTATATAAATCCAAAAATGGATGTAGTAACTACAGATTGCCCCTTTAAGTCTATCTAAAGTGTGCGAGTTTGAGCATGTGTCCATTAGGCCTATGGATTGTATTTTTTTATCAGCGTGAATTAGATTGAACAATAAAAGCTCCACTTTTATTCCACAGGCTGGGATCCGCACTATGCAGCTGTTGCAGGAGCGCATTTTTCACTGACTGTCCACTGGTTTCAAAAACAATGATTTATAGGCAGCTTATACTTATTGAATTCAACCATTATTGGGTTCAAATACACATTTAGATTTGTGAACAGCCATCCACAACAACCACAATCCCTAAGGCGCAAATAGCTAAATGAGAGAGCAGCAGTGTGATTCACATCAATGCGCTATGTAGATATCAATAATAAGTGATATCCGTATCGCCGTAGACTACACTACTGCTGTCATCCTTACCTCCAAGCGTTTATTCAAGCTGGATAATCTTTGGATGCAGACTGCAGTCGCACCATTGGAAGACACAGCTTGGACTGTAGCCTACAAAAAGCCTGTTCCTGCTCTTTTCCTGCGATCCATCAAAAGCATTTGGTGTGACATCATAGGGGTCTCTGACTTGTGGTCAGACTCGCTCAGGTGGAACAAACTTACATTTTCAATGCTGATTTGAATGTCATTTAGGAAACAAAGAAGTGTCAAAGATTTGTTTTCTGCAAACATCTCTTCTGAATTTAAAAGTAATCCTCGAAGTAATCATCTAGTTTTTCTAAAGTATCTGTAATCTGATTACAATATTTTCGCTGGTAACGGATTACAGTTACCGTTTTTTGTAATCCCTTACATGTAATGGATTACATGTAATCCATTACTCCCCAACCCTGCACAACTGTCAGGTGGATGGATTATCTTGTCTAAGGAGAAATGCTCACTACAGGGATGTAAACAAATTGGTGCTCAAAATTTGAGAGAAATAAGCTTTTTCTGCATATGGAACATTTCGGGAATCATTTGTTTCAGCTCATGAAACATGGGACCAACAGTTTACAAGTTCCGTTTATATTTTTGTTCAGTATACATGGTCCCTGACAAAAATGAACAATGAAAGAATGTACGTTTTAAAATTAATAAATCATTTGAATGCACAGAACCTGACTAGCCTTCAGACCTGTCAATCGCCTCTCTCAATTCCAAACAATTAGGGTGCTTGGACACACTCCAGGGCTCCGCCCCACACACCTCAAGTCAGAGCATGTTCACCTGCCACCTCGAGAAGATCCAAGTTGTGTAGTGACGGACTCTCACATGCTGTTTTTCTATCTTGAAGTGTTGTGCGTCCATCGAACATGTAAGTGTTGTAAAATGTGTATATTCGTGTGTGCAATATCTGACTCTCGCAGGATTAGGCCGAGTTGTTAGGTTTGAGAGTTTGGTTTATCATGGTTCACTTGTAACTAATGCTAGCACTATTGTTTGTACATGCATGATTTTTTTTATTGCCATATTATCATTAGCCTATTGCCTTGCCACGTGTATATTAAGTGTTGCCATTTCAAGTGTCTATATCCCATGCTACTGCAGTGATTTATGTAGTGTTACATGCTACTGTTATAAGCAGGCTGCCATTGTATAGTTTCTGGAACTTTCCAGCCCTATCCACCTCGTTTCATGCTCTAGCACATATGCAATAGCCATGCTTTCAGATAACATCTAGCCCTAGCCAGGCCAGAGAGGGGGCCATAATAAAATAAAGCCTTTCTAAATCCACAGACCCCTGCAATAGTAGCCTCCTAAGTTTGCTGCTCTGGCAGGCCTTAGGTATCCTACCCAGCTAGGCCCCACGCTTGCTTTGCCGGCAGGTCTGCAGTCTCCTGCCCTGCTCGGGTCGCGGCCCCCTGGTTTATCGGGTATGCAGCCCCCTGCCTTAGTTGGTAGGCAGTTGCCTAGCCCGCCAGGTTCAGAGCCTCCTGCCCTGTTAGGCCCAAAGTTTGCTGCACTAGGCTCGCTGTCTCCAGACCAAGTCAGCCTGCAGCCCCCTAGCCCGCCAGACTTAGAGCCCCCTGCAATGCTAGACCCTAAGTTAGCTGCTCCGTTTGCAGGCCTGCAGTCTCCTGCCCTCAGATCACAGCCCCCAGCTTTAGTTAGTAGGTAGCTCCCTAGCCCACCAGGTTTAGAGCCTCCTGTATGCTATGTTCTCAGTCCTCAGCCCTCTTCGGACCTCAGTTCCTAGCACTAGGTCCTCAGTCTCCAGTTGTACTAGGTCTGCTGTCTCCAGCACTAGTCGGCCCTCAACCCCATAGCCCAGGTGGGTCATCAGGCTCCTGCCCCGCTAGGCTCAGAGTCACCAGTCTCTTCAGTAGGCCCAGAGCTTCCCTGTCAGGTCCAGAGTCAGTTTCCCTGTCAGGTCCAGAGTCAGTTTCCCTGTCAGGCCCAAAGTTATCAGCACTAGGCTCCCAGCCCTCAGTCGATCTAGTTTCGCTGTCACCGGCTCTAATCGGCCCTCTGTCCACTGCTTCGCCAGGCTATAGGTTCTCTGCCACACTAGGTCTGCAGCCTCTGCCCTCAGTTGGTTGGCAAGCAGTCATCTCCCTTGGTGCTACACACCAAACCTCCTGCCCTAGTTCTAGGCCCTGGGTCTCCCTTCCCGCTAGGCTCTGAATTATCCGCTTCTCTAGGTGTGCAGTCCCTGCCCCTAGCCAGTTCGCAGCCCCCAGCCTCAGCCGGCGCCCAGTCGCCTATACTAGTGCTAGGCTTCAAGTACCCTGCTCAGCTAGGTTCGCAGCCTCCCGCCATACCTGGCTTGCAGTCCTCAGTCTTAGTAGTAGGTTCCAAGTCCCCTGCTCTGTCAGCCCCTGAGTTTCCTGCCCTGTTAGGCCCTCAGTCCCCCTGACCTGGGGGACTCACCATTCCCTGACCCAGGGGGCCTGCTGTCTCCAGTTCTGGGGGGCCCGCCCGCCTCTCTACCCCTCGCACCTTTGGAACCACCTGACCTCGTTTCTGGGGGCCAGCCGGCCCCTTTCTACAGATCCCTGATGAGCCTCGCCCAGGGGTCCCCACCTGCTCCACCATGGGAGCCACCAACCTCAGCCTCTGAGCTGCTAATTACAGTTGTGGCCGGCATACCACAATCCACCGCCTCCAGCTGTGGCCAGCCTCTGACTCTTTTTGCAGAGGGATCCGTGGAATAAGTTTTTTAAGTTTGTAATACAATGTAATATTATTAATCTACAATGTATGTTCTTAACCCTGGGCAACATGGGCCTGGGAGGCTTACAGGGATATTGGTATCCACAATTATCTATTGCAGGCTGCCATTGTAAACGTTTCTGGAACTTTCCAGCCCTTTCCAGCTTGTTTCATGCTTTAGGAATGTAATGCGATTGCATTCATTAGCATGTTTATTCCATATGTTTACACATCCCTTTACCTTTGCATGTAGTCTCCTCCTTCTGATTATCATGGTGTATATCAGGGATCATCAACTAGATTCAGCCGCGGGCTGATTTTTTTGAGCGGCTGGTCAGGGAGCCAGAACATAATTACAAATCATTTGTAGACTGCAATTTGACTGCAATAATCCCAAACAGATATAATATTTGACTAAAACATGATCATTTCAAACCTTGCTTACATTTGTATATGATCACGTCTCTTTATTATGTGTGGGAATACTTGGGAACAGATTTCCAAAATTAAAATCACTTGGAGCTGATTTCCTGGAGTTTTTAGTCTTTTATGTCCAACAATGAAAATTCAAAAAACCAAAATAATAATTTGCTCAGAACACTTGGGGGGCCAAATAAAACCACCCGCGGGCCGACCGCCAGTTGGGGAAGCCTGGTGTATATTATTGTGTATCTCTCTGCATGGATCCTAATGATTGTTTGCTCTGCCTTTTTTAGAACCACACACGTATACATTGTATATTACTGGGCCTCAACATCACAACACTATAGTGGACCGATCTAAGTAAATCAGCACATAAGTACATAGCGGGTGAGGGCTCAGAAGCCAACGGCTCAGACGAGTTCCAGCTAGACGTTTTTTCAGAACAGTTGAGCATTTCTAAATGTGGTTGTAGTACAATAATGATGATTGTGGGTGTATGTGTGTCTGTCTCCACAAAGGTGGATGCACGGAACATTGACGGCAGTACCCCTCTATGTGATGCCTGTGCGGCGGGGAGCCTGGAGTGTGTGAAACTACTCATACAGCATGGGGCTACGGTCAACCCTCCACTGTTTACCTTCTCACCCCTCCACGAGGCCTGCATGGGAGGTACATTTTGTTTTTGATTACAACAATGTTCATGTTGTGGGAGAGGGGGCCAGCAGTCTTGGGCACCACACACAGTATAAAGACACTCACACACTGGGATAATGTGGAGTTTTACTCTCCCTTAATAACCAAGTGTCTTAAACTATGACTGACGTGTGTGTTACAGGTAACTCCGATTGCGTTCAGCTCATGATAGACGTAGGAGCTCTGATGGAGGCCCATGACTGCCACTTTGGGACGCCGCTACATGTAGCGTGTGCCAGACAACACTTTGACTGTGCCAAGGTGCTCCTCAATGCAGGTGGGTGGACCCCATTGTCGTAACATTATTTCAACACTTTGTTTTGCTCCTGATATTTTAAATGCCATTAATGGGACTGTGCTCTCTCAAGTAAATAAATACCTAACCATAAAAACTAGGAGAAACTTGAGACTTCCATTTGAAAGCATTACACAAATGCAAACCACAACCTGACCCTTTGAAACAATGTTCTGTACTTTTTGATGCACGTTGTAATTCTAAGAATGTAAGTCTCAACCACTTCCCTTTAAAACCAAACCTTTGCATCTTCTCCAAGGGGCGAATGTAAATGCTGCCAAGCTCCATGAGACGGCACTCCATCATGCAGCCAAAGTAAAGAACGTGGATCTGATCGAGCTGCTGATTGAGTTCGGAGGAAACATATATGCCAGGGACAACCTGGGCAAAAAGCCCATCAACTACACTAGTCAAGGTTCTCCAACCAATATCTGCCTAGAGTTCTATGAAAGTAAGTATTTTATTCATACAACGTAGGTAGAACATTTTGAAACGTTTAGAGTAGATGCGATTAGCCCATGTTTGAAAATATGACCTTCAAAGAGTCGTATACACACCCTTTTCACAGTACTGAGCAGAGCTGAGCTGCATTACACTAGCCTTCCCACTGGGCACACGCTGGTTGAATCGACGTCGTTTACATGTCATTTCAATCAATCAATCAAATGTATTTAAAAAAACCTTTTTACATCAGATCAATCAAATGTATTTATAAAGCCCTTTTTTACATCAGATCAATCAAATGTATTTATAAAGCCCTTTTTACATCAGCAGATGTCACAAAGGGCTAATTACTTTGAACCAACATGGAGTAGATGTTGAATTGACCCAGTGTGTTGTTATGCATTCAGCATAGTTGCTTGAACCGTGCTGAAGAGGACAATGAGAATAGAAAATATTCTAGCCTCAAAGTACAGTTCAGTTTGGAACAATAATGTGAAAAGGTTAATGTAGTATTTTGGGGTGTTTAAGCCAATTATCTCAACTGACAGGTTTTTGCTCTTCCCCAGATACTCCCCTCAGTCTACAACAGATAAGCAGGGTAGCTCTGAGAACAGCACTGGGAAGAAGAGCCCTGGACGACGTATCTAAACTGGGCTTGCCCAATCGCATCATCTGTTACCTCTTATACCAGCCACCACCAGATTTGGACTTGGACTTTGATGACTTCTAACAAGCCCCATCCTTTTTAAGAGTCTATTTTGTCTTATGTCGAACGATTCCACCGCATAGGAATTAGCCTGGTGCCAGGTCTGTTTGTACTCTTGTCAATGCCAACACATTGTAATGCTGACATTTTTCAAGCCAATTGGCATAACAATGGCTGTTGACAAGGAGTTGGCATAATAGCACAAACAGACTGGCACTCAGGCTCGATAGGAATGCAGACAGATGTTGCTTATTTACAGAATGGCCAAGATGCAGGGTAATCTGGTCCCAGATCATTGTTTTGCGGTCTTGCCAATTCCTATGGTAATTGTCATGCTAAACACGCTTTGACAACGGCTATAGGAGTTGTCTATACAGCACAACTAGATCTGGGACCAGGCTAAAGGCAGGGGAGCCCAAATTCAACATTTGTCTGAATTAGGGTTGCAGTCAAACTACAATGAGAAGTAGGGATGTAAATGTAACTTACTGATCTGACCGGTGTCAGTTACCCAGCTAGCACATTTGGTTCTTTGGAAGTTGCGAGAATGTACGTTTTTGGTTTCCCATTGGTTCTGGGAACGAAGCCAGACATTTCCTGACCGGTAAAACGGAACGCTTTTAAGCATACTGAGAAGGGAAGTGAACATACAGTGAGAGACAAAAGTATTTGATCCCCTGCTGATTTTGTACGTTTGCCCACTGACAAAGAAATGATCAGTCTATAATTTTAATGGTAGGTTTATTTGAACAGTGAGAGACAGAATAACAACAAAAAAATCAGAAAAACGCATGTCAAAAATGTTATAAATTGATTTGCATTTTAATGAGGGAAATAAGTATTTGACCCCCTCTCAATCAGAAAGATTTCTGGCTCCCAGGTGTCTTTTATACAGGTAATGAGCTGAGATTAGGAGCACACTCTTAAAGGGAGTGCTCCTAACCTCAGCTTGTTACCTGTATGAAAGACATCTGTCCCCAGAAGCAATCAATCAATCAGATTCCAAACTCTCCACCATGGCCAAGACCAAGGAGCTCTCCAAGGATGTCAGGGACAAGATTGTAGACCTATACAAGGCTGGAATGGGCTACAAGACCATCGCCAAGCAGCTTGGTGAGAAGGTGACAACAGTTGGTGTGATTATTCGCAAATGGAAGAAACACAAAGAACTGTCAATCTCCCTCGGCCTGGGGCTCCATGCAAGATCTCACCTCGTGGAGTTGCAATGATCATGAGAAAGGTGAGGAATCAGCCCAGAACTACACGGGAGGATCTTGTCAATGATCTCAAGGCAGCTGGAACCATAGTCACCAAGAAAACAATTGGTAACACACTACGCCGTGAAGGACTGAAATCCTGCAGCGCCCGCAAGGGCCCCCTGCTCAAGAAAGCACATATACAGGGCCGTCTGAAATTTGCCAATTAACATCTGAATGATTCAGAGGAGAACTGGGTGAAAGTGTTGTGGTCAGATGAGACCAAAATCGAGCTCTTTGGCATCAACTCAACTCGCCGTGTTTGGAGGAGGAGGAATGCTGCCTATGACCCCAAGAACACCATCCCCACCATCAAACATGGAGGTGGAAACATTATGCTTTGGGGTGTTTTTCTGCTAAGGGGACAGGACAACTTCACCGCATCAAAGGGACGATGGACGGGGCCATGTTCCGTCAAATCTTGGGTGAGAACCTCCTTCCCTCAGCCAGGGCATTGAAAATGGGTCGTGGATGGGTATTCCAGCATGACAATGACCCAAAACACACGGCCAAGGCAACAAAGGAGTGGCTCAAGAAGAAGCGCATTAAGGTCCTGGAGTGGCCTAGCCAGTCTCCAGACCTTAATCCCATAGAAAATCTGTGGAGGGAGCTGAAGGTTCGAGTTGCCAAACGTCAGCCTCGAAACCTTAATGACTTGGAGAAGATGTTTCAATGGGTACGTTTACATGCACACTAATAATTTAATATTAAACTGATTATGGCAGAAGGCCGAGTATGGCATTAGTAATGTAAACACCATAATCTGTTTATCTTAATCGGCGTAAGTTCATAATTGAAGTAAGCATACGCCGATTAAAACCTGGTTTTCTAAGCAGTCTTTTGAATTATTAGGACACGTAAACAGCTTTATCGGCATTCCAGCAGTGTATTTGATCTGCGCATGTGCTAGCACCGGTAGCGCAAGCCTCCATCTTATGCGCAAGTGTATTCAGAAAAACTGTGTTTTTACACACAAACTTTATATGTCCGAACTCCGAATCAAATAGTCTTCGCAAAAATAACATGGTCGCTGTGGTAGAACGTTTATTTTGATTGGCGATTTTCTGCATATATCAAAAGTCTGATCAGTAGCATGATTTCAGATGTGTCCATGTAGACAGGATTATTAGGGAAATCATTGTTCTTGCAAATCATGCAAACTATTATATTAATCTGACTCCACAATAATCATATTATTGTGTGCATGTAACCGTGCTCAGTAAGACCTTTAATAACACTGCCAGCTTATTGTTTGTACTTTTTTTTTTACTCCAAGCACAGATGGGGCACATAAATTAATTTCCTTAGGCATTAATCATGCAAACACATAATTTGTTTTATTGTGACACGGCATCAGTGAGATTCGAACCTATAACGTTCTGTTTCCTAGCCGTGGAATTAGTCCACTGCGCCACAAAGATGGAGTTAGCATGCCATGTTTTTTTACTCTTGCAAAGCTGTTAATTAAAGTATTTTCAAACAGATGCCCTTTCAAAGGACAAGCACTCATTAAGATCCAGTGTGGCCAATTAGTGGGAGCGGCCAACATACCTGAACGCACTTAACAAGATAGAGAGAATTTTGTTGATGCTGAGAACGGAATGTATATTTTTTTAAATAACGTTCTCTGAAAGTTTTCTTGTGGTTTTTATGGAACGTTTTCTTTACATTCTCAGAACAATTTGAGAACATTACATTAAATAGAACCATGAGGAAACCTGTAGGAAAAGTTATGCTGACGTACTGAAATTCCCACAGAAGAATATTGTATGAAAAAAAAACATAGGACAACCACGCTCTCACCAAGCTCTTAAGTAACATATGGTTCTCAGAACGTTATGTGCTAGCTTGGAAGCGTTCAGGTAAGCATAGTCTCATCTTAACTTGGTCCCAGATCTATTTGTGCTGTGTTCTGTTAACTTCTGTCTAGGGTTGCAAAGCTACCGGTAATTTACCAAAGTTACAAGAATCTTTTGTAATTTTGGTAATTAACAGAATCTATATCATAACTTTGGAAAAAAAACAAAAACATCATATATAGTATTCATTTTTTATAACTGTGGCCATATTGTCCATGAGTTTCTAGTAGATAGACCATATGGTTTGAGAATATAGCCCAATGAATGAAAAAAAGCATCTAATCAACAATGGCAGTATTTTCAGTTAACTCTGCAACTCTCCCAACTATTTCCTTTTTTCACAATTGCCACCAGTTTGACGCCAAAACATTGACAACAAATACATTGACATAGTAAAATAAATACGTGTGTAAAAAATAAAGGATATTTCATGTGGAAACCCTCATTTAAACAATGGTATTCACTAAGTTGATGGTTTATATTTAGGATAATGCTTTACAGATTTGTCATTCTATTTGTTATTTTAAAATCATCAAATGTAATTATTTCATATATTTTACATGTGATAAGGCAACAGGGCTAGAAATAATTACAAATACCTGTGATCATCTGAAGTACCCAAAGGGCCGCTAGATGTCTTGCGATAGATTACATAAAATCCTTGAAAGATACGAACATTCTGGTTGTTTACTGGTACATTTAAAAGGTTTCCAGGAATCTACCCTCCCTTTGCAACTATTCTGCCAGACAGCACAAACAGATCTGGGACCAGGCTAGTCTCGTCCAACCTGAATTCTTAAATCTTCTAGCTAAGCTTTTAGGATTGTGTAATTATGTGTAAATATAGTTTTATTTTTTGAATAATGTGTATATAAATGATGTAAATAATACAAGTAATTTATTTGATTTGTGTAAATTCCATTAATACTGTATATGTATGTAGCCAAATGCAAGACTATTGAGTTTCTAAGTGTGAAATTGTCTTCTTCTGCATGGTCTCTGCATGGTTGGAGAGTTGAAAATGTGGGTGTTACGGGTGTCAAGTGCACGGGTGTCAAGTGCACCCCTTCAAATTAATATCTGCAGGTATTATCATATTCAATCATGTTAATACTTTTTACCCTTCAATTGTTGCTTTACTGAAGTTACATTTTAAATAATATGTTAAAGGTTGGAAAATGTATCCGAACACCAAGAAAAAGTGCCATATTCAATCATTTTTGAGGAAGAAAAATTCAGAACTACTGTGTGGTTAGAAATGACACTTATCTGAATGACACTGTCACACAACGCTCTGTTTGAGAAGAATGAGGAAGGAACATCTTGTCTGATGGTATGGATGTGGCCATGGAAATAGCGGCTTACCATGGTTAGAACAGTTGCACAAGTAAGCATAGTTTAAAGGTCACTGTCAGCATCCGAGCATGCTGACACACACACAGACCGCTGTGATGCACGCACAAACACAGAAGTCTTTCAACAATTCAAACTTCAGATCCAAAGCTATTTATTTTTCAATTTCTGATTATCTTTAGTTACCAGTTAGCTTTTTTCCTTGCATCATCCTTCACTGATGTAATTTCACCATCCATACCACGTATTTCAGTGATACTCTCTCCTCTTTGCACACAGCACAACATGTGGTAGATATTTGTGTCTGTTCACACCTGCTCTAGAGTAGAGGGGGCGTTTCGTGGGACCTTCCTTGATTTGAGGGGTAAACATTTTTTATTTTTTTACAATTTGCATTTGTTTATACCGATCTAAAACAATGCATATATCCGTGATGGGTATATCTTTGGTTTGTCTCTATGATATTCAGAAGCTGAGCTAAGGAGTCAAAGAAATTGGACTTTGCTTGGGAAGTAATCTTATACAATGTGTGACTGTCGCTATCAATTGATCTATACACTTTCTGTAAAAGAGAATATGTATAATGAAATTGAGGGTTCATTTAAATTATAAAACTTATTTGGTAGCGGAATTGGGGAAATCGGGTCTAGACTTTCATATCCATTATTATAATCATTATCATTAAATAGCTTACCTAAAAGATGTAATGAGTCTTATTAAACTACGTAGAATTGCAGGTAATTAGCTTCAAAACAACCATTTTCCTAGGTATGTCGAGTTAAACAAAATAATACAAACGTGAAAAGGGGGGCCCTGCTCTAGAGAACCCACTTTTAAAACTTTACTAACTTGACACTTTCCCACCAATTGGATTGCGGTCCGATTCTCAACACTTCTCGCGAAGTGTGCACTCGCTTGTACACTCGCACCAATCCAATGCTTTGAAATGCATGATGGGAAACGAATGAGTCAAGTGCACATTTCTAGGTGAAGAGTTGAGAATGGGAAAGCAACCAAGCCTTCTCATCACAACAACATGCTCATTTCATCCTCTATCGCCATTGTCTCCACTGACACCCATCAGACAGTTGACAAATATTTACTTGGTCCACACTGCATATGCAAAAGGTGCACCAACTACACTGAACAAAAATATAAACGCAACATGTAAAGTGTTGTTTCATGAGCTGAAATAAAATAAATTTTCCATAAGCACAAAAACGCTTATTTCGATAAAATGTTGTGCATAAATGTGTTTACATTCCTGTTAGTGAGCATTTCTCCTTTGCCAAGATGATCCATCCACCTGACAGGTGTGGCATATCAAGAAGCTGATTAAAGAGCATGATCATTACATAGGGGCACCTTGTGCTAGGGACAATAAAAGGCCACTAATATGTGCAGTTTTGTCACAACACAATGCCACAGATGTCTCAGGTTTTGAGGGAGAGTGAAATTGACATGCTGACTGCAGGAATGTCCACCAGAGTTGTTGCCAGGGAATGTAATGTTAATTTCTCTACCATAAGCCGCCTCCAATCTCGTTTTAGAGAATTTGGCAGTACGTCCAACCGGCCTCACAACCGCAGACCACGTGTATGGTGTCGTGTGGGCGAGCGGTTTGCTGACGTCAACATTTTAAACAGAGTGCCCCCATGGTGGCGGGGATGGTTATGGTATGGGCAGGCGTAAGCTACGGACAACAAACACACTTGCATTTTATCGATGGAAATTTAAATGCACAGAAATACCGTGATGAGATCCTGAGGCCAATTGTGAGGCCCATTTTTTTTAAAAGGTATCTGTGACCAACAGATGCATATCTGTATTCCCAGTCATGTGAAATCCATAGATTAGGGCCTTATGAATGTATTTAAATTGACTGATTTTCTCATATGAACTGTAACTCAGTAAAATCTTTGAAATTGTTGCATGTTGCGTTTATAGTTTTGATATGTTACGTTTGGTATGGTTATTTAAGACAGATGGTTACTTGCAGGGTGGTTGGTCGGGCCGATAACGCGCATGTCTAGCAACCCAAAGGTTGCGAGTTCGAATCTCATCATGGACATCTTTAGCATTTTAGCCAATTAGCAACTTTTCATCTACTTACTACTTTTTAGCTACTTTGCAACTACTTAGCACGTTGGCTAACCCTTCCACTAACCCTTTTAGCTAATCCTTCCCCCAACCCTTTTAGCTAACTGTGCCCTTAACCCTTTAACTTAACTCCTAAACTTAATCCTAACCTTAACCCCTAGCCTAGCTAACATTAGCCAACTAGCTAATGTTAGCCACCTAGTTAGAATTTGTAACATATCATACATTTTGCAAAAATTCGTAACATATAATACGAATTGTAATTCGTAACATATCATCAACAAATTAATACATACCATACAAAACGTAACATATCATACTAAATGGAGTGTCTCGAATTTAGGTACAGAATAACACGAAATGCTCTGAGACCAGGTTGGCATGTAGGACTCAAGGTCTTGAGGTGGTCCATAGTTGACTAAAAGATGAACACCCTTAAAGTCTACCCCCATTCCCAGTGCTGAAGTAGCCATCACAACTCTGCGATTAGATTGCTCATCTTTCAAGGCTGTGATGATGCAGTTTTATGTGCTCGGGTGTCTCTGAGTGGTACATGTCGAAAAGCCTGTTTTCCAGTGTGTCCTCTGCTCCCGCTGGATACACCGATTTCTCCCCAAGGAAATGCAGAAAAACGTATGATGTACAGCAAAGACCGTCTTCAATTCTCTTGCAGTATATGACAGTCCTTGGGGTCTCAGGCCCCTTTGACTCCAACTCTGTGAGCAACCATGAAAACGTCTACAGGGTCAGACGACATCTTATTCACTGCCAGTCTGATGTTGTCCCAGTCAGGACTTTTCACTACCTCAACACATTGCTGCATGCCCAGGTGCTTCATTATATGCTCTTCCTTGTAGTCTTGAAAGCTGTAGCTACGATGGCCAATACCGGAACTGGAATGAGTGACCCCAGCTCGCCAACCATTCCACACCACTTCCGAAAAGCAGCCTCCTTCCCCTGTGCCTTACCTGCACCATCCAGTCCTGCTTCTTCTGGTCCAGCAGGGCCTTGGTTGGTTACTGCAGCAGTCCCTGTACGCATTTAGACCAGGCAACTGGAGGAGAAGAAGAGGACTTGTCATGTTCAGAGCATAGAAATGGGGGGTCATGAAGCTTGGTCTACATAAAATAAACAAATACATTCTAAATCCTGGCTAAGTGAGAATGGTGTATTTGACATGTGTAATGAATACATTGGAAATCTTATTCACCTGAGCTCTCACAATAAAAAAGGCCAAAAAGAAATATACAAATATACAGATAATACACAGATATACAACAACCAGCAATGAAATCGTAAAGCTTAAGAGGCGAGGCACCTACCCAGTCTATGACAATCTGTCTGATCTGGCCCACTGTTCCATTGGGGCCGGTTCCCATTGCAAGCTTATCCAACAAATCTGTAGCTAGGAAACGCATACACATAAACAAAATCATCAGCCCTCTCAAATAAATTGCCTTGAGAGATGGCAGCACTTCGGAAAGTGATGGTTAAGTTTGGGGTCAATTCCATTCAAATTCAGGAAGTAAACTGAAAATCCAATTAATTTTCTTGAAACTAAATGGAAATGAAATTAACTGGAATTGACCCCAACCCTGTTGAGGCTAGTAGAGTGAATACGGTAAAGGCCTACCTTCATGCAGTGGGATGCATGCATCCAGATCTCCGAATATGTGAGTTTGCTCTTCCTCAGTCCTAATGGAAAGCTTCGGCATGGGATCATGATATGCCTGTCAAACAAGAAGTCAAGATATAGGTCAGTCAGCTGTATGATATGAGGGTAACAGACATAATAATGCAGTCAAAATAATAATTGTATTCTTTGAAATTGCATTATTTCTCATTTGAGGTACAGACCTTCCGTGTCAGTTGTAGGTCTTCAATAAGGTCCTGCTATCCTCTGGATAGCTCATGAATAGCCTAGAGAGAGAAGGCAAACTTATGGTTCATAAGGCTTGAAGGCTCTGAATTCATAATTTATTACATATCATACAAAGAGTAAAGATATGATTGCAACACAGATACTAACAGCTGACAATGATATCATAACATTTTGTTAATATATTTTCATCACATCTTCCCTTAACATTCATCATGCTATAGTAAAGTCTGGTCCCAGATCTGTTTGTGCTGCATAGCCAGCTCCTATGGTCGTTGTCATGGCATGGAGTTGGCTATACAGCACAAACAGATCTAGGACCAGGCTAGCTAAAAGCCATTGAGCTCTAATAATAACTAATACATGTGCTACAGGTGTTGGGTTTATTTTTCCCTTCAATCTCTTTGATGGAGAAGATGCTCTGCTGGTGGACATCCTGTGTTTCAGACCACAGAATGCTGTTCCTGTGTTTGGGGGGCGTGGGGCCTTGCTGCAGGACTTCAGGGACGCATCCTGTAACTTGCTGTCACCCCGCAATGACATGTTCTGAGGACATACAGTGGGGAAAAAAAGTATTTAGTCAGCCACCAATTGTGCAAGTTCTCCCACTTAAAAATATGAGAGAGGCCTGTAATTTTCATCATAGGTACACGTCAACTATGACAGACAAAATGAGGAAAAAAATTCCAGAAAATCACATTGTAGGATTTTTAATGAATTTATTTGCAAATTATGGTGGAAAATAAGTATTTGGTCAATAACAAAAGTTTCTCAATACTTTGTTATATACCCTTTGTTGGCAATGACACAGGTCAAACGTTTTCTGTAAGTCTTCACAAGGTTATCACACACTGTTGCTGGTATTTGTAGCTCCTGAGTGGCGCAGTGGTCTAAGGCACTGCATCGCAGTGCTAACTGTGCTACTAGAGATCCTGGTTCGAATCCAGGCTCTGTCGCAGCCGGCCGCGACCGGGAGACTCATGGGCGGCGCACAATTGGCCCAGCGTCGTCCAGGGTAGGGGAGGGAATGGCCGGCAGGGATGTAGCTCAGTTGATAGAGCATGGCGTTTGCAACGCCAGGGTTGTGGGTTCGTTTCCCATGGGGGGCCAGTATAAAAAAAAAAAAATGTATTCACTAACTGTAAGTCGCTCTGGATAAGAGCGTCTGCTAAATGACTAAAATGTAAAATGTAATGTAAATGTATTTTGGCCCATTCCTCCATGCAGATCTCCTCTAGAGCAGTGATGTTTTGGGGCTGTCGCTGGGCAACACGGACTTTCAACTCCCTCCAAAGATTTTCTATGGGGTTGAGATCTGGAGACTGGCTAGGCCACTCCAGGACCTTGAAATGCTTCTTACGAAGCCACTCCTTCGTTGCCCGGGCGGTGTGTTTGGGATCATTGTCATGCTGAAAGACCCAGCCACGTTTCATCTTCAATGCCCTTGCTGATGGAAGGAGGTTTTCACTCAAAATCTCACGATACATGGCCCCATTCATTCTTTCCTTTACACGGATCAGTCGTCCTGGTCCCTTTTGCAGAAAAACAGCCCCAAAGCATGATGTTTCCACCCCCATGCTTCACAGTAGGTATGGTGTTCTTTGGATGCAACTCAGCATTCTTTGTCCTCCAAACACGACGAGTTGAGTTTTTACCAATAAGTTCTATTTTGGTTTCATCTGACCATATGACATTCTCCCAATCCTCTTCTGGATCATCCAAATGCACTCTAGCAAACTTCAGACGGGCCTGGACATGTACTGGCTTAAGCAGGGGGACACGTCTGGCACTGCAGGATTTGAGTCCCTGGCGGCGTAGTGTGTTACTGATGGTAGGCTTTGTTACTTTGGTCCCAGCTCTCTGCAGGTCATTCACTAGGTCCCCCCGTGTGGTTCTGGGATTTTTGCTCACCGTTCTTGTGATCATTTTGACCCCACGGGGTGAGATCTTGCGTGGAGCCCCAGATCGAGGGAGATTATCAGTGGTCTTGTATGTCTTCCATTTCCTAATAATTGCTCCCACAGTTGATTTCTTCAAACCAAGCTGCTTACCTATTGCAGATTCAGTCTTCCCAGCCTGGTGCAGGTCTACAATTTTGTTTCTGGTGTCCTTTGACAGCTCTTTGGTCTTGGCCATAGTGGAGTTTGGAGTGTGACTGTTTGAGGTTGTGGACAGGTGTCTTTTATACTGATGACAAGTTCAAACAGGTGCCATTAATACAGGTAACGAGTGGAGGACAGAGGAGCCTCTTAAAGAAGAAGTTACAGGTCTGTGAGAGCCAGAAATCTTGCTTGTTTGTAGGTGACCAAATACTTATTTTCCACCATAATTTGCAAATAAATTCATTAAAAATCCTACAATGTGATTTTCTGGAAAAAAACATCTAAATTTGTCTGTCATAGTTGACGTGTACCTATGATGAAAATTACAGGCCTCTCTCATATTTTTAAGTGGGAGAACTTGCACAATTGGTGGCTGACTAAATACTTTTTTTCCCCACTGTATGTCTCTAATATTTCCCATTGCTTTATTTAAATTCCCAATACCTTCCTAATCTTAATGTCCAACATGTATCCCCCATATAATCACATAGATTCCCTCTTTATCTACTATAATAGCATCCAATGCTATGTGATTACCACTTACATAGTCTAATGAGTAACATCTCAGACCCAGTTGCTTAAAAACCCATGATTGTTAAAAGATACAATGTTCAACTCCGACTTTGTCCTCCTAATATACCTGAGATAGATACACATTAGAACACTCTATTTCCACTTCTTGTTAAATCATTACATCCCTAAACTATTCATGCTTTAAGAATTCAACCAAAATCAGATCATATAAAAATAGCATAACCCCATGATAGTAACCAATTAAGTACTTGCCTATCAACATAGATATGTACCACTCTAAACATCCATATCAATATCACCCAATACTTCAAATGTATATAATGACTAATGTGCTAATACATTAACCCAATTAATCAACATAATCATGATTTCATTCACAATCCTCACCTTAACTTCCATGTTTCAAACAGTATGATTCAACAATGTCTACTCAAAATAAATCATATAAGTGACATTACCATAATGTATCACTGTTTTAACCCATAATATTTATATAAAACAGTTCTACACTAATACATACTGATGATTCACTTAAATCACTCATTCATGTTATAAATTATAACCAACCAAATTACTTAACCAAATTGAAAATGACAATTGTTATTGATTCACTTAAATCTTCTGGCGTCTCTTCATTATGTTCTTCAGACATCTTCACATTTCCAAAATGACTTGCCCATAACAATGTCACAACTACAATGTCTCATTCGAGTCACCACCAACTCCACAACCTCATTGTCTTGTCCATTTGCCAACCATTATGCCCACATCATTAAATATGTTGCATTTGAACATATATCTCTCCATTCTCACTTAATGGTGGACTGCTTTCCCACTCCTTCGAGATAAAAACATGAGAAAATCCTTTGATATCTTCGATTGGTTGTTGTAGACCAGTTACATTAGAAGTGGTATTTTACAAAAACGTCTTCAACGCCTCTGATATTCATCTTCAGCCGGTTCATAGTTTGTTACTTTTATTTATTTAGGTTCACACCATGCTAGTCCAAATTATCCCTGCTATGCATCAAGACACCATCTGTATTTACCTCACTAGAAAACAAACATAACAGTTTAATTGATTACAATTATAATCCAATAGATCCATACAATCATTGACCATATGACAAATTATTATGTTTTAACAATTATTCTTAATACCAATTTCTAATATACTTCCCAATTTCTGTTCACATCGCTCTGTGTAGCATCCTTCTTGCATCGCACCAATATGGATTCAAGATTCATTCTGTAATCCTCTACTGCCACACAGTCTCCCATGCACAGAAAATGCACAGATTCTCCTTTCATGTTGGCAGAGTTGCCGTCACCTTTTTGAAAGAAAGTCTGCAGAACATTGTTAGTTGAGACACAATATGCTACTTTACACTGTCTTCTTCTCAGTCATTAAAAGCCTCTATTAGGAAGTGCACATTCTTGCATCTTGTTATAGTCGCTAGTTTCCATAGACATGCCTCCACTACATTCTACCTTATACCACAAATACATTTTCACCTAAAACATTTAATCTAACCCATAACACATTAATTACTACTGCTCATATTCTTACTACAATATGCAAATGTGCCAATAAATCCTCTTACCATCATTACTACCCCCTTTTCTGAACACATGAGTCACAACGTGATTCATGCTTTCAAAAACAAAACACCAACATTGTTTATTAAACCATAATAAAAATGAAATTAAAATGACAACATTCGATAATACCTCAACTTACTTCTATCCCGTAAAGTAATCCAAGATTTGTACAATTGACTAGCAACAGGTATCCCTCATTCATGGAATAGCTCCCTCTCTCTTTTGTTATTTTATGGTTCGAATCACATATATTATTACCAAATTATAAATTATCCTCAACTCGATAAAATAAACTATTTTAAAGTCCTCATCTCATTGTCTTTAGAATTACCAGTGTGGGTGATCAATTCACACTAGAAAGTCAAAACAGAGTTCAGAGGTCATTAAAATCATTCAACGAAATGTTCCATCCTATAGTATACTAATCATTACCAAAATTCAAAACATTTCATAAATGTTACTTATCCCAAGTGTACATTAAGTTCTCATGACATTTATTCTCATAAGAAATCATGTATACCCAAAACTCAGTCAAAAAGAAAAAAACTTCATAAAATTCACTGTGTGTGTCACCTGTGACCTGTTGAAAAACCCCTAAAATCAAAATAACAACCCTTTATAAACATCATACTAGGTGTGTTGTGTTTTATTTGAAAAACCCAATTGAAAAACAACTAACAAAAATAGCCAGGCCTTAGTTAATTTGGTAGCTCCCTTTTACGACCTAATACTGCCTAACTTCACTAAACTGCTCCCCCTTTCTCCTGGAAGATAAATTATACATTTTGTTAACATTCAATTACAAACAGTAATCCAAAGACAGTAATTACACACAAAACATGATACAGATATACACAGTCCTATCTCATCAATAATCGTTTGTATCAATCTAATACCACATAACTACTCCATAAAAATATTATATAAAATCTCTCAAAAGATGAAAACCACTCAAATTTCACTTAGTATATAATGAGTATGTTTAATTGATTACCCTTCAGACCATATCCTCTTTAAATATCACAATGATTATTGAACCCCTTAATCTGCTCCTTGTGATCCCATATCAAATGATCATTATTGTTTACTTGATCAACAACATAGGAAATATCTGTTTCCCCTTCTATTGTTCCTGTCACCCCTGTAAATGTCATATTTCATTCATTAGCCAATACAATCACGTACTCCGTGTAAGTAAGACGTGATATTTTATTGTTTGATACGTTGTCTCCTACTCTCCCCTTAACATAATGCTATAGGAGACTTCCATCAATCCTGGGAAAAAAAAACTCCCACTCAGAAGACACTAGATAATACCACGTTTCATTAAGTTCACTACACCTTCTACTATAAACCTATAACCCCTTTCTAGTAATTTAATCATTGCAACCTGTTGCATTGATGTTTTAAAATATAAACCTATTGTTCAATAACTTCATAACTTACAAAAAAATTGTATTTAATCCATCATCCTAATAGTAACAACTATCTTCCATTGTTCAACATACCATAAACAGATTATTGTTTTTAGAATTAATGAACTGGCTGCATAACTCCTTGTTGTCTTAAACAAACTATAGAATTTAATAATAATAATTACCAATTATCAAATAGCGTTCCATATTGAACTATCTAGACATGTTCTTCATATCATCCCAATGCTTCCTACATATGTCAATATAGCCCTTACGAAATCATGTCATTAGTAAATTGTCTCCACAAATCAATACTACCTAATAACATATTTTCATTCACCGAAATATAAATAATTATTTTAATACCCGTCTATTAAACAATCCAATTCAACATCAATTCAACATGTCTCATCAAACAATACAATTCACAATTGTATTGAACCAACTTTTCTTTTTAAACACAGACAACCCTCTATAATCTCAATTATCCTCTATTGCTGACTTTCCATCTAACGTTCCTTTAACAGATGACAAATTATTTTGTAATTATAGTCAAAAGAAATAAAACATCTATTCACAGCTATGCAACTTTAATTACTATGTTATACTATGCTCTATGTGTTGGTAAAACAATCCCTTTCACATAATGTTATCAATTCACTTAGTAATCTAGGTCACCAGCATCAATGTAAAAGTTTTGCTTTCTGTCCCTACCTGGACTTGAACCAGGGACCCTCTACACATATCGAAAACATTCACCATCGAAACACCATTACCCGTCGCTCCACAAAATCTGCGATCCTTGCAAAGCAAGTTAAACAACTACTTCCACATCGCATAGCAAGTTACGTCACCACTATTAACGTCACTAGTTCGCACCACTAACTAGCTAGCCCTTTCACACCAAACATTCAACCCCCTATGACTTCCTTCTCCACAGCAACCACTGATCCCTGTACACCTAACATAACCCATAATGTCCCTTACAGCTTTCTCACGTTTCAGCGAGCCCCAAAGGTTATCACCCGCAGACAAAAACATGGACATTCTTCCATTTTTTACTAGTAGACAAAATAAAACACCCTCAAACAGTGTTCTACATTTACCTCTATCATAGGGTTTAAAAACTAACGTAACAACATTAACCATCCTAAATTGCTGTAGTAACGTCATGTTTGGTTCAGTTTATCTATTACGATAGTATGTTCATAATACTTCTGTATTGACCTCTACCAAAAGTTGCCATAGTCCTCAGTCAATGTTATATTTCCTTTTATTCTCCGAATTCCCCTGCTTCACTTCCCATGAAGATAAGACATTCGCTTCTCTGTGCGTCCTAAACTACATTCTATTTCCCCTGTAATCAAATAAGATCATAGCTACAGCTCTTATGAAACCACCACTCCTCCATTATCAGAATATATCAGATGTAGGTCACTGTCCTTTCTAAGTAGGCTACAAGTAACACCAAACACTTGCTGTAGTTTACCATCATATATTGAATTTATCCATATTATCAATATCCAATTTATTTATAGAGATTACGCCACCATTCTCAATCGTTTAATCTAGCAAACCCTTAGGCAACTCCCAAAAAGAATTAACTACCACGCAATCGTCTCTCTATACCTGTTAAATAAGTGAGTCTTTCTATTTAAACCACAACACGCTACAAATCTTCCATGCAACATCACCAAACCAAATACTTTGTAGTATCCGTGCAAGCAACACATACCATCAGTTGAATTACACTCATAAATACAGATTTTACTCTATGCCATTGAAATGACAAATAAATCATAATAGTTCAATGGAACCCTATATTGGCTTTGTACTATATTATACATTACGTCTATAACCACATTACTTATGGTCAGTTTATTCCTTAAACCTTATCTCTATTTTTATTTGTTTACATTTTTATTTTGTTTATTTTTTGTTCATTATTTTTATTTTTTATTTAAAAAATATATATATTTTTGATTTTTTTTAGTCATTTAGCAGACGCTCTTATCCAGAGCGACTTACAGTTAGTGAGTGCATACATTATTTTTTATTTTTTTCATACTGGCCCCCCATGGGAATCGAACCCACAACCCTGGCGTTGCAAACGCCATGCTCTACCAACTGAGCTACATCCCTGCCGGCCATTCCCTCCCCTACCCTGGACGACGCTGGGCAAATTGTGCGCCGCCCCATGGGTCTCCCGGTCGCGGCCAGCTACGACAGAGCCTGGATCACATGATCCAACAATGGTACAAACTTAGAAAACCCATATTAATTACTTTCCCACCCATGACGTACGTCTACGTTTGGGTGAGCAAGTTAATACATATATAACGTTAGAAACTTCTAGGTACTCACATCAAATAATCCCTTCGTGGTGTTTTTAACCAATTCTTAAATCGACACAAATCACTTCTTCAAACATTTTACCAGCGGAACCAAAAATAGACTGTAATTTCCCGGACACTGACTGCCCTGCCTGTACAGAAAATACAGACCTTTCCACTACTCTCTAAAATAACCTCACAATCTCCATACCACTCCTTGATATTCTATGAATTAATTATGTTATATATCGTAACTTCTTATCCAAATTTATATCAAATTATTATACCCATTTTTACAACTTATTATGCACCCCTCAGATTCAAATTATTTTCTGCTCTTTGTTCCTAAAATCGCCCATGTTGTCCCATTCAATTACTTAACTTTACATTACTTTTACAAAATACTTATTCTAACTGCGGATTTGCCTGTAATAATTTTGTCATTTCCTGTCTCTCACGTCGAGTTAATTGAAGCTCTGCTTTACTCTTAATGGTGACTGTTTTTCCAGATATTGGTCTACTAAGCTGGCCATTCACTATTACTATTAGTTCATGCAATTATTAGTAATTAAATACTTACATTAAAATCCCCATCCTGATCTGTATTAAAATGTAGTTCCTATTTTGTCGTTTTGGTGCTATGATTCAATATGTTACATTGCATTGGCTCCATCTCCTGGCCGTTTTGAGTAATTCATGATATCTCTTAAACATGAATGGCCTCAAACCATATCCTATATAATGTTTTTTAAACATTCATGGCCTCAAACCATAATGATAAAGGGCTCTAACATTTATCCCTAAGTCTGCTGAGGACTTGAACCTCACAACTTTTAACCTTTTTAGTATTGTCTTTTTACTAAGGACTGTAATGTTCAACCAAAGAATTTTTACCTTCAACCGTAGGCCTCGAACCTACACCAAAATACCTTATAGGGCCTTTATAACCTTCTACCAAAGATTCACACCTCTTCATCATGGCCTCAAACCATATCCTTGATTCATGGCCTCAAACCATATCTCTTTCGACACAGGACTCAAACTTATGTACCAAAATATCTTATTCTATTTCATAATGTCGTACACTGTATAATCTCGTCATGTTGAGGACTCGAACCTCTGACCTATGTTATAGTAGTACACATTAAAAGACCCTACGCCCACTATTGTTACACCCATTCTCCTTATTCTGTTTTTTTTTGTCATTACTCTGACCTAACCCTTCTTAGAATCATAGCACACTGTTATTGTCTAATTTGATAATTTTCCTTACATCCCACTAAATAACTCAATACCACTCATCGTCCCCCTTTTAAAATATAGAATTTTAAAAGTCTGTTACAGCTAAGCCTTACCACAGATAAGCAGAATTTGACATAATCAAAAAAATGAAAGTCTGCTTACCTGTTAGTTAGGCTGTAAACTGCATCCTGTTCGTTTAGACGCCAATCTGTTATGATGAGTTTCTAGGATATCAAGTGATTACGAATGTAAGGATATACTTAGACACTTTTGATGAGGAGTTCATATAAGATATTTAATATGTACCATGGTTAGTTATAACAGAAGGACAGAGCTTTGCCTCTATCATCTCCCTCACTCCATAACAAAGATCCACTCTCTCTATATATACACTCTGTTACAAGTCTCTCCACGAACATCTGGTAATCATCATGGGCACTCCCATTCTTTGATGTTATTACTCTTTACCCCAAGTCAGTAAATCCTGTCCATCAATCACGCTATCATAAACATCAGTAATCTCCTTTGACATAACAGAATGTAGACTCCGTGGCACCAAGCCACTTATCTAGTAACTCTAACCTGGTCCCCACAATACTATGACATGACATCATTACAGTAATTTATAATGACATAGGGCAAAACTACGTTTTGACATTAATTTCGTAGCACCCTCTTGAATTGCCCCGTTTTTCTCTACATTGTTGTACAGCTGTGAGTGAACACCCTATAAAATGCAAATAATGTTGGCTATCGTTAGCTACAAAGCCGCCCCCCAAAAAAACAACCCGATAGCAACAATTATAATAATTTTTGTCCATACATATACTACTTTGGTAGCTAATGTTAACGCTTAATTTGTAGCCAAATGGCTAGCTAGTTAATGTTAACTAACTAGCTACCATTACCTAGAACAATTAGCTACCTAGCTAGCTAACTAGGACTGTCCAAACTAACGTTAACGTTAGCTAGACGACTGATGCTATTTATGTAGTTAGCATGATGTACCTAACCTTACTTGTGCTTTCTAACGTTAGTATAGTAGTTTGTTAGCTACATTCAGTGACAATAGTCAATAGTAATAAGATAAATAATTACCTTCATCCTTCTAGTTAGCTAACGTTAGTGGCAGCTAACGCTTACTGTTAGCTAGCCAGGCTAACCTTTTTACAAATACAAAATATACATGCAACACACAATGAAATATATACAAAATTATATGATTTTACGATTATAATAGGTTTTCAAGAGATTATTTTGGCAAATTTGTGGAAAGGTTTGTGGAAACTTTCAACGAGCTAACGCTAGTAAACCAACAGTCGAATAGTTCTGGGGCCTTTTCAGTGTTCGCGTGCTTGCTTTGATCCAGGTAGTTTCGCGCACTTGATCCTAGTCCAGTCTCCCCATTTTTTGATGGACATTTCTCCCTCTATCAGCATAGGAATAGCGGACCCAACCATCTCTGATAAAACAATTTCCAGCAGATTGTCTTAATGTACTATTTTATTTATATGCTTGATTTATTTTAAGCAATTGGCATATGTCTCAGCATTATATGATTGAGATTTGCATGTTAATTAAAAAAGTGTAGATGAGTGAGATGTGCAACTGGTGGGATATGAACCGTGGTCTCCCACTTATCCAAAGATTCGATGTGGAATTGCATTTTTATGAGACGCCATTTGGATGGATGATCCAAGTCATTGCACAATTATAGGCATAAGCTTGATAGTGTTTTCCACCATATTCAATAACTTTGTCACAAATCCATGAAGGGAAGTGAACAAATGCACACTTCAGGAGAAGGGACAGATTAATGGGACAAAGGCAGAGGTATTTTGGAGTTGACCCAGACTCATGACTATCAAATTTCATGAAGGGTTCTTTAAAAAGTGCCAGGGTTTTAATACTGTAGCAAGTGTACTTTGTCATCTTGGATATGATGCCACTAATTATTTCTCTCTCTCGTAACTATTACTTAAGGGACAGGTGTGCTCGAGCCCACCTGGTTGTGTCTGATTCACCAATTCCCTCCCTTCCTGTGACCTGACTTCAACTGTATCCACACAGCATCTCCTGCCCTGTCGGAATCATTGAGAGCATCTTGATCACCGCTTGGTAAGGCAACTGCTTGCATCCGATCATAAGGCGCTACAGAGGGTAGTGCGTACGGCCCAGTACATCACTGGGGTTGAGCTCCCTGTCATCCAGGACCTCTAAACCAGGCGGTGTCTGAGGAAGGCCCTAAAAATGGTTAAAGACTCCTGCCACCCAAGTCACAGTCTGTTCTCTCTGCTACCACACGGCAAGCGGTACCGGAGCGCCAAGTCTGGGACTAAAAGGCTCCTGAACAGCTTCTACCCCAAAACCATAAGACTGCTGAACAATTAATCAAATGTGCATTGTACTTCAATCACCTAACCAAACCTACATGTACATATTACCTCAATCAATCAACCCAACTACCTCGTACCCCAGTACACTAACTCAGTACCGGTACTCCTTGTATATAGCCTGTTTATACAACGGGTGGGTCTAATCCTGAATGCTGATTGGTTAAAACCGCATTCCAGCCGGTGTCTATTCCACAAGTTACCACCGGCTAAATCTATGACGTTAAAATGCCTATTTACTCTGTTCCATCTGACTGCGCAATCCACTGTCTCATCAACCCAGCCAGGCACTTTATAAATTTGATCTCCACTATAAAAAGCATCTAGACATTGGGAATATGGCAGAATACAAACAGTGTAGCTACTCACTCCGCAAGGCAATTCAACTGGCAAAACATCAGTATAGAGACAAAGTGGAGTCGCAATTCAACGGCTCAGACACAAGACGTTTATGGCAGGGTCTACAGACAATCACGGACTACAAAAGGAAAACCAGCCAAGTCGCCGACACCGACGTCTCACTTCCAGACAAGCTATACACCTTCTTCGCCCGCTTTGAGCATAACACAGTGCCACCGACGAGGCCCACTACCAAGGACTGTGGCCTCTCCTTCTCCGTGGTCGACGTGAGTAAGACATTTAAGCATGTTAACCCCCGCAAGGCTGCCGGCCCAGACGGCATCCCTAGCCGCGTCCTCAGAGCATGCGCAGACCAGCTGGCTAGTGTGTTTATGGACATATTCAATCTCTCCCTTTCCCAGTCTGCTGTTCCCACATGCTTCAAGATGGCCACCATTGTTCCTGTACCCAAGAAAGCAAAGGTAATTGCACTAAATGACTATCGCTCCGTAGCACTCAACTCTGTCATCATGAAGTGCTTTGAGAGACTAGTCAAGGATCATATCACCTCTACCTTACCTGTCACCCTAGACACACTTCAATTTGCTTACCACCCCAACAGATCCACAGATGATGCAATCACCATCACACTGCACACTGCCCTATCCCATCTGGACAAGAGGAATACCTATGTAAAAATGCTGTTCATTGACTATAGCTCAGCATTGAACACCATAGTACCCTCCAAGCTCATCATTAAGCTCGAAGCCCTGGGTCTGAACCGCGCCCTGTGCAACTGGGTCCTGGACTTCCTGACGGGCCGCCCCCAGGTGGTGAAGGTAGGAAACAACATCTCCACTTCGCTGATCCTCAACACTGGGGCCCCACAAGGGTGCGTGCTCAGCCCCCTCCTGTACTCCCTGTTCACCCATGACTGCGTGGCCAAGCACGCCTCCAACTCAATCATCAAGTTTGCAGACAACACAACAGTAGTAGGCTTGATTACCAACAATGACGAGACCGCCTACAGGGAGGAGGTGAGGGCTCTGGGAGTGTGGTGCCAGGAAAATAACCTCTCACTCAATGTCAACAAAACAAAGGAGATGATCATGGACTTCAGGAAACAGCAGAGGGTGCACCCCCCTATCCACATTGACGGGATCGCAGTGGAGAAGGTGGAAAGCTTCAAGTTCCTTGGTGTACACATCACTGACCAACTGAAATGGTCCACCCATGCAGACAGTGTGGTGAAGAAGGCGCAACAGAGCCTCTTCAACCTCAGGAGGCTGAAGCAATTTGGCTTGGCACCTAAAACCCTCACAAACTTTTACAGATGCACAATTGAGAGCATCCTGTCGGGCTGTATCACCGCCTGGTACGGCAACTGCACCGCCCGCAACCGCAGGGCTCTCCAGAGGGTGGTGCGGTCTGCCGAACGCATTACCAGAGGCAAACTACCCACCCTCCAAGACACCTACAGCACCCGATGTCACAGGAAGGTCAAAAAGATCATCAAGGACATCAACCACACGAGCCACTGCCTGTTCACCCCGCTATCATCCAGAAGGCAAGGTCAGTACAGGTGCATCAAAGCTGGGACCAAGATAATGAAAAACAGCTTCTACTCAAGGCCATCAGACTGTTAAATAGCCATCACTAGCACATTAGAGGCTGCTGCTGCCTATTGAAATCACTGGCCACTTTAAGAAATTGAACACTAGTCACTTTAATAATGTTTACATATCTTGCACTACTCATCTCATATGTTTATACTGTATTCTATAATATTCTACTGTATCTTAGTCCATGCCGCTCTGTCATTGCTTGTCCATATATGTATTCTTAAATTCCATTCCTTACTACATTTGTGTTTATTGGGTATATGTTGTGAAATTGTTAGATATTACTTGTTAGATATTACTGCACTGTCGGAGCTAGAAGCACAAGCATTTCGCTACACCCGCAATAACATCTGCTAAACACGTGTTTGTGACAAAAATAATTTTATTTGATTTGATTAGACATTATCTCACATTTCTTTTAGACTAACATTTATTTTACAACAGCAGAGATTTGTATAAACCTTGCTGTCTGTCTCTCCGACATTTGCAACATTGTTTCGATATTCAAATTCGATCTCCAGCTGTTCCATAGTAATGAACTTGTTGGGAGTCGGGATGAGACAGGCAGGCAGCGTTTCTCAGCCAGTCGAAATCATGAATCAGCTGGCATTATTTTTATGGATATATACAAAGAAATGTCAATTGAAAAAAGGTGCAGCTAGTTTGCAGTCTTTCCAGCTTCCGTTTGAAGTGATTGTGTTAGCTGTGTTGTTTGCTAGCTCTTCTGAACAATAGGGTCCTGATGAGTGAGCACATTTTCTTTGCCAGGCGAAATTGCGCCTCATTAGCTTATTGTTATGGATGTATCCAAATAAATGTCACTAGAAAACAGCTTGAACAAATGCAAATGCGGCTACTTTGCTGTTATTCTGGCTGCACTTTTTGACGTGACTGTAAGTTAGCCGTAGTTGGTTAGCTAGCAAGCAAGCGATAAGAACGTTGCCAGCCAGTATGACAATGGAACATTTAGAACGAACGATTGGGTCACGTCCATAGATACAGAACAAAAAGACTGAACGACTGGGTCGCGTCTCTTGCAACCGAACCGATAGAACGCTAGATTTGTGTCAGGACTATATCTTGTGGAAGGATGAAATAGTATGAATAAATTCATAAAAATAAACGTTTTTAATGAAAATATGTCTGAGACAAAATGAATCACATGTTAACATTAACAGATGTCTAATGTATGTCAGACTTCATTTGAAAGTTCAGGCTCTAAAGTAAGACACTACAAAATAAGGTCCACTGTTTCAATGTGAACGCTTCAATGTTTTTAAATACTATCAAGTTACTGTAGGCCATTTACCTCTGCTCTGTGACACTTCCAGGTGAGCTTGTTGGAGAAACTTCTGTGAGACAAAATGTATCACATGTTAACAATAGCAGACGTCTAATGTATGTCACGCTTCATTTGAAAGGCCCAATCCCAAATCAACCCCTAGACCCCTCAAACTCAACTCTGGACCTCGAAGCCAGTTCCACTGCATTTTTTTTCATTGTCCCCCTCTAATCAGGGACTGATTTAGACCTGGGAAACCAGGTGTGTACAATTAATTATCAGGTAGAGCAGAAAACCAGCAGGCTCTGACCCTCGTAAGGTAAGAGTTGAATACCCCTGCCCTAGACCCTACTCCCTATGCAATTGAGGAGATTTGACAGGTGTAAGCTATTTGGTAATAATTCCAATTAGCCTTCTCATAGGCTAGGTGTTAGTTTCACCATATTGTTTAGACCCATCAAATCATCTCAGATATCCACGAGTGCATAGGGGTCCATTTGGGATTGGGCCTATGATAACGAAATAAGGTCCATTGTTTCGATGTGAATGCTTCAACGCTATCAAGTTACTGTAAGCCATTTACCTTAGAGGTTGAGTAGGTGTTCACAAGTGGTGGTGTCCCACAATTGCTCCATCTGAAAAAAATGAAAAACGGTAGCCAAGAGATTAGATAAGCGGACCAGTAGCTTTAGGAGAAATCAATTTTCGTGAACGGGGTGGTGTACCTAATAAGCTGTCCGGTGAGTGTTCATTGTAGTAACCTGCTCACCTTTAACTAAATAGTAGACTTCTGGACAAAATGTAGCTGCTAATGACACAAAGAATCAGAAACCCATTAATAACTTTGTAAATGTATTGTTTTCTCATGCGCTTATCAACTCTGTGGTGGCCTTCTGCTAAACTGCTTCAAATACAAGGTAGTGAATTACAGTGACTATAAGATAACTCACATGGTGCAGGTGGGGAAACTGTCCAGGCAAGCTAAAAGTAAAACAGAAAGTGATTGTTAAAATAATAAATGTCTATATAAATGCAACTTTTTTTATTCAATTGTGACCAATTTAATTAATGACTAATGTATTTCAAACATCTCTTTACTATTTAATTGCAATCCCTTCCTTATTTACATGACAGGTCATGTGACTTGATTATCATCATCCGGTACTAGCCAAATAGCCTAGTCATTCAACAAATCAAATCTACCGCCATCCGTTTCAAAATACTCAAAAATTATAACCCAATTTATGATCTAACAAGAGGGTTATCAGACCTAATTTGTCACTCTCCATGGAAACAAGTTTTTTGAAATTGTTTTTTTGGTCAGACCTAGCTAGCAGCCAATGCAGCTGAAGTCCATGCTAGCTAACTTACGCATTCACAACACGTTCAAAAATAACTATACATGTTCATATAAACACGTGTGTAGTTTTAGTATGTTTCTCTGACTCCTTACCTGTAAAAATTGTAATATTAGCAGTACTTGAAACAAGCTAAACTGCCTGGCAGCCATTTCCCCAACTGGCAACAGTTACTATGGTGACCAAGGTGTCACATGACCGTTTGTCTTGTAAATAAATTGTAAAGGAGCATTCAAAACATGTTTTTTCATGGGGAATAAAAAACGACTTAGCTATTTACAAAATTATGTGCACTCATCTCCACACACACTTTATCTACTCTTTCAGCTGTTTGATCCAACGTCCCTTATTTATGCAATGTTCCCAGAACTTTTTTTCTTACAACAACCAAAGGTAACCACAGGAGAACGTTACGTAACAGTTCCTATTCACCAAAAAAACTACTTTCCCACAATGTTCACAGAACGTTCTGTGAAATAAATGTTTCTAAGAACCAAACCTTTTAGGGAACGTTACAGGAACGTTATGTGCTAGCTGGGAAAGGAATGCAATGTAAGAGGACTCCCGTGGTAATTACATATTTGCAGAAATCCATTCAGGTGTATTTTGTGGCTTTTGGCAAATATTTTCTAATGATCTAAAGACATGCTGTAGCTACACACAGCAGTTCAAAGTGAATGTTGGCAGTCCTGTGGCAAATGGTGTATTTATATATAGGCCTACTCAGGGTTGCCAGGTGTAGCAAACATTTCTAGACCAATTACTTTAGGCCACATTTTATTTTCTGCAGCAAGAGAGGAGTTGCCACATTTATCCAATAAACCCCTTTTCAATAAACGTTATCGAGCGAACATCGACGTAATTTCTAATGACGTAAGAAGCTATTTTCCATCAAATATTAATTATTGCGAACTTAGCGTGACATTGAAGGAATTTGAATATGTCCCAAAATAAAAGATAATGGATGTCGATTGACCTTGTTTGACTGCTTGTAAATAAATCCTGTTTGGTACATTTGCATAACTATAAATAAATCCGACAGGATAGTTTGAGTGATGAAAGTTGGACAGAGTATCTTGAAATGTTTACGCAAGAAACACTTGGACGAACTTCAAAAAACAAATGTTAGCAATTACTATGTGCCAAATGTTAAGACTACAAGCCATTATAAATGGCCTATTTCTGAGATTGACTTGTCATTTCAATAGGCTTAGGCTGACTAAAATCTGGGTTTATGATTGTAATTCAACTTTGACATGGTTTGCTGAGCTAGATGCAGTTTACTTTAAACCACCTCCAAGCGAATTTATCTAAAGCGCTCTAGTGCGCCTGAAGTCGTTTTCCACTGCTTTGTTGTTGTTATTTCTTGATGCGCGTCAGTTCTAGCACATTAATGTGTTATGGAAAAAGGGTTGGACATTGATGTTGTCGTATCGGGTGAATGGTGGCAATTATTGCTGTCAACAAAGAGTCCGCTTATGCTGCACAATGATTAGAGGCTTTTATTAATATCACAAGGTTACAGCATAAGTTACAGACCCGCGGTGTCCGGAGAACGGCGTCCCAGATTGTACTGGCCGTTCTGCCCTTTCTGTAGTCTAGCCCCTATTTATAAACAATGCAAAAAGATGCTCCCTCTTCTGGCCAATCACCAGTCTCCCCTGTCTACAACACACTTCATGTCTGTTGTATGTGACGTTACACTAAAACATTCCCTTTTGATACTAACATAAACAACATTCCATTTCTTCATGAAAAACATTTAACAAAGACATAATCTTCATATACGATATTCCCCCCTTCGAGACGAACTAAGTCTCGAAAACAAACAGAATAGGATTATGACCAGTAACAATTTATCTTATTGAGTATCTTTAACATTAAACCAAAAACCATTCTCCTCTAGAGTGTATATACCTTTCTATGAAATATGAATAACTGTTTATGAAGTATGAATACATTACTATGAAATATGAACAAATCTTTATGGAGTGTAAGAGCGAAAAACTGTCCGGCAGCCATCTTTTCAGATATCCATCCATCAATCAAGACAGTAAAATTCTCTCACGGTCCCTCTGCCCCAGGCAACCACCACGGTACTCTTGATAAACTCATAAACCATGTAAATGCATTTGAAACTATGATGCAATTAAATACACATGTAAACCCCTGCAAACAAAATCCTATCCAAAAACATCCACTCTAAGGCTGGTCAACCCATTGGACCCTAAAGTGGAACTCTCCCTGCCTAGCCTCTCTGTCCCTAAACATCACCGAAATAAACAAAAACATCTAAGATCCTCACATGTATTCAATAACATCAAATATCCTTCTACAAAAAGTAATCCCTAAGGCTATGACACAAATTATGTATTACACATGTCTATATTTCATTGCAGACACTGGAATGTAGTCCACTACACTTCATCTCCCCGTAGTCTCCTCTTCCAATGGACTGTTGATGATGGAATCGGCCACACCCTCCTTGTTTCATCTCCTCCAGTCATATTGTCCCTGTTTGAGTATTTCAATCTCCACATGTCCCCCAAATGCTTCTGGAAGAAAAGAAAAAACCAAACAGTATCTTTTGCAAAACAACACTTTCAAATTGACCATCAATATCAACTAATAATATAAAAATGATATATAAATGATGTATGAATCACATTAACCTCTTCCCCCCTTGATTCATAAATCATACTACAAATCACACTAATATTGGAAAAACAAATTGAAAAATGATCAAATAATCAAAAAGGATATTTATCCATCAGTAGTACACCCAGATCAGGAACAGTCAACACCGGCATCTGAGTGTTGTCTCCAGGCATCACTCTCCAACCTATCTCAATATCATAGCTTTCTCAAAGGTCAGTAACAAATTACAAACATCACACAGTGTTATCAAAGCTGCCATTAAATGTAACCCATCACTGCCCCTACTGGCCTACCTGATCTTGCAACCAAGTCTTCTCAGATCTCCCAAACGCATCCCTTATATTCTTCAACACCTCTATAACCCTAGTGATAATATCTGAACTATCTGGACTCAAAGTATACCTAATATTATCAATATGATCTTCCCAAATGTTACACCATACCATGGAAAAAGTCCCCCCTTCTCCCTTAGATTTATACTTCAATGATAGGCTTGAAGACTATGACATGTAGCCATGTCTCTTTTCATCCAATTTCAAACCTAGCTTCAGATTTCTGTGTCCGGTGCTACCCCTCTTATAATGGTAGAAACTTCATATGGAAGCTTCAACGTTGACATGTAACAACATCCTGTCCATCCAAAATGTAAGAATATATATGCTTTATCACCACAAACCCTCTAAATATCTCTAAAATTCCCCATAGTCACATTGTCAGGCAAAATCTAATCTTTTAACCATCAAAGTCCTGCTGTTCTTACTACCTGGTACATAAAAAGTAACATATTTCTCATTACTACCCTTAAGGTCATGCATACCCAAAGTTATCATATAACATCACAATCTGATATTCCCATAAACATACCCCTTACCTCATATGTTTTATTAGAACAAAAACAACTTTTAGCCCTCAATGGTTACACCTCAAATGCTTCAGGTTTAGCTGTTACCTGATTTTACTTTCCATCTAACAAATGCACACAAGTTAATTCACTTAACCCAATACCACCTAAACCTAGGCTTAAACAAATGTTTTGACAACGACATTATTTTATCTGTTACTGATTGTTGTTGCTACCACAGTCACGACAAAGCATAAGATTGACACATACTTGATAGAGGTCGAGCGACCGTCTCTAACATGTTTGACTGGAATTCTCAACAGACATGGACCCTCAAGATTCCTCACTGATCTTAGAGATTCCTACCTTCCCATCTCTAATTTTCACAACAGAAGAATCAAACTACATGCATATAGTTTCTCTCTTCCCTAACGAGCGGTACTGCAGATACCTCTCCTTGTCTGTCATTAAAATCAAAGACCTCATCCTGTACCTCCATGATAGTATCATTCACTATTTCAGATGAATCTATATTGTCTCTACCACTATCTGCTCTCCTATTTTAACCCTATTCGTACTATCCTTGACAGCACTCTCCAACCGTAACATAACCCCTGAGTCCTTTTCTCTCTCTGTCTTACTACTAACTTTGAAACTTATCTTACTGTCTTAGAGTTCCTTCAACCCTAGTTCTCCTAACTCATTTTAATCTAATCTTTTCTCTCATAACCTTTAAAAACTTTTTCCACTGATTTATTCACAAAATCCCTTTACCACCAAATTTTTAGAATATGTGATTGGGAAAGTCCCCACCTGCTTCTGACTTTTTTTACACACAGACTTGGCAAACGACTAAACACCTTTTAGCCTAGCCTGAAATCTCTTAGTGTAAGAATGTAACCCAGAATAACAGTCACCCCTTTTCACTTTATTTTTCAGACAGATTGTCTAATAGGCAGTCTAATAGATTATCATCCTTCCTATGATATGATCTTTTTAAGCCAATATGATTCCCAAAAACCCTACTTTTTAAAATCTTCTACCAGACAGCCGTTTAGTGTACATCTTATTGTACAATTCAATTTAAACAATGCATCTCTTCCCAACAATGCAATAGGTATATGCTCTAATATTAGTATCTCTATTTTAATTTCTCCTTGATTTTTTATAGCATAGCTCAATTGGTTCCTTAAGAGTAGCTGTTTTACTACCTCAAATCCCTATCCTAATTAGTTAATTTTACATAGTGATATGTTTAACCTCTTTAGGCTGAACACAGATAAGTTTTTCCACTATTCACCATCACTTCTAATGGTCGGTTGTTTTTACTTCAATTGTTGGATATTTTGTCTTCTTCTCTAATCGGTGCTATCAACTGGCACCCCCCTTTGTATCTTCTAGGCACTAACAGGTGATCTTCACTTGCTCCTTTATCTTCCTCTGTTGTTTTCTCCTGGCGCATTTCCATCACAGGTAAAGTGACCAACCTGTCCATAATTATAACAGTCTTCTGAAAGTTGCTGGAAGTGTAGCTGAAATCTTCCTCCTCCTTCTAAGCCTTCTCGTCCTCTTCCTCTCCAATTCTGTGTCTGTCCAGAAACTGGCTGTGGATATGGATCATTTGGTACCCCCCTTGGCTGGTACAATTGCATTTGATATTGTTCAGTTGAAGCTGTAACAGTGATTGTTGATTTGGTTCACTCTGATTCTTCATAACCAAAGCTTCTCTTCTCCACCAGTTGTATGATTGAGTTTTCTCAGAGTTTCTTCGTCCTGTTCTTTCTTGTTGACATATCAGGATTCTTCAACAGCTTATATTCTAAGTTCTGTCCTCGAAATATCATCTTCCATCATCTTCTTACTTTTCTTCTGTGCCAGTCCTTGTAGGACAAACTCCTTTTGAATACACAGCACCTTTAGTCCCCTCTTTATCGCTGTCTTCATCTGAACTCGAATCTCTTGTATCCTTCTTCCTTCAACTTCCATCAGAGATCAAATCTCTAGTATCCTTCTTCTTTCCTCTCTTGCCAACTTCCTTCTGATCACAGAGTCATATCCACCCATGACCTCTTCTCAATCACTCTCATCTTCATCATCCTCGTCCTCTTTAACCTCACTCTTCTCTTCCAGACATCTCATTTTCTTCCTTCTGGAGTTTTGGATTCACCTTTATCGTCGTTTCTGCTTGTCCTCTATCTATTATTCATCTTCATCTCTGATGCAACAATCACCCTCCTGGATGATCACCGGAAGCTGAGGATAAACATCCCTAATCTCTACTTCCCTTAGCCTTATCTCTATAGCTTTGTTTATGTTATCGCTGGAATCTTTTATCAGTTTTTGTTTGAGAATGAAGGGCAACTTTTGTTTCACTTGCCGGATAACCTCGCAATACTTTAGTTAAAGGGTCACTATTTTGTACTATATCAATCGGTGTAATCACCTTCATATAGCCTTGCTGTCCTTTCTCCCCATTGTAACTACTATTTTATATTCCTTTAATATGAATTATCTTGTTTTAGACTATATAGCCTATAGCTTCCCCCCTGTAATTATTTTTTAAATAAATCAATTAAAAATCATGAATAATTAAAACCAATTTTTATTCCTATATCCTATGTCACCAATTTATCAATTAGTGTTGGCTATCTTACCACAACCCATCAAATGCAAATGTAAGTTAGTCAACTTCAAAGCAATCCCAAAAACAAAGCCTGTAACCCTACCATTACTACAATTCCCATAAACCCCCTTGCTCTATAGGCACCTAATTTTCTTAAATTTACAGAATAATGTCAGTCCTTGATTCCCAACCCATCTGTAATTAACCCAAGTGATGCACATAGCCTCCAAAATGCAATTTTTAATGAAATAGTATTTGCCATGCCTATGTGAAATTGTCAAAACATCAAAGAAGATTTTGTAAGGGATGATTTTGTGAACTAGCCTGATATCTGATCCTCTGCCTGCGTCACACCTTGTCACGTGACGCACGTCAGCACTTCCTGTATCTCCTCTCTCCTCTTGCTTATCGTTCCTCTCATATGACAGAAGAACAAAGACACAGAATAACATTTTAGTAGTTAATGCAATCACTGAGTATTTCCAACCATTCAATATTCGTTCGTTCTACATTATTCACTCTAAGACTAAACTCAGAACTAAATAGATCGCTCAAAAACATTTTTATTTTATTTTAATCCGTCATTTAATTTAATTCATTATACTCCGTCAACATATCTCTCTCATTTATCAATTCAATAGGTCACAAAACAAGTTTCATCTTTAGCCAACCGCCGATGTAACAACTAGAATACTCGTGTCCAAATATCTCTTTGTCTGTGTGTTTCTCTGTCTCCCCCTGCAGCCCCCAACAGAAATATGACCCATTAGCAAAAACGTGTTGTAGTTTAGTACCGTAAACCAAAACGTGTCCTAATCTCGTGCCATAATCTCCCCCTTTCTGTAGTGTAGTGTCGCAAAATTAAACGCATGCGCAAATCCATTCAAAAATACTTTTTCACCGTGGAAGGGAGATTTTAGATCTCTCCCCCCAAACAGACGGTTAACAGTCCGGCTGTACCCCCGTTCTCCCTCATAGTCAAACAACATTTAACAGCGCTCACAAAACATATAACCTGACTTACACACACAGAGACAAGTTTAAGAGACTTTAATCCATCGCAATGGGGTCTCTAAGGATATCCGTTAGCATGTAGCACGCAACACAATTAGCATTTAGCATTAGCATTAGCATTAGCCGCTATGTACCATGTAGCATGAAACCCAATCCCATTTAGCATTAACATTAGCCTTAGCCTTTAGCTAACTGCGGCCTACCACACAAACAAACATCCTGCACTGCCCTATTTATTTTAACATATTTATCCTACCGTTTTTGCTACCGTGGATTAATGACCATTACACCGAGAAATCAAACCCAATCAAACCCCCCGTCGGACGAGAGTCGAGTCATAATCACAATCAGATAAATTCCCATCAAAACGAGTTTTCTTTAAAACCCACCGAATGCACATTCTATCGTGCACGCGGATTTGCCGGCCCATCATTTTCTAAATGGCCCCCCCGGGGTCTTAAGCGGTACAGTGCCCTAATAAATGCGCATATCTGTTTTAATTGTACACCTTCAATACTTAATTCCTACCGTTTTATGCTCTAAAATTCCAATTATCTGCCGTTTCCAATGGAATAACATTTTAGGCAGCCTCCTAGTCGACAGCAACAACGCCACCCGAGGCACGGTCGTATGGTACATCTCTCCAGTGTACACAAGTCGTATCCAATCTAACAAGCTCCCAAGCGGTAAGAAAAACTCACCCTTGTCTGGCCATGCTTCAAAGCGAGTTAGCCTGGCGGCTGAATGAAACAGAGGAGATTTGCAGACCAGCCCCACGTTGGGCGCCATTTGTCGTATCGGGTGAATGGTGGCAATTATTGCTGTCAACAAAGAGTCCGCTTATGCTGCACAATGATTAGAGGCTTTTATTAATATCACAAGGTTACAGCATAAGTTACAGACCCGCGGTGTCCGGAGAACGGCGTCCCAGATTGTACTGGCCGTTCTGCCCTTTCTGTAGTCTAGCCCCTATTTATAAACAATGCAAAAAGATGCTCCCTCTTCTGGCCAATCACCAGTCTCCCCTGTCTACAACACACTTCCTGTCTGTTGTATGTGACGTTACACTAAAACATTCCCTTTTGATACTAACATAAACAACATTCCATTTCTTCATGAAAAACATTTAACAAAGACATAATCTTCATATACGATAATGTCTCCATAATGACAATCTAAATAGCCTACCTTACAACTGGTAAAAGGTTGTCACGACGTGCACGCATGCTTCTGTCTCCTCTCACTCACGTGACTCAGCTGCCTGCTGCATCGCTCAGTCTCAACACACACACACACACACACACACACACACACACACACACACACACACACACACACACACACACACACACACACACACACACACACACACACACACACACACACACACACACCCACACCCCTCCGGGCCTACCCCTCCCAACAACTCACTCAGTAACAGCCTGCTCAATGCCTGATAGTCAGAAGCAGCAGGCCACGGTGAAATACTATATACAGTGCATTTGGAAATTATTCAGACCCCTTCACTTTTTCCAAATATTGTTACGTTACAGCCTTATTCTAAAATTGATTAAATTGTTTTTTTCCTCATCAATCTACACACAATACCCCATAATGACAATGCAAAAAAAGGTTTTTTGAATTTTCTGCATGTTTAAAAAAATAAATACATTAAATATCACATTTACATAAGTATTCAGACCCTTTACTCAGTACTTTGTTGAAGCACCTTTGGCAGCGATTACAGCCTTGAGTCTTTTTGGCTATGACGCTACAAGCTTGGCACACCTGTATTTGGGGAGTTTCTCCCATTCTTCTCTGCACAGCTATTTTCAGATCTCTCCAGAGGTGTTCGATCGGGTTCAAGTCCGGGCTCTAGCTGGGCCACTCAAGGACATTCAGAGACTTGTCCTGAAGCCAATACTGCCCTGTCTTGGCTGTGTGCTTAGGGTCATTGTTCTGTTGGAAGGTGAACCAGCGGCCAGCTCTAGGAAGAGTCTTGGTGGTTCCAAACTTCTTCCATTTAAGAATGATGGAGGCCACTGTGTTCTTGGGGACCTTCAATGCTGCAGACCTTTTTTGGTACCCTTCCCAGATCTGTGCCTCGACACAATCCTGTCTCGGAGCTCTACGGACAATTCCGTCGACCTCATGGCTTGGTTTTTCTCTGACATGCACTGTCAACTGTGGGACCTTATATACCTTATATAGACAGGTGTGTGCCTTTCCAAATCATGTCCAATCAATTGAATTTACCACAGGTGGACTTCAATCAAGTTGTAGAAACATCTCAATGATGATCAATCGAAACAGGATGCACCTGAGCTCAATTTCTAGTCTCATAGCAAAGGGTATGAATACTTATGTAAATAAGGTATTTCTGTTTTTAATTTTTTATAAATGAGCAAACATTTCTAAAAACCTGTTTTTGCTTTGTCATTATGGGGTATTGTGTGTAGATTGTTGAGGAAAATTTTAAATGTTATCCATTTTAGAATAAGGCTGTAAAAAGTAAAGAGGTCTGAATACTTTTCAAGAAAAATGCCAATGGCGGCCACAGTGCATTTTAGAAGTTCCCCAAAAACCTGAATGAATGCTTGAAATGAAATGCTTACTTACAGCCCTTAACCAACAATGCATTTATTTCTTAATAAAAAAGTAAAATAAAACAACAACAACAAAAAAGTGTTGAGAAAAAAAGAGCAGAAGTAAAATAAAATAACAGTAGGGAGGCTATATACAGGGGGGTACCGGTGCAGAGTCAATGTGCAGGGGCACTGGCTAGTTGAGGTAGTTGAGGTAATATGTACATGTGGGTAGAGTTAATGTACATGTGGGTAGAGTTAGTGACTATGCATAAATAATTAACAGAGTAGCAGCAGCGTAAAAAGTTGGGGTGGGGGTGCAAATAGTCCGGGTAGCCATGATTAGCTGTTCAGGAGTCTTATGGCTTGGGGGTAGAAGCTGTTGAGAAGCCTTTTGGACCTAGACTTGTCGCTCCGGTACCGCTTGCCATGCGGTAGCAGAGAGAACAGTCTATGACTAGGGTGGCTGGAGTCTTTGACAATTTTGAGGGCCTTCCTCTGACACCGCCTGGTATAGAGGTCCTGGATGGCAGGAAGCTTGGCCCCAGTGATGTACTGGGCCGTATGCACTACCCTCTGTAGTGCCTTGCGGTCGGAGTCCGAGCAGGTGCCATACCAGTCGGGATGCTCTCGATGGTGCAGCTGTATAACTTTTTGAGGATCTGAGGACCCATGCCAAATCTTTTCAGTCTCCTGAGGGGGAATAGGCTTTGTCGTGCCCTCTTCACGACTGTCTTGGTGTGTTTGGACCATGATAGTTTGTTGGTGATGTGGACACCAAGGAACTTGAAGCTCTCAACCTGCTCCACTACAGCCCCGTCGATGAGAATGGGGGCGTGCTCAGTCCTCTTTTTTTTCGTGTAGTCCTGATATAGAAATTAAATATATACATGTTAAAAGATAATGACTAAATGTTCCACCCTTAAATATAATTGTGAAATGTTTTTATTTTAATTATGATGCACTAATTAACCAATATTGCATAATGTGAAAACGCAAAATGTTCTTCATTATAGGCTTAGACTGTTGTCTCCAGAAAGTGGGTAAACAGGTTAGGTACCATTGCTAAAGAGTAACGGTTGCGGTTTCGATCATGGGGTTAGAACATAACTGTTTTGGGGAATGAGGAAGTCTAGTCTGAGAAATCGAGAGCGAAATTGTTGTTGTTATGTTGTAATATTGTGAAACTAAGTCAGGCAGTGTCTCTCGGGACAAAGAATGTGTGTGTGTATATAATGGTGTTCCTCGTTGTGAGGCCCCAGAATTCTCAATGAATAAAGACCTGACTATGCAGACTGGGACTCTGTCGTTTCTTGATCCAAAAGCATTACAACCTTTTGGGAGACGCACAGAGACACTGAAATAGTTGAGTAAATAATTCTCGTAACAAGTCCACAATCATCTCCTTTGTCTTGGTCACGTTCAGGGAGAGGTTGTTATCCTGGCACCACACGGCCAGGTCTCTGACCTCCTCCCTATAGGCTGTCTCATCGTTGTCGGTGATCAGGCCTACCATTGTTGTGTCGTCGGCAAACTTAATGATGGTGTTGGAGTTGTGCCTGGCCATGCAGTCATGGGTGAACAGGGAGTACAGGAGGGGACTGATCACGCACCCCTGAGGGGCCCCCGTGTTGAGGATCAGCGTGGCAGATGTGTTGTTACCTACCCTTACCACCTGGAGGCGGCCCGTCAGGAAGTCCAGGATCCAGTTGCAGAGGGAGGTGTTTAGTCCCAGGGTCCTTAGCTTAGTGATGAGCTTTGAGGGCACTATGGTGTTGAACGATGAGCTGTAGTCAATGAATAGCATTCTCACGTAGGTGTTCCTCTTGTCCAGGTGGGACAGGGCAGTGTGGAGTGCAATAGAGATTGCATCATCTGTGGATCTGTTGGGGCGGTATGCAAATTGGAGTGGGTCTAGGGTTTCTGGAATAATGGTGTTGATGTGAGCCATGACCAGCCTTGCAAAGCACTTCATGGCTACAGACGTCAGTGCTACGGGTCGGTAGTCATTTAGGCAGGTTATCTTAGTGTCCTTGCGCACGGGGACTATGGTGGTCTGCTTGAAACATGTTAGTATTACAGACTTAGTCAGGGACATGTTGAAAATGTCGTTGAAGACACTTGCCAGTTGGTCAGCACATGCTCAGAGTACACGTCCTGGTAATCCTTCTGGCCCTGCGGCCTTGTGAATGTTGACCTGCTTAAAAGTCATACTCACATCGGCTACGGAGAGCGTGATCACACAGTCATCCGGAACAGCTGGTGCTCTCATGCATGCTTCAGTGTTGCTTGCCTCGAAGCGAGCATAGAAGTGGTTTAGCTCGTCTGGTAGGCTTGTGTCGCTGGGCAGCTCGCAGCTGTGCATCCCTTTGTAGTCTATAATAGTTTTCAAGCCCTGCCACATCCGACGAGCGTCAGAGCCGGTGTAGTAGGATTCAATCTTAGTCCTGTATTGACTCTTTGCCTGTTTGATGGTTCGTTGGAAGGCATAGCGGGATGTCTTATAAGCGTCCGGGTTAGAGTCCCGCTCCTTGAAAGCGGCAGCTCTACCCTTTAGCTCAGTGCGGATGTTGCCTGTAATCCATGGCTTCTGGTTGGGGTATGTACGTACGGTCACTGTGGGGACGACATCATCGATGCACTTATTGATGAAGCCAGTGACTGATGTGGTGTACTCCTCAATGCTATCTGAAGAATCCCGGAACATGTTCCAGTCTGTACTAGCAAAACAGTCCTGTAGCTTAGCATCTGCGTCATCTGACCACTTTTTTATTAACTGTGTCACTGGTGCTTCCTGCTTTAGTTTTTGCTTATAAGCAGGAATCAGGATGATAGAGTTATGGTCAGATTTGCCAAATGGAGGGTGAGGGAGAGCTTTGTATGCGTCTCTGTGTGTGGAGTAAAGGTGGTCTAGAGTTTTTTTTCCTCTGGTTGCACATTTAACATGCTGGTAGAAATTAGGTAGAACGGATTTAAGTTTCCCTGCTTTAAAGTCCCCGGCCACTAGGAGCGCTGCCTCTGGATAAGCGTTTTCCTGTTTAGTTATGGCCTTATACAGCTCATTTAGTGCAATCTTAATGCCAGCATTGGTTTGTGGTGGTAAATAGACAGCTATGAAAAATATAGATGAAAACTCTCTTGGTAAATAGTGTGGTCTACAGCTTATCATAAGGTACTCTACCTCAGGCGAGCAAAACCTTGAGACTTCCTTAGTATTTGATTTTGTGCAACAGCTGTTGTTTACAAATATACACAGACCGCCACCCATTGTCTTACCGGAGTCAGCCGTTCTATCCTGCCGATGTAGCGTATAGCCCGCTAGCTGTATGTTGTCCATGTCATCGTTCAGCCATGACTCAGTGAAACATAAGATATTATAGTTTTTAATGTCCCGTTGGTAGAATAAGCGTAATCGTAGATCATCTAATTTATTTTCCAATGATTGAAGATTGGCTAAAAGGATTGATGGAAGAGGCAGTTACTTGCTCGCTGTCGGATCCTTACGAGGCACCCCGACCTACGTCCACGATTTCTCCGTCTCTTTCCCCTGTGAATGACGGGGATTTGGGCCTTGTCAGGTGTCTGTAGGATATCCTTTGCGGCCGCCTCGTTGAAGAAAAAATCTTAATCTAATACGAGGTGAGTAATTGCTGTCCTGATATCCAGAAGCTCTTTTTGGTTATAAGAGACAATGGCAGAAACATTATGTACAGATAACACGAAAAAACACACATAATAATACAATTGGTTAGAGGGCTGTAAAACGGCAGCCATCTTCTCCGGCGCCATCATCACTATGCTCACCCATCGTTTTCAAAGTAGCCCAATTTAGCTGGAAGACCACAGACATGCAACCTTGGGCCTAGTGGAGCTCTGATTGGCTATGGCGCACCGGTCTGTGTGGAGTCCGATCCTGGACAAGTTTTATTTACTGCAGTGTCTAATAATTATCCAAACGCACGGCCGTGTTCCCACTCTATATTGCTATAGAATTTTCAAAATGTCTTTCTCTACATCATTCCCAAACATTCTATGGAAGTATGAAAATGTGAAAATGACCATATCTAAGTGCTTGCTTGTCAGAAAATGTTTCTTTTTCATTGTTTAAAGGCATTATAATCTTCCTGGTTTATATGAACAGATTTGAATAAGATTTCATGTTGCTAAAACGCTGTCAGTTCCACTTTAATTGACTGAAAAGAATGTTGAGGAAAGTTGAGTGCTCTTTTTGCAGTGCACCTCAGTGTCAGTGATGGCATTGAAAGAAGGCATATGCATTATTATCTATGTCATAAACAGTGCGGTGGGGCAGAGCCTGTTTTGAGCCCCACCAGTTTTATAATAAATAAATACATGTTTTACATGTTATTTTGGCATTAATTCATGTCACATATCAGTTTGCGAACAATGTAAAAAAAATAATTTGAGTTAATAAAGCCGCATACAAACATGGTCTCTTTCTTGAGTAAGGCAGCTCCAAAATGCAGGTGTTTCAGCCTAGCTTAGTGCTTTCTGTGGTGGAGGGGCAGCCAGCGGAATATACAAAAGCGTAGGCGTTGGTAATCTTCTCTAGTTGCGCCGTGATTGGCTCTGTGTTCTGTCACTCATGGGGACACTACATCACCATTTATTTATTTTTTACCCGTCACAACAACATTTTCTGTAAACAAATCAGTGCACAAAGATGCAATTCGTTAACTTCAGTAACGGTGCATGGGTAAATGTACTGGGGGGAAAATACATAACAGGCCTACAACCAGACCAGTTGTGATAATTGCATTGTTGGGTCTATAACCCCTCAGAAATGCATTCATAGGCTACGCCTCTGTGATATAAGGCCAATAAAAGAGAAACCCGCACACTGCTCTTGCTCATAATAATAACACTTGTTTTATAAGCCCAGAATATCACTTTGCACACCCAGCAACAGTCAGCAAGATTAGTTGGGGAAAATAGATGTTCTCTTTCATTCTTTTTCATTATATACCTATTCTTACTATAAAATATTAAATGTGTGTGTTGTTGACTGTGATAAAGGCACAGAATCACAGACAGCGCATGAGTTTCAAGTTTTGGGAAACACATTTTCACTATAAAAATGTTGCTTTTGTAGTATCGAGTCAAATGTTGCTAGTTATTGCTGATAAACAAAGGAGTCCGCTCATACTGAACCTTGATCATAAGTTTATTCATATCACAAGCTTTCAGCATGAGTTACAGGTGTCAAGATCACCCGGAGAACGGCGTCCCAGATTGCAATGGCCGCTCTAACCTCTTCGTCGTTTTTACCCAGTATATATAATCTCCCCGAGATATGGGTGGCTCCCTCTACTGTCCAATCCCCTGTCTACAACACACACTTCCTGTCTGTTGTATTGCGTCACACTAAAACCGGCTCTCTTTCTGCTAAATAAACATCCTTTCAGGTTCCACTTAAAAACATTAACAAAGTCATAATCTTCATATACGACATTCCCCCGTTCGAGACTAAACAGTCTCGAAAACAAACAGAATAGGATTATGACAAGTAACAATTTATCTTATTGAGTATCTTTAACATTAAACCAAAAACATTTTCCTCTAGAGTGTATATACCTTTCTATGAAATATGAATAAATGTTTATGGAGTGTGAGAGCGAAAAACTGTCTGGCAGCCTTCGTTCCAAATATCCATCCATCAATCAAGACAGTAAAATTCTCTCACGGTCCCTCTGCCCCAGGCAACCACCTAGGTACTCCCGATGAATTCATAAATCTTTATCAATGCATTTGAAACTATGATGCAATTAAATACACATGTAAGCCCCAGCAAACAAAATACTATCCAAAATGTCCACTCTAAGGCTGGTCAACCCATCGGACCCTACAGTGGATCTCTATCCCTGCCTAGACTCCCTGTCCCTAAGCATTCACGAAATAAACAAAAACATCTAAGATCCCCACATGTATCCAATAACATCAAATTTCATTCTACAAAAATTAATACCTAAGAATATGACACACATTATGTATTACACATGCAAATATGTCTATATTTCATTGCAGACACTGGAATGTAGTCCACTACACTTCATCTCCTCCGTAGTCTCGACTTCCAATGCATTGTTGATGATGGAATCGGAACCTTTCCACACCTTCCTTGTTCCATCTCCTCCAGCCATTGTCCTTTCATATTGTCCTTGTTTGAGTATTTCAATCTCTATATATTCCCCCATATGCTTCTGGAAGAAAAGAAAAGACCAAACAGTATCTTTTGCAAAACAACACTTTCAAATTAAAACATCAATATCCACTAAGAATATAAAAATTATATATAAATGATGTATGAATCACATTATCCTATTTCCCCCCTTTGATTCATAACATCATACTAAAATCACACTAATATTGCATTTTTTTTTTTTAAATGATCAAATAATCAAAAAGGATATTTATCCATCAATACTCCATCCAGTCCCGCTTGTCCATCTTCATCCAGATCAGGAACAGTCAACAACGGCATCTGAGTGTTGTCTCCAGGCATCACTACTCCAACCTATCTCAATATCATAGCTTTCTCAAAAGGTCAGTAACAAATTACAAACATCACACACAGTGCTATCAAAGCTGCTATTAAAATCTGAACCATCACTGCTCCTACTGGGCCTAACTGATGTTGCAACCAAGTCTTCGCTGACCATCCAGCTCCTGCATCCCTTATATTCTTCAATGCATAGTGATACTATCTGAACTATCTGGAATCAAAGTATAGCTAATATTATCAATATGATCTGCCAAAAATGTTACACCATACCATGGAAAAAGTCCCCCCTTCTCTCTTAGACTTATCCTCCAATGATAGGCTTCAATACTATGAAATGTCGCCATGTCCCTTTTCACCCTATTTCCAAACCTAGCTTCAGATTTATCTGTGTCCGGTGCTACCCCTCTTTTAATGGTAAAAACCTCATATGGAAGCTTCAACGTCGACATGTAACAACATCCTGTCCATCCATAGGGTAAGAATATATACGCTTTATCACCACAAACCCTCCAAATATCTCTAAAATTCCTAATAGTCACATTGTCAGGCAAAAGCTAATCTTTCACCATCAAAGTCTTGCTGTTCTTACTACCGGGAACATAAAAAGTAACATTATATTTCTCATCTCTAACCTTATGTTCATGCTTACCCAAAGTCATCATATAATCATCACAATCTGATATTCCCATAAACATACCCCTTCCATCATATGTTTTATTAGAACAAAAACAACTTTTAGCCCTCACTGGTTTCACCTCCAATGCTTCAGGGTTCGCTGTTACCTGATTTTCCTTCCCATCTAACAAATTCACATAGGTTAATTCACTTAACCCAATAACACCTAAACCTAGGCTTAAACAAATGTTTTGACAACAACATTATTTTATCTGTTAATGATTGTTGCTGATACAACAGCCATGACAAAGCATAAGATTGACACATACTCGATAGAGGCTGAGCGACCGTCCCAAAATGGAACCCCACGTCTCTGGTGCTGGAATTCTCAACAGACATGGACCCTCAAGATTCCTCACTGATCTTACAGAATGAGCTAACTGCTGGAACCAAAGATTCCTACCTGCCCATCCATCTTTAATTTTCACAACAGAAGAATCAAACCCATATGCCTTCCATTTAGTTTCTCTCTTCCCTAACGAGCGGTACTGATCAGATACCTCTCCTTGTCTGTCATTAAAATCAAAGAACTCATCCTGTACCTCCATGATAGTATCCTTCACTATTTCAGATGAATCTATATTCTTCTCTACCACCATCTGCTCTCCTATTTTAATCCTATCCTTACTACCATTGACAGCACTCTCCATCCGTACCATAAACTCCTGAAAAGTTGTTGTTGGTGTCGGTGTCATACTTCCTACATTTGTTATTGCCGTCGTACCATTAATCCCTTTCAAAGTTACCATTAAAGTAGTTGATTTAGTTGATGTATTAACCCCCTTAACTACTTTTATTGGGAAAGCTACCAATATCCTCTGTGTATTATTTACTGTTGGAGTGGCTACTGTAATATACTTCTCCTGAACTCCTTCGGTGACTGTGGAAGCTTCAACAGACTTCAACTCTTCCATTATAAACGTCACTTTACGAATTACATAGCCTTTTAACCAATAATTCTTAACCGGAACAAATTTTAATGCTTGCACTAGATAAGTACACTTATAATCACCTTGATCTTCCTGCTGGGAATTGTAAATATAGATACTCAATCACCCTCAATCTTCTCTTATCATTCAGCAACGCATACTTTCTCAATGCATCTGCTCCTAACAGATCTAAACTCCTATCATATCTATCTTCCCACTAAACTCTAAAATGTCCTTCACCACTGTTCTCTCTCTCTTACTACTAACTTTGAAACTTAGCTTACTGTCCTAGAGTTCCTTCAATCTTAGTTTTCTTAACTTTTTAATCTAATCTTTTCTCCTAACCTTTAAAAACCCTTTTCCACTGATTATTCACAAAATCCTTTACCACCAATTTTTAGAATATGTGATCGGGAAGTCCCCACCTGCTTCTGACTTCTTCACACACAGACTTGGCAAACGATCAAACATCTCTTAGCCTAGCCTGAAATCTCTTGGTGTAGGAATGTAACCCAGAATAAATCACTCCTTTTAACTTTATTCTTCAGACAGATTGTCTAATAGGCAGTCTAATAGATTCCCAAAAACCCTACTATTTTAAAATCTTCTACCAGACAGCCGTCTAGTGTACATCTTATTGTACAATTTACACAATGCATCTCTTCCCAACAATGCAATAGGTATATGTTCTAATATTAGTATGTCTATTTTAATTTCTCTTTGATTTTTTATAGCAGAGCTCAATTGGTTCCTTAAGAGTAATTAGCTGTTTTACTACCTCACATCCCTATCCTAATTTGTTAATTTTACATAGTGAGATGTTTAACCTCTTTAGGCTGAACACAGATAAAAGCTTTTCCTCTATTCACCATCCTTTCTCATAGTCCTTTTTATTTTCACTTCAATTGTTGGATATTTTTGTTCTTCTCCCTAATCGGTGCTACCAGCTGACACCCCCCTTCGGATCTTCTAGGCACTCTAGAATCCTTGCTCCTTTAAGGGTTCACCTGGAGAACAGGTGATCTTCACTTGCTCCTTTATCTTCCTCAGAAATTTCCTCTGATGTTTCCTCCTGACGCATTGCACTCACAGGTAAAGTAACCAACCTGTCCACAATTATAACACTCTTCTGAAAGTTGCTGGAAGTGTAGCTGAAATCTTCCTCCTCCTTCTAAGCCTTCTCGTCCTCTTCCTCTCCAATTCTGTGTCTGTCCAGAAACTGGCTGTGGATATGGATAACAACTGGTACCGCCCTTGGTGGCTGGTACAATTGCATTTGACATTGTTCAGTTGAAGCTGTAGCAGTGATTGTTGATTTGGTTCACTCTGATTCTTCATAACCAAAGCTTGTTTCTTCTCCTTCTTCTTCTCCACCAGTTGTATTTGATTGAGTTTTCTGAGAGTTTCTTGGTCCTGTTCTTTCTTGTTGTTGACATATCAATATTCTTCAAAAGGTTATATTCTAAGTTCTGTCCTCGAAATATCATCTTCCATCATCTTCTTACTTTTCTCTCTTTCCTTGGCCTCAATGTATTCTTCTCCTCCAATTCTTGGGATTCTTTTCTCAGCAGTTTTTCTTCTCTTCTGTATCTTCATCTTTATCTTCCCGAACCTCATTCTTCTCTTAGTTTCCAGACATCTCGGTTTTTCTTACTTCTGGAGTTTTGGATTCATTTTTATTGTCATTTCTGCTTGTCCTCTATCTATTATTCGTTCATCTTCATCTCTGATGCAATAATCACCCTCCTGGATGATCACTGGAAGCTGAGGATAAACGTCCCTAAGCTCTACTTCTTCCTCATAAGGTGGGGGTCTTTTTGCTGAATCCGTATGTGAGAAAGGTGTACTAACTTCTGCCATTAGTTTTTCTGTCGCCTTCTCTTCCTTTAGCATTTTCTCTATACCTTTGTTTATCTTATCGCTGGAATCTTTTATCAGTTTTTGTTTGAGAATGAAGGACAACTTAAGAACACCCAGCTCTCGGTCTCTTTTCTTTACGTTGTTCCCTTTTTTCCCTTCTTTTGATCTGCTTTATGAATTGACAGAAGCACTTTCATTATGTTGATGACGTTAGGGTTAAGATTCCCTCTACTAGCTATGGTTTGTTCAATGTCAGGCCAACTTTTATTTCATTTGCCGGATAACCTAGCAATACTTTAGTTAAAGGATTACTATTTTGTACTATATCAACAGGTGTAATTACCTTCATAGTCCTGATATCTTTTTCCCATTGTACCAACTCTTTTATATTCCTTTATTGTGAATTATTTTATTTTAGACTATATAGCCTATGGCTTCCCCCCTTTAATTATTAATATAAACTAAAATCAATCAACAAAAATATGAATATTAAAAAAAATTAATTATTAAAAAATTTTTTTAAAAAAATTATTTGTAATTAAAACAAAAAATCAATAAAAAAATCAATTAAAAATTATGAATAATCAAAAACAATTTTTTATTTCTATATCCTATTTTACCAATTTATCAATTAGTGGCTATCTTACCACAACCCATCCGGAAAGTAAATGCAAGTAGTCAACTTCACAGCAATCCCAAAAAACAAAGACTTCTAATCCTACAACACCCATACATTCCATTGTTTTATAAGCACCCAATTATCTTAATTTTACAGAATAATGTCAGTCCTCGATTTCCAACAGAACTGTAATCAAACCCACTCATGCACAGAAACTCCAAAATGCAATTTTTAATGAATGAGTATTTTGCCAAGCCTCTGTGAAATTGTCATAACATCAAATATCCTGTAGGGGAAGATTTTGTAAACAGAACAGCACCAAAACCTTTTCACGTGATGTAAACGTCAGCACCTCTCTCTCTTTCTCTCTCTCTCCTCTCGTCCCATCGTTCCTATTTCCTCTCATATGACAAAAGAACAGAGAAACACAAAAAGAATTTAGCAGTTTATGCAGTCACTGAGTCACTTCAACCATTCAATATTCCTCCAGTCACATTCGCTCTAAGAATTAACTCAGGAATAATTATAGATCGCTCAATAACATTTTTATTTATTTTAATCCGTCATTTTATTTTATTTATTTTAATCCGTCAACATATATCTAATTTATAAATTCAATAGATCTCACCAAATAGTTTAATTTTTCAAACAACAGCCGACGTAACAACTAGAAGATTCCATTCGTGTTCAAATCTCTTCTCTTCGTCTGTGTCCCCCCTTGGACAGACAGTGTAACAGAAGCATATGCTCCCTACGTCACTCTAGTGTCGTAAAATCACACGCATGCGCAGTACATTCATCAATACGATTTCACCGTGGAAGGCAGCTTCTCAGCTCTCTCCCCAACCCAAACCGACAGTTAACAGTCCTGCTGTAACTCCTTTTTCCCCTCATAGTCAAACAACATTTAACAGCGCTCACAAAACATAGAACCTAAATTCTACACACACAAACATAATTTAAGAGGCTTTATTCCATCGCAGTGGACCTCTAAGATCACATGTTAGCATGCAGCAGATAGCATTTAGCATTAGCATTTAGCATTAGCCTGTATGCACCATGTGGCATGAAACAATGTACCCAACATTGCGCCTTAAATTACTTATTCCTTTTCACTAACTTTAGGCTGCCGTGAGTTATGGATATTCTATGAGAGGTCCCCCCAAGCAGATACCCCGTCGGATAGAAGATGAGCAGCAACTTACAATAAAATGTATAACCAAACTCCAGTCCCAGACTGACCTAAAAACACCTAACGCGTTACCAGGATTTATGGCCCACCCTAGGGGTCGCCTCGTTCGTTCCGAGGGCTTACCAAATCCCGCAATGCCCTAATGTATACGTATATCTGCCTTATTCACTTCCATCAATTGTTCTTGACTTCCTATTCAAGCAACATATCTCTATAGCCAATCTATAGGCTCTCCCCCCTTTTGCGCTGTTTACCAGTGCAAAAAAATGTATAATGATTAGCCAGACCCCCAGTTCTCAGCAATACAGCAACACGAAGCACATTTCGGTCCTAACGGTACATCTCTCCAGCGCACACTCAAATAGCCTCCAACCTAACAAATGCCAAAGTGGTGAGAAAATTAAAAAACTCACCCTTATCTGGCCATGACTTCAGAACGAGTTAGCTTGGCGCTTGAATGGAACAAAGAAGAGATGCAGACCCTCCCTTTTCGTGACGCCATTTGTAGTATCGAGTCAAATGTTGCTAGTTATTGCTGATAAACAAAGGAGTCCGCTCATACTGAACCTTGATCATAAGTTTATTCATATCACAAGCTTTCAGCATGAGTTACAGGTGTCAAGATCACCCGGAGAACGGCGTCCCAGATTGCAATGGCCGCTCTAACCTCTTCGTCGTTTTTACCCAGTATATATAATCTCCCCGAGATATGGGTGGCTCCCTCTACTGTCCAATCCCCTGTCTACAACACACACTTCCTGTCTGTTGTATTGCGTCACACTAAAACCGGCTCTCTTTCTGCTAAATAAACATCCTTTCAGGTTCCACTTAAAAACATTAACAAAGTCATAATCTTCATATACGACACTTTCTAATTAAGCATTCCATGCATCATAGCATTTGCAGACTTATGTAAGAGCCTACTATTCCTAATGTGATGAGTAGATTGGATAGTCATAATTTAGGCTAATAATATAACTCAATCACTGTTTGCAAAAAAATACCATTCAATGCATGGCTGAGCACGTATAGCGTAGAGTAGGCCTAGGCTGAGGCGATATCAGATAACCTACCTTTCTTCTTTCTTTGCACGGGAAAGAATGTGGCTTTTCATAAACACATTTCTTGCAATTCTACTACACTTACAGTGGGGAGAACAAGTATTTGATACACTGCCGATTTTTCAGGTTTTCCTATTTACAAAGCATGTAGAGGTCTGTAATTTTTATCATAGGTACACTTCAACTGTGAGAGACGGAATCTAAAACAAAAATCCAGAAAATCACATTGTATGATTTTTAAGTAATTAATTTGCATTTTATTGCATGACATAAGTATTTGATCACCTACCAACCAGTAAGAATTCCGGCTCTCACAGACCTGTTAGTTTTTCTTTAAGAAGCCCTCCTGTTCTCCACTCATTACCTGTATTAACTGCACCTGTTTGAACTCGTTACCTGTATAAAAGACACCTGTCCACACACTCAATCAAACAGACTCCAACCTCTCCACAATGGCCAAGACCAGAGAGCTGTGTAAGGACATCAGGGATAAAATTGTAGACCTGCACAAGGCTGGGATGGGCTACAGGACAATAGGCAGGCAGCTTGGTGAGAAGGCAACAACTGTTGACGCAATTATTAGAAAATGGAAGAAGTTCAAGATGACGGTCAATCACCCTCGTTCTGGGGCGCCATGCAAGATCTCACCTTGTGGGGCATCAATGATCATGAGGAAGGTGAGGGATCAGCCCAGAACTACACGGCAGGACCTGGTCAATGACCTGAAGAGAGCTGGGACCACAGTCTCAAAGAAAACCATTAGTAACACACTACGCCATCATGGATTAAAATCCTGCAGCGCATGCAAGGTCCCCTGCTCAAGCCAGCGCATGTCCAGGCCCATCTGAAGTTTGCCAATGACCATCTGGATGATCCAGAGGAGGAATGGGAGAAGGTCATGTGGTCTGATGAGACAAAAATAGAGCTTTTTGGTCTAAACTCCACTCGCCGTGTTTGGAGGAAGAAGAAGGATGAGTACAACCCCAAGAACACCATCCCAACCGTGAAGCATGGAGGTGGAAACATCATTCTTTGGGGATGCTTTTCTGCAAAGGGGACAGGATGACTGCACCGTATTGAGGGGAGGATGGATGGGGCCATGTATCGCGAGATCTTGGCCAACAACCTCCTTCCCTCAGTTAGAGCATTGAAGATGGGTCGTGGCTGGGTCTTCCAGCATGACAATGACCCGAAACACAGCCAGGGCAACTAAGGAGTGGCTCCGTAAGAAGCATCTCAAAGTGGCCTAGCCAGTCTCCAGACCTGAACCCAATAGAAAATCTTTGGAGGGAGCTGAAAGTCCGTATTGCCCAGCGACAGCCCCGAAACCTGAAGGATCTGGAGAAGGTCTGTATGGAGGAGTGGGCCAAAATCCCTTCTGCAGTGTGTGCAAACCTGGTCAAGACCTACAGGAAACGTATGATCTCTGTAATTGCAAACAAAGGTTTCTGTACCAAATATTAAGTTCTGCTTTTCTGATGTATCAAATACTTATGTCATGCAATAAAATGCAAATTAATTACTTAAAAATCATACAATGTGATTTTCTGGATTTTTGTTTTAGATTCCGTCTCTCACAGTTGAAGTGTACCTATGATCAAAATTACAGACCTCTACATGCTTTGTAAGTAGGAAAACCTGCAAAATCGGCAGTGTATCAAATAATTTTTCTCCCCACTGTATATGACTGGAGGCATTAGCAGAATCTTTAATACGACAAATTAGGGGTTGCCTACTTTGCTGACACTAACAAACATATCAATAAAAATGACGTTGTCCATATAATAGGCGTACAAGAATGGGACACACAAAGAATATGAGGTCTGTCTAAACTAGAGGATGAAATTATTGTCCAAAAACAAACTTTTAGTGGCACTGACCCAACAATGATAAAGATTGATTATGCGCAGTGCGCACTCGCCTGGGATATGGTCGATGCTCTCCGCTGGTGCCAATAAGATAGGCTATACTGTTGTTCGCTCAATTAAGTTGAGAATTTAGATAACTAAAATGAATATTAGCCTTTTCATTGCCTTTCTTTTACAGCAATAGTAATTTGCTTTCCAAACTATGTTTTCCCGCGATTGTATTTTGAAATATTGCAATATGCCTGGCTGGGCCTCTACTTTCACTGACAGTTGCAACTCACAATAATCTGCCCATGTTGCGCATGATGACTTTCCTTCTGATTGTAGGCAATGCGATTTAAAACAATCCACAATTATTTATTTTTAAAGAAGCTAATGAAATGATCCTCTGTTGCCAAATCATGCTTCAGTAGCCTATATTTTATGATTTTATTTATTTCTGTATAGACAAGGAGTAGGCTAATTAGGCTATATCATTTTGGCAATTTAATTCAATTTACATTAGGGAAAGTTTAGCTTCCCCTAGCCTTATGGACACACCCGCTATGCATAGGATTATATGCGTGTGTCTTCTCGAAATAAGCAAAATAAATTGGGTTTAGGCTACAATACAGCACAGTAAAGCAGAACATTTATATGTTTGTGTTCATAATCATCACAGTTCAAACCGGAGGGCAACATCTATCCGGTAAAGTCCACAAAGCATTTATATCAAACAGTTAGTTGCATGACCTAGGCTACACAGCATGGTCACGCTATTGATTCAGGAGGGCCACGGACAGTTACCATCCGCACAGACTTCGCAAAGAAAACAAGAGCGCTCAATTTCAGCACCACCAGCTGGTTGGACAGAGCCTCTCCAGCCGTCTCCAGCGGACGAGAATTAGGCCTTATGCAGTGCCTTAATCTATTATACAAAGTGTCATCATGGCTTACCTTAATATGATTTCTTCGTCGTTTTCCAAGAAGAAAAATCTGCAACTATGTCCTTGAAATCAACTGCCGTGAGTGCATCATTCTCAAGAGCCAAAAGATTCAAATGGTTCAGTCTTTCCTGTCCCATCGTTGATCTCAGTCTGTTTTTGACAAGAGAGCTTTGAAAAGGACCGCTCCCCTGATGCATTGGTAACAGGAGCCCGATGGTCACACCTGACAGAGCTTGAGTGGATCTGCAGAGAAGAATTGGAGAAACTCCCCAAATACAGGTGTGCCGAGCTTGTAGCGTCATACCCAGGAAGACTTGAGGCTGTAATTGCTTCCAAAGGTGCTTCAACAAAGTACTGAGTAAAAGGTCTGAATACTTATGTAAATGTGATATTTCAGCTTTTTATTTTGAATAACTTTGCTAAAATTGATAAAAACCTGTTTATGCTTTGTCATGATGGGGTATTGTGTGTAGATTGATCAGGGAAAAGTCAAAGGGTCTGAATATTTCCCGAATGCACTGTATACTTTCTGATTGGATTATAAATGACACGACTCACACAATTGACCAGTTGCATCTATTTATTATGCAGTTTATTTGTAAATTTTTATTAATCAGTTACCCAACCAAGTCAGGGCTCCCCAGTTACCCACGTGGGCCCCCTACCTCCTCTCCTCCCCCCCATCTGATGATTAGCAGAGTGGCCAATACAAATAAATGATTAAGATGGGCAGTCTGAGATATGGCTTTTTCTTTGCAACTCTGCCTAGAAGGTCAGCATCCCGGAGTCGCCTCTTCACTGTTGATGTTGAGACTGGTGTTTTGCGGGTACTATTTAATGAAGCTTCCAGTTGAGGACCTATGAGGTGTCTGTTTCTCAAACTAGACACTCTAATGTATTCGTCCTCTTGCTCAGTTGTGCACCGGGGCCTCCCACTCCTCTTTCTATTCTGGTTAGAGACAGTTTGCGCTGTTCTGTGAAGGGAGTAATATACAGCGTTGTACGAGATCTTCAGTTTCTTGGCAATTTCTCGCATAGAATTTCCTTAATTTCTCAGAACAAGAATAGACTGACGAGTTTCAGAAGAAAGTTCTTTGTTTCTGGCCATTTTGAGTCTGTAATCGAACCCACAATTGCTGATGCTCCAGATATTCATCTAGTCTCAAGAAGGCCAGTTTTATTGCTTCTTTAATCAGCACAACAGTTTTCAGCTTTTTTTTTTTTTTTTTTGTGTGCTAACATAATTGCAGAAGGTTTTTCTAATGATCAATTAGCCTTTTAAAATGATAAACTTGGATTAGCATAATTATATTTGGTGTACTAACAAATTAGAAGTCAATACAGAACGTAGCTTCAAACAGTAAGAACTTTATTCGGAAACCACTGAAAGAACACTTGTCATTGTACCTACCGTATACACAGACAAACACATGCAACATCGCACTATTTGTCAATATCTCATTTTCTTAACTATGGCTTGGTCTGTTTCCATGAGCTGCTATTCTACCTCCCAGAACACTGATTTCATATGGTGCTAGAACAGAGAACACACATCTAAACCACCATAGGAAACCAGCTTCTGGGGGGAGTAATCCAGTGTTTTTTTCAGTGTCTGAGGTCATTGAACTTGTCTTCATTCTACCAGAAGAGGTCACTGTCTGCACGTAGGCTATTTGTGGATTGAAGAGCAATGCGATGGCCTGGCTTGAGACCAGCTTGTTACTAAAGTAGGATGGAGGGAGGTCACAGGTTACCTAGGTCACGGGTTGTAGAGAGAGAAGCTGTCCTTTCTCTAATTTCACTGTCTGCATGTCTGTCCCATTCATAAAATTATCAGCAGAGGGTGTGGTCCGGTCAGATGTCTAATTCAGAAACCAAAACATTAGTGATAAAAAAAAAACATGAACAGGGAAACAAGGAGGGTGGGGTCTTGGAGAAATTCCGCAAGCTTGCACTCTAGCAATACAGTTACAGTGGGGTAGTATTTCCTTCATACACACGAGGGCAGGCTACAGTTTAGTTCAACAGGAGAGAGGAGCAGTACATGGATATTTTGAAAGTTTGCACTTTAGCAATACAGTTGGCAGTATTTCATACATCCATACAAGAGTACAGTTTCCCTGAAGAGGAGAGAGGTCCAGTACAGTACCGTTGCAGCATCAGCAAAGCAGGGAGGAAGCTCTGGGGTGGTTGGGAGGTCTCCGCCTGAGAGTAAGAGGGAGTAGAAAAGAGAGTGAGTTTGTAAGAAAGAGAGGAGGTGTGTGTTATAGTGAGTGTCTACTGTCGTTTTTTGAGTCAGGGGCATTGGTGGTGTCAGAATGAGGGGATAGTCAGGGTCTGTGGAAACGGGAACTATAGGTCTCGAGTTGACTTTGGCAGTAACATCTGCCATGAAGGTGGTTAGTACTTCATGTGTCAGTTGGGCCCTACTTGTTGCATCATAGATTCAATAATTTGCCTTGTGGCTCCTATCATGCGTTTCCCTACTGCCTACCATGTGAGATGAGTATGGGGTTGTTGAAGATCCACGTACAACCTTGTCCACTCAGGTACCTATCTATCTTGTCATTGCCATTGTTTGAGTCAATATTGAGCTCTTTGCAAGTACCAACAAAGTTCCCACTGGGCACACACTGGTTGAATCAATGTTGTTTCAACGTAATTTGCCAACATGGAAAATACATGGGATTTGAAAAAAGTCATCAACCAGTACTTTTTCATCTAATTTCAACCAGCGTTGTAACATTGAAATTACAACTTAAACTTAAATTTGTTGACTTAACCTGACTAACAGGTTGTTACATTAATCTAATTTCAACATAATCATTAGAACTAATGTATGTATATATTGAAATTGTGTTAAATTCCACATTCTTTTTTTATATTAATTATATATTAGTTGGTTGAAATCATGTAAAATTGTATATCTGATTAGACTTTGTTTCAATGTTGATAGTAAAATGATATGTTTGAATCAATTGTTCCGACGTCATGCCATCAACCTAAATAAAGATGTACAGTGGGGAAAAAAAGTATTTAGTCAGCCACCAATTGTGCAAGTTCTCCCACTTAAAAAGATGAGAGAGGCCTGTAATTTTCATCATAGGTACATGTCAACTATGACAGACAAATTGAGGAAATAAAATCCAGAAAATCACATTGTAGGATTTTTTATGAATTTATTTGCAAATGATGGTGGAAAATAAGTATTTGGTCACCTACAAACAAGCAAGATTTCTGGCTCTCACAGACCTGTAACTTCTTCTTTAAGAGGCTCCTCTGTCCTCCACTCGTTACCTGTATTAATGGCACCTGTTTGAACTTGTTATCAGTATAAAAGACACCTGTCCACAACCTCAAACAGTCACACTCCAAACTCCACTATGGCCAAGACCAAAGAGCTGTCAAAGGACACCAGAAACAAAATTGTAGACCTGCACCAGGCTGGGAAGACTGAATCTGAAATAGGTAAGCATCTTGGTTTGAAGAAATCAACTGTGGGAGCAATTATTAGGAAATGGAAGACATACAAGACCACTGATAATCTCCCTCGATCTGGGGGCTCCACGCAAGATCTCACCCCGTGGGGGTCAAAATGATCACAAGAACGGTGAGCAAAAATCCCAGAACCACACGGGGGGACCTAGTGAATGACCTGCAGAGAGCTGGGACCAAAGTAACAAAGCCTACCATCAGTAACACACTACGCCGCCAGGGACTCAAATCCTGCAGTGAAGACGTGTCCCCCTGCTTAAGCCAGTACATGTCCAGGCCCGTCTGAAGTTTGCTAGAGTGCATTTGGATGATCCAGAAGAGGATTGGGAGAATGTCATATGGTCAGATGAAACCAAAATAGAACTTTTTGGTAAAAACTCAACTTGTCGTGTTTGGAGGACAAAGAATGCTGAGTTGTATCCAAAGAACACCATACCTACTGTGAAGAATGGGGGTGGAAACATCATGCTTTGGGGCTGTTTTTCGGCAAAGGGACCAGGACGACTGATCCGTGTAAAGGAAAGAATGAATGGGGCCATGTATCGTGAGATTTTGAGTGAAAACCTCCTTCCATCAGCAAGGGCATTGAAGATGAAACGTGGCTGGGTCCTTCAGCATGACAATGATCCCAAACACACCACCCGGGCAACGAAGGAGTGGCTTCGTAAGAAGCATTTCAAGGTCCTGGAGTGGCCTAGCCAGTCTCCAGATCTCAACCCCATAGAAAATCTTTGGAGGGAGTTGAAAGTCCGTGTTGCCAGCGACAGCCCCAAAACATCACTGCTCTAGAGGAGATCTGCATGGAGGAATGGGCCAAAATACCAGAAACAGTGTGTGAAAACCTTGTGAAGACTTACAGAAAACGTTTGACCTGTGTCATTGCCAACAAAGGGTATATAACAAAGTATTGAGAAACTTTTGTTATTGACCAAATACTTATTTTCCACCATAATTTGCAAATAAATTCATTAAAAATCCTACAATGTGATTTTCTGGATTTTTTTTTCTCATTTTGTCTGTCATAGTTGACGTGTACCTATGATGAAAATTACAGGCCTCTCTCATCTTTTTAAGTGGGAGAACATGCACAATTGGTGGCTGACAAAATACTTTTTTTCCTCACTGTATATTGAAATGAAACGCCACAGTCCAACGATTCCTGCCTGAACAGGGACTCCTACTGGTATATGAGGGGTAATGTACTTCAGTTAGAACAAGTCTACTATCCAGATGCCTACCGCTATGTACCCTGCTTAGCAAACAAGCTGTGTACATTTCAACTGAGCCATCACGTTAACACATTTAGACATTGATCAGCTTCCATACTCATTTGCGTAGACTACCTAAATAACATTGCATAGTTGAAAGAAATTCCTCTAACTTTTCTTACACAAACTGTATGTGAAAGTACATTCTGTGTGAGGTGGGTTTATGTAGGCTACATTGACATCTAATTTCCCCAACAAAGGACGCCATCATGTCAACGTGTAGCTAGGTACAGGGCCTTATCCATGGTTTGAGTTTTAGTGAGGTCCGGAAGGGGGAAAATTATGTGAAAGTTAAAGCTCATTTACTGCATTTTTATACAATAAAAAAACGTTAAAATACTATTTGGAGAACAGCAAAAACAAGCAAAAATGACCCCAGCCATTATCACCTTGGCTGCTGTAGGTTCATTCACCTCAGTCGATCTACAAACACATAGCCTATTAGCAGGGTTGGGGAGTAACGGATTACATGTAATCCGTTACATGTAAGGGATTACAAAAAACTGTAACCCGTTATGTTACCAGCAAAACTATTGTAATCAGATTACAAATACTTTTGAAAAACTTGACGATTACTTCGAGGATTACTTTTAAATTCAGAAAGGATGTTTGCGAAAAAAAAATACATAACAGGCCTACAACCAGACCAGTTGTGATAATTGCATTGTCTGGTCTATAACCCCTCAGAAATGCATTCATAGGCTACGCCTCTGTGATATAAGGCCAAGAAAAGAGAAACCTGCACGCTGCTCTTGCTCATAACACTTGTTTTATAAGCCCAGAATATCACTTTGCACACCCAGCAACAGTCAGCAAGGTTAGTTGGGGAAAATAGATGTTCTCTTTCATTACATACCTATTCTTATTATTAAATATTAAATATGTGTGGTGTTTTTGACTGTCACAGGCAGCACATGAGTTTCAAGTTTGGGGAAACACATTTTCACTATAAAAATGTAGCTTTATAATTAAGCATTCCATGCATCATAGCATTTGCAGACTTATGTAAGAGCCTACTATTCCTAATGTGATGAGTAGATTGGATAGTCATAATTTAGGCTAATAATATAACTCAATCACTGTTTGCAAAAAAATATCTGTCTGTTTTCTCAATTACATTCAAATCAGCATTGAAAAAAGGCGTACATTTTAGTTTGTTCCACCTGAGCGAGTCTGACCACAAGTCAGAGACCACTATGTTGTCACACCAAATGTGTTTGATGGATCGCGGGAAAAGAGCAGGAACAGGCTTTTGTAGGCTACAGTCCAAGCGATGTCTTCCAATGGTGCGACTGCAGTCGGCATCCAAAGATTATCCAGCTTGAATAAACGCTTGGAGGTAAGGATGACAGCAGTAGTGTAGTCTACGGCGATACGGATATCACTTATTACTGATATCTACATAGCGCATTGATGTGAATCACACTGCTGCTCTCTCATTTAGCTATTTGCGCCTTAGGGATTGTGGTTGTTGTGGATGGCTGTTCACAAATCTAAATGTGTATTTGAACCCAATAATGGTTGAATTCAATAAGTTTAAGCTGCCTATAAATCATTGTTTTTGAAACCAGTGGACAGCCAGCGAAAAATGCGCTTCTGCAACAGCTGCATAGTGCGGATCCCAGCCTGTGGAATAAAAGTGGGGCTTTTATTGTTCAATCTAATTCACGCTGATAAAAAAATACAATCCATAGGCCTAATGGATACATGCTCAAACTCGCACACTTTAGATAGACTTAAAGGGGCAATCTGTAGTTACTACATCCATTTTTGGACTTGTATAGCGTCATAACATGGTTAAAACAATGATTTTGATTACATGGATGGTCAATCATTGCATCCATAGCTCTGTCTCTTCATCTGAGAGTGGTTACATTTCTCCAGGCCCATCCTTCAGCTTTTTACCAAAACAAACGCTGGGCGACTGTTTTGTTATTGTTTCATCTGTGGATTTGCCCTTTAAACAGCTGCATATTATCAAGATATCAAAGTGTCACCAACACAAAGGTAAACAATAGGCCTATAGCAAATGCAGCATATGGCATTCATTTTTCACATGTAAATAGCACTTTTCAGTAGTGCTCAAAGCATGCCATTCCATGAGCGCAGCATTTATTTTTCAACTCGAATCGATGAGCCCAATCAGTTCTCCATGACAACAAAATCATAAACAACAGAGTAGGGCTGGCTAATAAGTCCTTAGTTTTGGGGTTATGCTCAGGTAAAACAATTTGGCTAATCTATACTTCCATATTCTTAACATCTTGTAGTTCTTTGAGAGCATCCCTCCATTCACTCAAATTATTGTGTTTTCCTTCAGCGTAAGGAACTTCCCAGTCAGAGGCCTCGGTGGTAAGCTCTCTCAATATGGACCTACCCTGCATACTAACTGAGGCTGCAAATTCAAGTTGGTCGAACAGACTGTTAATGGCTGACAGCACTCCTCTTCGAGTTAATGGTTTCTCTTTGTCTGCCACTTTGAAGGTAAAGGTGTGAGTAGGGATGTCCCAGCTTAGTCCTAGGCTCCGTTGCATAGGTGGGAGGTCACATTGAGGCAGAGGTCTTCGCTACACCCGCAATAATATCTGCTAAATATGTGTATGTGACCAATAAAATTAGATTTGATTTGATTTATGTCCTTTGGCAAGATCCTCTGTAGGGAACACTTTCATGACATTGACTTTATTTGAAGCTATTTTGTGTAGCCTCAGGTTTGACAGAGCTAACAAATTTGGGGTGTTTTTCAGCAGATCAATGGCCTCTTCTTCAGCTGTGAATGACTTTAGCCCATCGTCGACATATACGTTTCTGTCCATGAAAACCTTCGCCTCTGCTCCGTATTCTGTTTCCCCTACTAAGGGTGCTCTTAGTCCATAGGTGGCTACAGCTGGAGAGGGACAGTTTCCAAAAATGTGAACTCTCATTCTGTACTCCACTATTTCATTCTCGAGTTGGTTGTCCTTGTACCAGAGGAAACGTAAGAAGTTGCAATGTTTTTCACTGGTTCCTTCATGACATGAAGGAGGACTCCAAGATGGCTGTTGTTCATGTCTGTATCTGACAGGAGTACATTGCTCAGGGACACACTCTGATCTGTCCTGGTTTTTGTAGGCAGACCTCACCTACACCAATCCATCCTAGGTCCACCCTCTGAGCATCTGAGCATAAGGAGTGTTGGGTGGGCTGTTGCACTGCTCTCATACCTTATGCACTTGGATGATATCTCTCCAGAGGAGAAGGAGAATCTCTGCAGTCGGGTCCAGGGTGGGGATCTTGGCAGCCACAGACTTCAAGTGCGTATGATGTTGTGCAGCTTCTGGAGTAGGGATCTCAGAACGGTTATCTGGCATCAGGTTGCACTCGATAAAAGTGGACAGATGCAGGCTTGTGGTTTTCTTCGATAGACTGTACAATGAAACCGCTTGCCGTTCTCCCAGCAGTTTCTGCACATGTTTTGAGTGTGTATGGCGAAGTGTGTCCCTCAATGTTAAACATGTCAAAGAAAGCAGATCTGGCTAGGGATTTGTTGCTTTGATCGTCCAGTATGGCATACATTCTGATTTTTCTCTCTGGATATTTCTCAGGATACACGTCAACCAGGCATATTCTGGAAGAATATTTACCACTAAGGCCCTCCCCACATGTATTTAAAAACCTTTATTTTGACAGGGAGTCATGCTGAGACCAAGGTCTCTTTTACAGATGAGCCCTGTATGCACATCAATACTGTATACACATCAATAATCACATCAATACTGTACTCCACTACAGTGAATACACACTACAGTGAATACTACAGTGAAGTATGCAAAAACACTACAGTGAATACTATAGTATTCCTACCACAGCAGGACTCTACAGCGTGACCATTTTACTTGCATATGCGCCTAAATATTTTGCTGTGCGACCTGGAATTTAAATTTAGGAGAACCAGTGTGCCTAGAAAAATTAAGGATTCTCGCTTTATTACCTAAAATATTTGTCATTGTGCTCCTACTTGTCTTTGTGTGCGCCGATATTTTTCAACATATGCTCCTTGTAGAAAAGGTCAACATTGTGCCCTGCATAGTATACACAATAGTATTTTTTCATGTGGGTAGCCATCCCTTAGACCGGGTCTGGTATCTCGTACGTCTGTAAGTTAACAATGAAGTAAGGTATGATGGAAGTTTATGCAGGAGGGCTTTATAAACAAAAAGAGTGCAATGCATCGATCTACAATACTTCCAAGTGTCACGACTTCCTCCGAAGCTGCCACCTCTCCTTGTTCGGGCAGGCTTCGGCATTCGTCGTCACCGGCCTTCTAGCCACTGCCACTCCGCATCTCATCATTCCATTGGTTTTGTCTTGCTTATTACACAGACCTGGTTCATATAAGTGTTCCCTCTGTCCCCTTGTCTTTGTGTGTGATTGTTTATTGTGGAGGATAGTGAAGCTCGGTGGAGCTCCGTGTATTTTGTATCGCTGGGAATTTTCCTCATGTGCTGTTAGCAGTACTGTAGCAACTAAATACAATATCCTTTTAGCCAGCTACATTCGTTCGCAGCGACGCCGTTTTTCAAACAAAGTCAACACCGCAGCCATTGCTAGCTAGCCAACGCTACCAGCTAGCAGTACTGTAGCAACTAAATACAATATAATTTTAGCCAGCTACATTCGTTCGCAGCGACGCCGTTTTTCAAACAAAGTCAACACAGCAGCCATTGCTAGCTAGCCAACACTACCAGCTAGCAGTACTGTAGCAACTAAATACAATATAATTTTAGCCAGCTACATTCGTTCGCAGCGACGCCGTTTTTCAAACAAAGTCAACACCACAGCCATTGCTAGCTAGCCAACACTACCAGCTAGGCTAGCAGTACTGTAGCAGCTAAATACAATATAATTTTAGTCAATGAGAATTTTGCAACATAAAGCTTCCCTTTCTGAACATTCGAGATGTGTAGTCCACTTGTGTAGCTAGCATGACTGACTTTGTGCTAGCTAGCCAACGTTTAATTATTGCTGCGTTATGAAAGGAACTAGACACGGACACGAATGATCTGTTTAGTGTGTTAACACACTATTGGTAGTTTGTTGTAACCAAGTATTGGTGCTAAACCGTGTGTTATTGGATGCTAGCATGCTAGTTAGCTATGGCATCATAGGATACGGTGCCCTGGGCGGTTTTCATGGAAGAATACTGTACCAAGTTAGCTAGCTGAATAAAGTAAGTTAGAGTCTATTCCTAGAAACATTGAACCGCTGTAGTTTACAACAATTATAATTTCTAAAGTGGAAGTTGGGAGAGTTATATTCGGGTGTTTCAGTGAAACAATTATAGTTTCTGAGGTGGAAGTTGGGAGAGTTATATTTGGGAGTTGTGGTGAGGGAGGCCCCGCTCTCTCCTTTCCCAGATGTTTAGTTCATTTCATTCCGATCTCCTCTGCATTATTGTAGCCATTTGCTGCAGCCTGTCAACTATGCCTCTGCCTATCCCTGTTCTCTCCTCTCCACACAGGCTACACAAACGCCTCACACCGCGTGGCTGCTGCCTCTCTAACCTGGTGGTCCCTGCACGCACCACCCACCTGGAGTTCCAGGTCTCAGGCAGCCTCTGGAACTGCCGTTCTGCTGCCAACAAGGCAGAGTTTATCCCAGCCTATGCTACCCTCCAGTCCCTCGACTTCTTGGCGCTGACGGAAACATGGATTACCACTGAAAACACTGCTACTCCTACTGCTCTCTCCTCGTCTGACCATGTGTTCTCGCATACCCCGAGAGCATCTGGTCAGCGGGGTGGCGGCACAGGAATCCTCATCTCTCCCAAGTGGACATTCTCAATTTTTCCCCTAACCCATCTGTCTATCTCCTCATTTGAATTCCATGCTGTCACAGTCACTAACCCATTTAAGCTTAATATCCTTGTCATCTATCGCCCTCCAGGTTCCCTTGGAGAGTTCATCAATGAGCTTGAGCTGATAAGTTCCTTTCCTGAGGATGGCTCACCCCTCACAGTTCTGGGGGATTTCAACCTCCCTACGTCTACATTTGACTCATTTCTCTCTGCCTCCTTCTTTCCACTCCTCTCCTCTTTTGACCTCACCCTCTCACCGTCCCCCTACTCACAAGGCAGGCAATACGCTTGACCTCATCTTTACTAGATGCTGTTCTTCTACTAATCTCACTGCAACTCCCCTCCATGTCTCCGACCACTACTTTGTATCCTTTTCTCTCTCGCTCTCCTCCAACACTACTCACTCTGCCCCTACACAGATGGTAATGCGCCGCCGCAACCTTCGCTCTCTCTCTCCTGCTACTCTCTCCTCTTCCATCCTATCATCTCTTCCCTCTGCTCAATCCTTCTCCCTCCAATCTCCTGATTCTGCCTCCTCAACCCTCCTCTCCTCCCTTTCTGCATCCTTTGACTCTCTATGTCCCCTATCCTCCCGGCCGGCTCGGTCCTCCCCTCCAGCTCCGTGGCTTGATGACTCATTGCGAGCTCACAGAACAGAGCTCCGGGCAGCTGAGCGGAAATGGAAGAAAACTAGACTCCCTGCGGACCTGGCATCTTTTCACTCCCTCCTCTCTACATTTTCTTCATCTGTTTCTGCTGCTAAGGCCACTTTCTACCACTCTAAATTCCAAGCATCTGCCTCTAACCCTAGGAAGCTCTTTGCCACATTCTCCTCCCTGCTGAATCCTCCCCCCCCCCGCTTGACCCTATCCCCTCCTCTCTTCTCCAGACCATCTCCGGTGACCTTCTCCCCTACCTCACCTCGCTGATCAACTCATCCTTGACCGCTGGCTATGTCCCTTCCATCTTCAAGAGAGCGAGAGTTGCACCCCTTCTCAATAAACCAACACTCGATCCCTCTGATGTCAACAACTACAGACCAGTATCCCTTCTTTCTTTTATTTCCAAAACTATTGAGCGTGCCGTCTTTAGCCAACTCTCTTGCTATCTCTCTCAGAATGACCTTCTTGATCCAAACCAGTCAGGTTTAAAGACTGGTCATTCAACTGAGACTGCTCTTCTTTGTGTCACGGAGGCTCTCCACACTGCTAAAGCTAACTCTCTCTCCTCTGCTCTTGTCCTTCTAGACCTGTCTGCTGCCTTTGATACTGTGAACCATCAGATCCTCCTCTCCACCCTCTCCAAGCTGGGCATCTCCGGCGCGGCTCACTCTTGGATTGCGTCCTACCTGACCGGTCGCTCCTACCAAGTGGCGTGGCGAGAAGCTGTCTCCGCACCACGTGCTCTCACCACTGGTGTCCCCCAGGGCTCAGTTCTAGGCCCTCTCCTATTCTCGCTATACACCAAGTCACTTGGCTCTGTCATATCCTCACATGGCCTCTCCTATCATTGCTACGCTGACGATACACAACTAATCTTCTCCTTTCCCCCTTCTGATAACCAGGTGGCGAATCGCATCTCTGCATGTCTGGCAGACATATCAGTATGGATGACGTATCACCACCTCAAGCTGAACCTTGGCAAGACGGAGCTGCTCTTCCTCCCGGGGAAGGACTGCCCGTTCCATGATCTCGCCATCACGGTTGTCAACTCCGTTGTGTCCTCCTCCCAGAGTGCGAAGAGCCTTGGCGTGACCCTGGACAACACCCTGTCGTTCTCCGCTAACATCAAGGCGGTGACCCAATCCTGTAGGTTCATGCTCTACAACATTCGGAGAGTACGACCCTGCCTTACACAGGAAGCGGCATAGGTCCTAATCCAGGCACTTGTCATCTCCCGTCTGGATTACTGCAACTCGCTGTTGGCTGGGCTCCCTGCCTGTGCCATTAAACCCCTACAACTCATCCAGAATGCCGCAGCCCGTCTGGTGTTCAACCTTCCCAAGTTCTCTCACGTCACCCCGCTCCTCCGCACACTCCACTGGCTTCCAGTTGAAGCTCGCATCTGTTACAAGACCATGGTGCTTGCCTATGGAGCTGTGAGGGGAACGGCACCTCCGTACCTTCAGGCTCTGATCAGTCCCTACACCCAAACGAGGGCATTGCGTTCATCCACCTCTGGCCTGCTGGCTCCCCTTCCTCTGCGGAAGCATAGTTCCCGCTCAGCCCAGTCAAAACTGTTCGCTGCTCTGGCACCCCAATGGTGGAACAAGCTCCCTCACGACGCCAGGACAGCGGAGTCACTCACCACCTTCCGGAGACATTTGAAACCCCACCTCTTTAAGGAATACCTGGGATAGGATAAAGTAATCCTTCTACCCTCCCCCCCCAATTTTTTTTTTTAAATAATAATTGTAAAGTGGTTATCCCACTGGCTATAAGGTGAATGCACCAATTTGTAAGTCGCTCTGGATAAGAGCGTCTGCTAAATGACGTAAATGTAAAATGTAAATGCTGTGTTTTCTCCAGTGCGCCTGTTTTGCGCACTAGAGTGTTTTGACGCATTTCTGCATAACTCTGTAATTGCAGAATAAAGCCTGTTATTCTGTGATTTACCCTCCTGCACCTGACTCCTTTGACATCACCTCATCACACCAAGAGGGCCAGCCTACTTTCTGATACAGAATGCAGTGATGTGTACTGAATCTATCGCCCTTAATAAAGCGTAGTGCGCTATGATAAACTGCATCCAATGGCTTCAATACAGTAGCAGCTGCATTCATATAGACAATATCGCCAGAGTCTATAACTGGCATGAATGTTGACTGAATTATTTGTTTTCTGCTATTTAATGAAAGGCGTGACCTATTCTTATAAAATAAGCCCATTTTAATTCTTAAATGTTTAAATACCTTGGTGCAAGCAGAGGTGGTCACAGCAGTAAGTCCATCTCTCTCCCCACCACGGCCTGTGGCAGAAGAGGGCTCCCTTGTAACCCAGAGAGCTGTGCCTGTGTGAAGAGCTGCCACGTGTTGGTCGCTGTTGTACTCTGAGCATTTTATGATGGTCCTGGCTTGGTGGCTTGTTGAGGAACAGCAGTGGAAGCAGAAGGAGTTGTCCTTCAGAAAACATTTCCGGTCCTCCAGAGTCCTCTGTCTGAAACCTCTGCACCTTGTGAGTGGATGTGGGAGCTTGTGAATGTTGCACTCTCTACCTCCGTCTTTTGCACTATGATCGGGTCTCTGTATCTAGCTGGTGTATTTACAGTTGATAGGGTAAAGCTTGGGTTGTTCCTTATTTTTGCTTAATTCCGAATAAAGCTGCAAAAAAATATTAAAGGGGGAAATGCAACACAATGTAGCTTGACCCGTGTGATACTAACTTCTGTTGAAGACTGATAGGGAGATTTTCGACAATGGGATTGATGCCGCATGCTGTGTCAAGGTAAGAAAGTCCAGGTAAGTAGCCTTCCCCACCCTTTGGCTGCCTCCACCTACAGGAGCAGGTTTCCAAGCTCTCGAAGTCTGCGATGATCTTTGTTTGCGATCTTTGGGAAATTATCAACCTTGGTGAAGAGAGCTGCTTCGATCACCTCTGGAGCACCATAACATTCTTCAAGTCTTTCCCAGAGCATACTGAGTACAGCTGCTGGGTGGGCGATGTGTACTGTAACTCTTCTTGCATGTTCTGATGAGTCAGTGCCAAGCCAGTGGCATTCAGTGGCATTACGGAAAGTTGACTTCCATGCCCAGTAGTTTTCTAGCTTGTCGTCTAATTTTGTGAGCCCGGCTGTCATAAGGCCACGACTCACGGTGGGCCATCTATTTGGGGCAAAGTCGAACATGGTGGATGTTTCAGGGGGGGTTCTCAGAGGTTTCACATCGGGGGATAATGGTTTGGATTGGTGGTTTCAGTTTGAGTGACTAGTTGGGGTTGATGGTCGAGAGAGAGATCATTGGGTGGGAGAGTGCAGGAAGTGGAGGGCTTGCAGTGCTGTGGGTGAGTGAGGGAAATGGGCATTACTTCTCCTGATAGCAGAGGAAATGTTGTGTCAGCATCAATTGTTTGCTTTTCCTCTGGTTGAGAGAGCTGATTGTAATGGTCCTCAATGTACTTCTCAGTGCTCTGTAGGGGTTGACTTGAAATCACTGGAAGATCGCTGAGACACTCCTCAGTTGTGTCCACAGCTGCTTCAAACACTGAAGCTTCAGCTAGGGCAGCCATGGCCTCCCTTTCATGGTGAAGTGCGTCCGACGTAGCCTCTGTACTTGTTTCTTCCACCTTGAGTTGGGCTTGGAGCTGGGCTTGCTTCACTCGCATCTCATATCTCCTTTTGGGCTTACGAGGCTCTCGTTTCGCCTCCCTTTGCCTTTGTTCGGGCCTCAACAGCAGCTATACTGGTTGTAGACTTGCTGGATCTGGGGGATCGTCTTGATGTTTTGAATGACATGGAGCCGACTGATCTAGTTTCAAAGCTTTCTTCTTCTTTATTCAACCTGGTGAGTGTTCTCTCATTCCACCAAATTTGCTCTTGTAGAAGTAGTATTTCTACTATGCTGTCCCCACTGTGTTATGGTGTACAGTTTGACAGCTAGCATAAAAAGTAGCCTAATAAATCCAGAGAGGAGTTACTTTTTGGACAATTTGTGTCACTGAAAATACAGAACGGAAACATTTCATAATTCCAAATAATAACAAGGCAAACCTAACATTTAAAGGTGCAATATGTAGAAATCGCTCTGTCATTTCCTGGTTGATAAAATTCTAACAGTTCACCTAATTTCAGTTTATGTGACAAAACCAGCAGTCATTGTGTAGAGAATCATTGTACCATCTAAACCGCTGTGAAATATATTTTCCATAACCAAAAATATTGTAATTTCAGCTGTTTGAAGCTGGTGTACAAAACCAAAAGTAAAAGACGCAAAGACGAAACTTTAGAACGGGAAGCATAGAAATAGCGCACATAGAACATACAGTGGGGAAAAAAAGTATTTAGTCAGCGACCAATTGTGCAAGTTCTCCCACTTAAAAAGATGAGAGAGGCCTGTAATTTTCATCATAGGTACACGTCAACTATGACAGACAAATTTAGATTTTTTTTCTCCAGAAAATCACATTGTAGGATTTTTAATGAATTTATTTGCAAATTATGGTGGAAAATAAGTATTTGGTCACCTACAAACAAGCAAGATTTCTGGCTCTCACAGACCTGTAACTTCTTCTTTAAGAGGCTCCTCTGTCCTCCACTCGTTACCTGTATTAATGGCACCTGTTTGAACTTGTTATCAGTATAAAAGACACCTGTCCACAACCTCAAACAGTCACACTCCAAACTCCACTATGGCCAAGACCAAAGAGCTGTCAAAGGACACCAGAAACAAAATTGTAGACCTGCACCAGGCTGGGAAGACTGAATCTGCAATAGGTAAGCAGCTTGGTTTGAAGAAATCAACTGTGGGAGCAATTATTAGGAAATGGAAGACATACAAGACCACTGATAATCTCCCTCGATCTGGGGCTCCACGCAAGATCTCACCCCGTGGGGTCAAAATGATCACAAGAACGGTGAGCAAAAATCCCAGAACCACACGGGGGGACCTAGTGAATGACCCGCAGAGAGCTGGGACCAAAGTAACAAAGACTACCATCAGTAACACACTACGCCGCCAGGGACTCAAATCCTGCAGTGCCAGATGTGTCCCCCTGCTTAAGCCAGTACATGTCCAGGCCCGTCTGAAGTTGCATTTGGATGATCCAGAAGAGGATTGGGAGAATGTCATATGGTCAGATGAAACCAAAATAGAACTTTTTGGTAAAAACTCAACTCGTCGTGTTTGGAGGACAAAGAATGCTGAGTTGCATCCAAATAACACCATACCTACTGTGAAGCATGGGGGTGGAAACATCATGCTTTGGGGCTGTTTTTCTGCAAAGGGACCAGGACGACTGATCCGTGTAAAGGAAAGAATGAATGGGGCCATGTATCGTGAGTTTTTGAGTGAAAACCTCCTTCCATTAGCAAGGGCATTGAAGATGAAACGTGGCTGGGTCTTTCAGCATGACAATGATCCCAAACACACCGCCCGGGCAACGAAGGACTGGCTTCGTAAGAAGCATTTCAAGGTCCTGGAGTGGCCTAGCCAGTCTCCAGATCTCAACCCCATAGAAAATCTTTGGAGGGAGTTGAAAGTCCGTGTTGCCCAGCGACAGCCCCAAAACATCACTGCTCTAGAGGAGATCTGAATGGGCCAAAATACCAGCAACAGTGTGTGAAAACCTTGTGAAGACTTACAGAAAACGTTTGACCTGTGTCATTGCCAACAAAGGGTATACAACAAAGTATTGAGAAACTTTTGATATTGACCAAATACTTATTTTCCACCATAATTTGCAAATAAATTCATTAAAAAATCCTACAATGTGATTTTCTGGAATTTTTTTTCTCATTTTGTCTGTCATAGTTGACGTGTACCTATGATGAAAATTACAGGCCTCTCTCATCTTTTTAAGTGGGAGAACTTGCACAATTGGTGGCTGACTAAATACTTTTTTCCCCCACTGTATCTACTGCTTCTTAGACTTGCTTTTAATGAGCATTACAGATCTATAACTCACATAGCTATGTACATTTGGTCGGGTCGCCCAAAAAGTTACATATTGCAGCTTTAAGAATATCAAATTAGAAATAAAAACAGATGTTACATAACAGTAGCCAAGCTAGAAAGCATAACCATAGAACAGTAGCTAGCTAACGTTGTAGCTCATAAGTGTAAAAATAATGCCACAACCTTTAGGCAAACTTTTTCTCTCATTGTATAATATCTAACGTTATGACACTTACAATACTATACTTGCAGAGGGAATAAATGCAGATAACTGAACATAAACAAATGTAAAGATGGCTGTTTTGACAATGTAGCGATCTCTGCTTGACGTTTGACGGAGCTCTTTGTTTATGTCCATTATCATGGTAACCACATGCCCCGTGGCGAATAGGGTCTCCACATACAGGATAGAACTGACAGAATGAGGCTCGCCACTCTGAGGAAGAGTAATAGCAATAAATATGCACAGCCAATGTAGGACAAGATCCAGGTGTGGTCATCTAGCACTTACATTGGCTACGTGGATACAAGAGAAACAGACGAAGAGAAACAGAGTCAAAGTGAAACTTACACACATGTCACACATACACACACAATGCACAGTGAAACCAGAGTCTGAAAGTGACACACAGAAAGCGAGAGAGAGAGAGAGAGAGAGAGAGAGAGAGAGAGAGAGAGAGAGAGAGAGAGAGAGAGAGAGAGAGAGAGAGAGAGAGAGAGAGAGATACACTGAAAGCGAAACAGACACACACACAAACACTGCTTATGCACACACACACACACACACACACACACACACACACACACACACATTCTGGTGTCTACAGTACAGTACATGACAGACACCCAGTTAGTTAGCATGCTAGTCAGAGCAGGCCCTGAGAACATGAGATTGATTTACAGTCTTGTGGCTTGATTTCTGGATGCACTACATGTTTTCATAGATGTACTTAACTACACAAACACACTTCATTCTACCACTACTCTATGAGCAGTTACTACGTCTATGACAAAAACAAAGACACTATAAATGCTGAAAACGTAACATCTACTTTTAGATGACCCAATATAACAATGTAATTGAACATTATTTAACATACTTACTATAACAGTGCATTTCAGTTGCATTTATAGTCTTGAATAAAAAAGTAACATTTACACAAACACGCAGAAAGGCACTCTGTACCTGTTTGAAATCGCCAACGGTGAGCCATATGACGTCCCTCAGGCATTATCTCCATGCTGCCTGTGTTGCTGTGCTCTCCGGTTGTAAGGAGCCCAACCACCCAGCCTCTCCATAAATATACTCTATACTGTAGCTCCCAGAGTCCTCATGTCTGTCTCTATACAAGCCCACAGAAAGAATGGGGAATAAATGCTATGAGCCGTAGGTACCAGAGAGACTGTCCTGCTAGCCCATCTCTTTCTCTCTCTGCCTTCCCGTCTGTCTTTCTTCTTTGCCTTCCTCTCTCCTTTCTCTGTCTTCTTCTCTCTCCTCGTTCTGTCTGCATTCCTCTCTCCCTCTCCTCCTCAATGTAAGTGTGAGGGTGTGATCTGTTCATCCAGTACTCAAGCAGTCATTCTTACACTGAGTCAAGAGGCACTCTCTCTCGCTCTCTTTATCAGTCTCTCTCTCTTACTCACTCTCTCTTTCTTACTTACTCATACACACATCTGCGTGCGTGCGCGCACACGCACACACACACACAGAACCGTACTCTCTTACATAGTGACACCGTATCTTATCCTCTACCTCATAAACAAACAAAGGAAATACATACTCACTTGTCACACACATATTCACACATACTCACACACATACTTTTAGAATCACTTCCGGTACACTTGAAACCGAGTCTGACACTCCCACAATGCAGCGGCAGTATTCATCACATGTTGGCATTGTTGTCAATAAAAACATGAGCAAACAAATATTGTTTTGGTGAAAGACATTTATATACACTATATACACCAGGCACTTGTCATCTCCCATCTGGATTAGTGCAACTCGTTGTTGGCTGGGCTTCCTGCCTGTGTCATTAAACCCTACAACTTATCCAGAACGCTGCAGCCCATCTGGTGTTCAACCTTCCCAAGTTCTCTCATGTCACCCCGCTCCTCTGCACACTCCACTGGCTTCCAGTTGAGGCTCGCATCTACTACAAGACCATGGTGCTTGCCTACAGAGCTGTGAGGGGAACGGCACCTCCTTACCTTCAGGCTCTGATCAGACCCTACACCCAAACGAGGGCAATACGTTCATCCACCTCTGGCCTGCTAGCCCCCCTACCTCTATGGAAGCACAGTTCCTGCTATTTGCTGCTCTGGCACCCCAATGGTGGAACAAGCTCCCCACGACGCCAGGACAGCGGAGTCACTGACCACCTTCCGGAGACACTTGAAACCCTACCTCTTTAAGGAATACCTGGAATAGTATAAAAGTAATCCTTCTACCCCCCAGCAACTTCAGCACAATAACTGTTAGTCAGGAGCTTCATGAAATGGGTTTCCATGGCCTAAAAGCTGCACACAAGCCTAAGATCACCATGCGCAATGCCAAGCGTCGGCTGGAGTGGTGTAAAGCTCGCTGCCATTGGACTCTGGAGCAGTGGAAACGCGTTCTCTGGAGTGATGAATCACGCTTCACCATCTGGCAGTCCGACGGACAAATCTGGGTTTGGCAGATGCCAGGAGAACGCTACCTGCCCCAATGCATAGTGCCAACTGTAAAGTTTGGTAGTGGAGGAATAATGGTCTGGGGCTGTTTTTCATGGTTCGGGCTAGGCCCCTTAGTTCCAGTGAAGGGAAATCTTAACGCTACAGCATGCAATGACATTCTAGATGATTCTGTGCTTCCAACATTGTGGCAACAGTTTGGGGAAGGCCCTTTCCTGTTTCAGCATGACAATGCCTCTGTGCACAAAGCGTGGTCCATACAGAAATGGTTTGTCGAGATCAGTGTGGAAGAACTTCACTGGCCTGCACAGAGCTCTGACCTCAACCCCATCGAACACCTTTAGGATGAATTAGAAAGCCGACTGCGAGCCAGGCCTAATCGCCCAACATCAGTGCCCGACCTCACTAATGCTCTTGTGGCTGAATGGAAGCAAGTTCCCGCAGCAATGTTCCAACATCTAGTGGAAAGCCTTCCCAGAAGAGTGGAGGCTGTTATAGCAGCAAAGGGGGGACCAAATCCATATTAATGCCCATGATTTTGGAATGAGATGTTCGACGAGCAGGTGTCCACATACATTTGGCCATGTAGTGTATGAATTTATATGAATTATAAAATGAGGGACACTTGTTGAATTATATACAACCACCACAGCTTACATCCACCACTACTTACACTACAGCCCCAATGACTTTCACCATGTTGAAACCACACAGAAGGGGAAATTCCTGGGAAGACGTAAGAGGAAGTAATGGGATCCACGTGGTGAAAGTTAGAAGGTGAGTGGGAGGGACTAACAGGAATCCTGCTCCAACATTCCAATCATGTGACGGGAAACAGAACTAATGGAAGCCCTGGCTGTCAGACCAAAGGCATGGTAACACACACACTGCATGCAGGCACGTGCACACACACACACACACTTCCAACTGTACATGTTTCCCACCGTTCCTGTGGTCTGAGTCAGCGGACTACACGATGAGTCGCTCCCTCTCCCTTCCTCTCCTCCTTTCATCCCTTAAATCACTCCATCTCTGCTGTGCTAGAGCCAAGGCTGTGTGGGCTGAGTCAGACCTACCCTTAATAACCCCACACACCACTACAATCCATCACCGCACCGCACCGCACCTCATCCCCTTCACACCACACCACTACCAAGTGTCAGAATCAGGTTTAATGCCTGGTTTCCTGGACACAGATCAAGCCTTATCCTGGAAGCATGTTCACTGGAGGTGGGAAATTGTTGCATAAAGTATAGCCACCCACGATCTAACTGTCAATCATCAGTGACAACCCATCAGCCTCCAGTGGGAGAGTTTCCATTATCTGCTGCTCCTCCCGTTCTCCTCTCCCAATGTGTGTGCTCTTACCAACTGAGCTGCGTGCTGTCGCAGCATTATTAGGAATGCTTTGGACGGCTGCTGTACCAAAAACAGTTCAAACAGTCACCACCCAAACCCGTTACTCGACATCCTGACAATCCCTCCCTCTGTCCAAAATACAAACCAGCTGCACCTAGCAAGGGGAACAATGATCTCTCTATTACACACGCACACAGTGTTACTTGGAAGTCAGACAGAGACCTTCTACTCTGTTTCACAGACATGCATTGATATTTCCCTGTCTGTCTATGACACCCACTTTTGATCTGTTCAAAAATGAATCTTCATTTATCGGTCCAAATCAATCAAATATCAATGAACATATTGTGATGGAAATGTTTTATGTTTGTGCTTTTCTAATAACCAATTTCTGTGTTCTGTTTGTGCTTTTCTATAAAACAATGTCTGTGTTCATGCAAGTGACTGATTGAATGAATCCTCACTATCAGTATCTGCAATTTGGCAGTACGCCCAGAACCTTCTTTAGAGAAAGGGATATCTCAGTTTCAAGGTCTCAGCTTAGAGAGAAGAAGCCTCGTGAGGTATTGGTCTGTCACATGAATGAAGCATTAATTATGAATGATGAATAAGCTAAATCATGCAAATATAACTTGTCAGTATGAAATCAAATAAAACTTTATTTGTCACATGTGCCGAATACAACAGGTGTAGACCTTACAGTGAAATGCTTACTTACAAGCCCTTAACCAACAATGCAGTTCAAGAAATAGAGTTGGTGATGTGGACACCAAGGAACTTGAAACTCTCAACCCACTCCACTACAGCCCTGTCGATGTTAATGGGGTCTGTTCGGCCCGCCTTTTCCTTTGTCTTGCTCACATTGAGGGAGAGGTTGTTGTCCTGGCACCACACTGCCAGGTCTCTGATGTGTTGTTGCCTACCCTTACCACCTAGGGGTGGCCCGTCAGGAAGTCCAGGATCCAGTTGCAGAGGGAGGTGTTTAGTCCCAGGGTCCTTAGCTTAGTGATGAGCTTTGTGGGCACTATGGTGTTGAACGCTGAGCTGTAGTCAATGAACAGCATTCTCACATAGGTGTTCCTTTTGTCCAGGTGGGAAAGGGCAGTGTGGAGTGCGATTGAGATTGCGTCATCTGTGGATCTGTTGGGGCGGTATGCGAATTGGAGTGGGTCTAGAGTATCCGGAATGATGCTGTTGATGTGAGCCATGACCAGCCTTTCAAAGCACTTTATGGCTACCGACGTGAGTGCTACGGGGCGGTAATCATTTAGGCAGGTTACCTTCGCTTCCTTGGGCACAGGGACTATGGTGGTCAGCTTGAAACATGTAGGTATTACAGACTCGGTGAGGGAGAGGTTGAAAATGTCAGTGAAGACACTTGCCAATTGGTTTGCGCATGCTTTGAGTATACGTCCTTGTAATCCGTCTGGCCCCACGGCTTTGTGAATGTTGACCTGTTTAAAGGTCTTGCTCACATTGGCTACTGAGAGCATTATCACACAGTCGTCCGGAACAGCTGGTGCTCTCATGCATGCTTCAGTGTTGCTTGCCTCAAAGCGAGCAAAAAAGGCATTTAGCTAGTCTGGTAGACTCGCGTCACTGGGCAGCTTGCGGCTGGGTTTCCCTTTGTAGTCCGTAATAGTTTAAGCCATGCCACATCCGACGAGCGTCAGAGCAAGTGTAGTAGGATTCAATCTTAATCCTGTATTGATGTTTTGCTTTTTTGATTGTTCGTCTGAGAGATCTTAGCGGGATTATTTATAAGCTTCCGGATTAGTGTCCCGCTCCTTGAAAGCGGCAGCTCTAGCCTTTAGCTCGATGCGGATGTTGCCTGTAATCCATGGCGTCTGGTTGGGATATGTACGTACGGTCACTGTGGGGACGACGTCGTCGATGCACTTATTGATGAAGCTGATGACTGAGGTGGTATACTCCTCAATGCCATTGGATGAATCCCTGTGCTAGCAAAACAGTTCTTTAGTGTAGCATCCGCGTCATCAGACTACTTCCGTACTGAGCGAGTCACTGGTTCTTCCTGCTTTAGTTTTTGCTTGTAAGCAGGAATCAGGAGGATATAATTATGGTTAGATTTGCCAAATGGAGGGCGAGGGAGAGCTCTCTCTGTGTGTGGAGTAAAGGTGGTCTAGAATTTTTTCCTCTGGTTGCACATGTGACATGCTGGTAGAAATGAGGTAAAATGGATTTAAGTTTGCCTGCATTAAAGTCCCCGGCCACTAGGAGCGCCGCTTCGGATGAGCATTTTCCTGTTTGCTTATGGCCTTATACAGCTCGTTGAGTGTGATCTTAGTGCCAGCATCGGTTTGTGGTGGTAAATAGACGGCTACAAATAATATAGATGAGAACTCTCTTGGTAGATAGTGTGGTCTACAGCTTATCATGAGATACTCTACCTCAGGCGAGCAATACCTCAAGACTTCTTTAATATTAGACATCGCGCACCAGCTGTTATTGACAAATAGACACACACCCCCACCCCTCGTCTTACCAGACGTAGCTTCTCTGTCCTGCCGATGCATGGAAAATCCCGCCAGCTCTATATTATCCATGTTGTCGTTCAGCCACGACTCTGTGAAACATAAGATATTACAGTTTTTAATGTCCCATTGGTAGGATATTCTTGATCGTAGATCATCCATTTTGTTTTCCAATGATTGCACGTTGGCCAATAGTACGGATGGTAGTGGAGGTTTACTCACTCCCCTACGAATTCTCAGAAGGCAGCTCGACCTCTGCTCCCTTTTTCTCTGTCTTTTCTTCACGCAAATAACGGTGATTTGGGCTCGTTCCCGAGAAAGCAGAATATCCTTTGTGTCGGACTCGTTAAAGAAATAATCTTTGTCCAGTTCGAAGTGAGTAATCGCTGTTCTGATGTCCAGAAGTTATTTTTCGGTCATAAGAGACGGTAGCAGCAACATTATGTACACAATAAGTTACAAAATAAGTTACAAACAATGCGAAAAAACTAACAAAATAGCACAGTTGGTTAGGAACACGTAAAACGACAGCCATCCCCTCCGGCGCCATTACTACATATACTACTGTGTATAAGGGAACTAACCGGACTGCACCGTTAGAGCTCCTAATCGACATGTGTACTTGATGCATTGAGTTTGTTGGAACCTCTCCAGCACACTGACAATAAACAATTATTCATTTAAGATTGACTTTGAGTGTCCCTGTGTAAGAATTTCCACAACAATTTGGCGTCAACGAACAGGATGATTGATTCTGCCTGCGGAGGTTTCCAGTGGGGGTCTGCGAGGAAAACCAGTGGCGCATTTTATGAAGTGTGAGGGAAATTTGTTTTTTTTTATGAAGTGTGAGGGAGATGTGTACCTCTCGGGCTGCTGCGCTGTGATTGTTGCTGCGGTGTGGAGGTGAAAACCTAAAGATTTATAACGTTATAAAGGGATTCTGTATGGAGATATGAAAGAAGAGAATATTATTCCCGAATATGCTGTTAAATAGAACACTAGAGTGAATATTTAAACCCCTGTATGACTAGAACAATAGTGTAGAGGAGGAATTTGTGATGTTACACAAATGTATAATGGGTTACTAGAGATAAAGTAATATAATATTGAGTATAATGGTTTACTAGAGATCTGATGAAGTAACAATAGAAAAAAATATATATATACACAACTTGCACACCCACATGTAGACGTATGTAAGTGAGTTAAAAAAGTATTCTGAGAAATGTTCAGAGTGGTCCCTTTATGGATCATTTGAGGTATGATAAGGTTAAAGCATTGTACGGGACTTGACTTACCCCTAACCAATAAAACTATAAATATAACCAATTAATGTTGAACATTATTTTCTGTTAACTAAACTTAAGGCTACAATTGATTGTACTCCTGATAGAGTTTCATTGATATCCCAAACGATGAGATATTAAACCAATGAGTAAGCAGGCAAATTGAACCACTCCCACAGGAGGAGGCGCGGTCTGACACTGCCTCCCAGTCTATTTTGTCTCAGGTGCCAGAAACCTTATGGTTGGAACATTCCAATGACAGTGGACATATAGGCAGTGCTAGCCCAGTTATAATGACTGTTTATCTCTCCCCTTCTGAATTGACCGTTGTATTTTATAAATGTGGCACATTACATATGAATCTTAAAAGAATATACATTTAATAATTGTGAAGCAGAAAGTGAATATCCAACAGAAATTTGAAATAAATATATAGAGTAACGTTGTTAGGGTAGACTAAAATGAAAAAAATGCCTTCCAATATGGAGAAAGTTATCATGTTTGTTTTGTTTTGTTTTAAACATTGCAATAGGGGAAAAAGCAGAATGTTGTTTGAGAGTGATCAGTGTGTATTAGCAGTAGTGATTGAGGTCTTCCTATTGGGAAGGGAGTCCAAGTTGAAGGAAACAGATATAGAGACTAGTGAAAGATACAAAGTGAATGGTAATTGGCTTTCAGATAGCACTCCAGTAATGCAATATCTTAGTAATTTGAAGAAGTAAGACAGGGGGATTGAGCATTGGGACTGATATTAAATTAGAGGCCGCTCACTCTTCAAGGCCTGGTCCACTGCACACATGTTTAAGTCATCTGTTGTTTGGGTTAGAGATAAGCTTCCTGTGGAACAATAGATAGCTGCCAGTACACACATAACTCAAACAGGCTGTAAGAGACACAGTGGGGAAATTTAGGACAGAGGTATGAATAATTGAATAAGACACGTGTGATTTAAGTAAATAATGTCATCTAAAAAAACTATAATCTGTTTCCATTACATGGAACTGTGTCCAGAATGAAATACATCCAAGTAAATGTTTTAGTACCGAATATTGAGCTGATAAGCCAGCACCAACTTTTTGAAGGTCCTAGCAGATTTGTTAAACAACAGGTTTTATATTTTGACTAAGTTTATGTACCAGGGACAGTTTGTACAGAATTGTATGTCAACGCAACAGGTCAAAATGACAACGATTACAAGAGAGGGGCTCTGGGATTGTTTACTTTAGAAGGTGCCTATTTAGCTTGACCTGACACTGTATCATCTGATGTGTCTGAAGTGTAATTCTTCATACGACTGATGGAATGTCCGCTACCAAGTTCCAAGTTTTTTTTCTTCATGTTTATCAATGATTCTGTATCGCTCCCTTTGAAAGGCTTCCTAAGGCAAGTGCTTTAGGAGAGCAGTTAAAGGTACCCGATCCAGCTGTTAAGGGAGCTCCAAAATTAAGTATTGCCTGGCCATTTTGTTTGTTTTTACCCTACGATTTTTTTACTATATACACGCCAGCACCCACACATACTCTGTTTGATTTATTGTGTGGGGTCTTTTTATTTTGGTTTCAGGATGCTGTACACAAATGAAATTTTCTGACGTTTCTATTGTCAGAATTTTGGGTGCACACATATAAATTATCTTGATTAGAAGAAATGTACTGAAAAACCCAATGTAAACCTGATACACAAAATGTTTGAAATGTTTGAAATATCTTAAAATAATGTACAGGAAAACAAACACTCACTTAATAGGGCTGACTGACCTCTGTTCTGACTTCCTGATGAGGCCTGATCACCCTCACTAGAAAGACTGGAGACATTGGGTGAGATTTAAATGGGCTATGTAAACACTAATAATTAGTAATTTATCAATAGTCCCATGTGTGATTCAGACCACGAAAAGACAGAGAGAGCGCTGCCCCTGAATGAGGGACACCTGTCTCTAGTCTATTTTACCATTACCTTATGGGATACAATTATTTCCTTATGGCGTTATCAAGAGTTGTAATTCTAATTTGATTTGTTATTCAAATTTGTTTATTTTTGATTTAACAGGCAGTGTTGTTGGTATTCTGGACGCATGAATCACGATGTGAGTCATGTGTCCAAAAGGGAATATGCAAATTGATTTTCTTCAAATACATGCCTGTAAATAGAAGAAATATATGTTGTTAATGGTTGACAGTTACTCCAAATGGATTGAAGTTTTCCCCACATCAAGTGATATGTGTATTGCTGTTGTTGTTTTCTTTTCTGTTCTTTGTTTTTGTCTTGCTTCAATAACAAATGGCAGAAGATTGGGTCTGCTGGATGGTCGGGATTTCTCCCTAAGGATTAGCCCTCTAACTCCCTGACCCTGTAACTCTGCAGCCAAGATGATAGGGGAGTATAAGCCAATTTGGGAGATTTTGTTTTGTTTCAACTGTGTGTTGTTATTCTCTTTGACATTTGTTTTAGAAAACTGTATTAAGAATATTGGTAGTAGTAATAATATGTCATACAGTAAATAATTTGTCTGGATTTCCTGAATCAGAAATGTCCTAAACTGAAGAGGGTGGGGCTTAAGCTGCATCCCTATCTCACCCCACGGCCCTGTGGAAAGAAATGTGTGATTCTTTAGCCAATTTTTACCGTACGCACTATCCTCTGGTCTATCCTATCTCGAGGTTATGGCGAAGGTGACCACAGATGGTGTCTAGATAATTTGACCAAGAACAGTGTGAACCTTAACCCCCCTAACCGGCTGAAGCAATGGCGAAAATGGCATTCAGTATGGTCCTTCACCACTTCTACCGTGATACCTGAGTCTGAGCCAACAACCTGTACACAGCATCCAGTCGAAGCTATCAACTGCCTTTTCTCTCATGCCTTTTCTCTCAGGAGTGCAACATGAGTCCACGTGGAGTGAGCATGGAGAGAGATCCCGTCCAAACTTGCTGGTGTACTGTTAGGAAAATGGACAAGACATAATGGACTGTAAAGGACAGTGGCGGCTCAGGTGTGACATTATCAAGGGCCATCCACTTTGAACATGTGCTATTAAAAAGACGAACTGAAACACTATCTGAAGAAGAACATAAAGAAACGCCAGAAGGATGAGTGCCGGGAGGGAGGGGGGTGGTCAACCGTGCCCGTAATTGATTTAGGCTTATCCAAAATGGTTTATTTCGGGTATCAGGTTGATTGTGGAGGTCTGTACACTGTGAAATGTATAGTAATTTAGACTAAGAATGCATTGAGATACCAATCTGTCATTACCACAAGTGATGAGAAAAGTTAATGATAGATATGATGAGATTAATATACTGTACGTCAATGTAAATGTACATTCTGCCAGTATCGGTGTGTGCTAAGTTGAGGGTCTTAAATTAAAGTGATAGAACCAACGTGAAGCACTAAGGACTGTCATTCTAAATTTGGGTTGGATAATTTATCAATAGTTATAATTATGATTTGGAAAGGCGAGGCTTCTAGAGACAGAGCTATTCCCCTAAAATGTGAGGAGAGCCACTAGATTGTAGCTTGGGCTAACCTTGCCCCAATCTCATTCTTATCAAGGTTGGTGTGAAACTGTTATAACAAGTGCTCTCTCTCTCTTCCCTGTGAAAGTCAATATGCATGTGCCCTTGACCAAATTTGGGAGATCTCTAGAGACATAGAGAAAATTGGCAATGCTAAAAGAATTGCAAAAATTGGCTCTGCAAAACAGAGAGGCTCTTGACTATCTTTTGGCAGGTGAAGGGGACTCTTGTGCAATCATTGGCAATGAATGTTGTACTTTTGTCCCAGATCACTCTTCTAATATGACTGATCTCGCCAAATACATTGCTGCTTTTGCTAAGAATAATTCCCCACAACCAGAGTGGACGCCTGCAACTTGGTTGGAATCCCTGTTTGGAAGTTGGGGATCCCAAATCACCAAATGGGCTGCAGTGTGTGTTTTTTTCTTAGTTTGTCTAAATTGTGTTATTTAACATGCTGTGTATGTGTGTTTATTTTTGATAAATTCACTCCCGTTAACAGAAGTATAACCTTTATGATGATGATAGTATTACCGTACTAATTAGATTGTATAACCCAGAATGAAGAGCTTGAAATGATGAAGTGTCTGTTTTTTTTCTGTGTTGATTTCCCTTACTTTAATAGGAGTATAGAATTTTATGATATAGAAGCTAAAATCTAAATGCTTACATTAAAATGTAATGATTATTATCACACAAGTGATAAGAGGATGGAATGTTATGGAAATGTTTATGTTTGTGCTTTTCTAATAACCACTTTCTGTGTTCTGTTTGTGCTTTTCTATAAACCAATTTCTGTGTTCATGCAAGTGACTGATTGAACGAATCCTTGTTTAGAGAAATGGATATCTCAGTTTCAAGGTCTCAGCTTAGAGAGAAGAAGCCTCGTGAGGTATTGGTCGTCACATGAATGAAGCAAATATTAATTATGAATGATGAATAAGCTAAATCATGCAAATATAACTTGTCAGTATATTACATTTACATTTTAGTCATTTAGCAGACGCTCTTATCCAGAGCGACTTACAGTTAGTGAGTGCATACATTTTTCATACTGACCCCCCCGTGGGAAACGAACCCACAACCCTGGCGTTGCAAGCGCCATGCTCTACCAACTGAGCTACAGGGGACTATTGATTTCAAATAAAAGTCAATCAATGATGTATCTATCAGAAGCGCTATACCTTCAGCCTTTGCAGTTCTGATAGGAAAAATGTAAAGATTTGGCTGTAACAGTAGAAATAAAATAGTTGTATATAGTAGAGGAGACTAGAGGGCTATGGTTTTGAGTAGCTGGACAAGGTTCTGTAGGTCCTGGTCCTGAAGTGGGAGCTCCTGCATCAGAATAGAGGTACACGACTGAGGTCGGGCTCTCCAGGGCCTCCCGTACCACCGGGGACAACTCTGATAACCTGAAGGTCCTGACCATATATATAAGGGAACTAACGGGACTGCCCTGTTACAGCTGCTAATCAACATGTATACTTGGTGCATTGAGTTTGTTGGAACCTCTCCAGCGCGCTGACATTAAACAATGATTCATTTAAGATTGACTTTGAGTGTCCCTGTGTAAGAATGTCCACAACAATATAATTAAGCAATAAGGCCCGAGGAGGTGTGGTATGCATGATACAACGCGGAGTGCCTGGACACAGCCCTTAGCTGTGGTATATTGGCCATATATCACAAACACCCGAAGTGCCTTATTGCTATTATAAACTGGTTACCAACGTAATTAGAGCAGTAAACATTTATATTTTGTCATACCCGTGGTATACGGTCTTATTTACCACAGCTGTCAGCCAATCAGCATTCTGGGCTGGAACCACCCAGTTTATAATGGCAATTATGATAGCCACAATCTCTATAAGCCCACAGAGAAATAGCAGTGCAGTCTAATATGATCCCATTATGTTTACCCTGCTGCTGAGGGCCAGGTGACTGATGTGACATAAACACTGGTGTTACATAAGATTGCACCTGAGAGGTGTCCAGGCAGCCTACAGACAGACAAGTCCTTAGTAACAATTACTATAGCCTGCCCTGCTGCTATGACAACAGATCCTTATATAATAGAATATCTTATAAAAGACAGCTATACAGCTGGAGAAGCAGCAAAAGATTTTCACACACAGGTCTGAGGTGATAGTGTTACTGGACACACCATGTCATTTCAATGTGGAAATGTGGGTAATATTTGGTTGAGACGTTGATCAATGAGATTTCAAAACTTTATTCACCCACTCAAAACGACAGCCAGAAGTTTGTTGAATTCCCGGGGCTCTATTTTCGGCTGGCGTTAAGGCAGTGCTAGTGTCAAACGCAGGTTAGTTTGCAATTTCATCATGTAAAAACTGGCACACTTGCATTTTCCAGCGCTAAGGCCAGGTTCGGCAATTTGCCTGTCTTATATCAGCTTGCTTGCGCTCAGATGGGAGGGGTGGAAATATTTGAGGTGTGTCCTTAAAAACATGATCCAAAGTGCTAATTTCAGGCAGCGCTGATAGGGATATTTAAGACCAACCAAAAGCTGGTTTTTTGGTTGAGTTGGAGATGTGAATCCAACAAATGAATGATTAACTTGAAGATTACATTTGAAATCAACCCAAGCTTGAAACCCTAAGCCTAAATGTATTGTCTATTTTTAGTTGAATTCTGGGTTGAATTGAAACAAAAGCTGTTGATGACTTTGCAAATGCTATATAGGCCTAAATAGTATCATTGATGATGCAGTATATGACATAAAGTATGGTTACATTTAATTTGCTCTGTTAAAACCTGCCCTTTGGAATGAATTTCATACCAACACTGAGTGTACAAAACATTATTTCCATGACATAGACTGTAGTGGTGCGCGGGTCAGCTGTTTGTTCACCTGCACCCACCCGCAATTGCTAATAACACATCCGCAACCGCCTGACTATATGTGATAAAGTGAAAATCTGAGGCCCGCACCCAACTCTTAATAATAATATATAATATAATATGCCATTTAGCAGACGCTTTTATCCAAAGCGACTTACAGTCATGCGTGCATACATTTTTGTGTATGGGTGGTCCCGGGGATCGAACCCACTACCTTGGCGTTACAAGCGCCGTGCTCTACCAGCTGAGCTACAGAGGACCTTAAAGGCTCTGCATGGTCAATCCGCAGTCTGCAGTGGCCGTACAGCATTTACTGCGACGCAGTTTCCGCAGAAGTCAGAGCGTTCATACTTGCGCTTCGTGGCGCAGAGAAGAACTGTTGTGAAGGAAGTTGTCAAGGAAGTGAGTTTGTGTTTATATAGGACCTCCCGCCCCCACCTACCGCCAACCAATCATGTCAATGCAGAGCTATACGGAGCCCTCGGCATTGTTAAAAAATTTGGGAGGCGTACAGCGATGGGGTACGGAGCTTGATTTGGCCTCTGCAAGCCTCCGGAAGCTCAGCAAACCCTCCATATGTAGCCTCCAGATGCATTTCTAGAGCAAGCATAAATTGTATTTTACCCACAAATATAGAAAATGCTCTATAGGCTACAGTCAAAGATGGTGGAATGATTTTTTGACAGGGGGTGCAGGAGATTTTTGTTGCCTGATTTAGATATGTTTCTGCTTATAATTTCCGACATTTTGGTAGGCTGTTTGTTAGTCAACTTGTCTATAATTAAATACATGTAGCTTCTCTTGTCATTATATGTTGCCCCAGAAGACTAAGTAAACCCTTGCTCAGCAGAATAATGTCATTAATGCTTCGATCTAGGATGGTAATGCGCCGCCGCAACCTTCGCTCTCTCTCTCCCACTACTCTCTCCTCTTCCATCCTATCATCTCTTCCCTCTGCTCAATCCTTCTCCCTCCAATCTCCTGATTCTGCCTCCTCAACCCTCCTCTCCTCCCTTTCTGCATCCTTTGACTCTCTGTGTCCCCTATCCTCCCGGCCGGCTCGGTCCTCCCCTCCAGCTCCGTGGCTTGATGACTCATTGCGAGCTCACAGAACAGCTCCGGGCAGCGGAGCTGAAATGGAAGAAAACTCAACTCCCTGCCGACCTGGCATCTTTTCACTCCCTCCTCTCTACATTTTCTTCATCTGTTTCTGCTGCTAAGGCCACTTTCTACCACTCTAAATTCCAAGCATCTGCCTCTAACCCTAGGAAGCTCTTTGCCACATTTTCCTCCCTGCTGAATCCTCCCCCCTCTCTCTGTGGATGACTTCGTCAACCACTTTGAAAAGAAGGTTGACGACATTCGATCCTCGTTTGCTAAGTCTAATGACACTGCTGGTCCTACTCACACTGCCCTACCCTATGCTTTGACTTCTTTCTCCCCTCTCTCTCCAGATAAAATCCTGCGACTTGTGACTGCAGGCCGCCCAACAACCTGCCCGCTTGACCCCATCCCCTCCTCTCTTCTCCAGACCATCTCCGGTGACCTTCTCCCCTACCTCACCTCGCTGATCAACTCATCCTTGACCGCTGGCCATGTCCCTTCCGTCTTCAAGAGAGCGAGAGTTGCTCCCTTCTCAAAAAAACCAACACTCGATCCCACTGATGTCAACAACTACAGACCAGTATCCCTTCTTTCTTTTCTTTCCAAAACTATTGAGCGTGCCGTCTTTAGCCAACTCTCTTGCTATCTCTCCCAGAATGACCTTCTTGATCCAAACCAGTCAGGTTTCAGGACTGGTCATTCAACTGAGACTGCTCTTCTCTGTGTCACGGAGGCTCTCCGCACTGCTAAAGCTAACTCTCTCTCCTCTGCTCTTGTCCTTCTAGACCTGTCTGCTGCCTTTGATACTGTGAACCATCAGATCCTCTTCTCCACCCTCTCCGAGCTGGGCATCTCCGGCGCGGCTCACTCCTGGATTGCGTCCTACCTGACCGGTCGCTCCTACCAAGTGGCGTGGCGAGAAGCTGTCTCCGCACCACGTGCTCTCACCACTGGTGTCCCCCAGGGCTCAGTTCCTAGGCCCTCTCCTTTTCTCCCTATACACCAAGTCACTTGGCTCTGTCATATCCTCACATGGCCTCTCCTATCATTGCTACGCTGACGATACACAACTAATCTTCTCCTTTCCCCCTTCTGATAACCAGGTGGCGAATCGCATCTCTGCATGTCTGGCAGACATATCAGTATGGATGACGGATCACCACCTCAAGCTGAACCCTGGCAAGACGGAGCTGCTCTTCCTCCCGGGGAAGGACTGCCCGTTCCATGATCTCGCCATCACGGTTGACAACTCCGCTGTGTCCTCCTCCCAGAGTGCGAAGAGCCTAGGCGTGACCCTGGACAACACCCTGTCGTTCTCCGCCAACATCAAGGCGGTGACCCGCTCCTGCAGGTTCATGCTCTACAACATTCGGAGAGTATGACCCTGCCTTACACAGGAAGCGGCACAGGTCCTAATCCAGGCACTTGTCATCTCCCGTCTGGACTACTGCAACTCGCTGTTGGCTGGCCTCCCTGCCTGTGCCATTAAACCCCTACAACTCATCCAGAATGCCGCAGCCCGTCTGGTGTTCAACCTTCCCAAGTTCTCTCACGTCACCCCCCTCTGTACCTTCGGGCTCTGATCAGTCCCTACACCCAAACGAGGGCATTGCGTTCATCCACCTCTGGCCTGCTGGCTCCCCTTCCTCTGCGGAAGCATAGCTCCCGCTCAGCCCAGTCAAAACTGTTCGCTGCTCTGGCACCCCAATGGTGGAACAAGCTCCCTCACGACGCCAGGACAGCGGAGTCACTCACCACCTTCCGGAGACATTTGAAACCCCACCTCTTTAAGGATTACCTGGGATAGGATAAAGTAATCCTTCTACCCCCCCAAAAAAAAGAAAAAAAATTGTAAAGTGGTTATCCCACTGGCTATAGGGTGAACGCACCAATTGGTGAGTCGTTCTGGATAAGAGCGTCTGCTAAATGACTAAAATGTAAATGTAAATGTAGGTGACATCAGTAAAGTTCTCTCTATCATCTTCTTTCGCTGAGCAAAGATGTTTAGGAACCGGGGAGAAAATGCAATAACAAAAAAAAACTGGAAAGAATTTCTGTGCAAAATATAAAATTTACATCAGTCTGACCGGTTTTAAAGAAACAGAAAGCTGTGAAAATGACCCAACATGTTTCTTATAAGATTTCAGTTCGGCTTGGATGCATATTTTATGTGGTTGAAATACTAGGCTATCAGCTTTTATGACGCTGATAAAGATAGCACCTCTACAGATGGTATCTAACTGATAATTCGCATTCTCTCAAGAGGCTGAATGAAATAAATCATATTTCTCCACTCCTCTTCCCGAGTCAAAATTTTGCCTACATTTGGTGTATCGTTTTACTGCAGGAAATGCTTAATTCTGCAGGAGTGAATATTAAGGCTATGTGAGAGGTTATAGACCTACAGTCAGTGTCCAGATTTCAGTTCCCATTTAACCCATCTGAACAGTAGGCTACAGTTCCCTTGACGTGCCATAGGCCTATTTGAAGTCCCATCTTGTGATTGTCGAAACAATCATTACACTTAACATAGCCGTCACTGCTATCATCCTCTTTTACCACTTCCCCAAATATTTCCCAAACATTACTTTTCTGTCCCTCCCTTCTCTTTATTTTCAACTCTCCTTCGACAACTTTTATTGAATTAAACTCCGAAATTGTCCTTTTTTTGTCGATTGGTGTGTAGACTACTTGGCCTGCGTACAATTAGGTCCTAAAGTTTAGGGCTTATGCACTAATGCCAGAAATAATGAAGAAAAAAAAAAGAATGTAGCTTATAGATATAAATTGCACAATAATTATACCCAAGAGGCCCCCAAAAAATATATGTTTTATCCAACTACAGGAGCCCGCTCTCAATGTTCAAAATACACCAGATATCATAATTTAGCCACAGAGGATCAATAGTTTCTAAAAAATAACTATGGATTAAGTTTTATCGCAAACACATACAGGTAACTGCCAAAATAAAGGAAACACCAACATAAAGTGTCTTAAAAGGGTGTTGGGCCACCACAAGCTGCCAGAACAGCTTCAATGCACCTTGGTATAGATTCTACAAGTGGACCTAAACCACGCCAGGAAAATGCACCCCACACCATAACATATACTTTGTATCCCTGGTTTATGCAATTGTTTCCTTTATTTTGGCACTTACAGCCCCGGGGCCTATGATTTCTTAATCAGGCCCTGCTGACCAGGTGAATCCAGGTGAAAGTTATGATCCCTTATTAATGTCACCTGTTAAATCCACTTCAAATCAGTGTAAATGAAGGGGAGACAGGTTAAATAAGGATTTTTAAGCCTTGAGACAATTGAGACATGGATTGTGTATGTGTGCCATTCAGAGGGGGAATGGGCAAGACAGAGGATTGAAGTGCCTTCGAATGGGGTATGGTAGTAGGTGCCAGGCGCACCAGTTTCAGTGTGTCAAGAACTGCAACGCTGCTGGGTTTTTCACACTCAACAGTTTCCTGTATGTATCAAGAATGGTCCACCACCTAAAGAACATCCAGCCAACTTGACACAACTGTGGGAAGCATTGGAGTCAACATAGGCCAACATCCCTGTGGAATTCTTTCGACACTTTGTAGAGTCCATGCCATGACGAGTTGAGGCTGTTCTGAGGGCAAAAGGGGTTGGAACTCAATATTTTACCTTTATTTAACTAGGCAAGTCAGATAAGAACAAATTCTTATTTACAATGGCGGCCTACACCGGACGACGCTGGGCCAATTGTGCGCTGCCCTATTGGACTCCCAATCACGGCCGGTTGTGATACAGCCTGGAATCGAACCAAGGGGTCTGTAGTGACGCCTCAAGCACTGAGATGCAGTGCCTTAGATCGCTGCGCCACTCGGGTGTTCCTAATGTTTTGTACTCTGTATTTAGTTATTAAGAGATCTCTCAATAATCATTCTCACAATAGCACATTGGTAGTAGTCAGTGACATATCAAAGCTAAGCAGGGCTTGGTTAAAACCCTGGATGGGAGACCAAATTAATAGCTGAAGATTGATCAACTCTCCAGTAGGAGGTGCTGCTCAGTCTATAGTTTTTTTTTCTAATAGTGGATATAACGTTGAAGATATGACGTTATTTCAAAGGCACAAATTCAACATATTTTATACAAGGCTTGTCTATGTTGAAAATTGGTTACAATGATGACATATTCCTCTGGTTTAAATTCCACCCTCAAAACAACAGTTGATGACTTTTTTCAAATCCAGTGTATTTTCTGTATAGATTCCACGTCACAATACATTGATAGATTACGTAGAAACAACGTTGATTCAACCAGTTTGTGCCCTGTGGGAAGGGCCAAGACACTTCATGTATACATTCAAAATGAGCACTGATGAAGATGATGACAATAATGAATGTAATGATTTTACCAAACATGCTATATGAAGATATAACATTACCCAGATTCTGTTGTTACAAATACTGATGTAATTCTATGAGTAGGTATGAAATCTAGCTACTGCATACATCTTACATTCCTGAAACCTTACATCTGAGTGAGCAATCAGGTCAGCATGTATGAGGGGATTTCCAACACAACTTGAGTGACAGCAGGTTCTTCGCTGGCCTTTATAACAATTCATACAAAGATAAGTTACTATTCTCTCTCTCTCACACACACACACACACACACACACACACACACACACACACACACACACAAAATATGGGTGTGCACTAACACAGTTACTTCAAACAGGCACCAGTCAGCACCCCTTTATACAAACACAACAAGCCACAGAGAAACACTGGTTATACTGACCACAGCTTCCTCTCAGAGGAGTAGACTGACGTCAAGTCTGGTTTGGTTTTAGATTTCCAGACCACAGTTTGGTTTAGTGTTTTGCTCTAAATCTGTAGTGTAGTTTCCCCTTCCTCCTGTACTGCTCTCACTACCTCTACTAGGCTGCTGTACATCTCACTTGGCACACCTTCTATGTCTATTTCCTTCCATCACACACACACACACTCTTCCTCTTTTATGAAGCATTGAATACCACCAGTCCCACTCACAAACACACAGACCTTAAAAACGTATACCCATGACCCAGACTTGCTGGTATAAATATGCACTGACAGACACTTTCCCATAAGCATACTGGTGAATCAGAGACATGCCCTGATGTCACTCTCTGTAGGAGGCATGGCAAAGCATCAGTCAATGAATGCCAATATAACCAGTGAGTTTAATGCGACTGGAGAAGTGAACTAGTGATGGCTGAGAGATGAGTCGACCTGACTCAGTATTTCAGTGGTGGATGTGTAACAAGGCTACTGAGGCCAGCACAACACAGCTTGGCTTGGTTCGGCTCACTATTGTGAAAAGGGTCTAAGAAAGAGTTCCCTCTACTGGTGACAGAGCATGGTGCAGCCAAGTACCAGAAAACGTTTTGAGAAACTCTGTAGAAACAGGTTGACATCGAATACATCTACCAGCCCTTCAAAGTCATGCTCAGTTGTACAATGCCTCAGAAAGTATTCAAACCCCTTGTCTTTTACAGCCTGAATTTCAAATGGATTAAATTTAGATTTTTTCTGTCACTGGTCTACACACAATACTGCATAATGTCAAAATGGAATTATGTTTTCAAACATTTGATAAATTAATTAAAAATGAAAAGCTGAAATGTCTTTAGTCAATAAGTATTCAACCCCCCTTGTTATGGCAAGCTTAAATAAGTTCAGGAGTAAAAATGTCCTTAACAAATCACATAATAGATTGCACATCATTTTTGAATGACTACCTCATATCTCTGTACACCAGACGTACAATTATCTGTAAGGTCCCACAGTCGAGCAGTGAAATTCAAACACAGATTCAACCACAAAGACCAGGGAGGTTGTCCAATGCCTCGTAAAGAAGGGCACCTATTGGTAGATGGGTAAAAAACAAACATACATTGAATATCCCTTTGAGCATGGTGAAGTTATGAATTATACTTTGGATGTTTGTACACCCAGTCACTACACAAGCGTGCTTCCTAACTAAGTGGCTGAAGAGGAAGGAAACAGCTCAGGGATATCACCATGAGGCCAATGGTGACTTTAAAACAGTTACAGAGATGAATGGCTGTGATAGGAGAAAACTGAGAATGGATCAACAACATTGTAGTTACTCCACAATACTAACTTCATTGACAGAGTGAAAAGAAGGAAGCCTGTACAGATTAAAACATTCCAAAACCTGCATCCTGTTTGTAACAAGGCACTAAAGTAATACTGCAAAAATAATGTGGCAAAGCAATTATTTTTTTGTCCTGAATACAAAGTGTTATGTTTGGGGCAAATCCAATACAACACATTATTGGGTACCACTCTCCATATTTTCAAGCATAGTGTTGGCTACATCATGTTATGTGTATGCTAGTAATCATTAAGGACCGGGGAGTTTTTCAGGATAAAAAATAAACGTAATTGAGCTAAGCACAGGCAAAATCCTAGAGGAAAACCTGGTTCAGTCTGCTTTTCACCAGACAATGGGAGATGAATTTACCTTTCAGCAGGTCAATAACCTAAATCACAAGGCCAAATTTATACTGGAGTTGCTTATCAAGAAGACATTGACTGTTCCTGAGTGGCTGAGTTACAGTTTTGACTTAAATCTGCTTGAAAATCTATGGCAAGACTTGAAAATGGTTGTCTAGCAATGATAAACAACCAATTTGACAGAGCTTGAAGAATGTTGAAAAGAAAAATTGCCAAATATTGTACAATCCAGGTGAGCAAAGCTCTTAGAGTCTTACCCAGAAAGACTCACAGCTGTAATCGCTGCCAAAGCTGATTCTAGCATGTATTGACTCAGGGATATGAATACTTATATAAATTAGATATTTCTGTATTTCATTTTCAATAAATTAGCAAACATTTCTAAAAACATGTTTTCACTTTGTCATTATGGGGTATTACAGTGAGGGAAAAAAGTATTTGATCCCCTGCTGATTTTGTACGTTTGCCCACTGACAAAGAAATGATCAGTCTATAATTTTAATGGTAGGTTTATTTGAACAGTGAGAGACAGAATTACAACAAAAAAATCCAGAAAAACGCATGTCAAAAATTGTATAAATTGATTTGCATTTTAATGAGGGAAATAAGTATTTGACCCCCTCTCAATCAGAAAGATTTCTGGCTGAGATTAGGAGTGCTCCTAATCTCAGCTTGTTACCTGTATAAAAGACACCTGTCCACAGAAGCAATCAATCAATCAGATTCCAAACTCTCCACCATGGCCAAGACCAAAGAGCTCTCCAAGGATGTCAGGGACAAGATTGTAGACCTACACAAGGCTGGAATGGGCTACAAGACCATCGCCAAGCAGCTTGGTGAGAAGGTGACAACAGTTGGTGCGATAAATTCGCAAATGGAAGAAACACAAAATAACTGTCAATCTCCCTCGGCCTGGGGCTCCATGCAAGATCTCACCTCGTGGAGTTGCAATGATCATGAGAACGGTGAGGAATCAGCCCAGAACTACACGGGAGGATCTTGTCAACGATCTCAAGGCAGCTGGGACCATAGTCACCAAGAAAACAATCGGTAACACACTACGCCGTGAAGGACTGACTTCATCCCAGCCTATGCCAACCTCCAGTCCCTCGACTTCCTGGCGCTGACGGAAACATGGATCACCACTGAAAACACGGCTACTCCTACTGCTCTCTCCTCGTCTGACCATGTGTTCTCGCATACCCCGAGAGCATCTGGTCAGAGGGGTGGTGGTACAGGAATCCTCATCTCTCCCAAGTGGACATTCTCAATTTTTCCCCTAACCCATCTGTCTATCTCCTCATTTGAATTCCATGCTGTCACAGTCACTAGCCCATTTAAGCTTAATATCCTTGTCATCTATCGCCCTCCAGGTTCCCTTGGAGAGTTCATCAACGAGCTTGACGCCTTGATAAGTTCCTTTCCTGAGGATGGCTCACCCCTCACAGTTTTGGGGGGATTTCAACCTCCCTATGTCCACATATGACTCATTTCTCTCTGCCTCCTTCTTTCCACTCCTCTCCTCTTTTGACCTCACCCTCTCACCGTCCCCCCTACTCACAAGGCAGGCAATACGCTTGACCTCATCTTCACTAGATGCTGCTCCTCTACTAATCTCACTGCAACTCCCCTCCAAGTCTCCGACCACTACTTTGTTTCCTTTTCTCTCTCGCTCTCCTCCCACACTACTCACTCTGCCCCTACACAGATGGTAATGCGCCGCCGCAACCTTCGCTCTCTCTCTCCCACTACTCTCTCCTCTTCCATCCTATCATCTCTTCCCTCTGCTCAATCCTTCTCCCTCCAATCTCCTGATTCTGCCTCCTCAACCCTCCTCTCCTCCCTTTCTGCATCCTTTGACTCTCTGTGTCCCCCTATCCTCCCGGCCGGCTCGGTCCTCCCTCCTGCTCCGTGGCTTGATGACTCACTGCGAGCTCACAGAACAGAGCTCCGGGCAGCGGAGCGGAAATGGAAGAAAACTAAACTCCCTACCGACCTGGCATCTTTTCACTCCCCCTCCTCTCTACATTTTCTTCATCTGTTTCTGCTGCTAAGGCCACCTTCTACCACTCTAAATTCCAAGCATCTGCCTCTAACCCTAGGAAGCTCTTTGCCACATTTTCCTCCCTCCTGAATCCCCCCCTCTCTCTCTGTGGATGACTTCGTCAACCACTTTGAAAAGAAGGTTGACGACATCCGATCCTCGTTTGTTAAGTCTAATGACACTGCTGGTCCTGCTCACACTGCCCTACCCTATGCTTTGACTTCTTTCTCCCTCTCTCTCCAGATAAAATCCTGCGACTTGTGACTGCAGGCCGCCCAACAACCTGCCCGCTTGACCCCATCCCCTCCTCCCTTCTCCAGACCATCTCCGGTGACCTTCTCCCCTACCTCACCTCGCTGATCAACTCATCCTTGACCGCCGGCCATGTCCCTTCCGTCTTCAAGAGAGCGAGAGTTGCTCCCCTTCTCAAAAACCAACACTCGACCCCACTGATGTCAACAACTACAGACCAGTATCCCTTCTCTCTTTTCTTTCCAAAACTATTGAGCGTGCCGTCTTTAGCCAACTCTCTTGCTATCTCTCTCAGAATGACCTTCTTGATCCAAACCAATCAGGTTTCAGGACTGGTCATTCAACTGAGACTGCTCTCCTCTGTGTCACGGAGACTCTCCGCACTGCTAAAGCTAACTCTCTCTCCTCTGCTCTTGTCCTTCTAGACCTGTCTGCTGCCTTTGATACTGTGAACCATCAGATCCTCCTCTCCACCCTCTCCGAGCTGGGCATCTCCGGCGCGGCTCACTCCTGGATTGCGCCCTACCTGGACCGGTCGCTCCTACCAAGTGGCGTGGCGAGAAGCTGTCTCCGCACCACGTGCTCTCACCACTGGTGTCCCCCAAGGCTCAGTTCTAGGCCCTCTCCTTTTCTCCCTATACACCAAGTCACTTGGCTCTGTCATATCCTCACATGGTCTCTCCTATCATTGCTACGCTGACGATACACAACTAATCTTCTCCTTTCCCCCTTCTGATAACCAGGTGGCGAACCGCATCTCTGCATGTCTGGCAGACATATCAGTATGGATGACGGATCACCACCTCAAGCTGAACCCCTGGCAAGACGGAGCTGCTCTTCCTCCCGGGAAGGACTGCCCGTTCCATGATCTCGCCATCACGGTTGACAACTCCGCTGTGTCCTCCTCCCAGAGTGCGAAGAGCCTAGGCGTGACCCCTGGACAACACCCTGTCGTCCTCCGCCAACATCAAGGCGGTGACCCGCTCCTGCAGGTTCATGCTCTACAACATTCGGAGAGTACGACCCTGCCTTACACAGGAAGCGGCACAGGTCCTAATCCAGGCACTTGTCATCTCCCGTCTGGACTACTGCAACTCGCTGTTGGCTGGCCTCCCTGCCTGTGCCATTAAACCCCTACAACTCATCCAGAATGCCGCAGCCCGTCTGGTGTTCAACCTTCCCAAGTTCTCTCACGTCACCCCCTCCTCCGCACACTCCACTGGCTTCCAGTTGAAGCTCGCATCCGCTACAAGACCATGGTGCTTGCCTATGGAGCAGTGAGGGGAACGGCACCTCTGTACCTTCAGGCTCTGATCAGTCCCTACACCCAAACGAGGGCATTGCGCTCATCCACCTCTGGCCTGCCGGCTCCCTTCCTCTGCGGAAGCATAGTTCCCGCTCAGCCCAGTCAAAACTGTTCGCTGCTCTGGCACCCCAATGGTGGAACAAGCTCCCTCACGACGCCCAGGACAGCGGAGTCACTCACCACCTTCCGGAGACATTTGAAACCCCACCTCTTTAAGGAATACCTGGGATAGGATAAAGGAATCCTTCTACCCCCCAATTGTAAAGTGGTTATCCCACTGGCTATAGGGTGAACACACCAATTTGTGAGTCGCTCTGGCTAAGAGCGTCTGCTAAATGACGTTAATGTGCCCTTGAGCAAGGCACTTAACCCTAATTGCTCCTGTAAGTCGCTCTGGATAAGAGCGTCTGCTAAATGACTAAAATGTAAATGTAAAAATGACTGAAATCCTGCAACGCCCACAAGGTCCCCCTGCTCAAGAAAGCACATATACAGGCCCGTCTGAAGTTTGCCAATGAACATCTGAATGATTCAGAGGAGAACTGGGTGAAAGTGTTGTGGTCAGATGAGACCAAAATCGAGCTCTTTGGCATCAACTCAACTCGCCGTGTTTGGAGGAGGAGGAATGCTGCCTATGACCCCAAGAACACCATCCCCACTGTCAAACATGGAGGTGGAAACATTATGCTTTGGGGGTGTTTTTCTGCTAAGGGGACAGGACAACTTCACCGCATCAAAGGGACGATGGACGGGGCCATGTACCGTCAAATCTTGGGTGAGAACCTCCTTCCCTCAGCCAGGGCATTGAAAGTGGGTCGTGGATGAGTATTCCAGCATGACAATGACCCAAAACACACGGCCGAGGCAACAAAGGAGTGACTCAAGAAGAAGCACATTAAGGTCCTGGAGTGGCCTAGCCAGTCTCCAGACCTTAATCCCATAGAAAATCTGTGGAGGGAGCTGAAGGTTTGAGTTGCCAAACGTCAGCCTTGAAACCTTAATGACTTGGAGAAGATCTGCAAAGAGGAGTGGGACAAAATCCCTCCTGAGATGTGTGCAAACCTGGTGGCCAACTACAAGAAACGTCTGACCTCTGTGATTGCCAACAAGGGTTTTGCCACCAAGTACTAAGTCATGTTTTGCAGAGGGGTCAAATACTTATTCCCTTCATTAAAATGCAAATCAATTTATAACATTTTTGACATGCATTTTTCTGGATTTTTTTGTTGTTATTCTGTCTCTCACTGTTCAAATAAACCTACCATTAAAATTATAGACTGATCATGTCTTTGTCAGTGGGCAAAAGTACAAAATCAGCAGGGGATCAAATACTTTCTGTATGTGTAGATGGGTGAGAAAATAAGTAAATGTAATCAATTTTGAATTCAGGCTGTAACAACAAAATGTGGAATAAGTCAAGGGGTATGAATACTTTCTGAAGGCACTGTATTAGCAAGGAGACATACAGTGGGTATTAAAAGTCACCACCCCCTTTCAAAATGTTCACCTTTTGTTGCCTTACAGCCTGAAATGAAAACACATCAAAATCAGATTTTTTCAGGTTTTATTTACACACAGTAACCCACAATATCCAAGTGAAAAAAAATCATCTAAACATCTCTGAAAATGATTGAAAATGAAAACAGTAAATTACCCTATTTGGATAAGTGAACACCCCGGAGTTAATACTTGGTGGAACCACCTTTTGCTTGAATTACAGCCATGAGTCTCTGAATACATCTCTACTAACTTTGCACACCTAGACTGTGCAATATTTGCTCATTCTTCCTTGCAGAATTGTTCAAGCTCAGTTAAATTGCATGGTGACTGCTCATGGACTGCACTCTTCAAGTCATTCCACAGATTCTCGATGGGATTTAGGCCGGGGCTCTGACTAGGCCACTCAAGGACATTCACTTTCTTGTCCTTCAGCCACTGTATGGTTGCTTTGGCGGTGTGCTTTGGGTCATTGTCATGTTGAAAAATGAACCATCTTCCCATTTTCAACTTCCTGACAGAGGGCTGCAGGTTCTCCTCAAGAATCTGTCGGTATTTTGCACTGTCCATTTTCCCTTCTATCCTGACAAGTGCTCCAGTCCCTGCTGAAGAAACACCCCAACAACAGGATGCTGCCACCGCCGTGCTTTACTGTAGGCATGGTGTTGTTTGGGTGGAAAGATGTATTGGGTTTTCACCAGACATATCGTTTTACGTTCAGACCAAAAGGTTCAATTTTGGTCTCATCTGACCACAGCACCTTTTGCCACTTGGCCTCGGAATCTACAATGTGCTTTTTGGCAAAGCTCAAACAAGACTTGATGTGGCTTTTTTTGAGGAGTGTTTTTTTTCTTGCCACACTCCCATAGAGGCCAGATTTGTGTGAAGCGCTTGTGATATTGTGGTCACATGCACACATTGACCAGTCTTTGCCATAAAGGCCTGAAGCTCCTTCAAAGTCACCATTGGCTTCTTGGTAGCCTCTCTGATCAATCTCCTCCTTGCCCGGTCATCCAATTTGGAGGGATGGCCTGATCTATGCAGGGTCTGGGTGGTGACATACGCCGTCCACTTCTTAATAACGGTCTTAACTGTGCTCCGAGGGATAGACAAAGCCTTTGAAATCTTTTTTATATCCATCCCCTGACTTGTGCCTTTCCTCAACTTTATCTCCTAGATCCTTTGAAAGTACCTTTCCGCCCATAGTGGATTCTTTGATTTGAATTGCATTACTAAGCAGTGAAGTCCTCTATGAACAACTGCTTTTATTCTGAACTAATCAAAGTCACTACAATTGGTCACAGATGGAAGCCAATTAGCTTGATTTGTGATCTGGTAGGTGGTTGGTTAAACCTCAGCAAGTTTGCATTTGCAATTCTAAGGAGGGGTGTTCACTTATCCAAATAGGATTTTTTTCCCTTTGGAAATTGTGGGTTACTGTGTGTAAATAAAGCCGGAAAAAGTAAAAGTTGATGTGTTTTCATTTCAGGCTGTAAGGCAACAAAAGGTGAACATTTTGAAAGGGGTGGTGACTTTCTATACCCACTGTACATTCTGAATACTTCAGGTTGTCTTCAAGGAGCCATACATTCTGAATACTTCAGTTTGTCCTCAAGGAGCCATACATTCTGAATACTTCAGTTTGTCCTCAAGGAGCCATACATTCTGAATACTTCAGTTTGTCCTCAAGGAGCCATACATTCTGAATACTTCAGTTTGTCCTCAAGGAGCCATACATTCTGAATACTTCAGGTTGTCCTCAAGGAGTCACATATTCTTTGCATTACTTTGGGTTTTCCTTAAATCAAGGATCATGGCAACCTTCTGCAGTTCTCACGCAGCAGTAGAAGCCAGGCTGGTTGAGGAAGATAATTTCTCCTGCCATCCAACTGAAGAGTGTTTAGCATCACATAGAGGAGGTTCATGAGGCCGTCTCAGAGATTTCTGACTGTGTGACAGACAGTGTCATTAAAATAGTGACAAACTATAAACAGAGACTGTAATCTCAGCCCTCCGCTCCAAGCGATTTCTAGGCCTAATCTCCCCTTGTGGCTGTGTGACTTGGCTAGTGTGTGTGTGTGACTTCACTAGGGAAATCTTCAGAGGAGGATTGCCATGGAGCACTAGTCTGATATGAAGACATGTTTAAGACCCGGGCTGGCTTCTCATAAACCAAACTTTCAGCGTGGGATCTGACAGAATCAAGTAGCTTTACCACAGCAGCATATAATCTAGTATTATCCATTATCCTAAAATCCTAAAGAGCTGGGCAGAGAATCATAACTTAAAACTGTGGAAAGGAGTGACCTCAAATAAGCTAAAATCTCCTATCATCTGAGAATCCATATGAATATTATTTAAAGTATACATAAAGCAGAGCCAAGGGTGGTGGCCCTATACATATTTGAAAACCATTTGTCCAATAATAAATGCAGTATTCATTTATGTAAGCAAAACCCGAGAAAACATTTAAAACTTCTCTAAAGATCATATCTATGAAAATTCAGGTTCTGTTTACATGCATACTGATAGTGTACATTATATTATATTGTATTCAGGTTCTGTTTACATGCATACTGATAGGGTACATTATATTATATTGTATTCAGGTTCTGTTTACATGCATACTGATAGGGTACATTATATTATATTGTATTCAGGTTCTGTTTACATGCATACTGATAGGGTACATTATATTATATTGTATTCAGGTTCTGTTTACATGCATACTGATAGGGTACATTATATTATATTCAGGTTCTGTTTACATGCATACTGATAGGGTACATTATATTATATTCAGGTTCTGTTTACATGCATACTGATAGGGTACATTATATTATATTGTATTCAGGTTCTGTTTACATGCATACTGATAGGGTACATTATATTATATTGTATTCAGGTTCTGTTTACATGCATACTGATAGGGTACATTATATTATATTGTATTCAGGTTCTGTTTACATGCATACTGATAGGGTACATTATATTATATTGTATTCAGGTTCTGTTTACATGCATACTGATAGGGTACATGATATTCTCTCTATCCCTCTCCACTTATGCCTTGACCTTACATCCACTGTGTGTGTGTGTCTATACGTGTGTCAGTCCTTGCCCTTTACCAGTGATATAAACACAGAAGCCTAGTGAGTCATAAAACCAATGAAGGCATAAGATAAACAAACTCTCTCTCTCCCTCTCTCCCACCCTCTCTCTCTCTCTCACACACACACACACACACACACACACACACACTTTGGAATAATAATGTAATAACTAATTTGTAATCTCTGTACTTGTGTCTACAACAAATGCTATATTACCATATTGCCAGATCAAATGAGTTAACAGCCAGTGCACAAGTTTCAAAAGTGCGCAGCTTACAAAGACAACCCAAAAAGCCGGTATGACAACAATATGTGGCACAACACAACGATGAGTAATTGCAATGGTTCAGCATCATTATTACATCATAAAACAGGTAGGCCTATGAATAATGCTATGCAACTGACTTGGTGGCGTGACCTAAATACAGCACCACGATTGAAGAGTTATTTACACTTTAAATCACAACTTTCTTCTATTTATACACTACATGACCAAAAGTATGTGGACACCTGCTCGTCGAACATCTCATTCCAAAATCATGGGCATTCATATGGAGTTGGTCCCCCCTTTGCTGCGATAACAGCCTCCACTCTTCTGGGAAGGCTTTCCACTAGATGTTGGAACATTGCTGCGATCACTTGCTTCCATTCGGCCACAAGAGCATTAGTGAGGTCGGGCACTGATGTTGGGTGATTAGGCCTGGCTCGCTGTCGGCATTCTAATTCATCCTAAAGGTGTTCGATGTGGTTGAGGTCAGAGCTCTGTGGAGGCCAGTCAAGTTCTTCCACACCGATCACTTCAGAGAACGCATTTCCACTGCTCCAGAGTCCAATGGAGGCGAGCCTTACACCACTCCAGCCGACGCTTGGCATTGCGCATGGTGATTTTAGGATTGTGTGCGGCTGCTTGGCCATGGAAACCCATTTCATGAAGCTCCCGACGAAAGGTTATTGTGCTGATGTTGCTTCCAGAGGCAGTTTAGAACTCAGTAGTGAGTGTTGCAACCGAGGACAGACAATTTTTACGTGCTGCGCGCTTCAGCACTTGGTGGTCCCGTTTTGTGAGCGTGTGTGACCTACCACTTTGCGGCTGAGCTGTTGTTGCTCCTAGACGTTTCCACTTCACATTAACAGCACTTACAGTTGACCGGGGCAGCTCTAGCAGGGCCGAAATTTGACAAACTGACTTGATGGAAAGGTGGCATCTTATGAAGGTGCCACATTGAAAGTCACTGAGCTCTTCAGTAAGGCCATTCTACTGCCATTGTTTGTCTATGGAGATTGCATGGCTGCGTGCTCGATTTTACACACCTGTCAGCAACGGGTGTGGCTGAAATAGCCGAATCCAGTAATTTGAAGGGGTGTCCACATACTTTTGTATATATAGTATAGATAAAAACGTTCACCGCGGTTTTTCGGAGTACTTCAGCACTGGATTTGTATCTGCGCAACATGATGGGGAATGCGGACGTTGGGCAATGCCCAAGTGTCAGAGCCAAGTGGCAAGGGAAGAAAACACCCTCCCTTGGCAAGAAAAACATGGCGCAGCGTCAATTCCCCGAGTCACACTATAGTCTACAACAATTTTCTTCTAGATTATTTAATAAAACAAACAAACATGTCGTTGGAACACGGATGTCGAAGCTGCAATAGAATATAACATTTAAGCCTACTTACGACGTGTTTATAATAAAACATGCACCCCACTTCAGCATAAAATAATAAACCAACTGGATAACTGTAATAATTTGACTTACATCACCAAGATTCAGCCATCAGGTTCAAATGAGAAAAGGCAAACTTGCATAATGCTCCTTTTAAACGAGAACGAAAGCAAAGGGCGAAGCTTGGGTGCAGGTGTCTGGTCTCTCCGCAGGCGGATGAGGCAGGAGCATAGACACACTACGTTTTACCTTATATATTCAGTCATTGTGCCCATCGTGATAACGCGTCTTCTCTTTGAAAACTTAAAGCGACCTCCCAAGTGGCAGAGTAGAAATCCGAGGTGCAATAGATAGGTAGGCTACTGCAGGGCCGCCTGAAAACGTGTTGCGAGGCGGAATTTATGATTTAGTTTAATAAAATATCGACGCAAAGCGTTTAAAAGATGGGCAAAGTGCTGTTTTTTTTAGACCGATTTTTGTCATGCTTTGTCAACTCGCGCAGGCTCTTTGCGTGTCTTGACCAATCAGATTAACTGAAATCGCAGGTCGCCAGGTCCGGGCATAAAGCACAACCCACAAAGCTCAAGGCGCACTCCCCACTTTCCTCCGGTATTTACCATTTGGCAGTCCAACAGGCGAATCTGGGTTTGGCGGATGCCAGGAGAACGCTACCTGTCCCAATGCATAGAGCTAACTGTAAAGTTTGGTGGAGGATGAATAATGGTCTGGGGCAGTTTTTCATGGTTCGGGCTAAGCCCCTTAAGGGAAGTCTTAATGCTACAGCATAAAATTACATTCTAGATGATTCTGTGCTTCCAACTTTGTGGCAACAGTTTGGGGAAGGCCCTTCCTGTTTCAGCATGACAATGCACAAAGCGAGTTCCATACAGAAATGGTTTGTCGAGATCAGTGTCTAAGAACTTGACTGGCCTGCACAGAGCCCTGAACTCAACCCCATCGAACACCTTTGGGATGAATTGGAATGTCGACTGCGAGCCAGGCCTAATCGCCCAACATCAGTGCCCGACCTCACTAATGCTCTTGTGGCTGAATGGAAGCAAGTCCCCGCAGCAATGTTCCGACATCTAGTGGAAAGCCTTCCCAGAAGAGTGGAGTCTGTTCTAGCAGCAAAGGGGGGACCAACTCCATATTAATGCCCAGGATTTTGGAATGAGATGTTCGACGAGCAGGTGTCCATATACTTTGGTCATGTAGTGTATTTTACGTTTTGTATGGTAGGCTATGCATGAATTTGTGGATGTCCATCACCCATCTCATAAGATATGTTACGAATTACAATTCGTATTATATGTTACGAATTTGCAAAATGTACAATATGTTACGAGTTTGAAAAACGTACTATATGTTATGAATTTGCAAAATGTATGATATGTTACGAATTCTAGCTAGGTGGCTAACGTTTGCTAGGCTAGGGGTTAGGGTTAAATTTAGGAGTTAGGTCATAGGGTTAAGGTTAGGTTTAGTATTAGGGAAAGGTTTAGCTAAAATGATTAAGGTTAGGGTTAGAGGAAGGGTTAGCTAAAAGGGTTAAGGTTAGGGGAAGGGTTAGCTAACAAATCAGCAAAAAAGTTGCAAGTAGTTGAAAAGTTGCTAGTTAGCTGAAATGGTCCGTGATGAGATTCGAACTCGCAACCTTTGGGTTTCTAGACATTGAGTAGTAACTACTTAGCAAACGTACCATATGTTGCACATTTGCAAAATGTACTATATGTCACATTTGCTAAATATATTATATGTTATGTTCTAGCTAGGTGGCTAACCACTGGCTAACGTTAGCTAGGCTAGGGGTTAAGTTTAGGAGTTAGGTTAAAAGGTTAGGGTTTGGGGAAGAGTTAGCTAACATGCTAAGTAGTTACAAAGCAGCAAAAAAGTAGTAAGTAGTTGAAAGTTGCTAATTAGCTAAAATGCTCAAGTCTGTGATGAGATTCAAACTCACAACCTTTGGGTTGCTAGACGTTCTCATTATAAAATAGTTATGGTTAGGGTTATGCCTCGATCACACCGACAGCGTTATTGAGCAAAATGGTACGCAGCATCATCTGGATATGTGTGCAACAAAAGTTCAACATTCACCTTCTGCTACCATTTCTGTCAAGCCGTCACGCATACAATTTGATGCATACATTCGATAAATCCAACCTATGCACCACAGAGAACGCACTGTAACTGCCTTTGCAATGCAACGCTGCAAGGCAAACGCAGCGTTCCATTGGAAATGAACATAGTTCTGGTCTACCAAAATGCAATGACGCTGTCGGTGTGATCGAGGAACTAGGGGAAAGGGTTAGCGAACATGCTAAGTAGTTACAAAGCAGCAAAAAAGTAATTGAAAAGTTGCTAATTAGCTAAAATGCAAAAGTCCCTGATGAGATTCGAACTCACAACCTTTGGGTTGCTAGATGTTATACGCACATACATCCACCCCGACCAACCGCCCTACTTTTGTTTATGCCTTTTTTGTTTATGCGGATTTACATTTACTATGTTACTTGTAGTCGGAGACCAGGCTGAGCCTACTATGCACCTTTTCCCCCTGGCCAGGGTAAATGAAGTGGTAATGTTGTGTATTTATAGCCCATTTGTGTGTGAAGAAATGTGAATGGGATCAAATTTGGTTTATATTCAAACTTGGGCTGACTAGGCTACCTAGACTTTTTAAATCCAAAATGATTAACTGGAATTAATCAATAAACACAAAGCTGACATAGACTGTAAGTACATTTTTAATTAGGCATATAGTTCATTGCATAGGGCATGACTGCACGATGCAAACCTGCAGAAAGCAAGCTCAGCCCTGTGAGTTTTATTGTCAAAATATGTTGCTTTCTCTGTGCCTATGTATAGGAAACCCCCTTAGTCCTGCTTTAAAATATAATTCATAGGAACAAGTACAAGGTTGCTGTAGTTTGACAGGGTTTTCATCCTCCCCAAGGCCAGGAGTCTTTCCAGGATTATTTTTTTTTAAACCAAAAACTCTGGTCCCATCATAGCCCATATTAAACCTTCTTACAACAGATGAATCACGTTATACCGTGTAAGGTTCAGCGTTTTACTTGGTTAGGTTACCAGATCAGGAAAAACTACGGCCCCCAGATTTTTTTTTAAATGCCACACCACTCTGGGACCTTTGATGCCACCTCAGACACAGTATAGCTGGGTCACCCCATCTCAGGCTGCAGTATTACAAAATGGTGCCCAATCCAATGGCGCAGTAGCCTATACACAGAGTGACAGGTATCAAAAGATGATCTATTTCCACACAGGTACATTGGATGTGATGAAGTTTAAACGATAACAGTTTTAAAGGTAAAGTACTCTTTGGGTATGTTGTTTACTTGTTATGCTCTCCCACTGTGTAAATGTTCTGTTGGAAGGGAAGCATGTCCACACGTAGAGCTATCCAAGTAAAGCGAACATTCCCTTTCCAATTCACATTCTTATCATTAAACTGATATACATTAGAATCTGAAGGCTGATAGGGGTTTCACAACCATTTATTGAGCTCAGAACAACTCCCTTTCACACCCTCCATGATCCAGAAAGATGAAAGGAGAAATCAAACGCTGAAGAAAACTGCAAATTTGTCTTGGTTTGGTCTGTGGTGACCAAGTATGAGGAAGTGTCCCAAATAGCACCCTATTTTCTACATAGTGCACTACTTTTGACCAGAGCCCTATGGCACGGTGATGCCGAAATGTTGGTGTTTTACCCAATAAATTACTGGGAGTTATCTATATATATATGAGTGTGCGACTCTCTTTATATATATGTTTAACAATAACGATCAACAGTACATTATTTTTTGCATTGGCAACATTTGTGTTTTGATGGGACATTAAGGCATAGGTGCATATTAACTCAACAAACGTTGCACAATATTTCACAACTCGGCCATTCCTTATGTTTCTTGCTGCTGTAAATAGCAAAACATGAATCCCATTCTTTCGATTGGTGGATATATGATATGCTGTGTTTATTTCCAGTTAGGGATGAGATGTGTTTGAAGCACCAGATATGCTTAATTTCTTGCGATAGTATAGTCATGGTAACACTGTCCATTTCCTGTGGTAGTAGCAGTGTCAATTTGAACCAGAGGTGTGCACGTCCTTCACTTTCGGACCCAATCTACCACATCTTTTGACATCAGTACTAGTGAAAACAGTACCAGTGGTCTGTCACAGCCTGGACTGGGTCAAGACATGGTCTCCTCGTTCTACCTCTGACCCTCTGCCAAGTTGATACAGATACCGTGAATGGCATTAAGGGATGGTGGAACATATGAGTGTCTCCAGCTGCTGTGGCCCTGGTGTCTGTACAGTTCAACTGGCTTTGGTGTGCCATGATGGCTGATGGCGCCCGGCTCCTGTCCCTTTGGTTTAACAGTAATGCAATTGGCTTTTCTAACCTCCAGTGCTCTTAGTCTGAAAACAAAGAGAAGGAGAAAGGGCTTGACTAAAATGGCCGTGCAAAATATGGAGGATGAGCGTGAACAGAGGGAGTGAGGGGAAGGAAAATATTTATAAAAATAACTCTAAAATAAAACATGAACACTGAGCAGATCCTGGGACTAAACACCTCCCTCTGCAACTGGATCCTGGACTTCCTGACGGGCCGCCCCCAGGTGGTAAGGGTAGGTAACAACACATCTGCCACACTGATCCTCAATACGGGGGCCCTCAGGGGGTGCGTGCTCAGTCCCCCTCCTGTACTCTCTGTTCACCCATGACTGCATGGCCAGGCACGACTCCAACACCATCATTAAGTTTGCCGACGACACAACAGTGGTAGGCCTGATCACCGACAACGATGAGACAGCCTATAGGGAGGAGGTCAGAGATCTGGCCGTGTGGTGCCAGGATAACAACCTCTCCCTCAACGTGACCAAGACAAAGGAGATGATTGTGGACTACAGGAAAAAAAAAGAGGACTGAGCACGCCCCCATTCTCATCGACGGGGCTGTAGTGGAACAGGTTGAGAGCTTCAAGTTCCTTGGTGTCCACATCACCAACGAACTATCATGGTCCAAACACACCAAGACAGTCGTGAAGAGGGCACGACAAAGCCTATTCCCCCTCAGGAGACTAAAAAGATTTGGCATGGGTCCTCAGATCCTCAAAAAATTATACAGCTGCACCATCGAGAGCATCCTGACTGGTTGCATCACCGCCTGGTATGGCAACTGCTTGGCCTCCCGACCGCAAGGCACTACAGAGGGTAGTGCGTACGGCCCAGTACATCACTGGGGCAAAGCTTCCTGCCATCCAGGACCTCTATACCAGGCGGTGTCAGAGGAAGGCCCTCAAAATTGTCAAAGACTCCAGCCACCCTAGTCATAGACTGTTCTCTCTGCTACCGCACGGCAAGCGGTACCGGAGTGCCAAGTCTAGGTCCAAAAGACTTCTCAACAGCTTCTACCCCCAAGCCATAAGACTCCTGAACAGCTAATCATGGCTACCCGGACTATTTGCACTGCCCCCCAACCCATCCTTTTACGCTGCTGCTACTCTGTTAAGTATTTATGCATAGTCACTTTAACTCTACCCACATGTACATATTACCTCAACTACCTCAACTAGCCGGTGCCCCCGCACATTGACTCTGCAACGGTACCCCCCTGTATATATAGCCTCCCTACTGTCACTTTATTTTACTTCTGCTCTTTTTTTTCTCAACACTTTTTTTGTTGTTGTTTTATTTTTACTTTTTTTGTTTAAAATAAATGCACTGTTGGTTAAGGGCTGTAAGTAAGCATTTCACTGTAATGTCTGCACCTGTTGTATTCGGCGCATGTGACCAATAACATTTGATTTGATTTGATTTGACTACAAATTTCACAAGAACATGTGTGGGTGTTTCACTTTCAGTCTGTGTGTGTGTGTAAGAGAGAGAGATAAGAGAGAGAAAGAAAGACGTGTGTGAGACCTTGTGGTTATCCACACACTGCATGTAGAGGTTGGCGATGCCAGAGCAGGCGAGGGTCTGTCCTGTGTTCTCCCTGTAGCACTTCAGGATCCGACTCTGCAGGTCATCACACACTGGCTTGATGTCAACACGCCTGGGAACAGAGGGAGGGAGGAAGAGGAGAGGGAGGGACAGAGACAACAGACATCCTACCATACCATATTCTGCCCAGTCAAGACAGCTCACAGAAAGCTTGTTTTTGTCAAACAGAATGTGTTCTCAATAACCTACCTGGTTAAATAGTAAAGGTAATAAAAACCTTATTAGCTAACGGCCAAGTGTAACGATGATACTCACTTGAAGGTGTTGTGAACGTCCTCTTTGCCCTTCTTGAAGTTCTCTGTGGTGACTTTGAAGAACTGACATCTCTGTTAACGAGGGGAACATATGGCACATCAACAACACAACAGCTGCTGGACTGTTGAGGGTTGCTGGTTCAATGGGTATAGGCAGGACTACAGATTCAACCACTGGAGGCACAACTACAGGCTCAGCAGGTGGAGGCACAACTACAGCTTCCAGAGGCTGTGTGTGTGTGTGTGTGTGTGTGTGTGTGTGTACATGCCAAGAGTGTGCAAAGCTGTCATCAAGACAAAGGGTGGCTACTTTGAAGAATATAAAATATATTTTGATTTGTTTAACACTTTTTTGGTTACTACATGATTCCATATGTGTTCTTTCATCGTTTTGATGTCTTCACTATTACTCTACAATGTAGAAAATAGTAAAAATTAAGAAAAACACTGGAATGAGTAGGTGTGACTGGTACTGTATGTCCGAGAGAGTGTGTGTATGTCGTGTACCCTCTCCTTCAGCTTGGCCGCCTGCTCCCTGTAGAGTGTGTCCTGTTTCTTCAGCTGTTTTTCTTTCTCCTCCAGTTTGTGGGCCTAAGTACGACATAGATAGGAGAACTTTATATAACTGAGCAATTTTTTCTTATTCTACTAAATGGTACTCCTACTAAATGACAGCCTGAGTAAGATGAAAATGAGAATGGAAATCCAATTCAACACGATAATGAAATAGACGGAAAATAAAATGGAAGTGAACAGGAAGTCTTCAAGGCATGCAGGGAGTAGTGCCACTCCCTTATCTTACCTTACGCTCCATCCACTGAGACAAGGTAGCAGAACAAGAAAGAAGGAGAAAGAGAGGTGAGAAATATGATCTTTACAGGCAAAGGGGAAATTAAGACCTCCAAGATGCAGCATCCTCCCATTTCATAACAGACCAAAAGCAAACACAACAATCACAGATGGGCTCTGCTCTGAGCTCAACATGCCAGTCTGGATTCAGGAAGCAAAAAAAACTAACAAAAAAACAATCCTTTTGGGCTCTGTGCTTGACTTGCCAGACTTGAATCAGACACACCCATCCTTTTGGAGCTCTGAGATCGACTCGCCAGACTGGAACTGTCAGGAAGGATTCAGGAAGCATCTCTGCTCTGGACTGACCAATGCCCAATCCATTAATCTTGGTGAGCTTTATGGGCCAGCCTAGCTCATTAGTGGTGGCAGGGGGTAAGGAGCAGCAGTGCCCCGTGCTCATTGCCTGTAGGACACACCAAGATTTCATGCCAACAGAATAGGAGCAATCCAGCTTGCCACAAGCAGACATGCACAAAATATTTCCAACATCAGCAAGACCTTTAACGGAAACAGCTAAACACTTACTTGCAAGGCCTTCGCAAGCATTTTAAAGAGAATTAAAAGAAAGAGAACTAAATGCAAGAACTCTATAACAGTAGTTATGACCAGACAAAAAGTATACAAAGGCAAACCTCATATTGAGCCTAGTCTTAGACAACAAATAACTTTTAATAATTTTTAGCCCAAGACTAACACAAGAGCTTGTGTTTTAGTCCAGGGCTAGGCTTAGTCCTGGTTTGGGAAACAGGCCATCTATGACCTATGTTGGTCTCCTCACTGTTTCTGAAGTTCCTGCTGTTTCAGTTTCATCTCTTCTTCCAGACCCTTCATCAGCTCTGCTTGGATCTGCCTCCTCAGCACTTCTTCATCAATCACTAAAAGAGAGACAAATGTTTCATGTGAGAGCTTAGGTTTGTGTAATATCAACAATGCTTGACTTATTGCAGCCATTAATAATGAATACATCATTATGACTACATTATCACATACTAACAATAATACAAACCAATACAAGTAGGGTGAGAGAAAGCAGACTCACCTGCTGGAGGTTGTGGTGGGGTCACAACAGGGGTCACAACAGGAGCCACGACTTGAACACCCACTTCCTCAACGGGAGTGGGTAGTGGAATGCTGACCATGGGTTCTACCCGGGAAGGGAGGGAAAGAGGGGGAGCCATAGGCTCTACAGAGGGAGGGTGAGGCAGATCAGCTGGTTCACTAGCAGCCGATGCAGTAGGCAGGGTCGCTCCATAGAGTGACATGGTGGGGCAGGAAGCTCCTCCACAATCATCTCTGGGATAGGTGCTATGACTTGGGGAAGTGGGGCTACAGGTTCTGCTGCAGGAGGAGGAGGAGGAGGGAGAGCAGCGACAGGAGCAGGGGGGGGGGAGAAGATACAGGTAAGGGCTCTAGGGGTGGAGGCGTGGGTAGAACAACCTCTTCAACAACAGGTGGTGTTGGTAGGGTTACTGGTGGGGGAAGGAGCTCTGGTATGTGTGTTACGAATGGGGTAGGTGAAGGTGGGGCAACAGGTTCAGCAGCAGGGGAGGAGGAGTAGATACGGTTAGGGGCTCTACGGCTGGAGGTGTAGGTAGGGAAACCTCTTCAACAACGGGTGGTGTTTGTAGGGTTGCAGGTTCAATGGGTGTAGGCATGACTACAGATTCAACCACTGGAGACATGACTATTGGCTCTATAGGTGGAGGCACGACTACTGGTTCTACGGGTGTAGGTAAGACTACAGGTTCAAAAAGGGGGGCTGTAGGAAGAACAACTGGTTCAACCACTGTAGTTTCAACTACTGAAAGTAGGACTGTAGGTTCAATGGGTGGAGGCACGAATACTTGCTTAACAGAGCCTGGTGTTGTTAGGACTACAGGTTCAACCACTGGAGACAGGTATACTTCCTCAACGACTGGAGGCAGGACAATAGGTTCAACTACTATAGGTTCTGCAGGTGAAGGAGCAGGGGTAGGTGGGACTACGGGTTCCACGGGTGGAGGTAGCACTACCAGTTCTGCATGGGTAGACACTGTCGGCAGAACTACAGGTTCCTCAGGGGAAGGGGTACATAGGACTACAGGTACAGGTTCTTCTATAGGTTGAGGGGGAGACAAAGGTAGCACTAAAGGGTCTAAAGGCACAAGTGGGATTATGGGATCAGCCACTTGAGGAAGCACTTTAGTTTCGACAGGTGTGGTGGGAGGTGTAACTACGACCTCAGGCTCTACGGGAGAAGCAAGAGGTGTAGCTACGACCACCGGCTCCGCAGGTGTAGGTGGAACAATTGGTTCAAGAACTGCAGGCGGGACGATTGGTTCCTTAGGTGGAGGGGGAGCGGAAACAAACGCTACAGGGGGAGGAGGTGTGAGCGTTACTGGCTGAACAGGGGGAGGTGGAGGGGCTGTAGTTGGAGCAGGTTCCATGGTGGGGATAAACAGGGGAGGGGGGACCAGAAGGGGGACTGAATGTTCGACTGTAGGGCCTGGTGTGGTAATGGGGGCCATAGGTTGTGTCGAATGTGGACAAGCAGGTCCATTCTGCTGTGTGCGAGCACGGACGATCTTCTGGGCCTGGCGTTCTTCTCTCATTTCGATTGATGACTTTGTCTGTCAGCTGTCATGGAAAGAAGAAAAACAAGATTCCTTCTCACACAAACAATCATCTGGTAACATTTTGGTTATTTTCATGGAACCAAAGAACTACACCGCAGTGAAAGCGATTTAAATCTTGTGCCATCTAAATCCACTTGGACAGCTTTATTACGTGGTACTGAATGATCAAGATCCAGTGTGCAAAGACTCAGATGCTGAGACATCAGGCTTGAACCATATAGACGGCACATACAGTAGGGAGTGAAAAGAAGCTCTGCTTAGAGGAACACAATGTCACGTTGTTTAGGCTTACATGCATGCATTTACATTTCATGAGTAACCTATGGCCTATATTATGGCCTCTATTCTGTCTTATCACCCATGCATGTTCTATAGCTATTAGGCTAGTGGCCAATCCTTTCGTTTTTGAGATATAACAAAGCACAGCCATGTTTTTCCATCTCTCTAAGATCTCCCAAATATTAAATGGATGCTTGTATATATATTTTTTACTATATAAGTGGTTAAATTGATAAATATTGTGGCACACCCCCTTAACTCAAACAGTGCAGAATAATGCCTGGCTGGAGGAAGGGTGGGCCATATAAGCTCATGTAACCCAATATTGCAAGCTCTGAAATTGCGAAAATGTGGAATACAAGTAGTCAATTCTCTGCCCTAAATACACAAACAGCATTAGGATTTCTTAAAGCATTTTGGAAATACAGACCTGTAAACACACAGATACAATAGTTGGAAACATCAACTGTGAATATTTATGATGAATGTAAACTTAACTTTTTGGTAGCTGTTCAATAAACAACTTTCAAAGTCAAATGTACTCTCATTCAGTGCTGTATGGTCCTGTCTGACAAAAATGCATAGTTACACATGTTATTTTTTTGTGTTGTGGCCAGGTCCTGGCTGTTCTGCCGCCCTAGGCAAAACACAAATATTGCAGCCCCCTGCAAAACTAGAATAGTCACAGTAAGCAAAATTACGTTGAAAAGAATACTTATTTTCCAGATGTTGAAGTTAGGTTCAATTTAGGTTCTGAATGAAAAGTGAAAATACGTATTTTCCTGACATTGAAATCAGGTTCAATTTCGGTTCTGAATAAAAGTTGAAAATACGTAATTTATAGATGTCTACGTTTGGTCCAAATCAAGGCCAGTCGAGACCGGACCAAATCCGAACAAACATAAACGTCTAGTTTTGGGCCAAATCAAGGCTGGTCCAGAACCAAAAACCAACGTCCGTGGGCGTGGAAATCAAGGTCGTTCTGGACTGCACCAAAAAAAGACCGCCGGTCCTGACAGGACCAAAAAAAGACGTCGGCCCTTGCATCCTGGGGTGCAGCATACAGTGTCGGCCTGCAATGGAATTTTACGAATGCTCATCCATGTGTTAGGCACACCGTTTGTAAAACAGGCAATTGCATTGGCTTTATTAGTCCTGATTCCTGTGACTAATCAATTTGGCTATTTAAGCTGTGAAGATCAGCTACCCAACTTTATCAGGAGTTATCCTGAGCCTAATTGCAATGTTTACACAGCGGGAAATGCATAAGTATTTTATTTTTCGCTATGATCAGCTCCTCGAAATGTTACGGATACAAATTAAAACCACTGATCATGACAATTTAGCCCACGAGGTGAAACTCCTGGACAGCAGTTGTGAGAAGCCTGATTATCCATTTTACTTTGACCTGTCCTGTCAGCAAAAAAAACTTAACCTGACCCAACTATTCTCCTCCCGCTCCTGCTGGTTTTCGCAGATTCTGCCATTACTCTCCTGAAGTTGCCAGTAATAGGCTACACGAGGAGTCGGCAACCTTTCTCATGTTGAATGCCAATTTATCTTACCATTTCTGCCGATCTGCGTGCCAGTTATGGTTTTCATATGCACATTTTCGTGAAACTTTAATTTAATTTATAATAACTTCTTCATATCTCAAAATCATGGTCACGTGGTTAATCAAAATTATATCCAAATCTAAATGAAAATGATACAAACCTAAAAAGTAACTTCTATTGCCATTGCCAACTATGTGAAAATAGCCTTTAAGAAGCAGTGCTTGACTTGGGCAGAAGCTCACAGGAGTTGAGTACCGGCAGCTCACATTTCTACTGCTTGAGCTCCTGCTCTCTTATAGAATATTAGATCAAAAATATTGTGGAGCTCCTGCACCTAAATATAAACCCAAAATGAGTACCGGAACCTATTTCAGTCCAAGTCAACCACTGATAAGAAGTAATCAGGTAGGCCTATTTTATGACGTTTCCACTGGATCAGAGCATTACTTTTTTTGCTTTCACGCTGAGTGGTTATGAAAGGGAGAGAGCTGGACATATTTTGAGGAAGTGAGTTTGTGTTTATACAGGATGTACCGCCCCCACCGTCAACCAATAATTTCAATGCGGAGCTATACAGAGCCCTCTGCATTATTAAAAAATTTGGGAGGGCATGGCGATGCGGTACAGAGCTCGATTTGGTCCCTGCATGCCTCTGGAGGCTCCGCATTTGAGTCACACCCTCCATTTGGAGCCTCCGACCACATTTTCGGATCAAGCATAAATTGGCTTGTAGTCTATGCCTCCGCAATGTATTAGTTCACTGAGATGGCGGCAAATATATACTGTACCAGTCAAAAGTTTGGACACACGTACTCATTCAAGGGTTTTTCTTTATTTTTACATTGTAGAATAATATTGAAGACATCAAAACTATGAAATAACACATATGGAATCATGTAGTAACCAAAAAATTGTTATACAAATCAAAATATATTTTATATTTGAGATTCTTAAAATAGCCTTCCTTTGCCTTGATGACAGCTTTGCACACTCTTGGCATTCTCTCAACCAGCTTCATTAGGTAGTCACCTTGAATGCATTTCAATTAACATGTGTGCCTTCTTAAAAGTTCATTTGTGGAATTTCTTTCATTCTTAATGTATTTGAGCCAATCAGTTGTGTTGTGACAAGGTAGGACGTTTCAAACTTTGAACGTTTCTTAAAGTGCAGTCGCAAAAACCATCAAGCGCTATGATGAAACTGGCTCTCATGAGGACCGCCACAGGAATGGAAGACCCAGAGTTACCTCTGCTGCAGAGGATAAGTTCATTAGAGTTACCAGCCTCAGAAATTGCAGCCCAAATAAATGCTTCACAGAGTTCAAGTCACAGACACATCTCAACATCAACTGTTCAGAGGGGACTGTGTGAATCAGGCCTTCATGGTCGAATTGCTGCAAAGAAACCACTACTAAAGGACACCAATAATAAGAAGAGACCTGCTTGGACCAAGAAACACGAGCAATGGACATTAGACCGGCGGAAATGTATCCTTTGGTCTGGAGTCCAAATTTGAGATTTTTGGTTCCAACCGCCGTGTCTTTGTGAGACGCGGTGTGGGTGAACGGATGATCTCCGCATGTATAGTTCTCATCGTAAAGCATGGAGGAGGAGGTGTTATGGTGTGCTTTGCTGGTGACACTGTCTGTGATTTATTTAGAATTCAAGGCACACTTAACCAGTATGGCTACCACAGCATTCTGCAGCAATATGCCATCCCATCTGCTTTGGGCTTAGTGGGACTATCATTTGTTTTTCAACAGGACAATAACCCAACACACCTACAGGCTGTGTAAGGGCTATTTTACCAAGAAGGAGAGTGATGGAGTGCTGCATCAGATGACCTGACCTCTACAATCCCCTGACCTCAACCCAACTGAGATGGTTTGGGATGAGTCGGACGGTGAGTGAAGGAAAAGCAGCCAACAAGTGCTCAGCATATGTGGGAACTCCTTCAAGACTGTTGGAAAAGCTTCCAGGTGAAGTTGGTTGAGAGAATGCCAAGAGTGTGCAAAGCTGTCATCAAGGTAAAGGGTGGCACGCCTCCAACTGTTGCTTCTTAGCCTATACCACTCTGATAATGACATCCATATATTTATATATTATTGTTCCATTCCTTTACTTAGATTTGTGTGTATTAGGGTTTTGTTGTGGAACTGTTAGATATTACTTGCTAGATATTGCTGCACTGTCGGAACTAGAAGCACAAGCATTTTGCTACACTCGCAATAACATCTGCTAACCATGTGTATGTGACCAATAAATGTGATTAGATTTTTTGATTTGGCTATTTGAAGAATCTCAAATATAAAATATATTTTGATTTGTTTAACACTTTTTTTTGGGTTACTACATGATTCCATATGTGTTATTTTATAGTTTGATGTCCTCAATATTATTCTACAATGTATCCCTTGAATGTGTAGGTGTTCTAAAACTTTTGACCGGTAGTGTACACTGAACAAAAATATAAACGCAACATGCAACAATTTCAACGATTTTGCTGACTTACAGTTCATATAAGGAAATCAGTCAATGGAAATAAATAAATTAGGCCATAATCTATTTATTTTCACATGAATGGGCAGGGGCACAGCCATGGATGGGCCTGGGAGGGCATAGGCCCACCCACTTGGGGCCAGACCCTGCCAGTCAGAATGAGTTTTTCCCCACAAACTGGCTTTATTACAGACAGAAATCCTCCTCCATCAGCTGTCTGGGTGGCTGGTCTCAGACAATCTCACAGGAGAAGAAACTGGATGTGGAGGTCCTGGGCCGGCATGGTTACACTTGGTCTGTGGTTGTGAGGCCGGTTGGACATACTGCCAATTTCTCTAAAATGACGTTGGAGGCGGTTTATGGTAGATAAATGAACATTACATTCTGGCAACAGCTCTGATGGACATTCCTGCAGTCAGCATGCCAATTGCATGCTCCATCAAAACTTTAGACATCTGTGGCATTGTGTTGTGTGACAAAACTGCACATTTTAAAGTGCCCTTTTATTGTCCCCAACACAAGGTGCACCTGTGTAATGATCATGCTGTTTAATCATGTGCTTGATATGCCACACCTGTCAGGTGGATGGATTATCTTGGCTAAGGAGAAATGCTCACTAACAGGGATGTAAACAAATGTGTGCACAACATTTGAGAGAAATAAGCTTTTGTGCGTATATAACATTTCTGGGATCTTTTATTTCAGCTCATGAAACATGGGACCAACACTTTACATGTTGCGTTTATATTTTGTTCAGTGTATTTAGCCCCTACTCTTGCAATTAGCCCCCCTACATTTGACTCCAAATCCAATATGGCTGCCACATTACCATTATATTGTGGTTTAATCACCTGTATGTGTACGTGTTTTAAATGACAGACATTTTTCAGATGTGTACTGCACTTTTGACCTGTACTCAATACTATTTTTGTGTACTTCACTATGTTAGGAATCCAATATACCCACCATATACACTTAAACACCTTTGTCTGGATAAATAAAAAGGTAGCAGACTGCTTGGCATGGCAACACCAAGTATTCTAAGTCACAAACCTCTGAGGATCAATGAGGCAACTGGGAGGGGCTCCAACGAAAGGAAAGAAAATCCAACCCTGGGCTCTGACACCCTCTCCCTAGCTCTACAACTTGCCCCCACTGTGGTGTAACTTAAGTCACCTCATTATTTAGAAGTGAGCTTTGATTCATTACGTCTGCCTGAATCCAACATGACCTTCCACTGGCTCACTGCATTTGTGATGCACATTGGGATGTTCCGGGGGCACTCTTATCCTGTTCGGGTTGAGCTGGCACATTGCTCCATCATCCTGGCTGTCTGCCCTGGAGTTACCGTACATGTTGACAGCTATGGTGTATGGGGAGGATGCAACCACTCATGACAAGTGCATAAGGCAAGTGTTCACTAGTGATGGAGAAGAAAAAAAAAAGGATAGTTACATATCGGGATATTATTTTTGACGATATATCATATTGTATTGTTTTGACGCTAGTTTGCTGTACCTGCACCAAAACTCCAGTATTTGTCCTTCATAGCTTGTTCTCATTCTTCTTTTTAAATAGGGAGCCCATTTGTTTTGAGCACTTTTCTTTCCATGACTGATCCAAACTCATTTCGTCATGGTCCCACTGCAGCAGACTATGGTGAGCAATATGTTTGGAATATCAAAATCACAATAAATTCACAGTATCGAATCGCAATACATATAGAATCGTGAGAATCACAATACATATCATATCAGCACCTAAGTGTCGTGATAACATCGTATTGTGAGGTCCCTGGCAATTCCCAGCCCTTGTGTTCACTAGAATGAACCAACAACCTGACGCTCATTGACAAGAAACACCATCAACTTAGTGGGCCTTCACATGTCATAGGAATTGCACCTCTCCAATGTCAATGCCATCCCGAATCTCCCAGAACTGTCCTTGGCAGGCCCACTCCACCTCAGTCCTCCCTTCAGGCAGTTTCTAGAGACAGAGACACCATGGGACTGGACTGCCACATTGTCAGGCGGCCATTCAACAGCCAAAATGCCATCTTGAAATTGCTGGTGTGCACTTCCCTTATAATTACATTTTAGTCATTTAGCAGACGCTCTTATCCAGAGCGACTTACAGTTAGTGAGTGCTTACATTTTTCATACTGGCCCCCCATGGGAATCGAACCCACAACCCTGGCGTTGCAAGCGAGAACCTATATTGCTACCAAGGATGGCTGGCCAGCCCATGTGACACCTGAACTGGACTCACATGTGAAGTATGAGCTTTAATGCTGGGGTGGCTCATGCATTGGTCTGAGAAACTGTGCAGTAATCACAACATCCATAAAAGGACATATGCCATTTATGGCAAACAAGAGGCACCTTAGGATGGTAAAACATGCTGTATGTGATCGTTTATGGTGGCTGGGGGTTGACTGTGAGGTAGTGGTCTTTGTACACCATGCTTGAACAGCTCCACCTCCTCTGCAACCCTTTAACTGTTTCAAGTTTTAATGTACAGTGAAATGCTTTTCTTGCAAACTCAGTAGCTATTTATCAGTCGTATTGCTTGGGGATAGAAGCTGTTCAAGAGCCTGTTGGTGTCAGACTTGGTGCTCCGGTACCTCTTGCCGTGCGGCAGCAGAGAAAATAGTCTATGGCTTGGGTGGTTGGGGTCTTTGATGATTTTTCGGACCTTCTTTTCACATCGCCTGATATAGAGGTCCTGGATCAAAGCCCAGGGATCATCTTCAAATGTATGTGTGTGGAGCTGTGCTATGCCTATGTCCCTAACAACCAATGTTTCTTAGTCATACTCTATGACCTAGCTACACTAACTAACCTCTAAGTAACCTGAGGTCACCCTCACAGGTTCTGTCACTCTCCACATCTCCTGCTGGGCGTGCCCCAGTCCTTAATCAATGCCAACCACCCACAGTTCATATTGGCCAAATTATCCTCCTACCTGACTTCCAAAGGAATATAAAGAAATACTTAGGATGCGACCTGCAGGACTTTTTGCCACATTCAACTAGGGGTGTGAACGTTTAAACGTGCATGCTAGCATATACCCATAGACTTCCAGTCATTGCGCTAATGCTAGTTAGCATTGGCTCGCAAAACTACCTCTAACTTCCTTCATACTCAACACAGAGACATCAAAATGGAAACCAGGAGTTCATCGCACTCTGGGGAAGCAGATAGACTACATGACCAAAAGTATGTGGACAACTGCTCGTTGGACATCTTATTCATATTAATATGGAGTTGGTCCCCCTTTGCTGCTATAACAGCCTCCACTCTTCTGGGAAGGCTTGCCACTAGATGTTGGAACATTGCTGCGGGGACTTGCTTCCATTCAGCCACAAGAGCATTAGTGAGGTCAGGGACTGCTGTTGGGCGATTAGGCCTGGCTCGCAGTCAGCGTTCCAATTTATCCCAAAGGTGTTCGTTGGGGTTGAGGTCAGGGCTCTGTGCAGGCCAGTCAAGTTCTTCCACACCGATCTCAACAAACCATTTCTGTATGGACCTCGCTTTGTGCACAGGGGCATTATCATGCTGAAACAGGAAAGGGCCTTCCCCAAACTGTTGCAACAAAGTTGGAAGCACAGAATCATGTAGAATGTCAATGTATGCTGTAGCGTTGAGATTTCCCTTCACTGGAACTAAGGGGCCTAGCCCGAACCATGAAAAACAGCCCTAGACCATTATTCCTCCTCCACAAAACTTTACAGTTGGCACTATGCATTGGGGCAGGTAGCGTTCTCCTGGAATCCGCCAAACCCAGATTTGTCCGTCGGACTGCCAGATGGTGAAGCGTGATTCATCACTCCAGACAACGCATTTCCACTGCTCCAGAGTCCAATGGCGGCGAGCTTTACAACACTCCAGCCGACGCTTGACATTGCGCATGCTGATCTTAGACTTGTGTGCGGCGGCTCGGCCATGGAAACCCATTTCATGCTCCCGACAACGTTGCTTCCAGAGGCAGTTTGGAACTCTGTAGTGAGTGTTGCAACCGAGGACAGATGATTTTTACGCGATACGCGCTTCAGCGGTCCCATTCTGTGCGCTTGTGTGGCCTACCACTTCGCGGCTGAGCCGTTGTTGCTCCTAGACATTTCCACTTCACAATAACAGCACTTACAGTTGACCAGGGCATACATTTCACTAACTGACTTGTTGGAAAGGTGTCATCTTATGACGGTGCCACGTTGAAAGTCACTGAGCTCTTCAGTAAGGCCATTCTACTGCCAATGTTTGGCTATGGAGATTGCATGGCTGTGTGCTCGATTTTCTACATCTGTCAGCAACGGGTGTGGCTGAAATAGCTGAATCCACTAGGGGTGTCCAAATACTTGTGTATATATAGTGTATATTGGTCTGCTAATACAGGACTATTTAAGGCCCAGTGCAATACTTTTGTGAAAAAGTATTCATATTTTTTTATTGCGATTTGTCATGGGTTGCTGCAGCATCCCTACCTCCTGCGGCTATGGTTGTGTTTCGTTATACCTCAGGTAGGGGGTAGGCCAGTAGCCTATACAGCCCATTTGAACATGGACAGTCAGGAAAGGCTATTTGGGGGCTTAGCAGCATATTGTTTTCAAATGGTTGTGCAATGGTTAGGGCTATCCGGATTCCTTGGGAAGTCCATACCCTAAACCCTATCATACCCTTACCTACCATTTTAAATGTAAACTTCAATGGGGTAGGGACTAGACCGTTGTGCAATATGTTTTTTTTTTTAAGTACTGACCTGGCAGAATTCGATGCGTTTCAGTATTTTTGCATAAATATCGACAAAAACAACTGCAATATAACCGTATCATTTCAGTGATACAATGTTTCAGTTTCATGTAGATAATCAAGCTGTATCTCGTGCTCACTCACCCTAATGCCCTTCACAAAATTAACCTGGTCACCTTCGTCTTCAAACGAGACGTGGCTGCTCTTGTTGCTCCCCATGCTTGCAGTACAGAGTTCGTAAAATGATACCAAGAAATCTGTACCAGGTTTTATGAAGATTCTTGCACCAAAACGTTGGTCTTTGAACCGAGACCACACGGCCCAGTCACAGCTCGCATCCAAACACAACCGCAAGTACCTGGGGTGTATTCATTACGCTGATTCTGTTGCAAAACGTTTCGTCTGTTCTAAAACGTTTTGTAACAGAAACCGCTTACTCCAAACGCTCGTCAACAGAAGTTGTAGTTCATTTTAATGGTATGGTTTCCACGCGTTGCCATTCCAATCTGAATAATCTGTTAAGTGTTTGGCACAAGCTGCACATCTATCAATTATCGATTCTTCCATGCTCTAAAGCGGAGTGAAGTCCGCAGTGTTCCTTCCAACTTCTTCCAGCCGCTTCTTTTTTTGGAAGAGACACGACTGAACTACGACTTCCGTTTAAAAACAAAACCGTGTGGTGCCAGGATAACAACCTCTCCCTCAACGTGATCAAGACAAAGGAGATGATTGTGAACTACATGGAAAAAAAGAGGAATGAGCACACCCTCATTCTCATCGACGGGGCTGTAGTGGAACAGGTTGAGAGCTTCAAGTTCCTTGATGTCTACATCACCAACAAACTATCATGGTCCAAACACACCAAGACAGTCCGAAGAGGGCACGACAAAGCCTATTCCCCCTCAGGAGACTGAAAAGATTTGGCATGGGTCCTCAGATCCTCAAAAGGTTCTACAGCTGCACCATCGAGAGCATCCTGAATGGTTGCATCACTGCCTGGTATGGTCAATGCTCGGCATCCGACTGCAAGGCACTACAGAGGGTAGTGCATACGGCCCAGTACATCCCTGGGGCCAAGCTTCCTGCCATCCAGGACCTCTATACCAGGCGGTGTCAGAGGAAGGCCCTAAAAATGGTCATAGACTGTTCTCTCTGCTACCGCACGGCAAGCGGTACCGGAGCGCCAAGTCTAGGTCCAAAAGGCTTCTTAACAGCTTCTACTCCCAAGCCATAAGACTCCTGAACAGCTAATCAAATGGCTACCCAGACTATTTGCATTGTCCCCCCTCTTTTACGCTGCTGCTACTCTCTGTTTATTATCTATGCATAGTCACTTTAACGCTACCCACATGTACATATTACCTCAATTACCTCGACTAATCTGTGCCCCCACACATTGACTCTGTACTGGTACCCCCTACTGTTATTTTATTTTACTGCTGCTCGATTTTTTTTACTTAACACATATTTTTCTTAAAACTGCATTGTTGGTTAAGGGCTTGTAAGTAAGCATTTCACTGTAAGGTCTACACCTGTTGTATTCGGCGCATGTGGCAAATAACATTTCATTTGATTTGAGCCATGACCAGCCTTTCAAAGCACTTCATGGCTACCGACATGAGTGTTACAGGGTGGTAGTCATTTAGGCAGGTTACCTTCTCTTTCTTGGGCACAGGGACTATGGTGGTCTGCTTGAAACATATTATGCAATACAATGCAAATGTATAGGGTAGATCTTTACATTTTTATTTCAGTAGGTTGAGAATGAATGGTGCAGTGATTCTGGAGTGTAGGTTTTGGTGGGTTTCATGACAAAGTTACTGGACCTGCCAAGTACTATTTTGAAAGGACAAATATCCTCCTGAGGAAATATTCCTACAATAAAATCTGAGCAAGTATCATATTCAGAATACATAATACTTTTCACTTTTGTGTTTCACTAATATCATGACGAGGTGGTGAACTCAGTTCTTGTCATTTAGTATTTCAAAATGATGCTAATCAGAGTACAGTAATATGTTTTGTCCGTATACTGGTATAATCGTTATTCTGGTGTTAAATGACATGTTGACAGACACTACTATTCACTCTCAGCTCAGCAAAACTCATACTTAGCATAACACCTAAATAAATACAGCTCACCAAACAAACAAAATAGTAGGGTATCTCCATACAATCAGTTTTGCAAAAAGCTTGCCTTGACTTATTCAGTCAACAATGTAGGTTTTGTCTAGGTTATACCCTTAAAATGGGTTAAGTGAGAAACCTAGTGGGAAGACATATTTTCTAAAGTAATTGTTCAAGCAACGAAAACAATAGGAAAAACTTAAATTATTCTATTAAAAACCAACCTGGTCCTTCTGCAACTGGAGCAGAGAGCGAGGGGGGAAAACAGGCTCCAGAGTGTGCAATCACACCCACAACAAATGTAGTCCCGTATACACACACACAACAGTGTGACGGTTGGCTCTATCTCAATTAGTCTTTCCGTGATTCCCTGCATCCTCTTTCTTCTACTCCTTCTCAACCATATTGGAGAAGTTCTCAGGTCCCCCCCCCCCCCCTCCCTCGGACCATCTTCTCCAATTCGTTTTGAGAAGGAGGCAAAGAGAGAGGATGCGAGGAATTGACCAAAGTGCTGCGTATCACTCCGCCGTCTTTACAGTGTATTCCTACGTAGTTTTCTCCTTCAGCTCGTCTCTTCCTCTCAGTGCCGCGCAGATGTTAGTCCAGACCTCCGTGTAGATCAGGGTGCCCAGGAAGACGACTCCAGTGCCCACCCAGTGCCAGGCGGTGAAGGGGTTCTTGAAGTAGAGGATGGAGATGATGAGGCTGATGAACTTCCTCAGAGTCACCACCAGGGTTACGGTGAGAGAGGCACACTCCGTGGTCAGGATGAAGACACCGCGGATGCACACATATCTGAGGAGGGTGAAGGTCTGGTAGAGGATGATGGTATGTGTTTAATAAAAAACGGGTCTAAAATGTGTGTGCGTGAGTGAGAGAGAGAGTGTGTTTGCATTGCAATTTGTAAGGTGAATGTGCATCGTCTTCTAGTGTACAGACACGTCAGTAACAGTGTGTTGTCTGTTTGCAGCTGTATACAAACTGTTTTTGTACTGATCTGGTTAGTCTAATTAGTTTCCAATGGGATGTATGTGTAGTCACGTACCCATTTATGTGCAGTGACTACACATACAGTGTTTACTGAGAATGTGAGATTTACAGGAGCTGAAAGAAAAATCGAATTTAGGCTACAGCACAACTATCGACAACTACCAATCCTAAACATGGCGGCTGGTTCGAATACCTGAGCCGACAAGGTGAAAAATCTGTTGATGTGCCCTTAAGCAAGGCAATTAACCCTACTTTGCTCCAGAGGTGTCGTACTACTATGGCTGACACTGTAAAACAACACATTTCACTGCACCTATCCCGTGTATGTGACAATAAAACCAGTTATTATAGTGACTACACACAAATACAGTATTCACTGTGAAAGTATTGTAAAGGATACTGTGTGATGACGTTCAGCAGTAGGTACAGCCACAACACCGGCACAGCCTGGCCAATCACAGGAATCTCTACAGGAGCTGGAAGACAAATGTCATTTAGGCTACAGCCCAACTCTGGACAATGTGACAATGTGAATTCAACATAACATTCATAACATGAGCAAAGACTAGCCTGGTCCCAGATCCGTTTGTGCTGTCTTGCCAACTCCTATGGTCATTGTCAAGACAGCACAAACAGATCTGTAACCAGGCTAAGCAAAGAAACCAACAGACATAACTTTAAATTATTGAGGTTAGTGAAGCCCTTTCCCATCAATCCTCCAACTGGGATTTCTGAAAAACCTGGGAACTCTACTCAATGAGGAGGATACTTTGACATGTTTTCATACAAAACTTAGACTGTATTTAACTCACTGCTTTGACTGAAGAGGACACCGTGGTTGTAGATGTCTGAGGACAGAAGCAGGAACCCAGGCAAAGGCAAGCAGTGCTGAGAGAGCAATGACAAACATATTAGAACTGCAGAGACGATACATACATAGAGTAAAGTATTCATATAAACACCCTGTTATCAATGCACAGTGCACACAACACTGAAAATGCAGACACTTGGTTTGCACCAAATATAGATCAACAATTGTAGGGTGGAGCATTATGTTTGGTGAGAAAAGCTAAGCTTAATCTCTCCATTGCCAGGGGATAAATTACAATGGCTTTTGTTAGTTACTTTGCCTTTCAAGTATACAACATCTGGCAGGTTTGGAATGCATACAGGAGTTTGGGGTTGACACTTACATTATAGAAGAGAGCCTCTTTTGAGTGTTTACCATACTGCTTGTACAGGGTCTCCTGGAAAATGCCCATTCTCGCAGACATGAGCAGTGCAAAGGTCAACATGGCGATACCTAGAAAAACAACAACAAACCCAGAAAATGAGTTGTATCATGGTTGAGAAACGGATACTGTAACCATACAGGGAGAGAGAGAGTTTTGTTGTTTTGTTTAAGGAGAAAACTCAGCAGACCGATTGTCGGTCTGTCCAGTAGGGGGCCGTTCGTTTACCATTCGTTCGCTTGCTGACTGCCGTCATTTTCGCCCATTTCTACATGTAGAATCGGTTTGCAAATTACTGCCAGCACTCTGTTCAGAGGTGCTAAGTACTCTCGGCCAGCTGACGCTCTACAATCCTACCGGTGTGTCCGTGCCATAAGCTTGTATTATCAGGTTAAAATGGGAATGGAATAGATTATGCACTAAGGACTTGTAAGTCACATCGAGTAATTTCCTATAAGTATGAATGCAGGGTTTGTGTGATAGTCAGAGTTGTGTGCTCTTTAATCTCAAACCATTGTCCACCATTTGTAAACAACAGTAACAATCAGTGTCCAGTTCTCAGATAAAGGTAGTCCCAACTAGTCGAGGCAAGGTAAAGATCTTATTATCAAAAATGCAAGTCATTCTGGAACAAAGACTTCTGGCTGAGAAGACTCCATGTCTCATGCCTATATACACACCTAACAGTAACAGTCCATGGAAGACTTACCCATCAGCCAGTGCAGGAAGGCATATACACCTTGATCCTCTGAGCCCTCAGTACCTACATTCTGAAAAGTGGAAAACAGAGGTCACTAAATAGCAGAAAATGTAACAGCACAAAATCTTACTGTGTTGTGTAGTCAGTTAAAGATCTCTCTGTACAATATGAACAAATATGTACTGACTACTGTGTATGTAACATATTCTAATAACTGTGTATGTAACAGATTGTAATAACTGTGTATGTAACAGATTGTAATAACTGTGTATGTAACAGATTGTAATAACTGTGTAACAAATGTGTGTGAAAACTCAGCTACTAGACATTGAAGCTGCAACCCACAGTGCACATTATATGGAAACAAAGTGTGTGGTTGAACAGAAACATGTTAATGTTATGAAGAGCTCACCACTTGTTTGGCGGACATGATGGTGCATATGAAGATGCCCAGAGACACCATCGCTATGGAGAGATATTTACTCATTGAATACCTGCAGGGAAAATATGCAGTACATAGTTTCAGAACCTCATGTTTTGGATAATCAGACCAGGCCAGACATTTTAGGCATTTCAGCAGCAGTCATCATGATCATGCAAAATAGTGACAAAAGCAGCAATACATTCCTTTGATGCTATAGCTCATGCTGCAGAGAGGCAAAAGTATCCTATTAATTTGGCTAACTAATTAGTAACATCTCTAGATTAACTGTAACATGTTAACAATGGTAAGGGTTTGTAAGACTGCCAAGTCTTACAAAGAAATGATGAGGGGGATACCTTTTCTTCAGAATGATTATACCCAGGATCATATTAGCTATTAGCGATCCCTGTGAAGATATAAGTACAACACAAGGCATTAAGTCAACCAAGAAGGGATATTATTAGATGTTGGTAATTAATGATACTACAAGCATCAGATGGTGAGAGTTAAAGCCATATGAGCATATATAACAGTAGACTTACAGATCTGAAGATCATGTGTAGAGGCATAGCGATATTGAAGTTGAGAGCATAGTTGTTGATCACACTGACTGTGAAGAACATGGTCACCATGATTACATAGTTGCTATGAAGAAGAAATAAACACAAAGGTTGAATGAAAACTGTGCTTCTCATCCCTGACAGGACTGGGAGACAGACGGACAGGCGAGAGGACAGACAGACAGCTCAATAATTCCATCACTGTAGCTACATTCTCATACATTAGGCAAGGGGTTCCCAAACTTTTTCACTCGGGGCCATCTTTACAGCGCTGGGGAACCTCCTGTGCCCCCCTGCGCCACATCTATTTATATAGGCACAAGCACGGTTCATGACACAAACTGTTCATACCCCTCTTGTTGGTGGAGAGAATTGTGCAGGTTTAACGCTTATTTCCTGCAATTCTACACATTTTGTCATGGGGTGCAAAGAACATTGTGCAGTTTTAAAGCAAATTTACGTGCAATTCTATACATTTTTCCATGTCTATTGTGTATTCATGTGATATTTCAGTCACTAAAAAATTACAACAATATGTATGAACTAAAAAACCTAAATAAAAAAACGTTAGCTGCCATGGACTAGTTGACCTGGCCATTTCTGACAAGTTATAAATAATTCTCCAAGGTATGCAATGACTAGCATGACAAGAGGAAGTGATTATACACCCCCAACAGTTTGGGAAGCACTGCATTATGCTACCTACCTCATAGGGATGGCTGGTTTCTTTCTTCCAAAGTTCGTCTCGAAGATGAACCCCTCTAATGCAATGAAGGCAAATTGAGCGAAGGTCACAATGTTGCCACATCCTGGGAACTCTCTGGGAGTAGGAAAATATATAAAAGTGCATGAATAGCATTAATTATTAGGAAATATGCTAGCCTAAATAATAGATTATTGTATGTTAAGCATTACAGCATCTTAGTTAGGCATATATAAACAAAGCATGCATAAATATTCTAAAGATGTAGCTAACCTCATTCAACCAAGCTAGTAGCCTAGTTGTCAATAGTTGTTGTTGAGGAGTTCAGAGTTGATCACTGACCTTACAAGCATTTCCAGAAACACAACATTGCTGCAGCACCCAACAAAAACAAGAAGTACTGCAAAAATGTTATTAATGTTTGTAGTTATTGGGGAAAAATATGGCAGAAAATAACCTACGAGTATTCCTAACGAGGACATTGTGTAAACACTGAGGTTTTCTGCTCTAATTATATATAAAAACCGAATCGACTATTTCCTTGAACACGTCTCCGGCTGCACTCTTCCGGATTGCGTACGCATGGATGTTGTAGTAGTTTTACTTTTCAAGCAGAGAACCACATTTCCCATAAAGATGGCGATGTAACGTTAAAATAAATCACAATTTCAGTGAGTCCTGGCAGAATTTTGTTGGGGTGAAGGATTATATACAGATCTCTGTTCACAAATAGCAATACACATCCCACAATATCTTTACTTATTTTATTCAAACAAAATCTCTATGCAACACCACGCAGAACTGATTCCCGCGAACCTCTCATTTGAGCGTGCGTGGTTACGGAAGAAGACGTGGCGCCAGCTTTTTCTCGGCTATCAACAAACTACCGCTATCTAACGATTATTGAATGAGGACAAGTGATTTGCCAATCGCTACACTTCCGACAAAATGATATCTCTAACGGATTCACAGAGTAAGAGCTTTTAATTTTAAAATGACATGTTTAAAGCGTTGTTGTATCTTCTCTTTGTGAGCAATCCTTCAAGCTAGCCAGGATTGAATGAATGGGACCAGTTGGGCCCATCGCCCTATTTTATAAACGACCTATTATTAACTTATTTCACTGCTAGTCATATCATGGTAGATAGCTAGTTACTTACCTACTCCTGCTAATAAAGTAACGGATGTGCAGACAAGAGTATATGGATGGATGCTTTAGGTGTCAATGGAAACAATGTAGCTAGTTTGACTTTAATCTATTGACTTCTCTTTTGGCTCCACAGAAATCGGGATGGGGTTGACAGGCTTTGGCGTGTTCTTCCTCCTCTTCGGGATGATCCTGTTTTTTGACAAAGCTCTTCTTGCCATTGGAAATGTGAGCCTACTACATAATCATAATGTTGTGATGTATGCCATAGATGCCCCGCTACGTGTATCTCCTTTCTTTACAAGAATGATCCCAAATGTAACATACCCCTTTCCGGCCTTTTACATTTTACTAATTTAGCAGACGCCCTTATCCAGAGCGATTTACAGTAGTGAATGCACACATACTTTTTTTTTTTCTTCCATGCTGGTCCCCCGTGGGAATCGAACCCACCACAACCCTGGCGTTGCAATGCTCTACGGGACTGGCGTTTACACTATAAGGGGAACTAATCTAGGCACGCTAGCCTCGCCCTCATGTGGGTGCCAACAAGCATGCTAGATAATGCTAAATATCAACAGCCATTGTCAGCCAATCCAGTAGGGGTTGGAAGCTATGGTGAGCTTCGATTGGTCACTTGCGTCGCGATATCGCGGAGGATTTGAATTAAGTTCAGCTTTCCCATGTTAGGATCCCTCAATAGTTCTGACACAGAACAATGAGACAGATATAATAATATAATATAATAATAATATGCCATTTAGCAGACGCTTTTATCCAAAGCGACTTACAGTCATGCGTGCATACATTTTTGTGTATGGGTGGTCCCGGGGATCGAACCCACTACCTTGGCGTTACAAGCGCCGTGCTCTACCAGCTGAGCTACAGAGGACCACGATATTTCACTGGACATATAAATGTGAAGGATCCACTTGGCGTTTCCACTCACTACCAAAAATGATGTTTCAACGGTGGTGCCGCTTCCTTAAACGCAGACTTACTCTCTGGAAAAACCCTTTTAGCTAGAGTTGTGGACAGGGCCTAAAACGAACCTTTTTTATCTACCAGCCACTGTAGCAGGTAGATGATATATTTTACTAGGGCTGGGACGATACCAGTATCGCGATACTCGTTAGTATGAAGTGGCAAGGAAACAAAACACGAAGCAGATTTCACATCTTGTTGGAAACAAACATCATTATGTTGTCATCCCGAGTCACGTGTATTTATTTTCCAAGCTATAGTACACAATATTTTACATACAGAAAGAGATTGCTCTGCTTTGTGTTTTCATTTTTGCCATGGAAAGAATATTGCGATGGTATCGTCACAGCCCTATTAACACACACACACACAAAATGAAACGGATGAGCATGTATAGTAATGTTTGTAAAACAAGAAATCTATTACTAGTAAGAAGTAATGTGGTATATTTCTCAATGTAATTAAAATATTTTGTGACCTGAGTCTTTTAACCAAAATATCACAGATGAGAGAAATGTTCAGCTGCCCCTTTAAGGTTACTGTGGTAATGGGGCCACTCCAGTCATCACATGTGCAGTGCCTGTGAGAATCTGAGGGACAGGGCAAGTTCAAGCGTATCACTTTTGTCAAGTAATTGACCATCGTTGGTCACTGCCTTTCAAAGTGTGTTGCATTATGGTTATAAAAATTGTCGGGCTTGCGACTTCATGTCAACATCATCAACTTTACAAAAATCATGTGATGAAAGGTCATGCAGTTTTTGATGAAGTCGCTGCAGTTGCTTCTTACCAACTGCACCATGCAGCAGCTATCACCTGCATTGTGGGGGGCACTATTTGCCAACCAATCATTAGGGTGTTTTTATTTGACTCATGCAAGTGTGGCCAAATATATGACTGAAACAGGAACCAATTTTGCCATATTTTAAAGCTACAGGGGATACAAATGAAAGTGATATTTGAGACCTCTCTCTAACCAATGAATTGTTGTATACAGTTTGTGAGTGTGTGATATGGGGGTATAGAAAAGTTTATTTTGACATTTATACAGACAGACTTTGATAAACAATAGCAGCCATGTTGAAAACCACATTAGTGTCTGACTTTTGGCTGTTGCAGATGCACCTCCCCTGACTTCACTCCTCGACTTTCGTTTGCAGTGGGTTGCTTTCGCCTTACCACTCAAATGAGCCCACTCTTTTCATGCCACTTTGATACAAAGTGATTTTCATAGCGGGTTAGGAGAGCATTTTCCTTAACCTTAACCTCAGTCTCCTAACTTGCTATGTTAATTATCCTAACCTGCTACGTAAATTCTCCTAATCTGCTACGAAAGAGTCACTTCGGTATCAAAGTGGCGTGAAAAGAGCGTTTCCAGAGAATCTGACTAGTAGCCGAGGACTTTTCTTCTTCGCTAGCACTAGAAGCAAACTCAAGCGTTAAAAAACCTAGCATGTGAACAAAATAATGTAAATAGCCAATAAACACGAAGACAAAGTCTCACTTTAGTAGGCTTTTGAGTAAATTAGGCCAATTTTATGCCTGTGCACATTTCTTCTAAAAACAAATCTTTCAGCACTTCACTTAGTGCGCACGGCCCCCCAGCCAGGCAGTGTTGCTGTGCGAGGTGAGTTTTTTTGTGTGATTACCAGATATTAAAACAAAATGGCAGAAATACTTTGAAAACAGCTACTGCAGCATTTCTTTTGCAATAGTATAAGACACAACTCGCATGTGCTCATACTTGACTTTTGACTCTTCTTTTGAAATCCTCACACTATAGATCCCTGAGTGTGACCACCTGCCAACATGGCTGGGGAATTAGACATTCTACCCGCCAATGACAAAATCTGTTAATTGTAGGCCCTGGTTGTGGAGGCCTATGATGATTCTCTGTTGTATTGCACTGCCTCCTAATCTACAGTACTAGTACTAGCAGTGTCTCTGATCAGACCACTGTGTCTAGCTGGTGTTTTTGGTATGTGTCCTCCAGTAGATTACATAGCTAAATGAAGTCAAAAGACATACTGTACTGCACTAGCCTTGCAACCAAAATGCTTTCACTACTACGTTTCACTGTTGTAGAAGTGAAATGACGGTGAACTGTAGCTAAACCAATTTGGCTGCCGCCAGGCTAGCGATGCAGCATACTGTCATGGGATTCCTAAAATCCTCTGTTTATTTCTCACCCCTGTGTTTGTGTGTCAGATATTGTTTGTAGCAGGCCTATCCTTTGTCATCGGCTTGGAGCGTACCTTCAAATTCTTCTTCCAGAGACATAAATTTAAAGCCACCAGTTTCTTCCTGGGGGGCGTGCTCGTGGTTCTGATTGGCTGGCCTATCATTGGAGTGGTGCTGGAGATCTATGGCTTCTTCCTCTTATTCAGGTCAGTTGGCCTGAAATGACAGTTGGTTAAAATATTTGCCGACGTTTTTTCCCTCGATTCCCTGCTTCCTCTCTCCTCGCCTCCATTCTCAAAACCTCACAGAGAAGCAAGGAGAACATTGGAGAAGGAACTTCAGATCTTCTTCTCCAGTGCTCTCCTCGCTTCCCTCTAACATTTTGTGAAGTAGGTGAGGGGACAGGATTTGAAAAATCAAGGAAATTACTTTTGAGATTCACCCCAAATGTCAGTCTATTGCCGGTCCTCCTTAGTCTCTCACCTCTCTGTTCCACTCTCTTCTCTTTTCCAGGGGCTTCTTCCCAGTGGCAGTAGGCTTCATCAGGAGGTTGCCTGTCCTCGGGTCCATACTGAACCTCCCAGGGATTAGTGGAGTAAGTATCAAGTTTCAAGTTTATTTGCCATGTGTAACGTGGCAAAGTTCATAGACTTGCCAAAGTCAGCTGTTTCCGGCTCTTTGCGCCTTGCACCATTGCCCTTCGTCTCTAGAGGCCAGTTTTCCCAGACACAAATTAAGCCTAGACCTGGACAACAACAAAAACACTTTCAATTAAGATTCTTAATTGAGTTTGCTTTTTAGTCCAGGACTAGGCTTAATCTGTGTCCGGCAAACCGCTCTTAAATGATAGATTGTGGTTTACTGATAATAAACTTGTATCTCTTTTTCAGTTGGTGGACAAAGTCGGCGAGAGCAACAACATGGTATAACAGTGAACATCTTTGGATTGGAGGATATGAAATTGCTTTACTCTATTTATAATAGTTTATATTAGTGACTTTATTCTCTGCTGGTCAACTATTGGACAAGACTACCCCCATGTTAAAGGTCAAAGCTATGAATCAGAAACCTCTTTCTGTTCAAAGGAAAATAATGTTCCTTTGGGCAGGTTTATGAATACGACTGGCATCGTAAAGTTTGCTTTGACGGAAACGGTCTCATAACCTGGTTGCCATTGATGGACATTGTTACTAAGGGACTACTTTATTTCAATGCCCAATAGGTGAATTGGGCCCTTTTTTGTGTCACTGCCCGTTCCTGATCGACTGATTATGAAGATGATTGACATGTGACTGGACCAACCACTGTATTGGGCATTGTTATGGAGGAGGAGTCTGGAATCTGTTACAGCAGCCTTTCTTCTAGAATGTTGTTCTGGAATGTTGTCTGTACAGTCACAGAGAAGAGTGTTTTGGTTACCTTGATGATGAAGAGTTTCTGTTCAGGAGGATGTAGCGTTACAGAATGTTCAGATAGAAATGTATTGTGTAGAACAGATATGATTCTGTCAGATAGGGAATTATGTCAGCTCTATTTAATCAATTTCTATCTGCAATGTTCAGAAAGTTTTGCATCACTAAATACACACCTGCCTATGGATGGTCAAACTAAGCTGTTGAAGATGAATAGCCCTGTGCGCACAATGGGTCACAAATGGGTACATTCATTTAAGCTCGTCCAGGACACCGGGTGAGTTGAATTTACACATTTTAAACTATTCCTTCCTAAAGTGAAAATCTGGATGCTAAAACGAATGCATCCAGTGCTACAGATGTGTCTCTACAGCCCAGATACTGCTGGCTTCACAGCAGCTGGGCTTTACGAGTCACTTTCTACTTAATGTATTAAGAGGCTTGTCAGAGAGATGTTTTACTCAATGTGTCTTTTGTAAATACATACTTAAAATGGTGTGTTTTTAAAATAAATAAATAAAATGTTTGTCAGGCAAATTTGTTTTAACACATGAAATTCAGAAGACTAATGTAGATTAAAAGATCAGGCAATGCTGCTTTTAAAACTAGTGATGGACAGGTAACTGCCAAAATAAAGGAAACGCTTGAGTAAATTAGGAATACAAAGTATAGTGAAAGCAGGTGCTTCCACACAGGTGTGGTTGCTAAGTTAATTAAGCAATTAACATCCCATCATGCTTACGGTCATGTATAAAAAAAAAAAAACCCAGTTGCCCATTATTTTGGATACCATGACTTGAAGAAAATATCTGTGACTTTTGAAAGAGGGGTCTCAAAGGAGCATAGGGGGATTAAAGGGTGTGTATGTGTGTGTATGTGTCAGTCACCAAATCTCAACCCAATTGAACACTTATAGGAGATTCCGGAGCGGCGCCTGAGACCGTTTTCCCCACCATCAATAAAACACAAAATTATGGAATGTATTGTGGAAGAATGGTGTCGCATCTCTCCAATAGAGTTCCAGACACTTCAGTGCTAGCCTCCGGTTTTCAGGGGAAATGGGGGAGCAAGCCAGTGATGTGACTTCCGCTTTTGGACGTTAACAAGCCGACACTCCATCTTAACTCCTTCACATTTACTGGATTGGTTGAACATTGGTACACAAGAGAACCTCCCCGAAACGTTTTTTATTAAAAATTCTCGTCAAGACCAGAATGTGGGCGATTTAGTTTCAGGTGGTTTTTTTCGCCTGGCTACGTAAGGTTAAATCTATGCCAAGGAGCTGTTGAAGTATTGAAGCTGTTCTGGCGGCCCAATGCCCTATTATGACACGTGATGTTGGTGTTTCCTTTATTTTGGCAGTTACCTGTAGTTTGAAATAGGACATTCAAGGAAATGTCAAGATTTGCAAATTGAACGCAGACAACTTGTGAAAACATTACTCATCCACCTGCCTCAATGCCAATGTATAATAATAACAATGTATTCATTCTGAGAAAATATGAATAGGAAGTAATTATGGAGAAGAAGCAGGAAAAACTCAAAACATTGATCAACCGCCCTTGGGTCCACGCATTCTCAAACGGAAACGTGTCTCCCTCGTCAAACTAACGATGTCTTCGGGGTCAAATAACAGGCATTCACACCTCGAGCGTGTGGGAAGTGTCACATTTTGTGGTCTCATGCACCAGAGCCTAGAGTGGTTAGAATACACCCGTGATCATTAGGAAGAGCACACGGTGTAATCCAGTGAACACAGGTTATACATGCTGTGAAAGAGAGCGACCCGGCGCTACGTATTTGCTGACATAGTTGACACACACAGGGAACTTCATTTATACACATTGACGAAGATGTAAATGGGAAGTTAGTGGTTCTGTAGAAGGAAATTAAAGGCAATGAATATACTGTACATATATCACGAGCAGTAACCAAAATAAGACTGTATAAATAGCATATAATCCCTGAACGTTTACAGGGTACAAGCTATATAGAGGCAACATACATAATGCAACAACCAACGATTAAGAACAATATATACATGTCACACAACTCACTTTGGGCATGCACACCATCATTTGCATAAAGGAAGGGACCAGGATATCTGGTCACAATGCAGACACAGTGGACTGATAACAGACACATTTTAATACGATGCGTAGACATATTTCTGGAAATGTGGCCACAATCAGAATGTAGACAAGATCAGGACAAAGGACCCATGTTAGCACCAGGTATAAACGGAGCTAGAGAGAGTTTGCAAGGCAGGTTTATGGTACCCCCTAAATAAGGCTCTGGTTGTGGGGAATGTGGAGTGGAGTGGGCAGCTCAGGGTTGTGAGGCTGATAAGTCACCAACTGTCAGGGAATTCGTAACATGCTCTATGTTTTCTATGTAATGAAAATCCTGTGTTCAGAGAGGTCGAAATATCACATCTTAGTGTCTTTCCATAACGGCATTGATGTGATAGTGTCCAAGATGCATGGAAGAGTTGGTCCGAAAAAAAGAACTATTATTTGCAAACTTTTAACTCTGAATCAGATATTTCGATCCCGTGGATTAACTTTCTATCTCAAGAGTGATGACAGTTTGAACAGCACCTCGCAGTTAGCCCACGGTGGCTTACGTATTTACGCACGAGGTGCGAAGGAATATGTCCCCATATAGTACCCAGTTCATGACTAATGGGGACCAGGGACAGTTAATAAGAAGCCAACGACTTGTTGTAGATGCAAATACCATATTCTAATAGAGAGCAACTGAAGAAAGACATCTTATAGAAATGAAAGTAAGTAAAATATTTGGCTAAATATAGCGATAATGATGTGCTTTGATATACTGTATCGGATAACTCTTCTAGGCTTAACAATACATTATTGAATGTTATTTTCATTAATAACTGGTGGTTGAAAGAGTAACAATGGTATGATTATTCAATTATCGTTTTGTGGGGACATGTACTCTTTTACGTACATATTGGTTTGTCAGGGTGCTGATAAATATATAAAAAGACGTTTCGGGGAGGTTCTCTTGTGTAACAATGTTCAACCAATCCAGTTTACAGTAGCCTACAAAAACGTTTCCTCATAAAATACTTCATGATATAAAGACAACGACATTTTCTTGTTACAGAGTTTTCAGACCTCAACGACTCTCACACTCGCGCTACTCTTGGTGACAATGGTGTCTCATTCTTGGAGCGCGCCACAGGTAACCACATTTTACGCACAGGCTACAGACCGCTCAGTACTAGAATTTTGGTTGATTGAAAGAGCATTGAATATAAGTTACAATAACACATGTATTGTCTGTACTTGGTTTCAGCGGAGAAACTGGATTCCTCAGGCGATGCTGTACTTAAAAGGCGCGCGTAAGAAAGATCTTTCCCTTTTCATGCATAAAGTGATTGTGTAATGTCTACGGTTGCCCTTATCGTTAGGCAATACAATTATGTATGCATTTGTTTCATATGTGAATGTTTTTAATTAGTATGTAGTGAACTTGTGGTTAGAGTGTCCGCCCTGAGTTTGGAAGGTTGGGAGTTCGATCCCTTTGCCGAGTCATACCAAAGACTGTAAAAATGGGACCCAATGCCTCTCTGCTTGGCACTCAGCATTAATGAGAAAGATTGGGGGTTAGGCTCTGCGATAGACTAGCGTCCTGTTCAGGGTGTGTACTTGTACGTCAAGTTGCATCGTGCTACAGAAACAGGAGATATGAGCCGTTCCGGCTCGTTCGTGCAAGGCTACTTACATGTAATTACATTATTGTTGCCAAAGTTATAGAAATGAAAGGGATTTGGATAACTGTATGTGTAAGGAGTGGCCCACCAGTTGAATGAAAAGTTTAGCAAAATATTTAATAAGACAGTCCAAATTTGTTACAGAGCGAGGACACTATCGTTTCATATCAGAGGGAAGAAAAGAAGGGGACTCTTTACATTTAGGTGAGCAATGAGCATGGTTCTCTCTCGGTTGTAGCTTCCTTTATGTGTGTTGTGTCTCTTCAGTGACCCGCAGTGAAAACACAGATTGGTGTCTGGTTGCATCAGCTCTTCTCAGTCATACATTTGTTTTCTTTCCAGCCAGGGAAAACTCAGATGATACATATTTTCAAGACCAACCAATGTGGAAAACCAACTATGTTGAACGATGAGCATCTTTATATGTTCTGTATGTTCTGTTGATGCATCTAATACCAATTTGTTATTTTTGAGCTCATTGAATAAAATTATATTATTCCATAACTTGCAGCAAACGTCATTTATTAAGAAATTATGTAATAATATAATATATAAATATTTGATATGATGTCCAATTGTATTGCCACTGGACTCATTTTAAAGGGGTTTCCCCTCAATCAACTCAGAGGTGATTAGAAAAAAACATCTACGCCTGTCCCCAGGCTACATAAAGTAACTCTGACACCGGACAGTCACGCCACCATAATTAACAGCAGTAACACCACTCTGAACACCATTCAGACCCACGTCACCATGGTTACACGATGGCCATGTTTACATTCTCCTCACAGAGGTTGCCCCATCACACTGATGTGGGATGACATGACAGACACGTTTCTACTGGTCAGACTGAGGGCACGCGCCATAATGTGTGTTGTTAGGACAGTACTGTGACACTCCAGGACATCCTGCAATGTTTGACACCCTAGAGCTCAATCTGAGCATGAATGGGGGAAAAAAACTAAAGTTGCTGTAAATAGTATATTATGTGTTTGTACATGCATGCATTAAATTATCATGAAAATACAGATACATTATGCGACAAACAATGATGCTTCTAAATCTGAACCAAATAAATGATTGTTGATTAATAATGGTTTCAATCATTTTAAAACAAAGAATTGAGAGAAGACTTCATTCATTCCAACACCAATAAATAATATTTTTTTATTATTATTTTACACATCAAACATGATTAACAACCCTTAAATAATCCTTCACTTTGACTAGGGAAAAATAACTGAAGCATTTGTTGATCCCACATCTGAATGATACATGGTTTTTTATACAGCCTAGCACTTTTCGTGGTTTTTATATAGCGCTTTTCATGGAAACAAAGACGCTTGAATCTGCCCCTTTTCCAGTTAAGCAGCCATGTGCAAAGTAACCCTGACACCTAATGCTCTGGACCATGAGAACAAACACCCAGATGCCAGGAAAGCTAAGAAGATTACAAGTGTGTAAGATAACAGCAGTGACATTGTGAAAGTGTATTTTTGGAAGCTGTGTCATTTTTTAACCATTTGTCTCAATTCAAACTTGAGTTGGTTTCGGGTGTGGTTTGATGTGGGTGTGTTGTGTGTGTTTGCAGGTGGAAAGAGTTAGCCAAATTATTTAGCCAATTAGCTTCAACCAGCTGGTGTGCAACTGTGGCAAAGTTGGTTTTACTTTGGATAGCCTATATCTGGGGATAGTTAGGGACTGTCAACAAATGACAATGTAAATGAGACAATATTTTCACGTTCATCACCTTTTAGTTTTCTCATTAAATGCTTTCAATATTTATATATGAATTTCGACAATTTATAGTTGGTTTGAGGTTTTTAAGTCATTGACATTTTTAGCGATTGGAATCTTAACATTTTGTCCCATGTACATTGTGTAATTTACTGATGGTCCCTAACTAGCCCAATATCGATACCCAAAGTAAACCCAAATTTACCACTGGCATTAAGATTGGGTCATGTGCAGCTGCACTCCGAATTGATGATTAATTGTGTACTGCCAGCTGTGGGCAGGATTGAAACAAACCCAACTTTCATTTACGTTGTGATGCAGTCACGACCACAAGTCTCACAAAACTCAATTTTGGACAAGACTGACTTTATGACCAAAATTATCCTATTTACTCTTTGTCGTCAATTCTGACTCATATCGATGCCACATAGGCTGTTTTCTAAATTATACGTTTTTCTAAGGGGCAGTTGCTCTTTCAGAGCGAGGCTAGCAATGCAAAAGTTGTGGGTTCAATTCCCGCATGGATCAAATACACATATTAGAACTATATGCAATCACTGTACTGTAAGTCACTTTGGATAAAAGCGTCTGTCTGCTAAGTGGCATATGTTGTGTAATAGGTGATAAGGAGAGTTGGGGCTACGTCCCAATTATCTCTTCTTGCTCCCAAAGTGTGCACTTGATTTTAGATTTGTGGGAAGTAGCGAACTAATGCACACTAGAGGAGAAAGGAGATATTATTGGGACACACCCCGGTTGGTTGAGTGGAGTGTGGCGCCCCTTGGTGTTCTGTTAGTTGCTACACATCAGTCAGGTCCTTCTGGATGTCCCACAGTGTGTCAGCGCTCTGTTTTAATTGGCCGATCTCGTCGTCCGTCAGGGTCATGTTGACCACGCTGGCCACGCCCCCAGCGTTCAGCACGCACGGCAGGCTCAGGTAAACCTCGTCATCGATCCCGTACATGCCCTGTCGAGCAACAGCATCATCTCCTTTAGTTTTGTGCATAGCTGTGTATATGTCTACATGCCTGTTTGTTTATCGGTTACATATCTGTTGGGTAAGCATTTACGACAGACTGTGTGTTGTCAGGGAATAACCGCACACCTCCAGTGGTGTGAGAAGGCACAAGGCCAAGTGTGTGTGCATACGTGTGAGTGCGTGTGCGTGCATACGTGTATCGAGTGTGTGTCTCTCACCTTCACCATTGTGGAGACAGGGTGGATCCTGTTCATGTTCCTGATGAGGCTCTCAGTGAGGTCAGCTACACTAAGGCCGATGGCCCAGTTAGTGTAGCCCTTCAGCTTGATCACTTCATAGGCACTGGAACACACAGTTATCATTTTTAATTTTAGTAGCCGTTTGAGAAGCGGGCCAGTAACCAGAGGGTTGCCAGTTCGAATCCCAGGGCTGACCGGGAAAAATACTGTGGAAGTGAGCAGACTGCCGTTGTGCCCTTGAGCTCAATATATCCAGGACTCTATTACAGTGAGAGAGCCAAACTACAGGTATTAGAATGACTCAAATACACTCTTAGAAAAAAGGGTTCCAAAAGTGTTCTTCGGCTGTCACCATAGGATAACTTATTATTTGACCCTGCTGGTCATCTATGAATGTTTGAACATCTTGAAGAACAATCTGCCTTAATGGCCATGTACCCTTATAATCTCCACCCGGCACTGCCAGAAGAGGACTGGCCACCCCTCAGATCCTGGTTCCTCTCTAAGTTTCTTCCTAGGTTCCTGCTTTTCTAGGGAGTTTTTCCTAGCCACCATGCTTCTACATCTGCATTGCTTGCTGTCTGGGGTTTTAGGCTGGGTTTCTGTATAAGCACTTTGTGACATCTGCTGATGTGAAAAGGGCTTTATAAATACATTTGATTTGTCCTATGGGGACAGCCGAAGAACCCTTTTAGGTTCTAGATAACACCTTTTTTTCTAAGAGTGTATACAACAAACGTAATAGCGTTAATAGTTACCTGTCAACCACCTGTTTGTGCGTCTCCTTCCAGTTCTCCTGGTCAGCATCAGTACCGATGTCAGGGTTCAGTGTCTGCAGGTTGACACCTGCTACGTTAGCGCCGCTCCACACAGGGACTGGAACACACACACACACACTTAACCTCATTACCTGTTATCTCCTTAAAGGCCCAGTACAGTCAAAAAACTTGATTTTCCTGTGTTTTATATGTATTTCAACACTGAGGTTGTAATAATACTGTGAAATTGTAAAAATGATGATAATGCCCTTTTAGTGTAAGAGATGTTTGAAAAGACCGCCTGAAATGTCTGCCTGTTTTGGTGGGAGGGAGTTTTGGCCTGCCTAGTGACATCAGGCGGTAAATTAGTTAATAGACCAATAAGAAAGAGAGTTCCAAACCTCTGCCCATAACAGCTAGTTTTCCCCTCCCCACTCAGACCACTCCCAGACAGTCCTAGCAAAATTATTGCCTTAAAATGGGTCTTTGCTAAGAAGCTATTTTTGTTTATTTTTGACCATTTTAATTGAAAACAATTACAGTAAGGTACTTAATTGTTACCCAGAAATGATTTGATATTGGGATAAAAACAGCTGCATTTGACCTGTAGGGCCCCAGACAGCCAAGATGAACAGATCTCTGTCCCTCACCTTTATCACAGTGACCCTCAAGAATGGGGTCACTGCTACTTATAGTCTATGAATTCAATAGCACATTTGAATGGAAAACACATGTTTTCAGACTTCCTGAGTGTGTATTCTTTAATTAGTCCTAATTATTAACCATAAACACATACTGTATATACGTACGTACGTACATACATACGCACACACACACTCACCACTGGTGTCTCCATGTTCTCCCAGGATCCATCCGTTGAAGCTGGTAGCATGGATGCCCAGTTTGTCAGCCATCAGGTAACGGAAACGGGCAGAGTCCAGGTTGGTGCCACTGCCGATGACACGGTGCTTGGGCAGGCCGCTCAACTTCCAGGTCACGTAGGTCAGCACATCAACTACAGCCAGGGAGAGATTTCTGGGGTTAGACTTCCATAACAAGTCATTGGATGAACACTTCTGTATCTGGTGTGTGAGTTTGTATCTGTGTTAGTGTGTGTCTATGTGAGTGTAGCTGGGATGTGTGTGTGGGTACTATATGTTGGTGTGAGTGTATGCAGAGCCATATATTTATATCTAAATAAATGGCTCTGAGCCTATGGTGTCTGTGTGTGAGAGTGTACTTGCTGTGTGTTGATTTAAGTGTGTATGTACCAGTGGAGGCTGGTGGGAGGAGCTATAGGAGGACGGGCTCATTGTAATGGCTGGAATGGAATTAATGGAATGGAGTCAAACATGGTTTCTATACGTTTGATACCGTTCCATTAATTCCATTCCAGCCATTACAATGAGCCCATCCTCCTATAGCTCCTCCCACCAGCTTCCACTGGTATGTACAGTATGAATGTGTGAGTGTACCTGGGTTGGAGACCACGATGATGATGCACTTGGGGGAGTATTTAATGATCTGAGGGATGATGTGTTTGAAGATGTTGACGTTCCTCTGAACCAGGTTCAACCTGCTCTCTCCCTCCTGCTGACGAACGCCCGCTGTTACCACGACGATACGAGAATTCGCCGTCACAGAGTAGTCTGGCCGTGGGAGAATATCAATCAGTGAGAGTACTGTATATAATTTGTGTTTAGTATTTTTTCAATAACTTGTCATATCATTAATAGAATAATGCATTCATACATTTCCCTTTCACCCTTTTCCATCTCCATTTCACACCCTTCCCCCCTCAGTGAGAGTACCTAATATAACACACAGACATTTGACACGCAGATGGTGTCCATCTTGGTTCTCTGGTTACCTGGTGCCTAATTGCTACACACTCACCTTTGCTGGCGACTATCTTGGGTGTTTTGAGGAAGAGGCTGCCATGCTGCAGATCCATCATCTCTCCCTTCAACTTATCCTCCATCACGTCCACCAAGGCCAGCTCATCAGCCAGCTCCTGAAGAGAGAGAGCGAGAGACGGGGACGGGGTGCTGGGGTTAAGATGTGACGAATGTACAATGACTGTGCAGTTGTACCGCAATACAACAGGTAAGCAATCAGTCTAAGAAATTATATTGTCAATTACACATACAGTGGCTTGCGAAAGTATTCACCCCCCCTTGGCATTTTTCCTATTTTGTTGCCTTACTACCTGGAATTAAAATGGATTTTTGGGGGGTTTGTATAATTTGATTTACACAACATGCCTACCACTTTCAAGATGCAAAATATTTTTTTTTGTGAAACAAACAAGAATTAAGACAAACTAACAGAGAACTTGAGTGTGCATAACTATTCACCCCCCCCCAAAGTCAATACTTTGTAGAGCTACCTTTTGCAGCAATTACAGCTGCAAGTCTCTTGAGGTATGTCTCTATAAGCTTGGCACATCTAGCCACTGGGATTTTTGCCCATTCTTCTAGGCAAAACTGCTCCAGCTCCTTCAAGTTGGATGGGTTCCGCTGGTGTACAGCCATCTTTAAGTCACACCACAGATTCTCAATTGGATTGAGGTCTGGGCTTTGACTAGGCCATTCCAAGACATTTAAATGCTTCCCCTTAACCACTCGAGTGTTGCTTTAGCAGTATGCTTAGGGTCATTGTCCTGCTGGAAGGTGAACCTCCGTCCCAGTCTCAAATCTCTGGAAGACTGAAACAGGTTTCCCTCAAGAATTTCCCTGTATTTAGCGCCATCCATCATTCCTTCAATTCTGACCAGTTTCCCAGTCCCTGCCGATGAAAAACATCCCCACAGCATGATGCTGCCACCACCATGCTTCACTGTGGGGATGGTGTTCTCGGGGTGATTGCAGACTCTGGGGCCTTTCAAAACAGGTGTATATATACTGAGATCATGTGACAGATCATGTAACACTTAGATTGCACACAGGTGGACTTTATTTAACTAATTCTGTGACTTTTGAAGGTAATTGGTTGCACCAGATCTTATTTAGGGGCTTCATAGCAAAGGGGGTGAATACATATGCACGTTATTTATTATTTTGAATTTCTTGAAACAAGTTATTTTTTTCATTCCACTTCACCAATTTGGACTATTTTGTATATGTCCATTACATGAAATGCAAATAAAAATCCATTTAAATTACAGGTTGTAATGCAACAAAATAGGAAAAACGTCAAGGGGGATGAATACATTTTCAAGGCACTGTATTCTGCATGTGCATGTCTAAAAACCTATGTTTTATAGTATAGCAATAATAAAGTATTGAACATTATAATAGCACTGTATTAAAGAGGGAATGGATGTAATACTGAGAGAAGATCAGCAGGCAGAGCGTAAGCTTGCCCTGAGACATGACAGTAGACTCCTATGGAATCTAAGGAGTCTACAGCCATGTCTCAGGGCAAAGAGTAATCCAGTGTCAGTGCAGTAGACTAAACACTATAATACTGTACGGGGTAAGGTTGGGGTAGTAATCTGACAGGAGTATAAACACAGCAGGTCTTGTCTTACCCTGAGCAGGATACTGACAGCACAGGCCATGCCCACCTGGCCGACCCCCACCACTGTCACCTTGTTCCTGGGGGGCTCAGGGGTCCCACTGAACAGAGGAGTGATGAGCTTCTGAAGGATAGAGGCCATGTTCAATGCTATGAAGAGAGAAAGGGGGGAGAGAGAGCAAGAGAGGGCAAGAGAAACAGAGAGGGGGAGAGAAACAAAGGAGGTATTTCACATGTCCAAAGACATACAACAATGGTCCTCTGTTCCCTTTCCTTTTCCTCTGTAGCTCAGTTGGTAGATCATGACTCTTGCAACGCCAGGATAGTGGGTTCGATTCCTGGGACCAACCATGCGTAAAAAAAAAATGTATGTGTGCAAGCATGAATGTAAGTCGCTTTGGATAAATGACATATATTATAAACACTATCAACCAAGCTGGCAAAACTCGTTGGTCGACCCAGGTAGGGTGAATTTAGGTTTCACAAAATAAGTAATGCATTCATAAAAAACAGCCTGCGTGGCTTTAAAACGGCAGGCTGGCAGCACTGCACGGAGATTACAGATTAAGGTTTTAGACATTTGATTCTACAGCTCGTAGTCCTGTGTGACTTTCACCTGTTACCACCTACACCTGTTTCTTACACACACATCAACATCTGAGCCCCAACCCTTATAACCGAGCAGAGCCGATACTAGGAGGACACCCTGAACTTCCCCAGATATAAGAAAACAACAAATACTTGCTTTTTTTGACGATGCTCCGAGCTGCGAGGTATAAATACCACCATGTAACCAACATGTCAGACTAGACGAGAGCTACGGTGCGTTCCCCCTGCATCCACAACACCTCACACAATGGCTGTATCCTGTATCCAAATCAGGGCAGGGCAGGAGGGAGGAATCCGATAGGTGAGCTGCAGCACTACAGTCAGTGCATGTGACGCAGGTTTAAAACGAGGGTGCACTACAAAAAGTGCCACAGTGACAGCACAGAGCTCTAGTCTGCTGCTGCTCTTCCTCCTGTGCTCCAACGGCCGGATGAACGATCTACTAATCGGATGCCAAACTTGACTCCAGACTGTTAAAGGAGTTATCCTGTAATCCTGTATGGCACAGGCTCCATCTGGTGCACTTGTCCTGCTCCCCGGATGACTATCTAGACTGTGTATCCAGTATATGGGCAGTGCTAAACAAACTGGGATATATGCATAGCTCATAAGGGATTATAAATGTGTTTATAATCTGTTATAAAGAGGGTATTCCTAGGCAGTATTACCAACATATTTCTTTCTCTGGATGATAGCTGCAGCAATGTGGCCAATGAGTTATGAGTAATTTATCTTGGAAGTCATGCAAAGACATTATGGGTCAATGGTTGAAATACAGTTTTATTCCCCAAATGCCCATAATGGTGAAGTCAAGGTGGAAAGAATAAAGTACAGGGTAGTGCCGCAAAATTGTCAATCTGAATGTTGAATGACATGACATCGTGCTCCAGTCACGGCATGCATAAATACATTGAGCGGATAATGCGCTTGATCCTTATCTGTTTTGGCAAGGTCATCCATGTAGGCCATGAACAATGCATTGTTTTCATTATAATATTTTGGATTATTAGAAAAACAAATATAATAATTGTCTGTGTAAAGATGATACTAGGCAGGCCAATACAATTGTCAGATGAATGAAATGGGACGACCACCGTTATAATTTGCGCAACAGCGCAAACCATAATCTCTTGGGCATGGCACCGCGCCAACGCATTCAACTTCAAAACAGTCCCACTTTAGCAAGACAGTCAGACAGTTATTCCATCATCGCTCAGTCTGCTAAATAGACAATATGGCCGAGGGTAGACATCTGAGATAATTTAAGGGGTTAAGTTGGAAGAGACGCATAACTTTAAGAAAAACGTAATGAGGACGAGGCGCGAATAGGAGTAGATATTTTAATCATAAACTTCCTTGTTTTAGTGTATAAATCAACCTTAAGAGTCTTTTATTTACTTAGGCCTAATACAAATATTTCAACATCTCAGCCGATTTAATCTGAGCCTATAATAAATAGGCCGTAGCCTATTAATAATCACTACGATTGCATAAAGCACACAATACACTAATCCTCCATAACATGACATTCAAAAATAATTTGAAGGAAAACATCTTCAGTACACACATCCCTTTTCCCTGATAAAAATTGCCCTGTCTCAGAGGAGAGAATGTACCGTGGGCGATTCTGGTTACTCATGTCAGTGCGTGACCGCCTCGTCCCAGGCTGGATTTAAAGAGGACGTTGTCGCCAAAGTGAGATGGATGCGACAATTAAGCAGTGGTGTAAAGTACTTAAGTAAAAATACTTTAAAGTACTACTTAAGTAGTTTTTTGGGGTATCTGTACTTTACTATTTATATTTGACAACCTTTACTTCACTCCATTCCTAAAGAAAATGATGTACCTTTTACTCCATACATTTGACCTGACAACCAAAAGTCCTTGTTACATTTTGAATGGCTATCAGGTCAGGAAAATGGTCAAATTCATGCACTTATCAAGAGAACATCCCTGGTCATCCCTACTGCCTCTGGTCTGGCGGACTCACTAAACAGAAATGCTTCGTTTGTAAATTATGTCTGAGTGTTGGAGTGTGCCCCTGGCTATCCGTAAATAAATAAATAAACAAGAAAAAATTGTGCTGTCTGGTTTGCTTAACATAGGGAATTTTAAATGATTTATACTTACTTTCAATACTTAAGTATATTTTAGCAATTACATTTACTTTTGATACTTAAGTATATTTAAAACCAAATACTTTGAGTTTTACTCAAGTAGTATTTTACTGGGTGAATTTAACTTTTACTTGAGTCATTTTCTATTAAGGTAAATTACTTTTACTCAAGTATGACAATTGGGTACTTTTTCCACCACTGCAATTAAGTAGCCTTAAGTTGCACCTCACATAGTCGCTCAGTTGGTAGGGCATTGCAATGCCAGGGTTGTGGGTTCGTTTCCCACGGGGGGCCAGTATGAAAATATAAGCACTCACTAACTGTAAGTCGCTCTGGATAAGAGCGTCTGCTAAATGACTAAAATGTAAAATGTAAATATCATGGTCAATGGCCCTTTGTACTGTGTTCTTCAAAATATATATGTTCCTCTTGCTTTTTACCAGTCATTCTGTATTAGCTTTTTTCTTGGCAATCAATGACATCACGTGGCCTAAATCAGGATACCACGATTAATCAACGAATAGCCTAAATATCCAGGGTCAATAGGCTGATTGAAATTGCAGAAGTACATCATATAGGCTCAGGTAGCCTATGTACAGCTGGGTATTGCACACCATCATCATAGGGTTAATAGTGCATGCTTCACACACTTGACCCCTCAAATCAGACACTGGTTATTGGTATTGGACCCTCTCACCACTGCCCTTTCACTTGTCCCAAAATCCAAATTAAAGTATATTTACAGTAAGTCTTACCCTTGGCTTGTCGTCTTCTGTCTCCTAGTCCTCTCTCCTTGCCTGCCTGCTGCCTCCTGAGTGCAGGTAATCAACTCTAAGCCCTAAACCTCCATCCCCCACAGGAAGTGTACTGCCTCTGTAATGGGTGACCTGACATGTCAGCTGTTTGTGTACTTCACCATGGGACGCTCTTTCAAATACAAAAACGCTGTTCTCACCTCCTGTTATCGGTACTGAAGCCACCCTAATGATGAACTTCCACCATATTGTTTTCACCTGTCAAGTCTTTTACCATCAGTGCAGAGGGGAAGGAGTCAATCGACAACAGTGGTAGGCCTGATCACCGACAATGAATGATGAGACAGCCTATAGGGAGGTCAGAGACCTGGCCATGTGGTGCCAGGATAACAACCTCTCCCTCAACGTGCTCAAGACAAAGGAGATGATTGTGGACTACAGGAAAAAAGAGGACTGAGCACGCCCCCATTCTCATCGACGGGGCTGTAGTGGAACAGGTTGAGAGCTTCTTGTTCCTTGGTGTCCACATCACCAACAAACTATCATGGTCCAAACACACCAAGACAGTCGTGAAGAGGGCACGACAAAGCCTATTCCCCCTCAGGAGACTGAAAAGATTTGGCATGGGTCCTCAGATCCTCAAGAAGTTCTACAGCTGCTCCATCGAGAGCATCCTGACTGGTTGCATCACCGCCTGGTATGGCAACTGCTCGGACTCCGACCGCAAGGCACTACAGAGGGTAGTGCGTACGGCCCAGTACATCACTGAGGCCAAGCTTCCTGCCATCCAGGACCTCTATACCAGGCGGTGTCAGAGGAAGGCCCTCAAAATTATCAAAGACTCCAGCCACCCTAGTCATAGACCGTTCTCTCTGCTACTGCACGGCAAGCGGTACCAGAGCGCCAAGTCTAGGTCCAAAAGGCCTCTTAACAGCTTCTACCCCCAAGCCATAAGACTCCTGAACAGCTAATCATGGCTACCCAGACTATTTGCATTGACCCCTTACCCCACCCCCCTCTTTTACGCTGCTGCTACTGATTATTATTTATGCATAGTCACTAACTCTACCCACATGTACATATTACCTTGACTAACCGGTGCTCCCGCACATTGACTCTGTACCGGTACCCCCTGTATATAACCTCCCTACTGTTATTTTACTGCTGCTCTTTAATTATTTGCTTCTTTTTTTTTCTTAAACTGCATTGTTGGTTATGGGCTTGTAAGTAAGCATTTCACTGTAATGTATACACCTGTTGTATTCGGCGCATGTGGCAAATAAAATTTGATGTCTAGAGAACCATCTTTCTGAAGCATTCAATCCCCTCCTGGATTGAATGTTTTTAGGTGACAGAGCAAAAAATGCATCTGTTGAAAGTCTCATCACAACCCCATATTTAAAACAGATAACTACATCACAACTACTGGCAATGGTCAGTCTCTAAAGAGGCATCTAATGTGGAATCAAACATGACCTTCCTTATCAACTTTGCAATATCAGCCACAATCCTTGAAAAACAAGACAAAACACTATGTTGTTTCCACATTTATTAGAGCATTACCCAACTATGGTGGGGTGTTAACCTGATTGCATTCATGTCGTTGTCTTTCCTCTATACCCCCACAGGGGGGAACCATCCTCCCTCTTCTCTTTTAGTATGCCTAATGAGTCATTACCAATGACCAGCTGGGCTGGGGACAATTCCATTTCAATTCAATCAATTCAGGAAGTAAACTGAAATTCAAATTACCTTGCATTCAATTAAGAAAATGTGCATTTAAAATTAAAACATAAGTTTACTTCTAGAACTGACATGGAATTGAAATGGAATCGACCCCAATCCTGCTCATCAGTAGCCCAGCCCAGGGTAGGTGGGCTACAGGCAGGACATGCCTGTAGCCCAGAGAGCTGTGACTATAGCAGGCAGAGAGCTGTGTGCTAGGTGGATGTTAACTGAAGGATGTGTTGTTTGATAAGGCCGCTGTCTTACATCTTATATGGCTGTTGATAAGGCCGCCATTTTGAATTGCTATTTGTTGATAAGGCCGATATTTGTTTTGTTACTCGGTGAGGCCCAGCTTCTTCTTGAGGGACTCGGGCATCTCTGGGGGAGGTGGACGGGGCAGGCGGAAGTAGACCTTCACAGAGTCGTAGATGAACCACTGCAGGGCGGTCAAGGTACCGATCATAATGATACGGGCCACCAGACCCTTCCACACACCTGAGAAGTAAGGAAGAAAGAGCAAGAGAGAAATAAAGACAGAAAGAAAACAGTTTAAACTCAGATCAAATTGATATTTTAATATCCCATTACACCATTTAAAAACATCAGAAAGGTCAACAACTAATGGGGTGGTTACTCTGAGACAGGAGGTAATAGGTATTGCATGTCCGCTCCCCAGCCTGTCTGCACTGGTAGTGTTCCAGTGAGGCTGCCAGTGCAGGAAATGGGCTGGGGAGCAGGTAGATTGTTCGCACACGCCAATGACTCAAGCACCTCCAGCTGCTAGGGGCATTTGGGCTGGAGCTGCAATCAGCACTCAGAGAGAGACCTAAGGAGTGTGTTGGAAACCTCAGTCTATTTACTATACACCTTGACTTGCAGGACAATGAAGGTTGACTAATGAAAAGTTAACTCCATCAATGTACAGTGAGGGAAAAAAGTATTTGATCCCCCGCTGATTTTGTACGTTTGCCCACTGACAAAGACATGATCAGTCTATAATTTTAATGGTAGGTTTATTTGAACAGTGAGAGACAGAATAACAACAACAAAATCCAGAAAAACGCATGTCAAAAATGTTATAAATTGATTTGCATTTTAATGAGGGAAATAAGTATTTGACCCCTCTGCAAAACATGACTTAGTACTTGGTGGCAAAACCCTTGTTGGCAATCACAGAGGTCAGACGTTTCTTGTAGTTGGCCACCAGGTTTGCACATATCTCGGGAGGGATTTTGTCCCACTCCTCTTTGCAGATCTTTTCCAAGTCATTAAGGTTTCGAGCCTGACGTTTGGCAACTCGACCTTCAGCTCCCTCCACAGATTTTCTATGGGATTAAGGTCTGGAGACTGGCTAGGCCACTCCAGGACCTTAATGTGCTTCTTCTTGAGCCACTCCTTTGTTGCCTTGGCCGTGTGTTTTGGGTCATTGTCATGCTGGTATACCCATCCACGACCCATTGTCAATGCCCTGGCTGAGGGAAGGAGGTTCTCACCCAAGATTTGACGGTACATGGCCCCGTCCATCGTCCCTTTGATGCAGTGAAGTTGTCCTGTCCCCTTAGCAGAAAAACACCCCCAAAGCATAATGTTTCCACCTCCATGTTTGACGGTGGGGATGGTGTTCTTGGGGTCATAGGCAGCATTCCTCCTCCTCCAAACACGGCGAGTTGAGTTGATGCCAAAGAGCTCGATTTTGGTCTCATCTGACCACAACACTTTCACCCAGTTCTCCTCTGAATCATTCAGATGTTCATTGGCACACTTCAGACGGGCCTGTATGTGCTTTCTTGAGCAGGGGGGCCTTGCGGGCGCTGCAGGATTTCAGTCCTTCACGGCGTAGTGTGTTACCAATTGTTTTCTTGGTGACTATGGTCCCAGCTGCCTTGAGATCATTGACAAGATCCTCCCGTGTAGTTCTGGGCTGATTCCTCACCGTTCTCATGATCATTGCAATTCCACGAGGTGAGATCTTGCATGGAGCCCCAGGCCAAGGGAGATTATAATAATAATAATAAGTCATTTAGCAGACACTTTTATCAAAAGCGACTTACAGTCATGTGTGCATACATTTTTACGTATGGGTGGTCCCGGGGATCGAACCCACTACCCTGGCGTTACAAGCGCCATGCTCTACCAATTGAGCTACAGAGATCTTTTGTGTTTCTTCCATTTGCGAATAATCGCACCAACTGTTGTCACCTTCTCACCAAGCTGCTTGGCGATGGTCTTGTAGCCCATTCCAGCCTTGTGTACGTCTACAATCTTGTCCCTGACATCCCTGGAGAGCTCTTTGGTCTTGGCCATGGTGGAGAGTTTGGAGTCTGATTGATTGCTTCTGTGGACAGGTGTCTTTTATACAGGTAACAAGCTGAGATTAGGAGCACTCCCTTTAAGAGTGTGCTCCTAATCTCAGCTTGTTACCTGTATAAAAAGACACCTCGTAGCCAGAAATCTTTCTGTTTGAGAAGGGGTCAAATACTTATTTCCCTCATTAAAATGCAAATCAATTTATAACATTTTTGACATGCGTTTGTCTGGATTTTTGTTGTTGTTATTCTGTCTCTCACTGTTCAAATAAACCTACCATTAAAATTATAGACTGATAATTTCTTTGTCAGTGGGCAAACGTACAAAATCAGCAGGGGATCAAATACTTTTTTCCCTCACTGTACATTCTAAACCAGTGATTCTCAACTGGTTTTGCCTCGGGACCCAAATTTAACCAGGTTGTCTGTCGCAACCCAATATTTGCATTGCGAAAAAAGATGGCCATAATACAATCTGGAAAACAATTTTGAATGCTATATTGATAGTAAATGTGGCAATTATATGACAAGGGAACAACATTTCCACCTTTTTCATTGTCAATAATTCAATTTTGCCCATATTCTTGAATAAGAATGTTAATAAACTTACTGGTTTGAGACCACAAAATCTGCTAAACTGCGCTAATAGCGCCATATAAAACATTCTGGGATTAAATTATTCAAAAAGTTCATTATCATTTCGAAAAACATTCTACCTGGCTTTAGTTGTTTAAGTTCAGATGAGTATTTTTTCATTTTATTTAAATCAGACACCCATTCAAAACCTCAATTTGGGTCGCAACCCACAAGTTGAGAATTGCTGTTCTAAACAGTCTAGAATGGGCAATAGGATAGCCCTCTGTCTGTAGAACTTCTGGGAAGAATACAGTACTCACCCTTGGGTCCGAGCTTCTTGAGTACTCCGAAGGCGCTGCTGCCACTCTCCTTGTTCAGTACAGACACCACAGAGTCAGCAGGGTGAGACACAATGGCACAGAACACACCAGCTGAAGGGGAGAGAACACAACCACCAGGGATGTGATCAAGACAACATAGAAAATCTTGATTTTGACTAGGGCAGGGGTCTCAAACATACAGCCAAATATGGCCTGCTAACTGATTTAATGTGGCCTGTTGTCTTTTTATTACCATATCCTCAATGATTTTAAATGCAGTTTGTCCACCTACAGTGCATTCGGAAAGTATTCAGACCCCTTGACTTCTTCCATATTTTGTTACGTTACAGCCTTATTCTAAAATTGATTAAATAAAACATTTTTCATCAATCTACACACACCCCATAATGACAAAGTGAAACGTTTTTTATTTTATTTGCAAATGTATTGAAAATACAAAAACAGAAATACCTTATTTATGTAAGTATTCAGACCCTTTGCTAGGAGTCTCGAAATTGAGCTCAGGTGCATCCTGTTTCCATTGATCATCCTTGAGATGTTTCTACAAGTCCACCTGTGGTAAATTCAATTGATTGGACATGATTTGGAAAGGCAAACACCTGTCTATATAAAGGTCCCACAGTTGACAGTGCATGTCGGAACCACCAAGACTCTTCCTAGAGCTGGTCGCCCGGCCAAACTCAGCAATCGGGGGAGAAGGGCTTTGGTCAGGGAGGTGACCAAGAACCCGATAGTCAATCTGATAGAGCTCCAGAGTTCCTCTGTGGAGATGGGAGAACCTTCCAGAAGGACAACCATCTCTGCAGCACTCCACCAATCAGACCTTTATGGTAGAGTGGCCAGACGGAATCCACTCCTCAGTAAATGGCACGACAGCCCGCTTGGAGTTTTCCAAAAGGCACCCAAAAGGACTCTCAGACCATGAGAAACAAGATTCTCTGGTCTGAAGAAACCAAAATTGAACTCTTTGGCCTGAATGCCAAGCGTCATGTCTGGAGGAAATCTGGCACCATCCCTACGGTGAAGCATAGTGGCAGCATCATGCTGTGGGGATGTTATTCAGTGGCAGGGACTGAGAGACTAGTCAGGATCGAGGGAAAGATGAACGGAGCAAAGTACAGAGAGATCCTTGATGAGAACCTGCTCCAGACCGCTCAGGACCTCAGACTGGGGCGAACGTTCACCTTCCAACAGAACAACGACCCCAAGTACACAGCCAAGACAACGCAGGAGTGGCTTTGTGGCCCAGCCAGAGCCCGGACTTGAACCCGACCGAACATCTCTGGAGACCTGAAAAAAGCATCTGCAGAGAAGAATGGGAGAAACTCCCCAAATACAGGTGTGCCGAGCTTGTTGCATCATACCCAAGAAAAGTCAAGGCTGTAATCGCTGCCAGAAGGTGCTTCAATAAAGTACTGAGTAAAGGGTCTGAATACTTATGTAAATAAGGTTTCTGTTTTGTATTTTTAATACATTTGCAAACATTTTCCTTTGTTATTATGGGGTATTGTGTGTAAATTGAGGAAAAAACGATTTAATCAATTTCAGAATAAGGCTGTAACGTAAAAATTTTTGGAAAAAGTCAAGGGGTCGGAATACTTTGAATGCACTGTAGCTGTAAAACTGCAATGTCTCTCTGCCCCATGGCGAAAATGTGTAGAATTGCAAAAACGTAAAACAAAAACATTTTATTTCCACTCAAGAGGGGGGCCGCTAAAACGTTTTGCACGCAAGGTATTTGTATTTATTAAGGATCCGCAAGGCAGCAGCTACGCTTCCTGGGGTCCAGCAACATTAAGGCAGTTATATACAATTTAAAATATTACATGACATTACATTTCATAACACTTTACCCAATTCATTTAGTGTGTGCCCTCAGGCCACTACTACACTATCACATATTTACAATACAACATCATGTATACGTGTGTAGACTGCATGTCTTATGTGGGTGTCTCTTCACAGTCCCCCGCTGTTCCATAAGGTGTATTTTTATCAGTTTTTTCAAAATCTGATTCTACTGCTTGCATAAGTTACATGATGTGGAATATAGTTCCATGTAGCCATGGCTCTATGTAGTACTGTGCGCCTCCCATAGTCTGTTATTGACTTGGGGATTGTGAAGAGACGTTTGGTGGCATGTCTTGTGGGGTATGCATGGGTGTACGAGCTGTGTGCTAGCAGTTTAAAAACAGATACCTCGGTGCATTCAACACTTCTTACAAAAACAAGTAGTGATGAAGTCAATCTCTCCTCCACTTTGAGCCATGAGAGATATACAGTTGAAGTCGGAAGTTTACATACACTTGGGTTGGAGTCATTAAAACTAGTTTTTCAACCACTCCACAAATTTCTTGTTAACAAACTATAGTTTTGGCAAGTCGGTTAGGACATCTACTTTGTGACTGACAAGTAATTTTTCCAACAATTGTTTACAGACAGATTATTTCACTTCATCACAATTCCAGTGGATCAGAAGTTTACATACACTAAGTTGACTGTGCTTTTAAACAGCTTGGAAGATTCCAGAAAATGATGTCATGGCTTTAGAAGCTTCTGATAGGCTAATTGACATCATTTGAGTCATTTGGAGGTGTACCTGTGGATGTATTTCAAGGCCTACCTTCAAACTCAGTGCCTCTTTGCTTGACATGGGAAAATCAAAAGAAATCAGCCAAGACCTCAGAAAAATAATTATAGACCTCGACAGGTCTGGTTCATCCTTGGGAGCAATTTCCAAATGCCTGAAGGTACCACATTCATCTGTACAAACTATAGTACGCAAGTATAAACACCATGGGACCACGCAGCCGTCATACCGCTCAGGAAGGAGACGCGTTCTGTCTCCTAGAGATGAACGTACTTGGTGCGAAAAGTGCAAATCAATCCCAGAACAACAGCAAAGGACCTTGTGAAGATGCTGGAGGAAACAGGTACAAAAAGTATCTATATCCACAGTAAAACGAGTCCTATATCGACATAACCTGAAAGGCCGCTCAGCAAGGAAGAAGCAGCTGCTCCAAAACCGCCATAAAAAAGCCAGATTATAGTCTGCAACTGCACATGGTGACAAAGATCGTACTTTTTGGAGAAATGTCCTCTGGTCTGATGAAACAAAAATAGGACTGTTTGGCCATAATGACCATTGTTATGTTTGGAGGAAAAAGGGGGATGCTTGCAAGCCGAAGAACACCATCCCAACCGTGAAGCACCGGGGGTGGCAGCATCATGCTGTGGGGGTGCTTTGCTGCAGCAGGGACTGATGCACTTCACAAAATAGATGGCATCATGAGGAAGGAACATTATGTGGATATATTGAAGCAACATCTCAAGACATCAGTCAGGAAGTTAAAGCTTGGTCGCAAATGGGTCTTCCAAATGGACAATGACCCCAAGCATACTTCCAAAGTTGTGGCAAAATGGCTTAAGGACAACAAAGTCAAGGTATTGGAGTGGCCATCACAAAGCCCTGACCTCAATCCTATAGAAAATGTGTGGGCAGAACTGAAAAAAGCGTGTGCGAGCAAGGAGGCCTACAAACCTGACTCAGTTACACCAGCTCTGTCAAGAGGAATGGGCCAAAATTCACCCAACTTATTGTGGGAAGCTTGTGGAAGGCTACCCGAAACGTTTGACCCAAGTTAAATAATTTAAAGGCAATGCTACCAAATACTAATTGAGTGTATGTAAACTTCTGACCCACTGGGAATGTGATGAAAGAAATAAAAGCTGAAATAAATCATTCTCTCTACTATTATTCTGACATTTCACATTCTTAAAATAAAGTGGTGATCCTAACTGACCTAAGACAGGGAATTTTTACTAGGATTAAATGTCAGGAATTGTGAAAAACTGAGTTTAAATGTATTTGGCTAAGGTGTATGTAAACTTCCGACTTCAATGTTCGCTCTCCATTGAAGGGCCAGCCATGCTGCCCTATTCAGAGACAACAGTAATTTTCCGAGGTCCCTCTTTGTGGCACCTCAACTTGCTCAATTTCCATACAATTTATTACAAGATTCAGTTGAGGTTTAGGGTTTAGTGAATGATTTGTCCCAAATACAATGCTTTTAGTTTTTGAAATATTTTGGACTAACTTATTCCTTGCCACCCATTCTGAAACTAACTGCAGCTCTTTGTGTTGCAGTGATTTAACTCGCTGTAGTAGCTGACATGTATAGTCATCCGCATACATAGACACACTGGCTTTACTCAAAGGCAATTCCTGATTCTACCTGGATTATGTTGACGAGGCTTCCATTAAAGAACACCCTCTGTTCTGTTAGATAGTTAACTCTTTATCCACAATATAGAAGGGGGTGTAAAGCCATAACACATACGTTTTCCATCAGCATACTATGATCGATAATGTCAAAAGCCGCATTGAAGTATAACAAATCAGCTCCCACAATCTTTTTATCATCAATTTCTCTCAGCCAAACAGTCATTTGTGTAAGTGCCGTGCTTGTTAAACGTCCTTCCCAATAAGCGTGATGAAAGTCTGTTAATTTGTTTATAGTAAAATAGCATTGTATCTGGTCAAACACAATTTTTCCCAAAAGTTTACTATGGGTTGGTCATTTATCTTTGTTTCATAGTATAGTTTCTTGTTTTTATTCAGTTTAGTCACACGATTTCTCAATTTGCTATACATTTGCCAATCGGTTGTGCAGCCAGACTTATTTGCCATTCCTTTTACCTCATCCCTCTCAACCATAACATTTTTCAATTCCTCATCAATCCACGGGGATTTAACAGTTTCCACTGTAATTTTCTTAAAAATGGGTGCATGCTTATTAGCAACAGGAATTGCAATTTCATAAACTGTGTCAAATGCAGCGTCTGGTTGCTCCTCATTACACATCAACAAATATTCTTTACATCAATAACATAGGAATCACTACAACATTTATTGTATAACCTCATACACTATATTAGGCCCAGCCATTGGAACTTTGGTTTTCCTAGATAAGGCTACTATATTGTGATCACTACATCCGATAGATTTGGACACTGCTTCAAAGCAAATTTCTGCAGCATTAGTAAAGATGTGATCAATACATGATGATTTCATTCCTGTGCCGTTTTTTAACTACCCTGGTAGGTTGATTGATAACCTGAACCAGGTTGCAGGCACTAGCTACAGTTGGAAGCTTTTTCTTGAGTGGGCAGCTTGATGAAAGCCAGTTAATATTGAAAATCACCCAGAAAATATACCTTTTGATATCACATACATTATCAAGCATTTCACACATTATCCAGATACTGACTGTTAGCACTTGTTGGTCTATAGCAGCTTCCCACCGGAATGAGCTTTAGGTGAGGCAGATGAACCTGTAGCCATATTACAGTATTTAACATGAGATCCTCTAAGCTTTACAGGAATGTGGTTCTTAATATAAAATGGCAACACCTCCACCTTTGGCATTCGCCTTTTCTGTAAATGTTATAATCATGTATTGCTACCACTGCGTCAAAAGGTATTATCTGAGTTTCAGAGATGGTCAGAATAGGAATGTTATCTGTTACTAGCAAATTATTGATTTCATGAGCCTTATTTCTTAAGCTACATATGTTAACGTGGGCTATTTCTACACTTTTCTGGGATGCTTGATCGTTTTCATTGCTTTACTGGGAAGCTTAGCAGAAGTAGACATACTCAAGTTATTTATGTTAGTGCAGGGTGAGCTGCACACAGTGGACTTCCTACTAGGGCACACCACCTTAGTGCTAACAGTATAACTCTGGTTCATAGGCACATGATTGATGCATACAATAGCTGTAGGATCAGCAGAGGCATTCAGGGCAGTTAGAGGAACATAAATTAGGTTACTTACATTGTGTCTTCCAATGCCCCTGGGATAATGTACATTTGCTGAAGCATAATGACAACTCAGCGACACAATAGTAGGGATTAACTGAGCTGGGCCATTGATAAGTCATTGTCTCATCGCAGCCTTATAAGGCTGTGAAAGGATCCAGGAACCCAAATGATTTGGGTGAATCCCATCCTCCTTATAAAAACGAGCTTTGTTTCCAGAAAGTATCAAAATTGTCAATAAATGTTACACCCACAGAGCTGCAATAGTCTCACAGCCAGTTATGGAGGGCTAAAAGTCAGAAATGTTCAATGCCACGATTTAGGTGGGGCACAGGGCCAGATATTATGGGGTGTTTGTTGGTGTCAAGCAGAGACCCAATCAGTTCTTTAAAATCCATCTTCAGCTGTTCTGAGCTGCCCTTCATAATGTCATTGAATCCCACATGAACTATGATAGACTCAATTTCCTGATGCAGGTTTAAAATGTTTGGGAGCAGCTTATTGATGTCCTGTACTTGTGCTCCTGGATAGCAGAGCGTTTATGCTCCAGGACTGAGATATTTCTCACCATTGAACTGCCCAATACAACGGCCGGAGAAGGGGATGGAGAAATCCGCCCATTCCTACCCCTCACACAATTAGTTGAACCTTTCACGGGCCCGGGCGATAGGTCCAGACCGCCCACAGTAGGCAGTGCCCCGTCAGATCCAACAAAAGAGGGAAAGGAGCCAAACTCGACGACGAAGCCGCTGCTGGAGTCAGCGTAGTTGGAGTCAGCACAGCCATCGCAGACACAGGCAGTCCCAGCGATGAAGGCGCAGGTAGTTCAGGCACCAGTACGGCAACGTTTTCCTTATCACAGACAGTCCAGTCCTCTTAGAAGCATTCCGCTGTCTTCGGTTTCCACGACTTGTGACATAGATCCAGCACTGATTGAAACAATCCTCTTGCTGTTCTACGTCTACTCCACTACAAGATGGAGGAGGAGAAGTAGATGGAGACGACTTCCTTGGCAGGCAAGTTCCAGGTAACACAGGCCTTTCGGATAGGGACAGATGACAAGGTGGGGATACATCCATCAGGCCCGGAGCGGCGTCCTGCCACAGAAGTTGAGAACGAGAAAGTTCCAATTTGCGTTTTCCCCACAAATTCGTGCAGAATTGAAATTTGCTTGCTAAGGAAAGCCACCTCATTCCTGTAATCCTCCGCAAGCAAACAATTGCCGCATTGGAACTCCGGATTGTTAATATTGTCCAGGACAAGAGCGTAATAAACAGCAGCACTGGAAACATTCGTTAGCTATTCCAGGCGAAGCGGGCTCCATTGCAACCTAGCTAGCTGGCTAGTTGGTAGCAGGTAGACACAAACACTTATGAACAAAATAAAAACAAAATAAAACTTCGGAAACAACAGGACGAAACAGGTCGAGGCGCAGAAGGTATCAGAGTTCGTGACTTGGTTCGTGTTTTTGTTGGCCCCTCCCAACCAAATGTTGCTTAGGGTCCCCAAAAGGCTAGGACAGGCTCTGACTGCATGTGTGGGTATGGATGTGGGTAAGCAGACACGAGCCAGTGTGGCTCCTCATTTTGAGTTCAGATTTTTTGTGGCCCCCACCCATCAAAGTTGCCCATCCCTGACCTATGTGGTTGTAAATATGTTTTTAACATACCTATTCATCTACCAATTGCAATAAACTTCTCTCCAGCACTGTGGACTCACCGATATATCCAGCCACGAAGGTGACGACCAGCTGTTCAGACTTGGAGCATTCAGCACGGGGCTTGGGCACCACATGTTTGTACAGCAGCTCTACGGTCCTCTCAAAGCAGGCAAACTTCATCATGGTGTAGGGGATCTGCCTCATCCACAGAGGGACCACACCCTTGTAGAAACTAGAGAGGGGACAGAGGCAGAGGTGGAGCAAATGAGTGACTTGTTGGTTTTATTGACATTTCCCACACCAGGATTAAGCCTAATTCTGAACTATATTAAGGATGGGCACGGTTAACCGAATATCCTGAAGGACATTAGTATTCGATTCCCTGGGAGACATTGCTACAAGGATAGACCATTACATTAGACATTTTAAAACTTTAAAAGTTTACATACATTTCACACGTGTAGCTTGTTGTTATTGTCGGTCAATCAAAGCGCCGCTACAGTCAGAGGTTCCATGTGTAGCAAGTGAAGTGGGAGATTTCTAATCAACGCAAAATGGAATTAAAGTTAAGTTGGCTAAATGAGAAGGAGTAGGCAACAATGATTAACCAACAGGTAAGCTGTTGTTTCATATGAATGGAGTTGTTGTAGACAAGGACGCCTCAAAATAGACTAAATTAGCCTTGCTACTTTAGCTAGCTAGCTGGCTAAATTAGCTGGCTACTCTAAATAGCTTCTTTACAATGATTTGATGCAGTCATGACGGGCACTACCAGATGGTATGATAGATAGGCTACTTTCTCGCTCTCCCTCCGTGCCACAGACACACACAGCGGCCCCTGCTCCTCTCTCACCCTTCCAAGCAGAGCACATGTATTTCGACTATCCGGATAACCGAAGCCTGAAATCATTTTAAATGCCCATCCCTAGAAGGTATTCATTTTTGATGATTTTTTGGGGCCCATTTTAACAATAAAAAAAGCTTTGTCTAAATTTAATTTGCCATGTTACTTTATTACACACAAGGATATACCATGACATTTGAAATGCTTAGTTTAATAACATGACAAACTTTGGAAAGTAGTGTTTGTGTATGGCACATTGAGCTACTGATGCTTCAGACATCATGTGGCTTTGACAGTTCGTTGTTTACAGTTGCGTTCTAAATGTAGCCTACAGTTCCGAGGACGCACAAAGTTTTTTTTTTTTCCTAAGCTCATTTTCTCTCTCATGGGCTATGTTTTACATGAAAAGTAATTTACCATCATAGCGCATTTAGCCCTCTGGTCAGCCCTGACAATGGTATGCTATTTTCCCCACTTCAAATAGCAATTAGCCTACATTAACACACCAACAAAACCTGACATAGAACAATGCAAAACATTCAACAGAAAACATTTATTTTTTACAGAATTAGTTCTATGATGGCGAACATCATACTTATCTTTCACTGTTAGCCTAGGCTACTGTTAGACAAAATTACCATTATAGCAGCCTGAAATCAACTGCGCACTGTCTGCTGATGTGACATTTTGCATCATTCTGATTGGTCAAGAGAGTAGAGCAATTACAAGCACCTCCCAACTGTACAGCCAGAAAGCAGCTGGGGGCATCTGGGCTGGGGCTGCAGTCAGCGCACACACATACAGAGAGCGAGAGAGAGGACTCAGTAGCGCCTCCCAGAGGTGTATCTAAGGAGTGTGTTACTTTGAATTGAAACCTCTCATTGAGGAGAAAATCAGAGTTTATTCTGGGCTGAATTTATTTGAGTCATTACAAAACGAGGCCAGAGTAATTCAGCTGGTCCCAATGTGTTCCCTCCCCCTTTGCCGCAACCCTACGATGTTTGCAGATCTGTAATGTGGCAGCAATATGGTGGAAGAACTATACTGAACAAAAATATAAAAGCAACATGTTAAGTGTTGGTCCCATGTTTCATGAGTTGAAATAAAAGATCCCAGAAATGTTCCATATGCACAAAAAGCGTATTTCTCACATTTTGTGCACACATTTGTTTACATCCCTGTTAGTGAGCATTTCTCCTTTGCCAAATAAATCCATCCACCTGACAGGTGTGGCATATCAAGAAGCTGATTAAATAGCATGATCATTACACAGGTGCACCTAGGGATGTGGCGGTCATGACATTTTGTCAGCCGGTGATTGTCAAGCAAATAACTGCCAGTCTCACGGTAATTGACCGTTAATTAACATAAACACATTTAGCATCTCCTGGCTTCCACACAGACTACAAGCCACTGATGCAGACCTTTGGAACATCTACATTTTAAAAAGTCTAATAAATCCAAGTAATATAGCCAATAAATCCATTATTTATTTTAGACAGGTCTAAAGAAACATGATCTGAAGAGAATGTAGTCTATTTCAAAAGAACAGAATAGAACACTGAGTTGTCCTTATGTTAGGTTGTGATCTGGCTATGCCATATGGCTGTGGGCTACACTAGTTCATTTAGCAGGCAAGATGTGCTTAGTATTCTGTGGCATTATTTTATAGTATGAAGAATATAATTGAACATAGCTGAAGAAAATAGAAAGGATATTTTCTCCAAACGATTTGAGGGAGTGCGCACACGCGGCTATTCTGTGTTGAACAGTTAACAAAGAAACAGGTCCTGCTATATGCTTAATTTAGAGTTATTTATGTAACTTTAGTTGTGATACAAATGTTGGGCTACATGTTTTGATTTTTAATACATTCTAAGGCTGCATGATGCGACTAATGATAATTTGAAAAAAGTTGCATGAAAGGCATGAGCTCCGCTTTGCTATTTGCACACTTCATCAGTCCCTCATTCACAATTTGACAAGCACTTGATAATGCCTCGAATTACCCGGCTACATCCCATTGTGTAGCCATAATCCCCCTAAAAAAATCCATGCCTTTTGCAGCCAGTGGCCGTTAAGCCCTTGGGCTGAATATAATAATTATAATTCCCTTCTCCCTGCTGCGTGCCAAAGCACCCCTCATATGGCTCTCAGTCACGTGATCGGGTCTTTCTCACAGGCTACAAGTGAACACAGACACATCGTGGACGCAACTGCACGCGTCCTTATCCAATTCCGAGGCGCATATTGAAGATATTGGAAGAACTGTCCACATTTACTTTGTCAGCCAACAATATGAGTAGGCCTAACGAACAGCAAAAGCACTAGCCTAGGTCAATCTACCATCCCCCCACAGTACAAAAGTTGACCTATTCTGTGCGAGAAATAAATATTCCAAACATAGTCTGGGACAGTTGTGGGATGCGATAGATCCCAAATTAATACAACCACTAGCATAAAAAAACTGTTTTAAGCAATGAGCCTGACGCAACAGATGAGGTTTAGCTTAAAATGTTGATAACTATTAGGCTATTTCTTCACATTATAAGCGCAGCAATGCGCACATGGCAGTAGGCTATAAGCGCGAATGTTCCACTAGCAGGAAAACACCATTATCAAAAGTCACTGCAAATGCGATTATGCATGTAATGCTTTTTATTATAAAGGTGCATTTTTAATGGTGAAAATGATCTTCCCCAAACTTGAAACTCACGCGCTGCGTATGTATGCCAGTTAGGCTCTACACCCTTTGTAAAGTGGATTAATGTGCTTAATTTTAAGAAGTTATTTGGCCACTTTAGTTGTAATACAAACCTTATCAAAACATACAGGCCTATGGGCTAGGCTACATGAGTTGTGCGACTATGATTTGAAAAAGTCGCAAAAAAAAGCGATGCTAATATTGTCACCTATCACACTATTCTTGATTTAATATTGTCTTTACATATACAGTGCCTTGCAAAAGTATTCATCCCCCTTGGCGTTTTTCCTATTTTGTTGCATTCTTCACCTGCGGGATTGTCTGAGACCAGCCACCCGGGACAGCTGATGAAACTGAGGAGGATTTCTGTCTGTAATAAATGCCCTTTTGTGGTGAAAAACCCATTCTGATTGGCTGGGCCTGGCTCCCCAGTGGGTGGGCCTGGCTCCTAAGTGTGTGGGCCTATGGTTCAGCCCCTGCCCAGTCATGTGAAATTCATAGATTAGGGTGTCATTTATTTATTTAAATTGACTGATTTCCTTATATGAACTGTAACTCAGTAAAATCGTAGAAATTGTTGCGTTTATTTTTATGTTCAGTACATTATTATACAAATCCAGACCCTTCAGATCCGCAAACATCAAAGGGTTATAGCTAAGCAGGAGGTAGCATAATGTGACCGGCTGATTCAGTAGGGTTACTCACGCCCAGAAGCCCTCCTCTGCGAACATCTTGGGGGCACACTGTCTGAGGTTGCTGGCGTAGCCGGGGCAGGTCTGGATACGGACTTTACACGCCTCCATAGGGGCCAGGGCAATGTCAGCAAAGAACTCAGCACTAGCAGACGCAGCCAGGTAGAGGGAGGTCCTCCACAGGTAGGTGTTTTCCTGGGGTAGGCAGACCGGGAGGTTAGGAGGTGAAGACTAAGTGTGCATCCCTAAATCATAATGAGTAGTCAAAATGGGAGGAGGGGAACAACTTTATTCTTTGGCTCTTTCTCAATTAATCTTTTTGGATTGCCTTGCATTCTCTCTCCTCGCCTCCTTTTCAAAGCGTATTATTAAAGATACAGTTGGTGTCAAGGAGACGGGATGCGATGAATCACGGAAAAACGAATTGCGATGGAGCCTTTCTGTGCCACTGATGAGAACAACCTTAGTACAGTACTAATTACAGTGGGGGAAAAAAGTATTTAGTCAGCCACCAATTGTGCAAGTTCTCCCACTTAAAAAAGATGAGGGGCCTGTAATTTATCATAGGTACACGTCAACTATGACAGACCAAATTAGAAAAAAAAATCACATTGTAGGATTTTTAATGAATTTATTTGCAAATTATGGTGGGAAATAAGTATTTGGTCAATAACAAAAGTTTCTCAATACTTTGTTATATACCCTTTGTTGGCAATGACACAGGTCAAACGTTTTCTGTAAGTCTTCACAAGGTTTTCACACACTGTTGCTGGTATTTTGGCCCATTCCTCCATGCAGATCTCCTCTAGAGCAGTGATGTTTTGGGGCTGTCGCTGGGCAACACGGACTTTCAACTCCCTCCAAAGATTTTCTATGGGGTTGAGATCTGGAGACTGGCTAGGCCACTCCAGGACCTTGAAATGCTTCTTACGAAGCCACTCCTTTGTTGCCCGGGCGGTGTGTTTGGGATCATTGTCATGCTGAAAGACCCAGCCACGTTTCATCTTCAATGCCCTTGCTGATGGAAGGAGGTTTTCACTCAAAATCTCACGATACATGGCCCCATTCATTCTTTCCTTTACACGGATCAGTCGTCCTGGTCCCTTTGCAGAAAAACAGCCCCAAAGCATGATGTTTCCACCCCCATGCTTCACAGTAGGTATGGTGATCTTTGGATGCAACTCAGCATCTTTGTCCTCCAAACACGACGAGTTGAGTTTTTACCAAAAAGTTATATTTTGGTTTCATCTGACATTCTCACAATCCTCTTCTGGATCATCCAAATGCACTCTAGCAAACTTCAGACGGGCCTGGACATGTACTGGCTTAAGCAGGGGGACACGTCTGGCACTGCAGGATTTGAGTCCCTGGCGGCGTAGTGTGTTACTGATGGTAGGCTTTGTTACTTTGGTCCCAGCTCTCTGCAGGTCATTCACTAGGTCCCCCCGTGTGGTTCTGGGATTTTTGCTCACCGTTCTTGTGATCATTTTGACCCCACGGGGTGAGATCTTGCGTGGAGCCCCAGATCGAGGGAGATTATCAGTGGTCTTGTATGTCTTCCATTTCCTAATAATTGCTCCCACAGTTGATTTCTTCAAACCAAGCTGCTTACCTATTGCAAATTCAGCCTTCCCAGCCTGGTGCAGGTCTACAATTTTGTTTCTGGTGTCCTTTGACAGCTCTTTGGTCTTGGCCATAGTGGAGTTTGGAGTGTGACTGTTTGAGGTTGTGGACAGGTGTCTTTTATACTGATAACAAGTTCAAACAGGTGCCATTAATACAGGTAACGAGTGGAGGACAGAGGAGCCTAGTTACAGGTCTGTGAGAGCCAGAAATTTTGCTTGTTTGTAGGTGACTAAATACTTATTTTCCACCATAATTTCCTAATAAATTCATTAAAAATCCTACAATGTGATTTTGTCTGTCATAGTTGACGTGTACCTATGATTAAAATTACAGGCCTCTCTCATCTTTTTAAGTGGGAGAACTTTTGGATTGAATGCAAACATCGGCTTGAGAGGCGGAGGAGAAGTGCAGCGAGAGGATTGCGGAGATAGAGGCCCGTAAAGGTGAGGACAACTACTCCGACGATTACTGATGTGCGGTGGGATTTCTGGTGCCAGGGCATCACCCAAGTGGGCACTACACATTGGTAGTGTAGGGCATATTTGTTTTGTTTTTGTTTGCACGGGGCAGATCAGCTTTAATATTGCAGATAGATTGCTAACTTTAGGCGTCAGTTGTCAGAGCAGCTTACCGATCACTGCACCTGTACACAGCCCATCTGTAATTAGCCCATCCAACTACCTCATCCCCATATTGTTATTTATTTTGCTAATTTGCACCCCATTATCTCTATTTGCACATCATCTTTTGCACATCATTCCAGTGTTAAAACGAAATTGTAACTATTTTGCACTATGGCCTATTTATTGCCATACCTCCATAATTTACTACATTCACACACACAGTTTAAATATTTTCTGTTGTATTTTTACCTTTATGTTTTGTTTACCCCATATGTAACTCTGTGTTGTTGTTTTTATCGCACTGCTTTGCTTTATCTTGGCCAGGTCGCAGTTGTAAATGAGAACTTGTTCTCAACTGGCTTACCTGGTTAAATACAAATAAAATAAAAAGATTGTAGCGTCCATCAATGTAATTGTCTGCATCGTTTCCAATCCCCCATACTTTTTTGAAGAATAAAAAATATTAAAAAAAATATGTTCCTTGATTATTTTCCCCTAACCCTTCCACCCATCCCCTAATTGGAGTAAACTTATGGACAACAACACTTAGGCTTCCACTTCCAGCCTATACAGTGCATTCGGAAAGTATTCCGACCCCCTTACTTTTTCCACATTTTGTTACGTTACAGCATTATTCTAAAATTGATTAAATAGTTTTTTTCCCCTCAATCTACACACAACACCCCATAATGACATTTTACATTTTTACATTTTAGTCATTTAGCAGACGCTCTTATCCAGAGCGACTTACATTTAGTGAGTGCATACATTTTTCACACTGGCCCCCCGTGGGAATCGATCCCACAACCCTGGCGTTGCAAGCGCCATGCTCTACCAACTGAGCTACAAAGCAAAAACAGGTTTAGACATTTTTGCTAAAAACATGACTGAAATATCACATTTACATAAGTATTCAGACCCTTTACTCAGTACAATTTTAGAATAAAACGTAACAAAATGTGGAAAAAGCGGAAGGGGCCTGAATACTTTCCAAATGCATTTTATCTCTTTTTTATTTTTATTTTTTTTATTTCACCTTTATTTAACCAGGTAAACCAGTTGAGAACAAGTTCTCATTTACAACTGCGACCTGGCCAAGATAAAGCATAGCAGTGCGATAAAAACAAACAGAGTTACATATGGGGTAAAACAAAACAAAGTCAAAAATACAACAGAAATACATATAATATACAGTGTGCAAATTTAGCAAGTTATGGAGGTAAGGCAATAAAATAGGCTATAGTGCAAAATAATTACAATTAGTATTAACACTGGAATGATAGATGTGCAAGAGATGATGTGCAAATAGAGATACTGGGGTGCAAAAGAGCAAAATAGATGACAATATAGGGATGAGGTAGTTGGGTGGGCTAATTTCAGATGGGCTGTGTACAGGTGCAGTGATCGGTAAGGTGCTCTGACAACTGATGCTTAAAGTTAGTGAGGGAGATAAGTGTCTCCAGCTTCAGAGATTTTTGCAATTTGTTCCAGTCATTGGCAGCAGAGAACTGGAAGGAATTGCAGCCAAAGGAGGTGTTGGCTTTGGGGATGACCAGTGAGATATACCCGCTGGAGCGCAGACTACGGGTGGGTGTTGCTATGGTGACCAATGAGCTAAGATAAGGCAGGGATTTGCCTAGCAGTGATTTATAGATGGCCTGGAGCCAGTGGGTTTGGCGACGAATATGTAGTGAGGACCAGCCAACAAGAGCGTACAGGTCACAGTGGTGGGTATTATATGGGGCTTTGGAGACAAAACGGATGGCACTGTGATAGACTACATCCAATTTGCTGAGTAGAGTGTTGGAGGCTATTTTGTAAATGACATCGCCGAAGTCAAGGATCGGTAGGATAGTCAGTTTTACAAGGGCATTTTTGGCAGCATGAGTGAAGGAGGCTTTGTTGCGAAATAGGAAACCGATTCTAGATTTAACTTTGGATTGGAGATTCTTAATGTGAGTCTGGAAGGAGAGTTTACAGTCTAACCAGACACCTAGATATTTGTAGTTGTCCACATACTCTAGGTCAGACCCGTCGAGAGTAGTGATTCTAGTCGGGTGGGCGGGTGCAAGCAGCGTTCGGTTGAAGAGCATGCATTTAGTTTTACTAGTGTTTAAGAGCAGTTGGAGGCTACTGAAGGAGTGTTGTATGGAATTGAAGCTCGTTTGGAGGTTTGTTAACACAGTGTCCAATGAAGGGCCAGATGTATACAAAATGGTGTCGTCTGCGTAGAGGTGGATCTGAGAGTCACCAGCAGCAAGAGCGACGTCATTGATATACACAGAGAAAAGAGTCGGCCCAAGAATTGAACCCTGTGGCACCCCCATAGAGACTGCCATAGGTCCAGACAACAGGCCCTCCGATTTGACACATTGAACTCTATCTGAGAAGTAGTTGGTGAACCAGGCGAGGCAGTCATTTGAGAAACCAAGGCTATTTAGTCTGCCAATAAGAATGCGGTGGTTGACAGAGTCGAAAGCCTTGGCCAGGTCAATGAAAATGGCTGCACAGTACTGTCTATTATCGATCGCGGTTATAATATCGTTTAGGACCTTGAGCGTGGCTGAAGTGCACCCATGACCAGCTCGAAACCGGATTGCATAGCGGAGAAGGTACGGTGGGATTCGAAATGGTCGGTGATCTGTTTGTTGACTTGGCTTTCAAAAACTTTTGAAAGGCAGGGCAGGATGGATATGGGTCTGTAACAGTTTGGATCTAGAGTGTCACCCCCTTTGAAGAGGGGGATGACCGCGGCAGCTTTCCAATCTCTGGGGATCTCAGACGTTACGAAAGAGAGGTTGAACAGGCTAGTAATAGGGGTTGCGACAATTTCGGCGGCTAGTTTTAGAAAGAAAGGGTCCAGATTGTCTAGCCCTTAATACCATCCCCCCAAAAATTATATAGTGTAGAGCAGTGTTTCACAAATCCGGTCCGCGAGTACCCCCAACAGTAAATATTTTTGTGTGGCCCCGGACAAGCATACCTGATTCTAACCCCTTGACAAGTTGAAACAGGTGTTTTTTCTGCGGCTACACCATAGTGCAAATGAAACGAAATAAACAATAATCATTATTTTCATCGTCATCAATTACTTAGTAGGTAACTACTTACCTCTCCAATAATGTCGCTGTAGGTGATCTTGAACACCTCATAGAAGCCAAACTTGCAGAGACCCTGCATGGAGTAGCCGATGAAGGTAGGAGCCCAGCCCTTAGCCAGCCCCCGAATGCTGTCCTCCTTTATGGTGATGGAGAAGCCCTTGAAGATGCTCTTGTACTTGTCTGGGTCCACCTAGAGAACACATTAAAAACAGAATGGCTAATGGTTGTGAACTAGTAGTAGTGGTTTTGAGGGGGGAAATGGTGCTTGGAGGTCTTTGTAGAGGAAATGCACTAAATACTACAGGGCCATCCATAACACTCAATATATTATAAATTTATAAGGGTTGGGGCAAATTACATTTCAATTCAGGAAGTAAATAGAAATTCAAATGTCTCTTTTGCTTTCAATGAGGTAAATCTACAACAGAATTTCAGTTTTACTTCCCGAATAGAAATGGAATTAACCCCAACTCTGCAATGTATACATTATTCCAGTCCAGCACACTCACTACAGCTTACTGAGAGACATTAGCTGAGATACAGACCTGCAGACGGCACTTGACCAGGTCGAGGGGTACGACCGCCGTGTGTGTAATCCCACAGCTGAGGATGCCACCGAAGCCGCACAAGGCATAGTATTTCATAGAGCCAAACTCGCAGCTAATATCAGAATCTAGAGCAGACAGAACACAATACACAAACAGACAACACACCATGCTGTTAGATAAGGCTAGGGAGCCATGCTAAGAATTTGAATTTCTCACACCACAATGTTAGCAATTCTGCCAAGGCTCGCAAACAAGTGACAGACTATTTGGTCTAGTATGTTCTCTAGCCCAGCGATTCTGAACTGATGGGTCGCGACCCAAATGAGGATTTGAATGGGTCGCGGGTGTCTGAGTAAAAAAATATATACTCCAGTCTGAACTTTAACAACTTAAACCAGGTAGAACATGTGTAGAAATTATAACCAACTTACATTTTTAAATAATTTAATCTCTGAACAATTTTTCTTCAATCACAGTATTTTTATATATAGAGCTATTAGCAGCGCCAGTTTGGTTGATGTTGTGGTCTCAAATCAGTGAGTTTATTAACTTTCTTCATCAAGAATATGGGCAACATTTCATTATTGACAATGAGAGAGGTGGGAATGTTGTTCCCTTGTCATATAATTGCTACATTTTAATATCAACATAGCATTTAAAATAGTTTTCCAGATTGTATTTTGCCGATTCTTTTTTGCGATGTGAATATTGGGTCACCACAGACAACATGGTTCAATTTGGGTCCCGAGGCAAAACCAGATGAAAACCACTGCTCTAGGCTGTCCTCCTGAATGTGTATGCTGGCACAGGGGATAATTCTCTCTGCCCGAAACTTCTTAGCGCTATTAACATATGTATTCATGTTAATTGTAAGGTGATGGTGAGTATTATCACAAACAAGGCTTGAATCAATAATATGTCTGAGTGTTTCCTGTACTCACACCAGGGCCTGCATTCATAAAGCCCTCAGACTAGGAGTGCTGATCTAGGATCAGTTTAGGCTTTTAGACCATAATATACAAGATTACATAGAGGGGGGACGGGGGGCATGATCCTAGATCAGGACTCCTACTCGGAGAAGCTTTATGAATACAGGCCCAGGTCACCAACATTAATTTAGAAAACTTGCTCTGCAAGTATGGTAGACCTAACTCCAGGCTGGTTTTTAATAAGGAGGATGTCCTGTCCTAGCTTGAAAATGTACTGCAGTTGTTGCTAAGCTAAAGGTCACTGCCGTTGAATGAATGTGGGTACAGTATCAAATTGCTGATTGGGCACAGAGAGAAAGGGCAAGTAGAGTCTGAGGTCATACATTAAAGGTAAAGGACATTGTATTAATAAAAGGCACCTTCAAGTTCTGTTAAGAAAGGCTCAGACTTCCCTCCCTCCTGTTAATGTTTTAAGCTGGTTCACAGCTCACTTGACCCCTTTGACTTATTTATTATAGCTCCTAGTGGAGCAAAGGGCCTCAACAGTGCATCTCAAGCTCAAACATGCAAATGAAATAGGCCTAATGATAATGGGTTACATTTATTTCAACAAATTAGTGGTAACTCAAACTAATCCTGCAAACCGTTATTTGTGTGATCTTAGTCTTGGTGATAGTCAGTTATTTTGAATGACGTCGACTTGTAGTGAAATCTACAACACAATATCCATTACATGCCATGCAACCCATGGCGGGCCCACAGACCTGCAACCTGCACTTGACGAGGTCAAGGGGCACCAAAGCTGTGTGTGTAGTACCACAGCTCAGGATCCCACCGATGCCACACATAATGAAATAATATGAGGAGCCAAACTCACAACTGTCTCCCTCTGAGGAAAAGAAAGAATTGGGGTTCTTTCACAGATGTAAGAGGAAAAAATGTGCGCACTGTAATATTAGGCCTACTCTTTAGTAGGGTCATTGGTGCATAGACCTGAAATCATACATGTTCAGTTCAACTCAAGAGTGAAGACCATGTATTTTTGTAGTACTGGGTCTTTCACTGGTGCCTCACATTCTATTTAAGCGGATAGATCAGCTGGACATAGTCGAGCAACCGTGGATACAGAGCGAAATCACCTTCATGACTGCGTTAAGATGCCATTTAACTAGATGGACTCATGCGAACTGTAAAATCAGACATCTGATATAGTAAGTAAACTGACGGTTGTAAATGGTAGCCTATCAGCCTTATCTATTTGAGTGTCAAGTTTTATTACAAACACCACACATTGGCTAGATTAATCACTAACTGATAGTCTTAGTCTATGGTAGCCACTGTAAAAGAAGCACAGGCCTACATCATGTCCATAATGAGACCTTTAGTAATTGGGAGACTTCCAAACTCACATGGTAAGGAGATAATGCAACACAGTGCAGCCCCTATATTCAGTCTTATTTCAACCATGACATTAGGCCCCTATGTGTTAGTAAACTTTTTTGCAACAAAGAACCCCTAGACTGTTGCAGTATTTACTTGATGATTAGCTACCTTTGCCATGGGCATAACGTTAAGTTAGATAGGCCTACATAATGTAATATTAATATCAGGTTGTACTGAATGTGTAGCTAAGTAGCTTCATTCAACATAAAGGGGACTGACTGATCCTTAGAAACACTAGCTATTTACTTAGCTAGCTTCCTATTCAAATTCTCAAGATTTTTCTGCAGTTGTAGCTAGCTAGTAATCATTTTACTGGCCTACTTATTAAAAAACGTTGTCCTTCCCGTGTCCTCTGCAGGACCCTGCTCAAAACGAAGTAGTGTCTAGAATGGGTCTGCGCAGATGCCAATGCTAACCAAAAATGGCTTTGACACTTTATGCTGCCAGATATTCAGATGAGCTAACCTTTATTGGTGTGTAACCACCAATGAATTTAGTTATAATATATATAAATATAATCACTGATAAGCTGAGTGATAAAAGACAGTTCATTTGGCGGTCGTTCATAAACCCATCTCACACTCGACTAACGTTAGTAAAAACATAGCTATTGGTTGGCAACATTTGAAACTCAATTTCGCCCAGCATTCTCTCTAGGTGGCTAAAGCCTAACTTACCCAGCTAGGTAGCATTTCTAGCATGCACCACTCTGCTTAACCGCCACTGCAGCGGCGGCCAGCGTGCGTTTGCTTGGTCCATGTTCGGCAACAAGGCTTTGTGATGGTTCCTCGACTTTTTGTAGTGTGAACAGCGGTGCACTGAAGGGGTTCGCCAGCGCCAACTGTGTCAACGCGTTGGGGTACATTGTTCCGTACGGGTGGCTGTGGGGCACAAATGAAGACAACGTGGTTATAGCTAGCTAACGTTAAACCAATGACAGTGGATGAAACAACCCGAAATGAATGCGTTTGTCTAGCTATCCAACTTGCAAACTCTGGAAATTAGTTAAGCTAGATAGTGAACATTTGCTAGCTTCTCCTTGCTCTCTAAACCAATATTCTTGTTTTAGCAATGTCTCCCACCAAAACAAATGTTACTACACGCAAAGTATAAATTCGCAAGAAGTTAGCTACGTATTTTTCTCACGTTCAGGCTTTCAGTCGCAAAATGGCGCAGCCGTCCTTTACCATCAGCTAATCGTAGAGGTCGTGTCTGGCAGCACTGACCGTACTTACTACACTCGCAATAGTCAGCTGAGGTAGAAAGATATGTCAATTTCATGAAGGGTTTATTGTTTCATTGGGTCATTTCATCTGGTAGGCTACACATTCACAGCTAAAAGCTGAATTTCCGTATAGGCAGACAGATAAAGAGAACAAGATAAAAGTAGACAACAATTAAGTAGATTAACAATACAAAGAAATTGATAGTGATGAAGCCGGCTTCATTCTTCCTTTTCTATAGGTTTTATGGCGAACTACAATCAAAAGGTGTATTGTCGCCACCAACAGGACGAGGATTAAAAAAAAAAGTACATTCCATATGGGGAAGGGACAATTAACATGAATCCCCATACACTACCATTTAAAAACAATTATGTCGATCTTTCTTGACTTCCTTTCAACTTGTGCAGTTCCATTTATCACTATTGCTATAAATGATACAAAGTCCACTTTCTTCACATGAAGAATTTCTCGATCCTATTGTTGATACTCAGGCTGCGGTCTGTGTAGGCTCCATTGTAGGCCTACCGGACTTCACTACCACCAGACATGCTACTAGATGTTTCTACCCGTTTGACAGCCTCCATATAGGAGACTCTCTCAACCATCCTGATTTGAGCAACCTCATTCTCTTTCACCCTAATCAGGCACTCCAATGATTGTGCTTCATGCTCTTCACCACAGTTCCTTTGGTAGATAACCATAGTGAATTGAATTGAGATTCGCCAGACATTCGGACCTTCAAACTTCAATAGCTTGCGAACGATTTGAGCTACATACCTCAGGTTCTTTATGAAGTAAAAAAAAGTGTACAGCATTGCACAGGTCTTATTTCCCAGATTCCAACCAGAGTTTCATAATCACACAGCAAGGTGTAGGCAGCCTGGCACACCGTCAATGCAACTACATTGAACAAAAATATAAACGCAATATGCAACAATTTCAAAGATTTTACTGAGTTACAGTTCATATAAGGAAATCAGTCAATTGAAATAAATCCATTAGGCCCTAATCTATGGATTTCACATGACTGGGAATACAGATATGCATCTGTTGATCACAGATACCTTTTTTTAAAAGGTAGGGGCGTGGATCAGAAAACCAGTCAGTATCTGGTGTGACCACCATTTGCCTCATGCAGCGTGGCACATTGTGGACTGTGGGATGTTGTCCCACTCCCCTTCAATGGATGTGTGTAGTTGCTGGATATTGGCGGGAACTGGAACGCGCTGTCGTACACGTCGATCCAGAGCAACCCAAACATGCTCAATGGGTGATATGTCTGGTGAGAATGCAGGCCATGGAAGAACTGGGACATATTCAGCTTTCAGGAATCGTGTACAGATCCTTGCGAAATAGGGCCATTCTTTATCATGCTGAAACATGAGCTGATGGCGGCAGATGAATGGCATGACAATGGGCCTCAGGATCTCGTCACGGTATCTCTGTGCATTCAAATTGTGATCGATAAAATGCAATTGTGTTAGTTGTCCGTAGCTTATGCCTGCCCATACCATAACCCCACCGCCACATTGGGGCAATCTGTTCACAACGTTGACATCAGCAAACCGCTCACCCACACGTCTGCCATCTGCCCGGTACAGTTGAAACCGTGAAGAGCACACTTCTCCAGTGTGCCAGTGGCCATTGAAAGTGAGCATTTGGCCACTGAAGTTGGTTATGACGCCGAACTGCAGTCAGGTCAAGATCCTGGTGAGAATGACGAGCACGCAGATGAGCTTCCCTGAGACGGTTTCCAACACTTTGTGCAGAAATTCTTCGGTTGTGCAAACCCACAGTTTCATCAGCTGTCCGGGTGGCTGGTCTCAGATGATCCCGCAGGTGAAGAAGCCAGATGTGCAGGTCCTGGGCTGGCGTGGTTACACGTGGTCTGCGGTTTTGAGGCCGTTTGGACGTACTGACAAAATGACATTGGAAGCGGCTTATGGTAGAGAAATGAACATTACATTCCCTGGCAACAGCTCTGGTGGACATTCTTGCAGTCAGCATTCCAGTTGCACGCTCCTTCAACTTGAGACATCTGTGGCATTGTGTTGTGTGACAAAACTGCACATTTGAGAGTGGCCTTTTATTGTCCCCAGCACAAGGTGCAGCAGTGTAATGATCATTCTGTTTAATCAGCTTCTTGATATGCCACACCTGTCAGGTGGATGGATTATCTTGGCAAAGGAGGAATGCCCACTAACAGGGATGTGTAACAATTTGTGGAAAAATGTTGGAGAAATAAGATTTTTGTGCATATGGAACATTTCTGGGATCTTTTATTTCAGGTCATGAAACATGGGATCGACGTGTACGACAGCGTGTTCCACTTCCTGCCAATATCCGGCAACTTAACACAGTCATTGAAGAACATTCCACAGGCCACAAAAACAGCCTGATCAACTCTATGTGAAGGTGATGTGTCGCGCTGCATTAGGCAAATGGTGGTCACACCAGATACTGACTGGTTTTCTGATCCACTCCCCTACCTTTTTTAAAGGTATCTGTGACCAACAGATGCATACAGTATCTGTATTCCCAGTCATGCGAAATCCATAGATTATTTTAATTGACTGATTTCCTTATATGAACTATAACTCAGCAAAATCTTTGAAATTGTTGCATGTTGCGTTTATATTTTTGTTCAGTGTATATTTATATAAAATCACTTGATCACATGACCTATGCACCTGTCACGCCCTGGCCTATAGAACTCTAGTTAGTTTGGTCAGGGTGTGCATGTTTAGTATCTATGTTAAGTTTTCTATGTGTACAATCTAGGTATTGGTTTTCTATGTTTGGCCGGGTGTGATTCCCAATCAGAGACAGCTGTCGCTCGTTGTCTCTGATTGGGGATCATACTTAGGTAGCCCAGTTGCCTACTATGTTTGTGGGAGCTTGTGCCGTGTATAGGCTTGTATTGTGTTTAGCCTGAGGACGTCACGGTATGTTGTTTTTGTTCGTGTGTTTATTTTTATAAGTAAACATGTATGCATTTCACGCTGCGCCTTTGTCTGACCCGTCCTTCAACGTCCGTGACAGAAGAGCCCACCAAAGATGGACCAAGCAGCGTGCCCAGGAGCAGACATCCTGGACATGGGAGGAGATTCAGGCGGGGATGGATCGCCGTCCTTGGGAGGAGACAGTGGAGGCCCGGGTTAGAGAGGAGCAACGGAAACACAAAAGGCGCCGGCCGAGGAGGAAGCCCCAAGATATTTTTTTTGGGGTGGGCTAAAGGAGTGGTCGGGGAGCGAGAGAGAAGAGCCCCGACCACTGCACCCGGTGGGTTTCCAGGTTGAGTCCCTACGACCATGGGAACAAGCGTAGGAACAGTTTTACACTGATGAGTCGGAGGATGACGACGACGACGATGAGTTTCTGTTCCCTAACTCGTGGGTGCTCCCGGAGGAGTCCTCACTGGAGGAGGATTGGGCGCGGAGAGTAAAGGACTGGTACAGTCGTAGACCTCCAGCGCCGGTTCCCAGTCCGGTAAGATCCGTGCCTGCTCCCCGCACCAAGCCAGTGGTGTGTGTCCCCAGTCCAGCTCCAGTCAGCGGCTCCACTCCGGAGCCAGAGCAGTCCGCTCCACCAGCTCCGGTCAGCGGCTCCACTCCGGAGCCAGAGCAGTCCGCTCCACCGGGATCCGGTTCAGCTCCGGTCAGCGGCTCCACTCCGGGTCCAGACGTCAGCCCCTCTCTAGGTTCGGAGTCTCCCACACCAGGGTCCAGACAGTGATCGGTGCATCGTGGGAGGACTGAGAGGGAAGCTCCGCGTTGAGGTCCAGACCGGTCCAGGGGTGCAACGCGGAGTCAGTAAGGGAGGAGACGTCACGCCCGGCGCCGCCACTGAGGCTGGAAGCCCACCCGGACCCTCCCCTGTTAAGTCAGGTTTGTGCGGCCGGAGTCCGCACCTTTGGGGGGGGTACTGTCACGTCCTGACCTATAGAACTCTAGTTAGTTTGGTCGGTCAGGGTGTGCATGTTTAGTATCTATGTTATGATGTTTAGAATCTAGGTATTGGTTTTCTATGTTTGGCCGGGTGTGATTCCCAATCAGAGACAGCTGTCGCTCGTTGTCTCTGATTGGGGATCATACTTAGGTAGCCCAGTTGCCTACTATGTTTGTGGGATCTTGTTCCGTGTATAGGCTTGTATTGTGTTTAGCCTGAGGACTTCATGTTACGTTTTTGTTTGTTTATTTTTGTAAATAAACATGTATGCATTTCACGCTGCGCCTTGGTCTGACCCGTCCTTCAATGTCCGTGACAGCACCTCAAACCAACTTTATATTGTTCAAAGGGTAGGGAAACACATTGCACACCCTTTGGCTTTCCCACTATTTTGTGTACACTACCAGTCAAAAGTTTGGACACCTACTCATTCAAGGGTTTCTTTATTTTTGCTATTTGTTACATTGTAGAATAATAGTGAAGACATCAACTATGAAATCATGTGGTAACCAAAAAAGTGTTGAACAAATCAAAATATATTTGAGATTCTTCAAAGTAGCCACCCTTTGCCTTGATGACAGCGCTGCACACTCTTGGCATTATTTCAACCAGCTTCATGAGGTAGTCACCTGGAATTCATTTCAATCAACAGGTGTGCCTTAAGTTAATTTGTGGAATTTCTTTCCTTCTTAATGCGTTTGAGCAAATCAGTTGTGTTGTGACAAGGTAGGGGCGTATACAGAATATAGCCCTATTTGGTAAAATACCAAGTCGATATTATGGCAAGAACAGCTCAAATAAGCAAAGAGAAACGACAGTCCATTACTTTAAGACAAGAAGGTCAGTCAATACAGAAAATTAAGAACTTTGAAAGTGAGAACCGCCACAGGAAAGGAAGACCCAGAGTTACCTCTGCTGCAGAGGATACGTTTATTAGAGTTACCAGCCTCAGAAATTGCAGCCCAAATAAATGCTTCACAGAGTTCGAGTAACAGATACATCTCAACATCAACTGTTCAGAGGAGACTGTGTGAATCAGGCCTTCATGGTAGAATTGCTGCAGAGAAACCACTACTAAAGGACACCAATAATAAGAAGAGGCTTGCTTGGGCCAAGAAACACGAACAATGGGCATAGACCGGTGGAAATCTGTCCTTTGGCCTGATGATTTTTGGTTCCAACCGCCGTGTCTTTGTGAGAACAGAGTAGGTGAACGGATGATCTCCGCATGTGTAGTTCCCACCATGAACCATGGAGGAGGAGGTGTGATGGTGTTGGGGTGCTTTGCTGGTGACACTGTCAGGGATTTATTTAGAATTCAAGGCACACTTAATCAGCATGGCTACCACAGCATTCTGCAGCGATACGCCATCACATCTGGTTTGCACTTAGTGGGACTATCATTTGTTTTTCAATAGGACAATGACCCAAAACACACCTCCAGGCTGCGTAAGGGCTATTTTACCAAGAAGGAGAGTGATGGAATGCTGCATCAGATGACCTGGCCTCCATAATCACCCGACCTCAACCCAACTGAGATGGTTTGGGATGAGTTGGACGACAGAGTGAAGGAAAAGCAGCCAACAAGTGCTCAGCATATGTGGGAACTCCTTCAAGACTGTTGGAAAAGCATTCCTCATGAAGCTGGTTGAGAGAATGCCAAGAGTGTGCAAAGCTGTCATCAAGGCAAAGGGTGGTTACTTTGAAGAATCTAAAATATATTATGATGTCACTATTCCGTCGTGGATGTGGTGGAGGAGTCAAGCGCAGGAAACAGAGGTTTAGTCCAACAAGACTTTTAATAGTCTCAATAACACGAGAACAAAACCCCGACCTCGAAAACACGAAGTGGCGAGGGAAAATTACGCACACGCGTAAAACACTAAACATGAAAAATGACACGGAAAACAAACACGTATCATAGACACAGTGGCCACAGAATAACAACACACAAATACCCTAGATCACAACACGGAACTTATAAGACACGTAATCAACTCCCAAACAGACACAGGTGTGACAGACAGACAAAAGCAATCAAACACAGAAACATAGAGCGGTGGCAGCTAGTACTCCGGGGACGGCGAACGCCGAAGCCTGCCCGAACCAGGAGGAGGAGCAGCCTCGGCCGAAACCGTGACAGTACCCCCCCCCTTGAATCGCGGCTCCAGCCGCGCGCCGACCCCGGCCTCGGGGACGGCCAGGAGGACGCGGACCCGGGCGCGTGGGATGCCCATGGTGAAACTCAGTCAGGAGGGATGGATCGAGTATGTCCCTCCTGGGCACCCAGCACCGTTCCTCCGGACCGTACCCCTCCCACTCCACGAGATACTGGAGACCACTCCTCCGGCGCCTCGAGTCCAAGATGGTCCGGACCCTGTACGCCGGGACCCCCTCGATGTCCAAAGGGGGCGGAGGGGTCTCTCCTATCTCATCTTCTTGGAGTGGGCCAGCTACCACCGGCCTGAGAAGAGACACATGGAACGAGGGGTTAATATTTTTATACTCAATTGGCAGTTGTAACCTGTAACACACCTTGTTCAATCTTCTCAGGACTTTTTAAGGGCCCCACAAACCGCCGACCCAGCTTCCGGCAGGGCAGGCGGAGGGGCAGGTTTCGAGTCGAGAGCCAGACTCGATCTCCCGGTGCATACATCGGTCCCTCACTGCGGTGGCGATCGGCGCTCGCCTTTTGTTGACGGATGGCACGCTGCAGATGGACATGGGCAGCGTCCCACGTCTCTTCCGAGCGCCGAATCCACTGCGTCCACCGCAGGGGCCTCGATCTGGCTCTCGTGCCACGGTGCCAGGACCGGCTGATAACCTAAAACACACTGGAAAGGTGTTAAATTGGTGGAGGAGTGGCGGAGAGAGTTCTGGGCCATCTCTGCCCAGGGGATGAACCTCGACCACTCCTCCGGCCGGTCCCGGCAATAGGACCTCAAAAACCTACCCACATCCTGGTTGACACGTTCCACCTGCCCATTACTCTCTGGGTGGTACCCCGAGGTAAGGCTTACAGAGACCCCCAACCGTTCCATGAACGCTCCCCAAACTCTGGAAGTGAACTGGGGACCTCGGTCAGACACAATATCCTCGGGGACCCCATAGTGCCGGAACACATGGGTAAATAGGGCCTCAGCGGTTTGTAGGGCAGTAGGGAGACCCGGCATGGGAAGGAGACGACAGGCCTTAGAAAACCGATCCACAACGACCAATATGGTGGTATTCCCCTGGGAGGGGGGTAGGTCAGTAACGAAATCCACCGATAGGTGGGACCATGGTCGTTGTGGAACGGGCAGGGGATGTAGCTTACCCCTGGGCAAATGTCTAGGCGCCTTACACTGGGCACACACCGAGCAGGAGGAGACATAAACCCTCACATCCCTAGCTAACGTTGGCCACCAGTATTTCATGCTAAGACAGTGCACGGTCCGGCCAATACCTGGATGTCCAGAGGAGGGTGATGTATGAGCCCAATAAATAAGACGATCACGGACCTCGAGCGGAACGTGACGTCCGCCCCACAGGACACTCGGGGGAGTAGGGTCGGCACGCAGTGCCCGCTCGATTTCCGTATCGACCTCCCATACTACCGGAGCCACCAAACAAGATTCGGCAATATGGAAGTAGGCTCGTTGGACCTCTCCTCCGTGTCATACCGCCGGGACAGGGCGTCTGCCTTACCATTCTGGGACCCTGGGATGTATGTGATCTTAAAAACAAACCGGGTTAGGAACATATTCCACCTAGCCTGACGAGGGTTCAATCTCCTAGCTGCCCGGATGTACTCCAGGTTACGGTGATCAGTCAGAATGAGGAAAGGGTGTTGAGCCCCCTCAAGCCAATGCCTCCACACCTTTAGGGCTTGGACTACGGCTAACAGCTCCCTGTCCCCAACATCATAGTTGCGCTCCGCCGAGCTGAGCTTCTTCGAGTAGAAAGCACAGGGGCGGAGTTTAGGTGGCGCGCCGGACCGTTGTGACAGGACTGCCCCAATACCGGTCTCGGACGCGTCTACCTCAACCTGGAATGGTAAAGAGGGATCCGGATGCGCCAGCACCGGAGCCGAGGTGAACAGGTTCTTAAGTTTGACAAATGCCCTGTCCGCCTCAGCCGACCACCGCAAACGAACCGGACCCCCCTTTAGCAGGGACGTAATGGGAGCTGCAACCTGTCCAAAACCCCCGAATAAACCTCCGGTAGTAATTAGCAAAACCCAAGAACTGCTGCACCTCTTTTACAGTGGTTGGAGTTTGCCAATTACGCACGGCCGATACCCGGTCTACCTCTATCTCCACACCAGACGCGGACAACCGATAACCCAAAAAGGAGACGGACTCCTGGAAGAACAGGCATTTCTCTGCCTTGACATACAAGTCATGCTCCAACAGTCTTCTCAACACTCGGCGCACCTGGGCTACATGCTCGGCTCGAGTAGCAGAGTACACTAGGATGTCGTCGATGTAAACTACTACCCCCTGCCCATGCATGTCCCGGAAAATCTCGTCAACAAAGGATTGGAAGACTGACGGAGCATTCATTAACCCGTATGGCATGACGAGATACTCGTAATGACCCGAGGTGGTGCTAAATGCTGTCTTCCATTCATCCCCCTCCCTAATGCGCACCAGATTGTACACGCTCCTGAGATCCAACTTTGTGAAGAACCGCGCTCCGCGTAATGATTCCGTCATCGTCGCAATCAGTGGAAGTGGGTAGCTGTATTTAACTGTGATCTGATTGAGACTACGATAATCAATACACGGGCGCAATCCCCCGTCCTTCTTCTTCACAAAGAAGAAACTCGAGGAGACTGGGGAAGTAGAGGACCGTATGTATCCCTGTGCCAAGGACTCGGCTATGTAGGTCTCCATAGCCGCTGTCTCCTCTTGAGACAGGGGATACACATGACTCCGTGGAAGAGCCGCTCCCGTTTGGAGATTTATCGCACAGTCCCCCCTGTCTATGAGGAGGTAGCCGTGTTGCCCTCGATTTGCTAAACACGAGTGCTAAATCCTCATACTGGGGGAATGCGCAGTGCGGGCACTTGGTTCGGACTCTTACCGAGGTCGCCCCCTACGGAAACACCTAGACATCTCCCTACACACTGAGCAGACCACTCCATAAGAGCCCTCTGTTGCCACGCTATGGTAGGATCATGGGTGCTTAACCAGGGAAGGCCCAACACCACGGGGTACGCAGGAGAGTCAATCAGATCAAACTGAATGATCTCCTCATGACCCCCCTGCGTCGTCATCGTCAGTGGTGCTGTGACCTCCCTGATCAGGCCCGACCCTAACGGCCGGCTGTCTAATGCGTGGACAGGAAATGGATCGTCTACCGGCCGAAGGGGAATCCCTAACCTACTACAAAATGCCCGATCAATAAAGTTCCCAGCTGCGCCTGAATCTACTAGCGCCTTATGCTGGGAATGAGGTGCCACCTGTGGAAACCTCACAGGAATACTCATGTGACCAACAGAGAGCTCTGGGTGAGTGGGGCGCCTACTCACCTGAAATGACTCCCCAGTGCGTGGCCTGTTGTCACCTCTCCCAGGAGACCCTCCCCAGCACCTGGCCGCAGTGTGTCCTCCACGACCGCAGGTGGTGCAGGGGATGGCCCCCCTCGGGTTCCCTCTCCTCCTCTCTCTAGCGCCAGCACCCCCTAGCTCCATGGGAATCGGCTCGGGGGTGCTGGAGGGTGGACTGGACGACCCCCACTCGGGACGTCCGCGGGTAGCCAGCAGGGTATCCAGACGGATGGAAATGTCCACCAACTGGTCAAACGACAAGTTGGTGTCCCTGCAGGCCAGCTCCCGACGAACGTCCTCTCGTAGACTACACCGGTACTGGTCAATGAGGGCCCTCTCATTCCACCCCGGATCCGCCGCTAGTGTCCGGAACTCCAGTGCGAACTCCTGTGCGCTCCTCTTCCCCCTGTCGGAGGTGGAATAGACGCTCTCCCGCCGCTTTCCCCTCAGGGGGATGATCGAAGACAGCCCTGAAGCGGCGGGAGAACTCCGCGTAGGTGATGGTTGCGGCGTCTATTCCCCTCCATTCGGCGTTGGCCCACTCCAACGCCTTGCCTGAGAGACAGGAGATGAGGGCGGAGACGCTCTCGTATCCCGAGGGCGCCGGGTGTATGGTGGCAAGGTAAAGTTCTACCTGCAGGAGGAATCCCTGACACCCGGCTGCAGAACCGTCATATGCCCTCGGGAGTGAGAGCCGAATGCCACTGGGTTCCGGTGCTGAGAGAGGAGGACTGGCCGTTGGTGATGCGATGTTGTAAGGGTCCTTGGCCACCTCAGGGTTCACCAATCGGCGCAGAGTGTTGGACACCTCGTCCATGGCGGTCCCTAGTTGCCGGATCATGGCGTCCTGGAAGTTGATCCGGTCCAGCAGGGATTCGGGTGCCGCCGCTGTTCCTGCTGACTCCATGATGGTGTGTTGTTCTGTCACTATTCCGTCGTGGATGTGGTGGAGGAGTCAAGCGCAGGAAACAGAGGTTTAGTCCAACAAGACTTTTAATAGTCTCAATAACACGAGAACAAAACCCCGACCTCGAAAACACGAAGTGGCGAGGGAAAATTACGCACACGCGTAAAACACTAAACATGAAAAATGACACGGAAAACAAACACGTATCATAGACACAGTGGCCACAGAATAACAACACACAAATACCCTAGATCACAACACGGAACTTATAAGATACGTAATCAACTCCCAAACAGACACAGGTGTGACAGACAGACAAAAGCAATCAAACACAGAAACATAGAGCGGTGGCAGCTAGTACTCCGGGGACGGCGAACGCCGAAGCCTGCCCGAACCAGGAGGAGGAGCAGCCTCGGCCGAAACCGTGACATATGATTTGTTTAAATCCTTTTTGGTTACTACATAGTTTTGATGTCTTCACTATTATTCTACAATGTAGAAATTAGTAAAAAATAAAGAAAACCCTTGAATGAGTAGGTGTCTCCAAACGTTTGGCTGGTACTGTATCTTTATACAAAATCACTTTAAATGATTTGATAGCACCTTGAACATGTTGGAATGTACAAAGGGTAGGGACACACATCGCACACCCTTTGGTTTTCTGGATAATTATTATAATTATTATTTTATTTTTTTACCTTAATTTATAAGTTAAATTGTTTACTTAGAGTTTCAATAACTAAGCACCTTAAACCAACTTTGTGTTGTTCACAGGGTAGGGACACACATTGCACACCCTTTTGTTTTTCCCATTAAGCACAACATTAGAGCCCTAACTCTCTGACTCCCTCAGTTTCTCACAAGGGTTGGAACTGGTTCAGGGAACCGAAAATAAAAAAATAATGACATTATTTGAGGAACAGAACCCGAACCAAAACCTGAACCAAAAACGAAAGTGATTTACAGTCGTGGTCAAAAGTATTGAGAATGACACAAATACACATTTTCACAAAGTCTGCTGCCTCAGTTTTGAGAATGTCATGAAGAGTGATCAGATGAATTGCAATTAATTGCAAAGTCCCTCTTTGCCATGAAAAATAACTTAATTCCACTGCATTTCAGCCCTGCCACAAAAGGACCAGCTGTCAGTGATTCTCTCGTTAACACAGGTGAGAGTGTTGACGAGGACAAGGCTGGAGATCACCCTGTCATGCTGATTGAGTTAGAATAACAGACTGGAAGCTTTAAAATGAGGGTGGTGCTTGTAATCATTGTTCTTCCTCTGTTAACCATGGTTACCTGCAAGGAAACACGTGCCGTCATCATTGCTTTGCACAAAAAGGGCTTCACAGGCAAGGATATTGCTGCTAGTAAGATTGCACCTAAATCAACCATTTATCAGATCATCAAGAACTTAAAGGAGAGAGGTTTAATTGTTGTGAAGAAGGCGTCAGGGCACCAAAAAAAGTCCATCAAGCGCCAGGACCATCTCCTAAAGTTGATTCAGCTGCGGGATCTGGGCACCACCAGTGCAGAGCTTGCTCAGGAATGGCAGCAGGCAGGTGTGAGTGCATCTGCATGCACAGTGAGGCGAATACTTTTGGAGGATGGCCTGGTGTCAAGAAGGGCAGCAAAGAAGCCACTTCTCTCCAGGAAAAACATCAGGGACAGACTAATATTCTGCAAAAGGTACAGGGATTGGACTGCTGAGGACTGGGGTAAAGTAATTTTCTCGGATGAATCCCCTTTCCGATTGTTTGGGGCATCCGGAAAACACCTTGTCCAGAGAAGACAAGGTGAGCGCTACCATCAGTCCTGTGTCATGCCAACAGTAAAGCATCCTGAGACCATTCATGTGTGGGGTTGCTTCTCGGCCAAGGGAGTGGGCTCACTCACAATTTTGCTTAAGAACACAGCCATGAATAAAGAATGGTACCAACACATCCTCCGAGAGCAACTTCTCCCAACCATCCAAGAACAGTTTGGTGACGAACAATGCCTTTTCCAGCATGATGAAGCACCTTGCCATAAGGCAAAAGTGATAACAAAGTGGCTCGGGGAACAAAACATCGACATTTTGGGTCCATGGCCAGGAAACTCCCCAGACCTTAATCCCATTGAGAACTTGTGGTCGATCCTCAAGAGGCGGGTGGACTAACAAAACCCCACAAATTCTGACAAACTCCAAGCATTGATTATGCAAGAATGGGCTGCCATCAGTCAGGATGTGGCCCAGAAGTTAATTGACAGCATGCCAGGGCGGATTGCAGAGGTCTTGAAAAAGAAGGGTCAACACTGCAAATATTGACTCTTTGCATAAACTTAATGTAATTGTCAATAAAAGCCTTTGACACTTATGGAATGCTTGTAATTATACTTCAGTATACCATAGTAACATCTGACAAAAATATATCATAACACTGAAGCAGCAAACTTTGTGAAGACCAATGCTTGTCATTCTCAAAACTTTTGACCACGATTGTATACTGTTCCGAAACAATAACGGTATTTTACGTTCCGGGCATCTTTTTTCCAGTCTCATGCAAAGCCCTCACTCTGTCACTCAGAACTTATTCCAGAATCTGCCTGCCAGCTGGAAATCTTTACCAGTGGGTTTGCGTGTGTGTAGGCTGCCCCTCCCCTCTGAAGCATAGGTTACTGTAGCCTACTGACAACGTTACAAGCGTAATAAAAACATTAGGGAGAGATGTTTAATTAGAGAAGAATGGATTGACTTTTTCAATGCTAGTTAGGGATACTATAGTTTTCACGTTTCACATTGGATTTATTAACTACAAAAAGGTAAGACGTGTTTTTAATTCTAGTGCTGCTCTACAAGCTTGTTACCTAGCTAGCTAGCTAACATTAAAGCAACTCTGAAGTTCAAAGACATTCAAAGTTCCTCCATAGAAGCCGCTCCTCCGTAGGTGTAATTCTGTGGGCCTAATTCAGATAATGCATGTCATAACAAGATGCCCAGCGCTTCAAGGCAAGCTTCCTCCATCCTCTCTCCTCACCCTCAAAATGTCCGTTGCATCTCGCTCCCTACACTGTGACTGACAGCACAGTGTGTGTGTTTGTCTTTCATTATGATTAAACCATGCTGTTACGACAAAATACAATTTGCTCTTAACGACTTTCCTATACAGATTAAATTGCTTACCCGCTCCACAGAAAGTTGTTCTATCTGCACTGATTAGTGTAGCAATTTAATGTCAAGCTAAATGTAAAATAAATGTATATTTTACATTTACATTTAAGTCATTTAGCAGACGACTTAAAAATTGTTGCATTCAACTTAGGATAGCCAACCACTTTTTTTATTTTTTAATGGGGGGGGGGATTACTGTTATACTATTCCATGTATTCCTTAAAGAGGTAGGGTTTCAAGTGTCTCCGGAAGGTGGTCAGTGACTCCGCTGTCCTGGCGTCGTGGGGGAGCTTGTTCCACCATTGGAACAAGCTCCCCCTGTGCTTCTGTATAGGTAGGGGGGCTAGCAGGCCAGAGGTGGATGAACGTAGTGCCCTCGTTTTGGGTGTAGGGTCTGATCAGAGCCTGAAGGTAAGGAGGTGCCGTTCCCCTAACAGCTCTGTAGGCAAGCACCATGGTTTTGTAGTAGATGCGAGCTTCAACTGGAAGCCAGTGGAGTGTGCGGAGGAGCGGGGTGACATGAGAGAACTTGGGAAGGTTGAACACCAGACGGGCTGCAGCGTTCTGTATGAGTTGTAGGGGTCTAATGGCACAGGCAGGGAGCCTAGCCAACAGCGAGTTGCAGTAATCCAGACGGGAGATGACAAGTGCCTGGATTAGGACCTGTGCCGCTTTCTGTGTAAGGTAGGGTCGTACTCTGAGAATGTTGTAGAGCACGAACCTGCAGGATCGGGTCACCGCTTTGATGTTAGCGGAGAACGACAGGGTGTTGTCCAGGGTCACGCCAAGGTTCTTTGCACTCTGGGAGGAGGACACAATGGAGTTGTCAACCGTGATGGCGAGATCATGGAGCGGCCAGTCCTTCCCCGGGAGGAAGAGCAGCTCCGTCTTGCCGAGGTTCAGCTTGAGGTGGTGATCCGACATCCACACTGATATGTCTGCCAGACATGCAGAGATGCGATTCGCCACCTGGTTATCAGAAGGGGGAAAGGAGAAAATTAATTGTGTGTCGTCTGCGTAGCAATGGTAGGAGAGACCATGTGAGGATATGACAGAGCCAAGTGACTTGGTGTATAGAATAGGAGAGGGCCTAGAACTGAACCGTGGGGGACACCAGTGGTGAGAGCACGTGGTGCAGAGACAGATTCTCGTCACGCCACCGGGAAGGAGCGACCTGTCAGGTAGGACGCAATCCAAGAGTGAGCAGCGCCGGAGATGCCCAACTCGGAGAGGGTGGAGAGGAGGATCTGATGGTTCACAGTATCAAAGGCAGCAGACAGGTCTAGAAGGACAAGAGCAGAGGAGAGAGAGTTAGCTTTAGCAGTGCGGAGAGCCTCTGTGACACAGAGAAGAGCAGTCTCAGTTGAATGACCAGTCTTGAAACCTGACTGGTTTGGATCCAGAAGGTCATTCTGAGAGAGATAGCAGGAGAGTTGGCTAGAGACGGCACACTCAAGAGTTTTGGAGAGAAAAGAAAGAAGGGATACTGGTCTGTAGTTGTTGACATCGGATGGATCGAGTGTAGGTTTTTTGAGGAGGTTTGGAACTCTCGCTCTCTTGAAGACGGAAGGGACATAGCCAGCGGTCAAGGATGAGTTGATGAGCGAGGTGAGGTAAGGGAGAAGGTCTCCGGAAATGGTCTGGAGAAGAGAGGAGGGGATAGGGTCAAGTGGGCAGGTTGTTGGGCGGCCGGCCGTCACAAGTCGCAAGATTTCATCTGGAGAGAGAGGGGAGAAAGAAGTAACGCATAGGGTAGGGCAGTGTGAGCAGGACCAGCGGTGTCATTTGACTTAATAAATGAGGATCGGATGTCTTCAACCTTCATTTCAAAATGGTTGACGAAGTCATCCACCGAGAGGGAGGAGGGAGGGGGAGGAGGAGGAGGATTCAGCAGGGATGAGAAGGTGGCAAAGAGCTTCCTAGGGTTAGAGGCAGAGGCTTGAAATGTAGAGTGGTAGAAAGTGCTTTTAGCAGCAGAAACAGAGGAAGAAAATGTAGAGAGGAGAGAGTGAAAGGATGACAGGTCCGCAGGGAGTCTAGTTTTCCTCCATTTCCACTTGGCTGCCCGGATCCCTGTTCTGTGAGCACGCAATGAGTCGTCAAGCCACGGAGCAGGAGGGGAGGACCGAGCCGGCCGGGAGGATAGGGGACATAGAGAGTCAAAAGATGCAGAAAGCGAGGAGAGGAGGGTTGAGGAGGCAGAATCAGGAGATCGGAGGGAGAAGGATTTAGCAGAGGGAAGAGATGATAGGATGGAAGAGGAGAGAGTAGCAGGAGAGAGAGAGCGAAGGTTGCGACAGCACATTACCATCTGAGTAGGGGCAGAGTGAGTAGTGTTGGAGGAGAGCGAGTGAGAAAAGGATACAAAGTAGTGGTCGGAGACTTGGAGGGGAGTTGCAGTGAGATTAGTAGAAGAACAGCATCTAGTAAAGATGAGGTCAAGCGTATTGCCTGCCTTGTGAGTAGGGGGGGATGGTGAGAGGGTGAGGTCAAAAGAGGAAAGGAGTGGAAAGAAGGAGGCAGAGATAAATGAGTCAAAGGCAGGCGTAGGGAGGTTAAAGTCACCCAGAACTATATATATATATTTCAGAGGTTTAAAAAGGAACAGAAAGGAACATTATAAAATTGTACTTTTTTGGTTCGAACTGGTTCCCAACTTTATTTTACTGGTCGGAACAGTGGAACGGAATGAAAAAGAATAATGGTTCTGTTCAGAACAAAACGATTGGAAAATATTTTCGGTTCCAACCAGTGGAGGCTGCTGAGGGGAGAACAGCTCATAATAATGGCCAGAACGGAGCAAATGGAATGTCATCAAACACCTGTGTTTGATGTATTTGATACCATTCCATTGATTCCGCTCCAGTCATTACCACAAGCCCGTTCTCCCCAATTAAGGTGCCACCAACCTCCTGTGGTCCAACCCCTGGTTTCACACAACAATAAGACTTTCTGCACTGCAAAGGTAGACTGCCATGTTTTGGGCATTCTGAATAGTATTGTGTTGAACAGTTTGTCAGATTGTCACATCTTACCTGGACTACTGCAACACCCATCTCTATAGCCTCTCTGTCAACCCTCTTCAATATGTTCAGAATTCTGTTGCTTCAGTGCTCACCCTGAAGGGTACACCATTTTGGTGTTACCGTTATGGCTCAATCTTTTTGCAGGCATTCTGATGGGCTGGCATTTGGAGGGCAAAAGATAGTGTTCTCCCTCATCTGGATCCTTATCTGATGTTATGGTATAAAGTAAAGTTGCGGACCGTTGGATAACTTTGCAGGCATGCTGTATGCAACTTCTCACCATTGTGCATATTGTCTGAATGCTATTAAACCTTTAAAATACCATTGTTGTTCGCTCTATCCTTGGAACCTTTATTTCACACCACTGGAAACCGAAACGTCCCTACATTTGCACCATAACCTGGGAAAACATCACATCCACTCTCCACCGCTCACCTACAAATCTCTCCATGTCCTGGCCCTTTCTTACCTGGCCCTTTCTTACCTCTTACCTGACATGCTTCACACCTAAATCCCCTGTCACTCACTTTCCTCATCTGACTCTGGTTTCCTTATCACCCCCAACACCAGACTCCTGGCCACTGGGGACCTTGTCTTCAACGCCTTCAGCTCAGCTGCACTTCTCTGAAGCTTCTGGAACATCTATCAACTCATTTGCATATTTAAAACCAGACTCACAAACCATCTCTTCAGACAACACCTATGTTACCCTCCACTCAGCCCCTAGTTTCCCATTTCTTGTTAAATGTTTTGACTAGAACCCAACAATTTCGTCATATTACTCCAATGCTAGCCTTCCTGTTAAGGCTAGGGCTGATAACCAACAACGCATTGCATGGACTTGCTCCTACTTATGTCTCTGATTTGATCCTACGCTACGGTCACAAGACCCAGGCCTCCTTATTGTCCCTATAATTTTGAAGGAAACAGCTGGAGGCAGGGCTTTCTCCTATAGAGCTCCTCTTTTATGGAATGGTCTACCGATCCATGTGAGAGAAGCAGATTCGGTCTCAACCTTAAAGTCTTTACTGAAGACTAATTTCTTCAATAGGTCCTATGATGGAGTGTAGTCTGGCTCAGGGGTGCGAAGGTGAACGGCAAGGCACTGGCGAGAGGAACCACCCTTGCTGTCTCTGCCTGGCCAGCTCCCCACTCTCTCCTGGGATTCTCTGCCTCTGACCCTATTACGGAGGCCGAGTCCCTGGCTTGCTCACGCTCTCCCATGCCTCCCTGTGAGGGTGCATCACGTCATGCCAGGCTTTGTTCGCTATACTCGACTCCCTTGGGTGGGTTGAGTCACTGACGCAATCTTCCTGTCCGGTTTTGCGCCCCCTAGGGCTAGTGCGATGTGGGAGATCTCCATTGGCTATACTCGACCTTGTCTCATGGTAGTAAATTAGTGGTCTGTTGATTTCCTTTGAGTGGTGTGGGGGTTGTGTTTTGGCAAAGTGGGTGGTGTTTATCCTGCTTGATTGGCCCTGTCCGGGAGTCATTTTGGACAGGTTCATAAAGAGCCTAACCTGAGGTATGTAGCTCAAATCGTTCGCGCGCCTTTGAGGTTTGAAGGTCCGAATGTCTGGTGAATATCGAATCTCAAACCAACTTTAGGCCTACCACTACCCATGATAAATCTCCTTCATAGTGGTCTTTCCCACACCTAGGCTTCTCCCGTCTGCAGACACATGTCCAAACATTTTACAGCAAGAACATTTTAAAGGCTGGTTTACAACATCTCTAACTGGATAGTACACACATCCCAGTTGCACTCGAGTAGGGACAGACTCCACATCAAAAAACACTAGCACTAACCACGTTTCCATTCATAGTTTTATGCGAGTAAAGTCATATCATATAAAAAAAAATTATGACAGCTGTGATGGAAACAGGACGTTTCGGTGTAATTTTATAAAGATAATTTGTTCGTTCAACATGGTGGGGTATTTTTGTGTCGGTAAAATGCATTATGCGCCAAATGGCAGTGAAAACGCCTTTATGCGCAAATATTGACACAATAACCATCAAACCATCAAATTTAGAGTCACGCAAGGATATGGTGTGTGGTCCAGTCCTCCCACTACCACTCGTGAAACCATGCCGTTTATTATAGACTACAGCTGAAATACATTATGATGAACTTCACAGGGTGGTGAAAGTACACGGCGATGAGCTTGATGCTGCTTTCTGGTAAATATCGAAGATCTTATTCTGGTAACATGATGATTTATGCTTGACTGCTGTTTGACAAATATAAATATTCTCGCTCTTATCCATAATAATCTGATCACGTAGACTAGACAACCTGCACAGTCTACCCGCACTGTATCTGCGAACTGTTGCCTAGAGCGCAGGTGCCAAGACCAGAGTAGGCACATTTGCTATTTAACTCAACAGTTTTTGTGACAAAACTATCGGTAGAGTTGAAAATGAGATGGTATTCAGTACATGAAAACTTAAGTACATTGTGTGAACTACGTCATCACGCTCTGATTTTATATCCCCAAATCCATTTGGTGGAAGTATACCACTGGTGGGAAAATGCACATATTTTCTTTCTGCGGATTCTAGAATATTCGCATGAAAATCTGTCGCCAATTGGATGGAAACCTAGCTACAGACAAACTCTTCTCCTTCCTGCCATTAACCATACGATTCATCCTCCGTGCATTGACCACTCCTGGAATTTCCTTTAATAGAGCAATGGCAACATCCCAGAATACAGAAATTACTCCCTTGGCAGATGCCTTGCTCCGTAGCTCAAAGCATGATACATTATATCTATCGACTCGATTGATATCCAACACACGTTTTTTTTCTGATCCGCAGAAACACAAGAAATCAGAACTAGCCCACTTCTCGTGATCTTCACTGATTTTACTTTAGCCAAAGCTTTCTCCATCGTTTTCGATGTTTCAAACGGGTTCCACAAGTCGGGCATATCCGTCTCTTCCAACAAACGCACTCCTACCATAAATGATGGAGTATTATCAGAACTATATGTATTATTTCCCACACCAAGAGTGATTACTTTTCCATTCTTCTGGACCAAAGTCCATTCATCCTTATTTCCACCACCATAAGGTTCAAACTCCATATCCGCAATCGCTCCCCTCGCTACTTAGCTATTTTTTAAACCAGCTTCAGCTCAGTTCTGCACAATATGTTCTATGGCAGGGGTTTTCAAACTGCTTTCAAACCAGGGGTCCGCGGAGGTACTGCAAGGGGTCTGAGAAATATTAATATTTTATGTATATATATTTTTCTTTATGTGAAAAAGTTATTTTATCAATATCGCTAGCTGCAACAGAATACCATCGTGGATACCATTTTTATGTCTCTGCATGCAGTATGAAGGAAGTTAGAGGTAGTTTCACGAGCCAATGCTAAGTAACGTTAGCGCAATGACTGTATGTTTACAGGAACAGTTAGCATGCTAGCTGTTCTTGTTCATCCGACTCTGGGGAAGTAGATAAATGGCTTCATTGCCAATATCTCATACTATCCCTTTAATATGGAGAAAAGTACAGTCATTGGAGCTAATTACAGGTTTTTTTCTGTATAGAAAATTCTTAGGCGGGTCATCTAAGTCAAATGTTTCAAACTCATTCCACGGAGGGCCGAGTGTCTGCGGGTTTTCACTCCTCCCTTGTATTTAATTGATGAATGAAGGTCACTAATTAGTAAGGAACTCCCCTTATCTGGTTGTCTAGGTCTTAATTGAAAGGAAAAAACAAAAACCAGCAGACACTAGGCCCTCCATGGAATGAGTTTGACACCCTGATCTAAGTGGTAATTTTCTGGATGGAAAAACTGTTTCAGTGTTAACTTAAATGACCAAAACCAGAGAGAAAGCATGCAGAAAAGATATTGAACTACAGTGAGTTCCAAAAGTATTGGGGACAGTGAAAAATATTTGGTTGTTTTGGCTCTGTACTCCAGCACTTTGGATTGAAATGATACAATGACTGAGGTTAAAGTGCAGACTGTCAGCTTTCATTTGAGGGTATTTTCATCCATATCGGGTGAAATTAAAGCACTTTATGTACATAGTCCCCCCATTTTAGAACTAACAAATCAAAAATAAAAGCTAGACAGTCAGGGAGAATAAAAAATGACATAAACCGGGCATTCAGGGCACATGCCCATTGATTTTGTTGTTTGAGCAGAGGAACACAGCATTAGCCACGGTGAAATGCATAGAATTACAGGAAATTAGCTTTAAAACGGCAAAATGGACTCTCAGCTCCATGCCAAACTGTGTAGAATTGCTGGAAATTAGCTTAAAACTGCTAAATGTTCTCTCAGTTCAATGGAAAAATGTGTAGAATTGCAGACAATTTGCTTTACAACAGCAACATGTTCTCTATGCTTCCAAGATGCCTTTATAGCTAATATACTGTGTTAGAGTTTACACTTCCTCTTCCAATGAACTGTGGGGAGGTCAAAATAATGAAACTGTCTACCAAATCTATTCACTTTAAAATGTAATTACTTCTACTTGCCATTAGCATTCACCTGATCATTAGATGTCAAAGATGGACCTTCTTGATATATGGGTGCATGACACGAGCCCAGATGTTTTGGTTCTCCCAGAGACTTGGCTAAATGGCTCGATCCCGGATAAGGACATTGGCATTGCTGATTACAATGTCTTCAGGTGTGACTGACTGAAAAGAGTGCGAGGGATATATGTGAAATCAACTCTTGTGGCATCATGCTCTTTAATTCCCAAAAAATGTGAGCTTTTGGTTATAAATGTGGCCATAAGCCAAAATACACATTGATCTGTTGCAGGGATTTACCGCCCATGGTTCTCTATAGAACTTTCAGATCTTGTTATGATGAGAAATCATGCCTGGGCCAAGGCTATAAAAACTGACTCTATAACTGATTGGCAGCTTGTCAGGCAATTGAGAAATAGATGTACTTCCTCAATCAAGAAAACGAAATCTAGCGACTTTCTAAGTATTACAGTATCTCAGACTCTGCTGGTGATCTGTCTAAATGTTGGAAAACAGTTACTGCACTGAAGTGTGGAAACTCCTCTTCTTCCCTGCCTAAGCAAGTTGTGTCAGACTCTGTCATCACTACTGAGAAAAATGTGATAAGTGATGCTTTTAATCAGCATTTTATCTTGGCATGCTTTTTATTTGAAAGAAATGGTGGTTTAATTGACCCTGGTCAGTCAGTCGACTTGATGGAAGTTCTGTCAACTGTTTTCATTTCAACAACTTTCTACTTGTGAAATGCTAGACGCCTTGCACAAGATTGATGTTAAAAAAAAATCCACTGGGGCTGATTTGCTTGATCCTTTCTTGCTGCAGCTCTCTGCTGATTGGAGAATCTTTAAAGAATGGTGTTGGAGTGAATAGCGCTGTTTTACGGGCTCCTGACCCACTGTGCTATTTTGTGTGTGTGTGTGTGTGTGGGGGGTTGTACATAATGTTTCATCCATCGTTTCCTATGACTGAATAGAGCTTCTGGACATCAGAACAGCTACATTGCAGTGAAAAAGTATTTGCCCCCTTTCATATATTCAGGTTCTCTACATATTTTTTTAATACTGAATGTTATCAGATCTTCAACCAAAACCTAATATTAGATCAAGGGAACCTGAGTGAACAAATGACACAACAATTACATACTTATTTCATTTATTTCTTAAACAAAGTTATGCAATTCCCCTTGTAATATTTGTGTTGTGGAGAAAGTTACCAGGCAGGAGACGGGAGTACAGTTTAGTGTGGTTTAGTAAAAACATCTCGTGCCCTACAGCCCCCGGGCCAATAGTGCGCATGTGCACTTCCTATTAGGTGTCGTAACATAACACTGCCGTAAAGTCTCCCGGCCGCGAACGGGAGACCCATGCGGCGGCGCACAATTAGCCCAGCGTCGTCCAGGGTAGAGGAGGGAATGGCCGGCAGGGATGTAGCTCAGTTGGTAGAGCATGGCGTTTGCAACGCCAGGGTTGTGGGTTCGATTCCCACGGGGGACCAGTATGAAAAAATAATAATGTATGCACTCACTAACTGTAAGTCGCTCTGGATAAGAGCGTCTGCTAAATGACTAAAAATGTTTTAAAAATGTCAATGTAATACATTACTGCTTAGTAACTAATATAGACAGATATTGATCACCAATACTACACTCCTCCCCCATAGCTTTTAACTTCCAGAGAACAAGGTAAATACGTTTGGGAAATACTAATGCAATATCTGAACAATGCATTCTTTAACATTTCTACTACTGGGTTGAAGCAGACTTTTCAGAGCCCAGCACAAATCCAGGGTATTATTCTGCCCCGAAGATGGAACTTGTGTCCTAATAACTAACCCAGGTAATGTCCTTTTTCTTTCCTTTTATCAAGGACATATTAAAGTGTTTGTTTGTTTTACTGTTTTTTACCTCCTGAAACAGCTCAACTCACAGGTCAAGCTTTTGAGGTGCCCTTCGCTGTCGAACAGGATATCTCCGCTCCTCATGGGCTTCCGGTGGTGGGCCAGGTTCGGTGGAAGGTCAGGCTCTGTCTCTCCTGTATGTCCACAGTCATTATTGGTCTTGTTCTCTTGGCATGTCTCTGCTGGGATCGTTGGGACCGTAGCAGATGATCCACATGAATGTTGACATGGCGATGACCAACTTGGACTTGGTAAGTCAAAGGTCCTCAGCGTTGCAAGATCACACCTGAGTTCATCAGGCGCTTGGGGTGTCTGAAATCACGTACCATCACCCTCTCTCCCTCTTTGAATTCTCGGACAGTGTTTGAGTGTCTGTCATGAGCTTTCTTCTGCCACAGTGTTTGACAAGTCTGGTTTCAACAATGTCAGGCGGGTACGTGGTTGGCGTTTCAGAGACAGTTCAGCTGGTGTATGTTCCGTTACTGTGTGTGGTATGTTACGGTAAGTAAACAGGAAACGGGGAAGCCTTTGGTGGGTGGGCACAGACTGAACCTCGAGTCTAGTCCAGGACTTCTTAAAGGTTTGCACGGCTCTCTACGCTGCTCCGTTTGATGCCACATGGTAAGGTGGTGACAGGATGTGCCTTAATCCACTGTTCTTGAGAAACATTTAGAAATCAAGCATAATTTTTCTCACTTGGTGGAGACCAATTCCACTTTGTATCGGCCTGCAGCAGTTGGTGAAGCGGATGCAACAATGAGGACAAGTTTGCCACAAACTTTCCGTAATAGTTCAGGAGCCCCAAAATTGACCTCAGCTCTGAGACATTTGTGGGTGCTGGTGCGTTTACGATTGCTTCCACCTTGCTGTTGGTTGGGTGCAGGCCTTGTTCGTCAATCTTGTATCCGAGATACTCCACTGAGTCCTGGAGGAACTTACACTTGCAGCGTTTCATTCTCACTCCGTATTTCTCCAGTCTTGACATCACTTTGTCCAGTACTACAAGGTGCTCTTCAATGGTTGGTGCTGACACGAGGATGTCGTCCATGAAGCACACTACATTGTCTATGCCGTCCGAGATCTGATCCATTGTGTGTTGAAATATCGCTGGAGCTGTCGAGATCCCATAGGCCAAGCGATTGAATCTGAATAGCCCCTTGTGTTTATTGATGGTCAGATACTGATAAGCGAATGACAGGTCCAGCTTACTGAAAATCTTCCCACCAGCTAGAGTGGCAAACAGATCTTCAGCATTTGGTAGTGGATATTCCTCTGGGAGTATGCAGTGATTTACTGTGATCTTGTAGTCGCCGCACATTCTGACGGTGTTGTCTTTCTGTGGGACTACAACGATCAGAGCAGCCCAGTCGCTCCTCTCCACTTTCGTGATGATGTTATTCTTCTGTAGGCGGTCCAGTTCCTTCACTACTGCTTCCTTAAGAGCATAGGGGACTGGACGTGGTTTGTGAAAGATATGCTTTGTTTCTTCTTGCACTCTGACTTTTGCTGTGAAGTCTTGTATCTCGCCGTAGCCATCTTTGAAAAGTTATTTGTGCTTCTCCAGCATGTTAGTGAGTGTAGCCTGACTTACTGGTTTGTCATTTCTCAGACTGAAGATTTCTCCCCAGTTCAGCTTGATTTTCTGTAGCCAGTTTCTGCCTAGCAAGGCTGCTTTCTCTACTTTAACAATGATAAGCGGTAGCGTCCACTCCTTCCCCTCATACCGGACTGGTACCTGGATCTGCCCTAACACAGGAATAGCGTCACCAGTGTATGATGAAAGATGGATGGATGCTGGCTGAAGAGGGCAATCTTTCCGTTTTTCTTTGTAGATTCTCTCCAGCTGCATTTTTACTAGTTTTCCAGCTAACTCCATGCTGAGATAGATTCCATGTTTTTGTTGTTGAGCTGTGTACACTGAACAGTTCCAATACTGTTTCAGCTGTACCTTCCTCTTCTTGTGCTGCATCTGACACATTGTGCACTCTTGCTGTGCGTTTTGGAGCTTTACATACTCTCTGTAAATGTCCAACCTTTCCACAATTGTGCCACTTTTCATTTTGGAATCGACATGCTCTGTGCTGATGATTATCTCCCCCACATCTGTAGCAACTTGGCTTAGACTTTTATGATGTGGGCTGCTGTGTTCTTGTGTTGCCTTGAGGACGGGACTGAGAAAAGTATGACTTTTGTGAGCATTTCCGTTCACATGTGTCACTGACCTTGTGAACTCCTTTCTGACGTTCTGCATGTCCCAATAGCCCAATAGCCCTGTGGGCAAGCTCGAGTCCAAGTGGGATATCACAGACTTTCTTGAAAGTCAAGTCCTTCTCTGACAGAAGCCATCTGTGGTATGCTTCACCTGTGAGACCACATACAACCTTTTCTCTGAGACCGTCATCAAGAAATTGTGCAAACTCACATGTACTTGTCAGCCTTTTCAAAGCAAGGATGTAGTCAGCCACAGTTTCTCCTTGACATTGCGTTCTGCAATGAGAATTGGCTTAGGCTTGAAATGCCTTGAGAGAGTTTCAGTCAGTTCTGCATAGGTCAACTCCACTGCTTTTATTGGTTCAATGAGACCTTTCAGCAATCCATACTCAGTTGGACCCAAAACACTGAGAAATACATATTTATTTTCATCTTTGATTTAATTTGCAACCAGCCATCGCTAAAAACGCTCTAAATAGGAATCAAAATCCTATTTTGTAGCCTCAAACTCTGGTACTTGACCAATGGTTGCCATTTTCACAGTTAATTGTTCAGTATCCACATTCCTTGTATTCTTTCATTTTCAGAATTTTCATCTAATTCTTCACTTTCTCCATTTCAGAAGTTTCTGATTTTTTTTCATTCTCTGCACTCATTTCTAATAATGTACACACTGTGTTACGTTTCTTCTTATTTCTTTTAAACAATATTTCTCCACTGAGATCGCCTATTTTCAATGGGTTCAATGACCGTTCTTACTTTAACCACCAGAGGGCAGTGTCGCTATTCTGGACTCCAGTAGGCTTGCTACTTCGCAGCCCCCGAACATTGTGCCTGCTAGCAGTGCTTTGCATAAGCAGTCTTCTACTAGCGGAAAAAAATAACTGACGATTTACATAATTATATTGAGTTTCATTACTCACGCTACATTCTTCCCTTCAAGCAATGTCCGTTTAAGAAGCTTAATCACCTTCAGTTCACAGACGGATGGCCTGACATTCTCCTGTAGAATTATCTGATACAGAGCAGAATTCATGGTTCCTTCTATTAAGGCAAGTCGTCCAGGTCCTGAGGCAGCAGAGCATCCCCAAACCATCACACTACCACCACCATGCTTGACCGTTGGTATAAGGTTCTTACTGTGGAATGCTGTATTTGGTTTTCGCCAGACATAATGGGACCCATGTCGCCCAGAATGTTATACTTTTGACTCATCTGTCCATAGAACATTCTTCCAAGAGTCTTGATGATCATCCAGGTGCTTTTTGGCAAACTTGAGGCAACTTTTTTGACGAGATGGGTCCCATTATGTCTATCGAAAACTAAACAATACATTCCACAGTAAGAACCTTAAAATCTGATTTTAAACCTAACCCTAACTTTAAATTAAGACCAAATTACCAAATGTTTGTTGTCATTCATATGATATAGCCAATTTTTGACTTTGTGGCTGTGGTATTTACATTTCAGTCATTTAGCAGACACTCTTATCCAGAGTGACTTACAGTTAGTGAGTGCATACATTCTTTCATACTGGCCCCCCTTGGGAAACGAACCCACAACCCTGGCGTTGCAAGCGCCATTCTCTACCAACTGAGCTACACGAGGCTGGTATCTAGTGACAACCGATCCAGACCTCTGTAATTTTTGGTCATGGCTATAATAATAATAATATATACCATTTAGCAGACGATTTTATCCAAAGTATTTAAAAAAAACATGTATTTAAAATGTATTTATTTGTTGTACTTTTTACCCCTTTTTCTCCCCAATTGGTAGTTACAGTCTTGTCCCATCGCTGCAACTCCCGTACGGACTCGGGAGAGGCGAAGGTCGAGAGCCATGCGTCCTCCGAAAAAGTTACTTAGATTTATTTGTATTAAGATAATGAAGTTGAAATGTATTGCTTTTGAGTTGATCCCGCTGACCCAGAAAATGCATCAAGAGAATTTGTATTGTTTTTAAAAAATTCTGTTTTAAGCCTTTTTTAGGTTAAAGTAATGCAAAATGATCTGCCATTGCAAGAGAATTCTAATGGTAGAGATCCAAAAAATGTGCAGTGCATACTGCGGGGACAGCGCTCCGCAAGCGGAAGCGAACGACACTGTGCCTGGTGTTGTGCTGCCGACTTGCTGTGCTTGAGTGAGTAGACTGTTGCAGCGTTCAACACAACTGCAAACTCGGAAATCTCCGACTTCAGCGCGTTCGCATCAACTGGGAACACAGAAAAAACGTTCTCCGATTGGGAAAAATCGATTTGAACGGTCATCCAACTCGGGAACTCGGGCTACTTCCTCTCCGACTTTCCAAACAGAACATCACTGACGTCATGATTTGAACTTGTATTTTTCCTAGTTCCCAGTTGTTTTGAACGCGGCATGTATCACGGTGGTACCAACCAATCATGGTACCAATTTTCCAAGTAATTTCTTGTGGGCTGCTATCCTACTCTAAATAACTACTCTAAAACTCTTAACAGTTTGTCTAATTTCTGTTTATGTGACAAAATAAGCTATTATAGTGTAGAGAATCATCACACCATCTAAACCGCTGTGAAATATATTTTCCATAACCAACAATATTGTTGTTTTAGCTGTTTGAAGCTGGTGTACAAAACCTAAATTAAAAAGACACAAAAACAAAACTTAAGAACGGGAAACATATAAGTAGAATGATAGATCTATAACTCACATTTCTATGTTAATATGGTCAGGTCTCCCAAAAAGTTACATATTGCCACTTTAATGGACATTTCCCATTGAGCCTACATATGCAGCTTTCAGCATGAATGCAGTCTCCGCGGGAAAGTTGCCTTTGAATTTCATCACGCTGTAACGCTGAATTTCCGCAATATGGATTGACTAGAGCCCTAAATCACATATATTTATAACTAACCCAAGATAGTTCATCTACGTCGTTTACAGTGGGAGCAAATGAAGCATATTGGGCAGAACAAGTAAGGAATTGGGCAAAGCCAAGCACGAGCTAGCGAGATCCTATTGGTGCGTTGTAGCATATATTTGCATATCTCCGTTAGGGAACGCCTCCTCTGTGAAGTGCGCACAAACTCAACTCAATTTTTTGGAAATTTTGGAAAAGCGTCAAGTCTATAAAACTTAGTGCACTGTGTTCGTAACAAATTCTAGTTTTGGGAACAGAAAAATTTATTGACATCAGATGTTTCATCAATGAGAAAATTAGCAGAATGTCAGCCCAGTTTCACCTAGATCAGGGGTGTCAAACTCATTTTAGCTCAGGGGCCACATGGAGGAAAATCTATTCCCAAGTGGGCCGGACCGGTAAAATCATGGTATATATAACTTAAAAACAACAACTTCAGATTGTTTTCTTTGTTTTAATATGATCAACATAAAACATAAAGCTGGAGCCTGAGGACAGTGTGTCCAAAATAGTACAAGCACAACATCACTATTAATCATAAAACACCAAGTTTATTTGAAAATTCTAAAGAAAAAGAACACACAATGCCTCAGTGATTAACATAACTGTTTCACAGATCACAGAACTATATCAGGGTGTCATTTCTCAGGCAGAAATGTAGATAAAAATAATGAAATCCTGTTCCCCAAACAAGTGCAAGAACCACAGAGTCAAGAATAGGTTAAATATACAAATAAAATAAAATCAATTAAAAACAATAGCACATCAACATAAAAACATATCAACATAAAGCTGGAGCCTGAGGACAGTGTGTCCAAAAGCACAACATCACTATTAATCATAAAACACCAAGTTATTTGAAAGTTCTGAGGACAAAGAACACACAAACACACAATGCCTCAGTGATTCACAGAAGTATATCACAGATCACAGAACTATATCAGGGTGTCTCATGCAGCACTTTAAGTGGGGTTGCATAGTTTATTTGACTCCTGATACCTGGCATCTTTTAGCTTTCACCAGCACATCAATATCAGGCGTCACATCCTGAGTGGCAGCCAACTTCAGGATGTGATTCAAGTGCTTGTGCGTGAGCCTTGAGTGCAGCTTTGTTTTATTTATGCTCATTACAGAGAACTTGCTCACAAAGATATGTGGTTCCAAACATGCACAACAGTTTTGCAGCGAGGGCTGTCAAGTTGGGGTAACCTGGCAAGAGATTCTGATAAAATGTGTCCAAGCCAGCTGCGGCAAATTTGCCCTTCAAATCCGAGTCACACTGCAAGTCTATTATTTCAAGTTGGATGCTGACGGGCCGATCAGAGGGATTCACGGTGAATGGCGAGCAAAAAACGTTGAAGTCTTTCTCCAGTTCACCAAAAATCTGAAAGCGTTGCTCAAACTCCCGTAACAGTCCCGTTATTTTATCTTTGAACCGTTTAATGTCTGCCACATGTTGGGTCGCGCACACATTTTTCAGACAGGGGAAGTGAGCTGCATCACCACCGGCGAGTTGCGTCTCCCACAATGACAGCTTCAACTTGAAAGAACGTATGCTGTCATAATACTGCGTGGCAACTTTGTTGCGCCCTTGCAGCTGTTTGTTCAAGTTATTCAGGTGCTCTGTAACATCCACCATAAATGCAAGGTCCTGCATCCATTCTGCGGAATGAAATTCTAACACTCCTTTTCTTCCATGAACTGTTCAATTTCTTCTCGTAAATCAAAGAAACGAGGGAACAGCACCTCGGCTTAACCATCTTACCTCAGTGTGGTATGGCAGGCCATAGATGTGGTCTTTCTCTCTGAGAAGGCTGTCAAACTGACGGTGATTCAGGCTTCTGGATCGGATGAAATTAACAGTTTGGATGACCACCTTCATGACGTTATCCATCTTTAATGACTTGCAACACAAAGCCTCCTGGTGCAAAATAGTGAAAAGTAAAAAAATCACATCCTCCATTTGCAGATTGCACTTTCTCTCTGAACTTTGTCACAACGCCTGCTTTTTTCCCGATCATTGAGGGCGCACCATCTGTAGCCAGGCTGACAGCGCGGGACCAGTCCACTCCGACCCTGTCCAGCGCGTCGATGAGTGCGGTGAAAATATCAGCTGCTGTCGTTGTATCAGTCATCGGCACCAACTCCACGAACTCCTCGGTGACGGTCAATGTGTCATCAACTCCGTGGATGAAAATGGCCAGTTGTGCAACATCTGTAATGTCCGTGCTTTCATCAATTGCAACCGAAAACGCAATAAATGACTTTACTTTTTGCTTCAACTGGCTGTCCAAATCCACTGAAAGATCGGAAATCCTGTCTGCAACTATGTTTCTTGTCAGGCTGATATTTACAAAAGCCTGACGCTTTTCAGGGCACACAAACTCCGCTGCCTTCATCATGCATGTTTTTACAAATTCACCCTCACTAAATGGTTTTGAAGCCACTGCGATTTCATTAGCAATGAGTTAGCTAGCTTTCACTGCAGCGTCACTGATGTCTCGGCTGTGAGTAAACACAGACTGCTGTGTCTTCAGACCCGCCAACAGTTCATTCACCTTCTCTCTTCTCCGCTGTCCTTGAAAGTTGTCATATTTGTCGGCATGAAGACTCACATAGTGGCGACGAAGGTTATATTCTTTCAGCACTGCAACATGCTGTGAACACACCAAACATACAGCTTTCCCATTGAATTCCGTGAATAAATAGGAGGATGACAATTTTTCTTGGAACACTCTGCACTCTGCGTCAACTTTTCTCTTTTTTGACAGAGACATATTGAGGCAATGAGGGTGCCAAAGCACATAATGTTAAAAGTAGAAGCCGTAATAAATATTGCGGGCAAAACAAAGTAGCTCATCCGGACTGGCTGCACGTGCTTGACGTACTTGCTCTGCCCCGGTATAAACAGTTTGCTTGCTTAACACAATTGCTATTGCGCCAATTGGAACAGCAGTTTATTTTATTGAAAAATTGCAGCGCATTTTTATACTTTACAAAATCATCTCGCGGGCCAGATTAAACCCGTTTGCGGGCCTGATCAGGCCCGTGGGCCGGACGTTTGACACCCCTGACCTAGATCCATCCTCTCACACTACCTGCGACTGGACTTCCTCGTTCTAAACAGATGCTTCAGCTTTATAGCCCATGTGACATGTCTGGCTTTCCCCTTCTGTCTGTGCCTAAATCTTTGGAGGAAAAAAGTTGCCCATGTTAGCTACCTCCGGCTAAATAGTGAAACAGCTGCCCAGTGGGAAGCAACTCACGTCGGCAAGCACCTCGGTACACCATCGGGGCACTGGTCATTCGCACCGGCTTGTCGTCGTGCATCCCGAGGGCTGTAACGTCGTCGTCGTGCATCCCGAGGGCTGTAACGTTAGCTATAACGCTAGTCACTGTGACATACAGATGGTGAACAATTTCACAAGTTCTCTCCCTCGCGGATCGAAGTAAACATACCTTTCTTATGAAAATTGTAATCAGTGCTCGGCTGTTGTTGCCAGCTAGCCAGCATAACTCGCTGGCTTGTTCAAAGTCTAAATTAAGAGCGAGAGTGTGACATCCCTTTGACATACTCTTATTTCACCTTTGAGTTGGATGCTTATCTCACTATGCATGTTTTCAGATTCTGTTAAAATGTTCTCAAACAAGCATTTTGAGATGTTTTTATGCATGTGACCAACTGGGTTCGACTATGGGTGTCTGCACCACAAGACTAATAATCGTCATCAACAGATATCATCAGTACAGAAGCTGTCTTCATTTCTCAGATGATCAAGAGTATGGAAACTCCTCTGCCTCAAAGAAAACCGTGGGGAGACAATTGACTTACTACATTTATTTAATGATATTATCTATTATGAATAAAAACAGATTTAAAAAATCCTTAACCCCACAATCCCCACCATATCCGTTCATCCTTGGGAAGCTAGCTGCCTGATCAAAGTCAAAAACATTTAATCTTTAATATATTCACAAAAAAATTGACATCCCACTTTCACCTATGGTACTTTATTTTGCTACAAAAAAGAGGGAAAAGGTTCACAATTCACATCAGAAAAATAAGGAAATAAAAATATACTTCACAGGTTTTTTTTCTAACAGTGTGGACAAATGTCAACTTCTTGACAAGTGAAAGTCAGTAAATGGTCAACATAAGTTAAGTGGCTATCACTTTTACCATTAGTCTCCTCAGTTAATTATTGTCCCCATTAGTATTACCTCTGCTATCAAGATTAAGTGTACAAGAGGCAAACTCAATTTGAGTTTTTGACTCATTAAAATTAGAGTAGTATTATGAGCCATTTACTTGCTCAACTTTCTTTTGCAAAAATATAATTATTCTAAGATCTGTAGTATTATGTACGAACCATTAGGAAGGGCTGTGTGGGTGCACTAAATTTAAAGACAGACAGTCCTGGGTCGTGTTCATTCGGCACCAAATGGAAAAAAAACACAGAATCACAGAGTATTTGTTCAATAAGGAATACCCATTTATGTTTTCCTGTTTTAAAACTTTTTGCTACGGTGAGCATGCCCTTTAGATGGGACAGAAAGCGGCACAGGTCCTAATCCAGGCACTTGTCATCTCCCGTCTGGATTACTGCAACTCGCTGTTGGCTGGGCTCCCTGCCTGTGCCATTAAACCCCTACAACTTATCCAGAACGCCGCAGCCCGTCTGGTGTTCAACCTTCCCAAGTTCTCTCATGTCACCCCGCTCCTCCGCACACTCCACTGGCTTCCAGTTGAGGCTCGCATCTACTACAAGACCATGGTGCTTGCCTACAGAGCTGAGGGGAACGGCACCTCCTTACCTTCAGGCTCTGATCAGACCCTACACCCAAACGAGGGCACTACGTTCATCCACCTCTGGCCTGCTAGCTCCCCTACCTCTACAGAAGCACAGTTCCCGCTCAGCCCAGTCAAAGCTATTTGCTGCTCTGGCACCCCAATGGTGGAACAAGCTCCCCCACGACGCCAGGACAGCGGAGTCACTGACCACCTTCCGGAGACACTTGAAACCCTACCTCTTTAAGGAATACCTGGAATAGTATAAAGTAATCCTTCTACCCCCCCCCGTAAAAAAGAAGAAGTAAAGTGGTTGTCCCACTTGCTATCATAAGTTGAATGCACCAATTTGTAAGTCGCTCTGGATAAGAGCGTCTGCTAAATGATGTAAATGTAAATGTAAATGACTGAAGGATCTGGAATCTTCAGAACAACAAAGCACCAAAGATGAAACACAAACTCACACAAAGCTATATTGGGACTTGGTCATCACACTTCAAGTCTGGTACTATGATGAGCCATTCAACTACCAGACCACTTACTGCTAGCCTGGTCCCAGATCTGCTTGTGCTGTCTTGCCAACTCCTCCTGACAATGACCAAGAGAGTTGGCAAGATAGCACAAACAGATCTGGGACCATGCTTACTTACTGCAGTTGATCTCCCCAACAGCTTTTCAATGTACTGAGGGATCTACATGATCAGTTTAAAGACAAGTAATAGTTTTAGCAATCAAACTCATAGTTTATAGCATGAAAAAGGGCTTCTCCTCATACAGAGACAAAACCATATTTAAAACTATTGGACAGTATTATGACTCCTCGCAGCAGTGATCCAATTAATTTAGAGCAGATTAGAATAGACCTGAGCACCATTTAATTCATAGTTTAAAAACATTATTCTACCTATCTCTATTATTAATACTACAGTGTATATTCAAAATCCATTCAGAAATACTTGTAATTAATTGTAGATATTTCCGTAATTAGTAGCATTTCTTTGTGCTTGAAATAGTGGGAGGGCACTAAGCAGGGTTGGGGTCAATTCCATTTCAATTCAGGAAGTACACTCCAATTCCCATTCTCTTCAAAGCTTTTTATGAGGAACCTTTGGAATTGGAATTGTGTTTACCGGTACTTTCTGAATTGACTGGAATTTAAATGGATTTGACCTCAACCCTGGCACTATGCAAGTTATGCCTGGCACAACAGACACCCCGAAAACTACAACCATGTCCTTCAAAAACTACAACCATGTCCTTCAAAAACTACAACCATGTCCTTCAAAAACTACAACCATGTCCTTCAGAAACTACAACCATGCATGTGACCTGTCCTCACGATATCACATGGGAGTTCTATCTACACACATAAGTGAAAAATACACACAAAGAATACACAAAATGCACTTCACACTATGATTAAAAACGACTTAATAAAAACGAGTCTATTCAGACTGTCATGACAAGACAGTGTTGGTTTGTTTTCCAGGAAGCTGGTGTTGATTAGGTTGAATGCCCCTCTTTTCTCTCCTTAGTGGGGGCGAGGAGAAGTTAACAAGGAGGGGACAGGGTCAGACAGTCTACCAGCCCAGATTAAAAGTCAGTCAGTGCTCCAAGATAGGCAACCATGTATAAAAAGATGAAGATGGGGTTGCTGACCAAATGAAGCGATGGGGGGGGGAGATAGTGAGCTGTGGATGGCAAAACAGGGCATGGCCAGGTCTCTTGACCAAGAGGTCTTTTGACCTCAATTGGACAGCCTGGTAAAATAGTGGTACAAATTATAATAAAAGAGAGCAGGGTGGAGAAGGTGCATTGCTTACATGACGCCACCCTCAGCTCCTGCACTTTGGCTGCTGCCGGCCCCGATGCCCAGCGGCACAATCACATTATCGACCATGGCATCTACCACCTTATCAACCGTGCTACACAGGGGACCCTTGGCGTTGTTTATCAAACCCTTGACGGACTGGACCTGATCTGCATCAAGGTGCTGGATGACGAAGTAGATGGAACCAGCTACAGTGATGAGCACCATGAGCTTTAGTAGGACAGAGAGGAATCCTGGCCTGGCCGGTTCTGAGCCCAGGGAGCTGCACTCAGAGTGAGACTCTGTGTAGAGTGGAGCGCTCCAGGAGAGACTCATTCAGCCAGTAGTTGCTGGGTTTCAGCGGTCGGCCAGCCGCGCCGCGGATCGATCTCCTGCAGGTGGCGCTGGGGAGAGAGGAGGATTAGAGGATGATGTGACAAAGTGATTTTTGACAAGTCATGTTTAACAACTGCTGTAAAGATTTGACTGGTAAGTACCCCTGTGTTCTTGGAGCCATACACATAAAAAATGCATTTTGGTCAGATCTAGAGATGGGATCTGTCTTAGTTTGACCAAAAGTGAAAGGTTCCACATACTAGTGATATGGCCTAAAAAAGGTCTTACTTGATGCCTATGGGTGAAAGGATCTCATTAGCGAGAATCTCCTCAACATTCTCCCCCGTCTTCTTAGGGGTCTGGTCACCAGTTGCTAGACTCTCCTCCACCACCTGTGAACATTAACAATGACAACAGATGATTGGTTGGGGTTTATGGGTGCAAGATAAGATTATTTACATATTTGTGCTGAACTTTCTTGCTGTTGAAGACGAAAGCTGTTTTAATGTGAGAGCTCTGGTGAGTGTGATTTTGCATTGTATTTATTTAAATTAACTTGAACTTGAAGGCTTACCATGTTGCTCCGTCTGCTACTGGTCCTGATGGTGACAGGACTCTTCCCTCTGCGCATCACAGGCTTCTCCACAACAGGAACTGGCTCTGGTTCAGGAGCAGCAGTTATCTCATCTGACAGAGGCATCTAAACTGGCAGTCAAATATCAAAGTAAAAAGGATCCATTCCATTTCAATTCTAAAATTCAAATTTCCTCATTGCTTTTCAGTTTAGGCCTACTTCCTGAATTGAAATGGAATTGAAACCAACCCTGAATTAAGTATCTTTGTTTAAGTGTGCTGCTTAATTAATGGTGCATGTTCTTGTGCAGTTGTAACTAATATCTAATCTCACCTTCCTCCTTGTCACTGTACTGGTCAGAGAGTGTGTTGCCGTTCTGGATGCTGTCTGTCTTGGCTGCTGCAGCGGTAACTGTGGCAGTCTCAGATAGGCTAGGGGTAGCCTCAGCGGCAGCTGTATCCAGTAGCTTCTGAAGCTTCTTCTCATAAAGCTTGCGGGTGCAGCCTGAAGACAAGGGGAAACAAGTTAGAGATTAAGTGAAGGTGGTACATTTAGTCAAGGATCTCTCACTGAATGCTTGAGTCTGTTGGTGCATCTCAATAGTCTAAAGTGCCTTCCTCTTCTTGTCTCATTTCCATCATCTGCACAGATGTACAAGAACTGAAGAGGTGAAATCTTCTCAGATCAATGCAGATGAAGTAGCAGAGCAAGGCAAGGAGAGGAAGCCACTTTAAGACACACCCTGAGTAAAACATAAGGAAGACTCACCAACTATGGGTCCAGCATTGACTCCATGCTTCAACAGCTCATCTTTTAAGCCTGCATCTGTAAGGTCTGTCACTTCCACTCCTTCTGACTGAGGCTTGTCAGTCTTCCTGGTGGCTTTCTGTGGATGGATGGATTATGGGTGTCAATTCATAGACCTGGGTAATAAGTTTATCTAGAGACCAAAGATTAGCCTATCTCTGTCTTAACTAAGATTATCTAGAAAGAACACAGACATTAGAGAACCAATGCAAGGCATGAGTAAAGCCCTATTCAGACCTGATTAGTTTTACTGGGGGAGGTCGGATAATGTAATTATGTGCATGAGCACAAAACACCACATATGTAATTTTAGTCCCGCCCGAATCTACAATCTCAGTCATTTTACATGTCAGGAGAGTAATAATTCCAGCCAGAATAACCTAGTGTTTTTTGGCGAAGGTCCTCTGATAATACTAGTCCCCTGCGAATTGACATCCCTGTGTTTTGAGAGAAATGTCTGACTTTGACAGGTGTTGCTCGCGGTTTGAGCAAGAAAACAATAACTGATTTGATCAATTGAACAAAGTGCTGCGCATAAGCTATATATGAATGGCCTACATATGTCAACTTTCACAGTGAATGCTTTTGTTTATATGTTTTGTGGGTATTAATTGAATATTGCCAAATGGATCAGTAAAAAATATTGTGCCTATTTAATGCAACCCTTGCTGTTAATAGATCGCAAAGCAGCACACAACTGACCTAAACGTTTGGAAATTATAAATTAACTTTCTCACACATAGCCTTAAAACGTATCTCAAGTGCAAGTGCACTGTTTAGCTCACATCCGAAGGCTGAGGGGCATTTAGGAAGTACTGCGGATCAATTATTATGACACTATACCAAAGATGGTTTGGTATGGTTTAGAAACCAAGCTCGAGTTATCAGTGTGGCACTATCAGCTGGACATGTTGAAATATCTTCACGGCTACAATACAAACCTGCATGCTTCCGTCATAACTGTCAATTGAGATATATATATATATATATATATATATATATATATATATATATATATATATATATATATATATATATATAAACAAGTAAGAATTACTGGGGACAGTTTGGAAAAAAACGAATCCCTTCCCGAAACGTCCTCTGGAATAACGGACATTCTGGAGTAATAATTCCATAACCAACGTTCTCTATACTTGTCCCGTGCGAATATGGTTTAAGAGGGAAAGAAACAGGAAGTGGATATTTAACTGAATAACATTATATGGAAAGGCAACAATCATTTAACACAGGTAACTAGTGATTTCATGCATTATGATTAACATTACAAAATCAATTCATAGCACTGTAATGACTAATAATAATATATTCATAACTTACTCTTCCAGAAATACTATTGTTGGAGACTACAGGGGCAGGTAGTTCTTCATCACTGGAGAACATGTCTGTAGGTGGACTTTTCTGGTTCAGAACGGTCAAGTTCTTCAAGTACAATTGAACATAGACATTTTTCTTCTGGTCGGAGATGGGAAGGGGCACATTGTTGGCCGTGAGCTCACTTTTGAGTTTATCCTTCGTGAGAATTGACGGATTTTCGAGAAATTCCGCCATGCCCGTTTCCTTTCTCGTAGCTAAAAACTGTAGGTGGGTGTAATTTAGCTAGCAAGTAATGCTTAAATTGAGCAGTTAGCAAGCTCGGTCGCTAACAACAACAAGGAAACGTGCAGAGTATGTCGGAAAACGAAAAGACTGGTGCCCAGCAACGATTATTTAGCTATGAGCTAGCTATCCGGTTAAACTTTACTCACTTATTTTTTATATTAGATATATTCACTTTCCATCGCTTGTCCCGGCTGAGATTATTTTGTTAAAATACAGCTGCACTGTAATGGTATATTAAAACTGAACAAGTAAATACGGATTTAAACTATTTAAAGAACGGTATTAGCTAAACCCCGGCCCATTTGCTACTTCTCTGTCCGCGGCATACAAAGAGGAGAGCTATTGGACGTTAGACCTCAAGAAACTAGATGGTGATTGGTCGGTCTTGAAAAAAACAAACGCACCCTCCAAAAAGAAAGAGCCCTGTGGAGCTTTGAACATCAGTAGGCGTAGTCAGCAGTCAAAATATAGTATGTTGAATTCTGCCCAGAATTTCTGGATTTCTGCCCAGATGGATATTGGCATGGTTAAAAGTTATTTATAATTACATTTCCAATTTTCAATTTCATAACACTGATAAAACTGCAACCCCATCTGAAGATGGCAGTGTTATCCACCATATGGTTGCCTGTTAGTATTCGTGAGCGCAGGCCACTAAGCACTTCACATTTCACAGACCATAAGTGACAAAGGAAAGCTGTTACTATAAACAGTGTTACATTAAACATTTCAAACTTTGTTTGATACAGGCGTACATTGGAATATTATTAATATTATGTACAAGCTGGTCAGATCGTTCTGAAAGATACATTATAAATAAAGTTAAGAGGTCACCAAGGTCCTTTCAGACCTTATCTCACACGGAAATGTCCATGACCAATTTGATCTGCTGGCTGCTGCATTTCCAGGCAGAATGTATGCAGCCATTTCTTGAGAGAGAGAGAGAGAGAGAGAGAGAGAGAGAGAGAGAGAGAGAGAGAGGGAGAGAGAGAGAGAGAGAGAGAGAGAGAGAGAGAGAGAGAGAGAGAGAGAGAGAGAGAGAGAGAGAGAGAGAGAGAGAGAGAGAGAGAGAGAGAGAGAGAGAGAGAGAGAGAGAGAGAGAGAGAGAGAGAGAGAGAGAGAGAGAGAGAGAGAGAGAGAGAGAGAGAGAGAGAGAGAGAGAGAGAGAGAGAGAGAGAGAGAGAGAGAGAGAGCGAAGAAGGGGGCCATAAAAAATATTTCTGAGGACTGTCTGGCTGGTCCTGACAGGCTTTTAAACTCTGTGGTGGTGAGGGCCCTATAAGTTGCCATAGTGACAGTGGTTTGAGGTGGCAGAGTGTTGCCCCCTACCACCTGACCTTCAACTAGACCTGGGTTGCGTCCCAAATGGGCTCTGGTCAAAAGTAGTGCACAGGGAATAGGGTGCCATTTGGGATGCAACCCTTGCCTTTCTGGGATGCCGCTGCAGTAGAAACCAAGCAATGGATCCCCAGCCCACCTCAGTCCTCAGCCTCAAACCACACCGAATACAGTGCTTGAAGTTTATAGTTCAAGTTTTCCATAGCCGACTTGCCAATGGAGTGTAAGCGTAAAAATGTGTGAGCCCTTGAGAAACACCTCTTAAGCTTTCTTTGTATGTCATTTACACAGAAAATATGAGGCGTGCCAAGAATCATAGTAAGTGCCTCAAGCATAACAGTCGTGCCCTCTGAAAGATGATCAAAGCGGAGACTGCAATTATCAACGATCACATGTTTTCATGATGAGTTAATGTAAAAATGAAATACTAGGCCTACAGTACTATGCAGAAACTGTGTGTGAATAGCTAATAATATATATTTTTCTGGATTAATGTTTATAACCTCTCGAGGCTAGATAAAGATTTTGCAGTTGTATTAACTGGGCCTCAATAATATATACACTGTAATATACAATATATTATACAACGGGTGGGTCTAAACCTGGATGCTGATGGGTTAAAACCGCATTCCAGCAGGTGTCTATTTCACAAGTTACCACCGGCTAAAGCTATGACGTTAAAATCCCTATTTACTCTGTTCCATCTCACATCCACTGTCTCATCAGCCCAGCCAGGCAATTTATAAACTTGATCCTCAGTGTAAAAAGCATCTAGACATTATCTCCCATTTCTTTTAGACTAGCAATTGGTTTTCAATAGCGGAGATTTGTATAAACCTTGCTGTCTGTCTCTCTGACATTTCCAACATTGTTTCAATATTGAAATTCGATCTCCAGCTGTCCCATAGTAATGAACGTGTAGGGGTCAGGAGTCGGGATGAAACAGACAGGCAGGCAGCTTTTCTGAGCCAATCTAAATCATGAATCAGTATAATTTTTATGGATATATACAAAGAAATGTCAATAACAAAAAACAGGTAAAACGAAACGAAGTGCAGCTAGTTGCAGTCTTTCCAGCTTCAGTTTGAAGTGATTGTGTTAGCTGTGTTGTTGGCTAGCTCCTCTGAACAACAGTGTCCTGAAGAGAGAGCACATTTTCTATGCCAGGTGAAATCGTTCATCATTAGCTCATTGTTATGGATGTATCATTGTTAGCTGTAGTTGGCTTGCTGACAAGCAAGGGATAAGAATGTTGCCAGCCAGTATGGCAATAGAACATTTACTACGAACGACTGGGTCACGTCCATAGATACAGAACAAAAATAGTTAACGACTGGGTCGCGTCTCTGGCAACCGAACTGATAGAACGAACGACCAGCCGGCTTGTGTAGCAACCCTAGATTTGTGTTGGGACTATATCTTGTGGAAGGATGAAATAGTATGAATAAATTGATCAAAATAACGTTTTTAATGAAAATATGTAAATCATTATTTTAATATGTTGGTAACCCGTTGTATAAAAGTGATAATGCCCTCAAAGCTGGTGTTTGGAGGATATATTGGCACGGTTTGCCTTGACTTCGTCTCGGGCCTAACAACCCCCGTGCCAATATATCCTCAAAACACTGGCTTCTCGGGCATTATCACTTAAATATATGCCATTTAGCAGACACTTTTATCCAAAGCAACTTACAGTCATGCATGCATACATTTTATGTACGGGTGGTCCCGGGAATCGAACCCACTATCCATGCTCTACCAACTGAGCTACAGAAGTCAATAAAATGTCATAACCTGATTAAATTGTAGAAGAGTCTCTGCACACTTAGATCAACACAAATGTAATATTATAATGTTCCAGGCAGCTTTCAGACACAAAGACCTTCATCTGAGCATGCAGAGCATTTGATTGTCATCTTTTAGCTTTGTCAATGAACTCGTTTGGCTCCAAACTATAGGAGATGTTTAGGCTCTCCGTGGCCTAAAAATGTTTTGTATAGAGACAGTTTGGTAACATTCCACTTAAAGCCTGTAGGTATAATGCATTATGTATATATATAAGACTTGTCATGGGCTTTTATGACCCCCTTATAACCTGTTGTTATCATCTTATAATGGTCCTGGCTAAAAGCCATTTGGAGTCAGTCAAAGAGAGGCATAACATTATTATAAGCCTTATAATAAGACTTTTATAGATAGCCCAGATAATATTCACATACTCAGAAAGTCAAGAATGTAACACACTCTATAATCAAGAATGTAACAGCGTGATGGGTGGGGACTTGGTAGAGGTCACAGAGGTCTGAAATCCAACACAAAGATCCAAAGTTCCTCTAAAAATAGATTTTTGATCATTTGAAAAAAAATTGAACACAAGACTCCAGAATCGAGCCAACTGCCGCTGCGGGAGGAGAATAGGAATAGTCAACCTTTTACCAACCAGTGAATGTGTCTGATCCAATTCCACTGACACAACAAAATAAATACTGATGAAATTGATTGAATATGTAAGATTTCAATGGTTGAAAACTTGATGATGAATGCACTTTTATATGTTCAATGCATGGAGACAGCCAGGTAGATTGCATGAGGAATTGAGTTTACAGGTGAACAAAATGACTCTCTTTTTGCACTGTGTGAGTCCACATTCTTTTGACAATGTTAATTCATTATGTGTGTAACCAACAAGTAATCTACTAACCTTACTTCAAACATATTTTTCAGTATCCCAATGCGCCCAGTTCCTGGATTTGATTGAATAGGGCCCCTTGTGTGATCCTAATCCTGCCTGGGTGGGTTCAAAAAATTCAAATAACTGAATCAGAACGGTTGGGTGGTTGATGATAAGTGAGACAGTTTCACTGCTCCCTGCACGAACCTACAACAACAATCCCCTTAATCCACGGAGGATGTTATTAATAACTGCCAAGCTAATTAAGATCAGCCCCTCTGTCGTTTCCTGTTCCAGAGGGAGGGATGGAAGGAGGGTGGGATGTGGGCGCTGGGCGCTCTGTGTTTCACAGGAGCTGAGGAGGAGATTTGTGTGTCCTGGCCTATGAACAGCCAGCCAGCCAGTAGTGCTGTAGCTCAGTCTGCTCACACAGTATATTTTTGTCTATTGACAAAAACACTTTGTTGTGGACATTTCTCTCTGCAGGAGAAACTGAGACTCCCTCTCTTGGCCCCTCCGTTGATGCCCATTTGGCTCTCCACGTACTGGTGCCATAACAACTAAGTACTCCAGATATTTGCATTATTATTATTATTTGAGTTTTTTCCCCGTTTTGTTTGGCTGTCGAAGACAGAAAACACAGCCATGTCCGTGTGTACTGTCTGGGCTGCTTCAGTTCAGACAAATGTTAGGTGAACTGTCATGCTTCAAAATGAATGAAAAATATGTTTTTAAAATCCCTGTCGAGGCAACTGTCTACTCATGGCGTTTTAGGTAATTTAGAGGAAAACTTAATGTTGACCCAACATCTACCCAAGATGTAATACAGTCATATTTAATGAATACTAAGGTCAACACAACCATATATGCTTGGCTCCAGAGGGGATGGCTGCCGTTTTATGGACTCTTAACCAACCGTGCTATTTTTTTTTTTTTCGCATTGTTTGTAACTTAATATCTAAGGACGTTTCTAGGTTTTGCTCGCCTGAGGTAGAATATCTCATGATAAGCTGTAGACCACAATATCTACCAAGAGAGTTTTCATCTATATTCTTCGTAGCTGTCTATTTACCACCACAAACCGATGCTGGCACTAAGACCGCTCTCAATTAACTGTATATGGCCATATGCAAACAGGAAAACACTCATCCAGAGGGGCGCTCCTAGTGGCCGGGGACTTTAATGCAGGGAAACTTAAATCAGTTTTACCTAATTTCTACCAGCATGTTAAATGTGCAACCAGAGGGAAAAAAACTCTAGACCACCTTTACTCCACACACAGAGACGCGTACGAAGTTCTCCCTCGCCCTCCATTTGGCAAATCTGACCATAATTATATCCTCCTGATTCCTGCTTACAAGCAAAAACTAAAGCAGGAAGAACCAGTGACTCGGTCAATAAAAAAGTGGTCAGATGAAGCAGATGCTAAGCTACAGGACTGTTTTGCTAGCACAGACTGGAATATGTTCCGGGATTCCTCCGATGGCATTGAGGAGTACACCACATCAGTCACTGGCTTCATCAATAAGTGCATCGGTGACGTCGTCCCCACAGTGACTGTACGTACATACCCCAACCAGAAGCCATGGATTACAGGCAACATCCACACTGAGCTAAAGGGTAGAGCTGCCGCTTTCAAGGAGCGGGACTCTAACCCGGAAGCTTATAAGAAATCCCGCTATGCCCCCCGACAAACCATAAAACAGGCAAAGCGTCAATACAGGACTAAGATCGAATCGTACTACACTGGCTCCGACGCTCGTTGGATGTGGCAGGGCTTGCAAACTATTACAGACTACAAAGGGAAGCACAGCCGTGAGATGCCCAGTGACACGAGCATTACAGACGAGCTAAATTACTTCTATGCTTGACTCGAGGCAAGTAACACTGAAACATGCATGAGAGCATCAGCTGTTCCGGACGACTGTGTGATCACGCTCTCCGTAGCCGATGTGAGTAAGACCTTTAAACAGGTCAACATTCACAGGCCGCAGGGCCAGACGGATTACCAGGACTTGTACTCCGAGCCTGCGCTGACCAACTGGCAAGTGTCTTCACTGACATTTTCAACCTCTCCCTGTCTGAGTCTGTAATACCAACATGTTTCAAGCAGACCACCATAGTCCCTGTGCCCAAGAACACTAAGGTAACCTGCCTAAATGACTACCGACCCGTAGCACTCACGTCTGTAGCCATGAAGTGCTTTGAAAGGCTGGTCATGGCTCACATCAACACCATTATCCCAGAAACCCTAGACCCACTCCAATTTGCATACCGCCCCAACAGATCCACAGATGATGCAATCTCTATTGCGCTCTACACTGCCCTTTCACACCTGGACAAAAGGAACACCTATGTGAGAATGCTATTAATTGACTACAGCTCAGCGTTCAACACCATAGTGCCCTCAAAGCTCATCACTAAGCTAAGGACCCTGGGACTAAACACCTCCCTCTGCAACTGGATCCTGGACTTCCTGACGGGCCGCCCCCAGGTGGTAAGGGTAGGTAACAACACATCCGCCACGCTGACATTCAACACGGGGGCCCCTCAGGGGTGCGTGCTCAGTCCCCTCTTGTACTCCCTGTTCACTCATGACTGCATGGCCAGGCACGACTCCAACACCATCATTAAGTTTGCCGATGACACAACAGTGGTAGGCCTGATCACCGACAACGATGAGACAGCCTATATATGGAGGAAGTCAGAGACCTGGCCGTGTGGTGCCAGGACAACAACCTCTCCCTCAACATGATCAAGACAAAGGAGATAATGAAAAAGAAGAGGACCGAGCACGCCCCCATTCTCATCGACGGGGCTGTAGTGGAGTAGGTTGAGAGCTTCAAGTTCCTTGGTGTCAACATCACCAACAAACTAACATAGTCCAAGCACACCAAGACAATCGTGAAGAGGGTACGACAAAACCTATTCCCCCTAAGGAGACTGAAAAGATTTGGCATGGGTCCTCAGATCCTCAAAAGGTTCTACAGCTGCACCATCAAGAGCATCCTGACTGGTTGCATCACTGCCTGGTATGGCAACTGCTCGGCCTCCGACCGCAAGGCACTACAGAGGGTAGTGCGTATGGCCCAGTACATCACTGGGGCCAAGCTTCCTGCCATCCAGGACCTCTATACCAGGCGGTGTCAGAGGAAGGCCCTAAAAGACTCCAGCCACCCTAGTCATAGACTGTTCTCTCTGCTACAGCACAGCAAGTGGTACCGGAGCACCAAGTCTAGGTCCAAGAGGCTTCTAAACAGCTTCTACCCCCAAGCCATAAGACTCCTGAACATCTAATCAAATGGCTACCCAGACTATTTGCATTGCCCCCCACCCCCCTTTTTTACGCTGCTGCTACTCTCTGTTTATTATCTATGCATAGTCACTTTAATAACTCTACCTAAATGTACCTATTACCTCAATTACCTCGACTAACTGGTATCCCCGGTACCGGTACCCCCTGTATATAGCCACGCTATTGTTATTTTACTGCTGCTCTTTAATTATTTGTTACTTTTATTTCTTATTTTTTTATTTAATGTTTTTAAGGGCTTGTAAGTAAGCATTTCACTGTAAGATCTACACCTGTTGTATTCGGCGCATGTGACAAATACAATTTGATTTGATTTGACATTCAAGATCAAGGGACATATTCTCAAAGTGCTGACATTGGATCAGTTTTGCCTTTTAGATAATCAATAAGATTACATGGACAGAGGGGATCTGATCCTAGATCAGCACACATACTCTGAGACACTTTTGAATTCGGGCCCTGAAACCTACATCCCAGTAGCCCCAGTTTGGCGACGAATATGTAGTGAGGACCAGCCAACAAGAGCGTACAGGTCACAGTGGTGGGTAGTATATGGGGCTTTGGTGACAAAACGGATGGCACTGTGATAGACTACATCCCATTTACAAAATAGCCTCCAACACTCTACTCAGCAAATTGGATGTAGTCTATCACAGTGCCATCCATTTTTTCACCAAAGCCCCAGATACTATGTCACGGTTCAGACAGACGACCAGAGGACCACAATTGCGTCACACCAGAAAGTTTATTAAACTTAAGGGAAAAGGGAAGTAGGGGAGTGAATGAAGGCTCCAGGGGTAACAGGGATCCCGTCCAATGCGCTGGGTCTGTGCCCCCCAGTGGCAGCGATCGTCCTATGAAGCCGGTGGTGGGTGGTCCAGAAGTCCTGGGGGGAGACACAGACACAACAGGGCGGAATGAAACCAGGCAGCAGTACAGTTCAAGGGAAATCCAAAATACGTAGTAGCAAGGCAGAAGGCTGGTCAGAGTTACCGGGGTTGAAGAGTAGTCAGGAGTCGTAATGGCAGAAGCAGGTCTGGATCTCCTGAGGCAGAAGAGTATCCAAAAACAGGCAGGTCCGGGGTCACAAAACCAGGGTGAGCCAGAAGCGCGAGCAAACAGGTTCCGGGTGTGAGCTTTGCAGACGATCTGACACCGGAGAGCTGAAAGACAGGGCCTTAAATACTGGGAGAGGTTAGTGGGTAATGCAGCGCAGCTGGCAGAGTAATTAGAGCCGAGCAGAGCAGGGACAGGTGGAGCTAGTTAGGCTGAGTAGAGAGAGGGAGGTGAGCAGAGTGGAAGCAAATTAAGGTGGTAACCCGGTGGAGTGAGAGGGCTCATGACAGAACCCCCCCCCCATGGGACGGCCCCAGAAGTCCCAAGAGCAACACCACGCCGGGCGGGAGGAGGGGAGCCGGAGGAGGGCTAGAACTCCTCCGAACGGTCCGAGTGAACGTCCTCATCCTCGGAGGAAGCCGGAGGGCCGTGGTCGGGAGATGGGACAGGTCCCGAGACAGGATCAGGCACAGGACAGGAAGCCGAGCGGGCCGGACGGTTAGGGACCCCTCTGGGGCGGCCCCTACGGATTGCAGGTTGATCAGGATGCCGTTGGTGGAAAGCGGTGATGAGAGTCCTATCCACAATCCGACTAGCTGGCACCCAGGTCCTTTCCTCAGGTCCATAGCCCTCCCAGTCAATGAGGTACTGGAGACCCCTACCCCTCCGTCTGGACCGAAGCAGGCGGCGGACGGTGTAAACCAGACCACCATCGACGAGCCGTGGAGGAGGAGGACCAGGCGCAGCAGGGACCAGCGGACTCTCATGGATGGGCTTAATCTTAGACACATGGAAAGTGGGGTGCACCCTCAGGGAATTAGGCAGTTGGAGCCGGACAGCAGTTGGGCTAATCACTCTTATGATAGGGAATGGGCCAATGAACCGAGGTGCCAGCTTCTGCGACTCCACCCTGAGTGGCAGGTTCTTCGATGACAACCACACCCTTTGACCAACATGGTAGGTGGGAGCAGGAATTCTCCGACGGTTGGCCCCGGTAGTGTAGCTGTCAACGGACCTGAGGAGTGTGGCTCGGGCTTGTGACCAGGTGCGGCGACATCGACGGGCAAAAGCAAGTGCAGATGGGCAAGTAACCTCCTCCTCCTGGCTGGCAAATAGAGGAGGCTGGTATCCATAAACACATTGGAAAGGGGACATACCGATGGCAGAGCAGGTCAGAGAATTGTGTGCGTACTCCACCCATGTCAATTGCTGCGACCAGGAGTGGGGGTTGCGTGAAGTCATGCATCGCAGTGCCTTCTCGAGCTCCTGATTAGCCCGCTCTGACTGCCCATTGGATTGGGGATGGAATCCGGGAAGTCAGACTGACTGTGGCTCCCAGCAGGTGACAGAACTCCTTCCAAAAAGCGGAGGAGAATTGTGGGCCACGGTCAGAAACAACATCCCTTGGCAGTCCGTGGATCCGGAAGACGTGTTCCAGGACCACCTGGGCGGTCTCCTTGGCGGTTGGGAGCTTGGGGAGGGGAATGAAGTGTGCCATCTTGCTGAAACGGTCAACGATGGTGAGAATGACGGTCATGCCACTTGAAGGGGGGCAGCCCCGTGACAAAGTCAAGGGCGATGTGAGACCAGGGACGTCTGGGCACAGGCAGGGGCTGCAGCAATCCGGCTGGGGGCTGGCAGGACGACTTGTGTTGGTTGCAGATGGGGCAGGCTTGGACGAATTCCCGTACATCCTTCCTCAGAGAGGGCCACCAGAACCTCTGGGCGAGCAGGTTGTAAGTGCGGGTGGAGCCAGGGTGACAAGCTAGGCGGGAGTCATGTCCCCACTGAATGACCTGGGACCTCAGGTCTTCGGGGGACAAAAAGGCGGTCAGCTGGGCAAGTGCTGGGACCTGGCTGGTTACGGAGAGCCTCCAGCACCTGTTCCTCAACAGCCCAGGTCAGAGCTGCAACGATGCAGGGACTTGGCAGAATCGACACAGGGTCCTTGGAGGGGGTGTCATCCTTCTGGAATTGACGGGAGAGGGCGTCTGGCTTGGTGTTGCGTGATCCAGGCCGGTATGACAGAGTGAAATTAAACCTGGTGAAGAACAGGGCCCAGCGGGACTGCCTGGAGTTCAACCGTTTGGCCGTGCGGATGTACTCCAAGTTCTTATGATCGGTCCAAACGAGAAATGGAATGGTGGACCCCTCCAGCCAGTGACGCCACTCCTCCAAGGCAAGTTTCACAGCCAGCAGCTCACGGTTCCCTATGTCGTAATTGCACTCAGAGGGGACAACCGACGTGAGAAAAAGGCACAGGGATGGAGCTTCCTATCCTCCGCAGCCCACTGAGAAATCACAGCACCAACTCCCACATCCGAGGCGTCCACCTCCACAATGAATTGCCGGTCCACATCAGGCATCTGGAGGATGGGAGCGGAGGTGAACCTCACCTTGAGGGTACTGAAGGCTTTGTCGGCTGCTGGGGTCCAGGTGAAGGGTTGCTTGGTGCTGGTTAGAGCAGTGAGAGGGGCAGCAACGGTACTGTAGTTCCGGATAAACTTCCTATAGAAGTTAGCAAACCCCAGAAACTGTTGCAGCTTCTTTCTGTTCTCCGGAACTGGCCATGAAGTGACTGCTGATACTTTGGCAGGATCCATTTGGATACTTCCTTCTGCCACTATGTACCCCAGGAAGGCCACTGTCTTGACGTGAAACTCACATTTCTCTGCCTTGGCGTAGAGGGAATTCTCCAGAAGACGATGAAGGACTTGCTGGACATGGCGGGTGTGTTCAGACAGGTTTCTGGAGTAAATTAAGATGTCATCCAGGTAAACGAAGACAAACTTGTTTAACATGTCCCGCAGTACATCATTCACTAGAGCCTGGAACACAGCAGGAGCATTGGTGAGGCCAAAAGGCATAACCAGATACTCGTAGTGGCCTGTTGGTGTATTGAATGCGGTTTTCCATTCATCTCCCTCCCCGGATCCGCACTAGGTGGTAAGCGTTTCTGAGATCCAACTTGGTAAAAACAGTGGCTCCCTGGAGCAACTCAAAAGCAGAGGTGAGCAGAGGCAGAGGGTAACGGTTTTTCACTGTGATGTCGTTGAGTCCCCTGTAGTCGATGCAGGGGCGAAGAGATCCGTCCTTCTTCCCCACAAAGAAGAAGCCAGCACCAGCAGGAGATGAAGATGAACGGATTAATCCTGCGGACAGAGAGCCATTGATGTAGTCCTCCATGGACTTTCTTTCAGGAGCAGACAACGAATAAAGACGACCCCTTGGAGGAGCTGTTCCAGGGAGGAGGTCGATGGCACAGTCGTACGGTCGGTGAGGGGGCAGAGATGTGGCTCTTGCTTTGTTAAACACCTCTCTGAGACCATGGTAGCATTCTGGGACATTGGAGAGGTCAGGAGCGGAGTTAGTAGGTACTGGCCGAGGGGGTAGTGCGGCAGCAAGCAGGCAGGTTCGGTGGCAGTCCTCTCCCCACTCCCTGATCACCCCGGTCACCCAGTCGAGCTGAGGGTTGTGCCGGCGGAGCCATGGGTAACCCAGGATGAGGGGTTGGCCTGGAGAGGGGAGCAGGTGAAACTGGATAGTTTCTTGATGGTTTCCGGACAGACCCATCGAGACCGGGGCCGTGACATGAGTGACCGATCCGAGTAAGTGTCCGTCCAGTGCCCGGGCAGGAATAGGAGGTGTCAAACGGAGGTTTTCCAGTCCCAGTTGGCGTGCCAGCTTGATGTCCATTATGTTGGCTTCGGCGCCAGAATCCACCAGAGCAGCCAGGGTGTGAGTTGAGTCAGAGAGGCGGAGGTGAACTTGCAGCAGGGGTTTGCGGTCGGAGGACTGGATGGTCATTGAACTCAACCGGACTCCCCCTACGCCCGGTGAGCTTCGGCCCTTTAAAGGGCAGGTTACCACACGATGTCCATCACCTCCACAATAGAGGCAGAGGTTTGAGGTGAAGCGGCGCTGGCGCTCTGCAGGAGTGAGGGAGGCTCGCCCAATCTCCATAGGCTCAGACTGATCAAGCTGACCTGGGTGAGTGGCAGTAGATGACAGGAGCCCAGTCGGATCTCTCCGAATGCCGGTAGTAGGTGGACCTTGGCGCCCCCTCTCACGACGACGGGTCTGTATCCTTCTGTCGATCCTGACAGTCAGTGCGATGGCTTCATCAAGAGTGGAAGGCAGTTCATGGGAGACCAACTCGTCCTTGATATAGTCAGCCAAACTATGGAAGAACGCGTCCACCAACGATGGTGTGTTCCAAGAACTTCGTCTAGCCAGGGTTCGGAAGTCGATGGAATGGTCTGCGACTGTACGTCTGCCTTGTCGAATACTGAACAGTTCACGAGACGCCTCTGCGGTGGGTGAATCCAGGTCAAACACCTTCAGCATCTCCTCAGCAAACAGGTCGAAGGTTGCACATGCGGGGGTTTGACGTTCGAACTCTGCTGTTCCCCAGAGTCGAGCTCGGCCCGTCAGGTGAGTGATGGCATACCCAACTTTAGCCCCCTCCGTGGCGAAGGTCCTTGGCTGCAAGGAGAACTGAAGTCGGCAGCTAGTCAGGAATGGCCGGACCTGGGTTGAATCGCCGTTGAACCGCTCGGGGTTTCCAATCTTGGGTTCCGGAGCAGCGGCTGCAATGACCGGGGCAGGTAACTCGGGGCTGGGCTGGTGGGCAGACTGGCTGGGGTAAGGTTGGTGAGGAGTTGAATGATCATGGCGAGTTGTTGTTGCTGCTGCTGGAACTGCTGCTCATGCTCATCGGTTTCCATGTCGGGAAAGTGTGCGCTGAGTCCATAATGGTCAGATCGTACTGTCACGGTTCAGACAGACGACCAGAGGACCACAATTGCGTCACACCAGAAAGTTTATTAAACTTAAGGGAAAAGGGAAGTAGGGAGTGAATGAAGGCTCCAGGGGTAACAGGGATCCCGTCCAATGCGCTGGGTCTGTGCCCCCCAGTGGCAGCGATGCGTCCTATGAAGCCGGTGGTGGGTGGTCCAGAAGTCCTGGGGGGAGACACAGACACAACAGGGCGGAATGAAACCAGGCAGCAGTACAGTTCAAGGGAAATCCAAAATACGTAGTAGCAAGGCAGAAGGCTGGTCAGAGTTACCGGGGTTGAAGAGTAGTCAGGAGTCGTAATGGCAGAAGCAGGTCTGGATCTCCTGAGGCAGAAGAGTATCCAAAAAACAGGCAGGTCCGGGGGTCACAAAACCAGGGTGAGCCAGAAGCGCGAGCAAACAGGTTCCGGGTGTGAGCTTTGCAGACGATCTGACACCGGAGAGCTGAAAGACAGGGCCTTAAATACTGGGAGAGGTTAGTGGGTAATGCAGCGCAGCTGGCAGAGTAATTAGAGCCGAGCAGAGCAGGGACAGGTGGAGCTAGTTAGGCTGAGTAGAGAGAGGGAGGTGAGCAGAGTGGAAGCAAATTAAGGTGGTAACCCGGTGGAGTGAGAGGGCTCATGACATACTACCCACCACTATGACCTGTACGCTCTTGTTGGCTGGTCCTCACTACATATTCGTCGCCAAACCCACTGGCTCCAGGCCATCTATAAATCACTGCTAGGCAAATCCCCGTCTTATCTTAGCTCATTGGTCACCATAGCAACACCCACCCGTAGTCTGCGCTCCAGCAGGTATATCTCACTGGTCATCCCCAAAGCCAACACCTTCTTTGGCCGCCATTCCTTCCAGTTCTCTGCTGCCAATGACTGGAACGAACTGCAAATATCTCTGAAGCTGGAGACTCTTATCTCCCTCACTAACTTTAAGCATCAGTTGTCAGAGCACCTTACCGATCACTGCACCTGTACACAGCCCATCTGAAATTAGCCCACCCAACTACCTCATCCCCATATTGTTATTTATTTTGCTCATTTGCACCCCAGTATCTCTATTTGCACATCATCTCTTGCACATCTATCATTCCAGTGTTAATACTAATTGTAATTATTTTGCACTATCGCCTATTTATTGCCTTACCTCCATAACTTGCTACATTTGCACACACTGTATATATATTTTCTGTTGTATTTTTGACTTTATGTTTTGTTTTACCCCATATGTAACTCTGTGTTGTTGTTTTTATCGCACTGCTTTGCTTTATCTTGGCCAGGTCGCAGTTGTAAATGAGAACTTGTTCTCAACTGGCTTACCTGGTTAAATAAAGGTGAAATAAAAATAAAAAGATGTTAGTACAGGAGTTAGAACTTTCAATCCCGTACATCTTTTATCCTACTTGCTGTAATTTATGAGATCATGGGCCCTATGTGCATAGCTAAGCAGAGCCCATGCCAGGAGAGCTACTATGCTGTACGCCAAACACAATCACCAGCCCAGCAGCCCTGCCCAAACAGAAATCCATCCTGTGTCCCCTAGCACAGACCTGGCTCTCTGAGACAACCTTAGGGCGTTCACCCTCCCAGCGTCCCTCAGCAACTCTATACCTGCAGCACAGTTAAGGGAAGGTTTTCATCGGCCAACAAAACCACCCTGCAAAGTGAACGATTCCTTGTTTAGGCGACAGCTGATATAGTATCCATAGCTAAAGTGTAAGTCGCTCTGGATAAGAGCGTCTGCTAAATGACTAAAATGTAAATGTAAATGTAAAGAGTTCTCAAATCAATTCTATAGGCGCTATTGTAGAGGGTGGCAGGTAGCCTAGCGGTTAAGAGCCAAGGGCCAGGAACAGAAAGGTTGCTGGTTCAAATCCCCAAGCAGACTAGATGAAAAATCTGTCGATGTGCCCTTGAGCAAGGCACATAACCCTAATTGCTCCTGTAAATCATTCTGGATAAGAGTGTCTGCTAAAACGTAACTGTTTCCTGGACACATATGTTATATACAGTGCATTCGGAAAGTATACAGACTCCTTGACTTTTTCCACATTTTGTTACGTTACAGCCTTATTCTAAAATGGATTAAATTGTCATCCCCCCCATCAATCTACACACAATACCCCATAATGACAAAGCAGAAACAGGTTTTAGAAAACGGAAATATAACATTTACATAAGTATTCAGACCCTTTACTCAGTACTTAGTTGAAGCACTTTTGGCAGCGATTACAGCCTCAAGTCTTCTTGGGTATGATGCTACAAGCTTGGCACACCTGTATTTGGGGAGTTTCTCCCATTCTTCTCTGCAGATCCTCTCAAGATCTGTCAGGTTGGATGGGGAGTGTCGCTGCACAGCTATTTTCAGGTCTCTCCAGAGATGTTCGATCGGGTTCATGTCCGGGCTCTGGCTGGGGCACTCAAAGACATTCAGAGACTTGTCACGAAAGCCACTCCTGCGGTGTCTTGGCTGTGTGCTTAGGGTCGTTGTCCTGTTGGAAGGTGAACCTTTGTCCCAGTCTGAGGTCTTGAGTGCTCTGGAGCAGGTTTTCATCAAGGATCTCTCTGTACTTTGATCCGTTCATCTTTCCCTCGTTCCCGACTAGTCTCCCAGTCCCTGCCACTGAAAAACATCCCCACAGCATGATGCTGCCACCACCATGCTTCAACGTAGGGATGGTGCCAGGTTTCCTCCAGATGTGACACTTGGCATTCAGGCCAAATAGTTCAATCTTGGTTTTATCAGACCAGAGAATCTTGTTTCTCATGGTCTGAGTGCTTTAGGTGCCTTTTGGCAAACTCCAAGCAGGCTGTCATGTGCCTTTTACTGAGGAGTGGCTTCCGTCTGGCCACTCTACCATAAAGGCCTGATTGGTGGAGTGCTGCAGAGATGGAAGGTTCTCCCATCTGCACAGAGGAACTCTGGAGCTCTGTCAGAGTCACCATTGGGTTCTTGGTCAACTCCCTGACCAAGGCCCTTCTCCTCCGATTGCTTAATTTGGCCGGTTGGCCAGCTCTAATAAGAGTCTTGGTGGTTCAAACTTCTTCCATTTAAGAATGATGGAGGCCACTGTGTTCTAGGGGACCTTCAATGCTGCAGAAATGTTTTGGTACCCTTTCCCATATCTGTGCCTCGACACAATCCTGTCTCAGAGCTCTATGGACAATTCCTTCGACCTCATGGCTTGGTTTTTGCTCTGACATGCACTGTCAACTGTGGGACCTTATAAAGACAGGTATGTGGCATTACAAATCATGCCCAATCAATTTAATTTACCACAGGTGGACTCCAATCAAGTTGTAGAAACATCTCAAGGATGATCAATGGAAACAGGATGCACCTGAGCTCAATTTCGAGTTTCATAGCAAAGGGTCTGAATACTTATGTAAATAAGGTATTTCTGTTTTTTATTTTTAATACATTTGCTAAAATTTCTAAAAACCTGTTTTCGCTTTGTCATTATGGGGTATTGTATGTAGATTGATGAGGGAAAAAAGTAATTTAATCCATTGTAGAATAAGACTGTAACGTAACAAAATGTGGAAAAAGTAAAGGGGTATGAATACTTTCCGAATGCACTATATACAAAAGTATGTGGACAACCCTTCAAATTAGTGGACTCGGCTATTTCAGCCACACCCGTTGCTGACAGGTGTATAAAATCGAGCACACAGCCATGCAATCTCTATAGACAAACATTGGCAGTAGAATGGCCTTACTGACGAGCTTAGTGACTTTCAATGTGGCCCTGTCATAGGATGCCATCTTTCCAACAAGTCAGTTCATCAAATGTCTTCCCTGCTAGAGCTGCCCCGTTCAACTGTAAGTGCTGTTATTGTGAATTGGAAACGTCTAGGAGCAACAACGGCTCAGCCGTAAAGTGGTAGGCCACAGAACAGGACCGCTGAAGCGTGTAGAACGTAAAACTCGTCTGTCCTCGATTGTAACTACCGAGTTCCAAACTGGTTTGGGCTAGGCCCCTTAGTTCCAGTGAAGGGAATTCTTAATGCTACAGCATACAATGACATTATAGACGATTCTGTGCTTTCAACTTTGTGGAAACAGCTTGGTGAAAGCCCTTTCCAGTTTCAGCATGACAATGCCCCTGTGAACAAAGCGAGGTCCATACAGAAATGGTTTGTCAAGATCGGTGTGGAAGAACTTGACTGGCCTGCACAGAGGCCTGACCTCAACCCCATCGAACACCTTTGGAATGAATTGGAACACCGACTGCGAGCCAGGCCTAATCGCCCAACATCAGTGACCGACCTCACTAATGCTCTTGTGGCTGAATGGAAGCAAGTTCCCTCAGCAATGTTCCAACATCTAGTGGAAAGCCTTCCCAGAAGAGTGGAGGCTGTTATCGCAGCAAAGGTGGGACCAACTCCATGTTAATGACCATGATATTGGAATGAGATGTTCGACGAGCAGGTGTCCACATACTTTTGATCATGTAGTGTATTATGCCTGGTCCTGGACGAATATAGTTGAACCTGTTTAACCTTCATTGAACAAACATAAAGTAATATTGCTGACCTACATGGTTTAACCTAGTCACGAACCCAGTTGATCGTATGTAGCCTACAGTCCTGTGGCTGACTGACACGGTTAAACCGAGTGGCCGCCCGCCTGGCCGGTAGCTCAGGATCAGAATGAACAGAAAGAGGGTAACTTTACAGGTGTCTGCCAGACTCTTGAATTAACAGGAAATAAATATTTCCGTGCTTAACTTGGCCCAGGAACCTCAGTCAGGCAGGGCAAGCAGACCTGCTTCTGCTCAGTTTCCCTGCGCTGCCCACCGGCCCGCCTTGCATGGTTGAATGAACACCGTTACCCAACCAACCGCCCGGCCCCGGCGATGCCTGGAAAAGCCAAAGAACCAAAGAGCCAGAGACTTTTCTCAAAAGTGCTGTGATGTGCAGGTGGCAGCCGTGGCACTGGCATGCCCTCTGGCTCTGCCCGTTTCCCTTTCTCTCTCCATCCTATCTCCGTCCTGGATGTCTGGACACTGAGCTCATTGGCCTGGCCCAGCGGCCCTCCACCGGAGCAGCAGACCTGGGTTCAAATACAATTTGAAATAAATTCAAACACTTTATCGATGCTTGATTGAGCTTTCCTGGCACAATGGAACCAATAGAAGAGCGTCAAAACTGTAAACCCCGCCCATCTGGCACTGCAGGCAGGCTACAGCAAACACTCAAAGATTTTAACTAGTATTTGAACCCAGGTCTGCCGGGCCGGCAGCCCGTCCACCAGAGCAGGCTGCTCGTCGTCCTGGAGTCTGGAGCCTCACTGTACTGTTAACTTTACCTAATAAATCAACCAGCAGACATCCAGCAGAAACCTTCAACTGCACTAACAGTCACATACGGCCAGATCGAGGGACATGCCAACACCTCAATGCTTTTAGCATTTCACTGTATTTTCTGGCCGAGCTTGAGCCTCAGTTTTTTTACTAAGCCATGAACAGTGGATGGAGAGTGGATCTACAATAGCTGACAATAAAATACTTGTCTGGTCTGAATGGGGACCTTTGCCTACGTGTACAGTTGAAGTCAGAAGTTTACATACACCTTAGCCAAATACACATTGTGGTCCTCTGTAGCTCAGCTGGTAGAGCACGGCGCTTGTAACGCCAAGGTAGTGGGTTTGATCCCCGGGACCACCCATACACAAAAAAATTTATGCACGTATGACTGTAAGTTGCTTTGGATAAAAGCGTCTGCTAAATGGCTTATTATTATTTAAACTCAGTTTTTCACAATTCCTGACATTTAATCCTAGTACAAATTCCCTGTCTTAGGTCAGTTAGAATCACCACTTTATTTTAAGAATGTGAAATGTCAGAATAATAGTAGAGATAATTATTTATTTCAGGTTTTATTTCTTTCATCACATTCCCAGTGGGTCAGAAGTTCACATACAGTCAATTAGTATTTGGTAGCATTGGCTTTAAATTGCTTAACTTGGGTCAAACGTTTTGGGTAGCCTTCCACAAGCTTCCCACAATAAGTTGGGTGAATTTTGGCCCATTCCTCCTGACAGAGCTGGTGTAACTGAGTCAGGTTTGTAGGCCTCCTTGCTCGCACACACTTTTTCAGTTCTGCCCACACATGTTCTATAGGATTGAGGTCAGGGCTTTGTGATGGCCACACCAATACCTTTACTTTGTTGTCCTTAAGCCATTTTGGCACAACTTTGGATGTATGCTTGGGGTCATTGTCCATTTGGAAGACTCATTTGCGACCAAGCTTTAACTTCCTGACTGAAGTCTTGAGAAGTTGCTTCAATATATCCACATAATTTTCCTTCCTCGTGACGCCATCTATTTTGTGAAGTGCACCAGTCCTTCCTGCAGCAAAACACCCCCACAGCATGATGCTGCCACCCCTGTGCTTCACGGTTGGGATGGTGTTCTTCGGCTTGCAAGCAACCCCCTTTTTCCTCCAAACATAATGATGGTCATTATGGCCAAACAGTTCTATTTTTGTTTAATCAGACCAGAGGACATTTCTCCAAAAAGTACGATCTTTGTCCCCATGTGCAGTTGCAAACCATAGTCTGGCTTTTTTATGACGGTTTTGGAGCACTGGCTTCTTCCTTGCTGAGCGGCCTTTCAGGTAATGTCGATATAGGACTAGTCTTACTGTGGATATAGATACTTTTGTACCTGTTTCCTCCAGCATCTTCACAAGGTCCTTTGCTGTTGTTCTGGGATTGATTTGCACTTTTCGCACCAAAGTACGTTCATCTCTAGGAGACAGAACGCGTCTCCTTCCTGAGCGGTATGACGGCTGCGTGGTCCCATGGTGTTTATACTTGCGTACTATTGTTTGTACAGATGAACGTGGTACCTTCAGGCATTTGGAAATTGCTCCCAAGGATGAACCAGACTTGTGGAGGTCTACACTTTTTTTCTGAGGTCTTGGCTGATTTATTTTGATTGTCCCATGATGTCAAGCAAAGAGACACTGAGTTTGAAGGAAGGCCTTGAAATACATCCACAGGTACACCTCCAATTGACTCAAATGATGTCAATTAGCCTATCAAAAGCTTCTAAAGCCATGACGTCATTTTCTGGAATTTTCCAAGCTGTTTAAAGGCACAGTCAACTTAGTGTATGTAAACATCTGACCCACCGGAATTGTGATACAGTAAATTATAAGTGAAATAATCTGTCTGTAAACAATTGTTGGAAAAAGTACTTGTGTCATGCACAAAGTAGATGTCCTAACCGACTTGCCAAAACTATAGTTTGTTAACAAGGAATTTGTGGAGTGGTTGAAAAACGAGTTTTAATGACTCCAACCTAAGTGTATGTAAACTTCCGACTTCAACTGTAGGTGGAGAGGTGATATCAAAGACAGAAAACAATTTTTATTTTTAATTGCGCCTATAAGTCGCTCTGGATAAGACCGTCTGCTAAATGATAAGAATTTCAAATGTAACTGTTTCCTGGATACATTATGCCTAGTCCTGGGCTATAAAGCTATTTCAATGGAGATTCTGAGCATTGTAAATGTTATTGAAATTAAACATCATATTCGTAAGCAATATAGCACTAAAATGGTCAAGGGTCATTTAGACAAACATAGTTGAACCCGTTTAACCTTCATTGAACAAACGTAAAGTAATATTGCTGACCAAGATCAATTTGATAATTAAGCCATAAATTGGAGAGTGGAGAGTGGATGAAGAGTGGATGGAGAATGGATCTACAATAGCTGACAATAAGAGACTGAATGGGGTCATTTGCCTACATGTAGGTGGAGAGGTGATATCAAAGACAGAAAATGATTTAAAAAATTGAAGATATTGATAATTATTTTCCTTTTTCACATGTTAATGATCCTAAGGAATAGCATGTCAATCATGTATTTTGCCATTTCAAAGCAGTTCATGGATCACAAGCCAAGCATAGATTCTCAATATTCTTCATGTGTGGACAACGTGAAGTGAGTTGTTTGCATAGACAAGCAACAGTAAGCACTTTGTAAGAGAGGATTGAATGTTATAGAGCAAATCAGACATCACCACCTGAAAAGAATGTTCCTTTATATTAAACAAATAATAAAGCTCTCGCATTGAAACGGAAGTCAGTGTTGAAAAGTATTTTTCCAATGTTCCGTGTATGAAACATGAATGCTTTCAATTCATCTCTAGGGTGTGAATTATATATATATATAAAAAAAGACAAATCGTCCGGTATTGGTGTTCTGGTACTGGGAAGTTGAACTACAGAAAGAAACAGTTGCTTTTGACTACAGCAAAGATGAAAAAATTATCATATTACTGCTTTTTCAGCAAAACAACAAATTGCAATTGAGCATATTGTGAAATAAAGAGTATAGTCTGTTTTTTGCTGGGCTTATACTCAAGGCCATCAATGGTCTTGCCAGTTTCGTCACAAACTTTAAATGTACTTAGTGCAATGTACTTTGACAATGTACTTCATGCAAATGTAGGCCCTACTAAGACAATGCTCGCTTACTCAAAGGTATTCCTCAGATCAGCTCCAGTCCAGCAATTAGCATTCAGTTCATAGCTGTCTCAAGCTCAAGCAACGTGCCAAAGCAGGCAAACACACGCTCTGGTAAAACAGCCTAGCACTTTGCCCCGCTATTATTTTATTAATGTAATCCTGAAAACTGAAACTTTTCATTCCGTCTCTATACTGTTTGGGCGTGCCCCTCTTTAGTTTAGCGCTGACCTCTTTGTACCATAGAAGAAGTGTATTTCAGTTATAATGGGATTGGGTGGAGATAGGCCTACAACAGGAATTGACAAGTGTTTTCTCAATCCAATGACCCTCCTCATGATAGGTCAAGTGTTGGGAGTCAGCGGCAGTCATATAATTGCGTGGTTTGCATGGTTTCTGGTAGTAGTCTGTATGGTTGCCAATCCACCAGAGGCCTATCGATGATCTGAAGCCTCACAGCGAGCGAGGTTCATCCGTGCCAGCGGTTAGGGGACAGATGTGCCAAAGTCTACTGGGTTTGGCACCGTCCTCACCCCCTGGCTTCCAACACCCACGTATCCAGCTGAGGTACAATAATTTGACACCTCTTAAGCAGCAGGATCCTTTAGCGTGACAACCACCGCTTTGTTTTATATCCCGGCCTGTATTTTGAACGCAATAAAAAATTACAGTCAGCAACATCCAAACTGTTTTTTATCCACTTTTGGAATGGAATTGGAAGTTCACTTCGCCCCCCACCCTCCATCCCTCTCCATCTCCTTTATCCCTCCCTTTTCCTATGTGGGATTTAACGTACACATTGTGGTAACCTTGCTAAGTTATCCGTTTTTTTCTACGCTCTCCTCTGCTGAATAAAGGGTTTGTTTCTCTATGTCTTGCTTGTGAAGAATTCAAGGACAGCTCGCTACTTCTGGCATTAAGTAGTCCTGGTGCTCCTGGTGCCAGTGGCGAGTTAACTGACACTACTGCACTTAGACTAATGGCAGTGAGTGAAGAGAACACACCAGTCATCACCCATGAGGTGCTGTACATAGGTAGGCTACCTGCTCACCTTGGATTGGAACAAGCTCCCAGGCCAAAGTCCCTCATCCCCAATCACAGTGGTGATCTTACTGTGGGTCTTACCACCCTCTGAACCACTGAACCAAACATGGAAAGAAAGAGAGGCATGAAAAGAGCGATTGTCTCTTGATTCAGGCATTTGTCTTCGTACTGCTGTGCTGTTTGTTGCTACTTGGCTACCTGCCAAACTATTCACGTTTTACTTTTAATAAACGTTTAATCAATCTTTGTGTTCAACAAATTTACCAACTTTTTAGTTTTGTCCTCACTCATCTTTTTTCGTTAAACTTTTTCACCCCGGACGTTTATCCCGAGACAGAAGAGTCATTTTCCTGTGCGTTTTAGCTGCCAACTTTACGTTATTTTCCTTTTTTCCATCGCAACTTTTTTCCCTTATTCAACTTTTTCACTCCGGACGCTTTATCTGGACATGGTTCATCAACATCTTCAACAGCCGAAGCTAAGTAGTAACATTAACATGATGTCTTCTAATTGCAGTCGCTGTACTCATAATATACAGGAGAACGATCGCCTTACGGCGAAAATAGCTGTGCTACAAGCCCAGCTTCAGACGCAATCGTTAGGCAAGGGTAATCTCAGTGTAGGAAAGGAAGAAACAGCGTCTGTGCCACCAGTAAGTACAGACAGTAACGTTAGTATAAATCCCCCGCACAGTCCCCGAGCCGGACAACTTTCTCATGGCTTCTGGAGGGAAATACTGTTGGAATGCTCAACCGGTGTCGCTCATTCAGCCGACAGAAACCTTCAACCGGTTTTCCCCATTATGTAGCGAGTCGGAGTCTGAGTCTGAGTCTTCTCTAGTCTCTACTCCTCCCGTTACGGGGTCTGAGACGCCGAAGGCTCCCACCATTAGCTCTGACAAATTGAAAACCCTAGTCATTGGCGACTCCATTACCCGCAGTATTAGACTTAAAACGAATCACCCAGCGATCATACACTGTTTACCAGGGGGCAGGGCTACCGACGTTAAGGCTAATCTAAAGATGGTGCTGGCTAAAGCTAAAACTGGCGAGTGTAGAGAGTATAGAGATATTGTTATCCACGTCGGCACCAACGATGTTAGGATGAAACAGTCAGAGGTCACCAAGTGCAACATAGCTTCAGCTTGTAAATCAGCTAGAAAGATGTGTCGGCATCGAGTAATTGTCTCTGGCCCCCCTCCCAGTTAGGGGAAGTGACGAGCTCTACAGCAGAGTCTCAGCACTTAATCGCTGGTTGAAAACTGTTTTCTGCCCCTCCCAAAAGATAACATTTGTGGATAATTGGCCCTCTTTCTGGGACTCACCCACAAACAGGACCAAGCCTGACCTGCTGAGGAGTGACGGACTCCATCCTAGCTGGAGGGGTGCTCTCCTCTTATCTACCAACATAGATAGGGCTCTAACTCCTCTAGCCCCACAGTGAAATAGGGTGCAGGCCAGGCAGCAGGCTGTTAGCCAACCTGCCAGCTTAGTGGAGTCTGCCAATAGCACAGTCAGTGTAGTCAGCTCAGCCATACCCATTGAGACTGTGTCTGTGCCTCGACCTAGGTTGGGCAAAACTAAACATGGCGGTGTTCACCCTAGCAATCTTATTAGGATAAAGACCTCCTCCATTCCTGCCATTATTGAAAGAGATCGTGATACCTCACATCTCAAAATAGGGTTACTTAATGTTAGATCCCTCACTTCAAAGGCAGTCATAGTCAATGAACTAATCACTGATCATAATCTCGATGTGATTGGCCTGACTGAAACATGGCTTAAGCCTGATGAATTTGCTGTGTTAAATGAGGCCTCACCTCCTGGTTACACTAGTGACCATATTCCCGTGCATCCCGCAAAGGCGGAGGTGTTGCTAACATTTACGATAGCAAATTTCAATTTACAAAAAAAAATGGCGTTTTCATCTTTTGAGCTTCTAGTCATGAAATCTATGCAGCCTACTCAATCACTTTTTATAGCTACTGTTTACAGGCCTCCTGGGCCATATACAGCGTTCCTCTCTGAGTTTCCTGAATTCCTATCAGACCTTGTAGTCATAGCAGATCATATTCTAATTTTTGGTGATTTTAATATTCACATGGAGAAGTCCACAGACCCACTCCAAAAGTCTTTCGGAGCCATTATCGACTCAGTGGGTTTTGTCCAACATGTCTCTGGACCTACTCACTGCCACAGTCATACTCTGGACCTAGTTTTGTCCCATGGAATAAATGTTGTAGATCTTAATGTTTTTCCACAAAATCCTGGACTATCGGACCACCATTTTATTACATTTGCAATCGCAACAAATAATCTGCTCAGACCCCAACCAAGGAGCATCAAAAGTCGTGCTATAAATTCTCAAACAACCCAAAAATTCATTGATGCCCTTCCAGACTCCTTCTGCCTACCCAAGGACGTCAGAGGACAAAAATCAGTTAACCACTTAACTGAGGAACTCAATTTAACCTTGCGCAATACCCTAGATGCAGTTGCACCCCTAAAAACGAAAAACATTTGTCATAAGAAACTAGCTCCCTGGTATACAGAAAATACCCGAGCTTTGAAGCAAGCTTCCAGGAAATTGGAACGGAAATGGCGCCACACCAAACTGGAAGTCTTCCGACTAGCTTGGAAAGACAGTACCGTGCAGTACCGAAGAGCCCTCACTGCTGCTCGATCATCCTACTTTTCCAACTTAATTGAGGAAAATAAGAACAATCCAAAATTTCTTTTTGATACTGTTGCAAAGCTAACTAAAAAGCAGCATTCCCCAAGAGAGGATGGCTTTCACTTCAGCAGTGATAAATTCATGAACTTCTTTGAGGAAAAGATCATGACCATTAGAAAGCAAATTACGGACTCCTCTTTGAATCTGCGTATTCCTCCAGGGCTTAGCTGTCCTGGATCTGCACAGCTCTGCGAGGGCCTGGGATCGGGAGAGACACTTAAGTGTTTTAGTACTATATCTCTTGACACAATGATGAAAATAATCATGGCCTCTAAACCTTCAAGCTGCATACTGGATCCTATTCCTACTAAACTGCTGAAGGAGCTGCTTCCTGTGCTTGGCCCTCCTATGTTGAACATAATAAACAGCTCTCTATCCACCGGATGTGTACCAAACTCACTAAAAGTGGCAGTGATAAAGCCTCTCTTGAAAAAGCCAAACCTTGACCCGGAAAATATAAAAAACTATCGGCCTATATCGAATCTTCCATTCCTCTCAAAAATTTTAGAAAAAGCTGTTGCGCAGCAACTCACTGCCTTTCTGAAGACAAACAATGTATACGAAATGCTTCAGTCTGGTTTTAGACCCCATCATAGCACTGAGACTGCACTTGTAAAGGTGGTAAATGACCTTTTAATGGCGTCAGACCGAGGCTCTGCATCTGTCCTCGTGCTACTAGACCTTAGTGCTGCCTTTGACACCATCGATCACCACATTCTTTTGGAGAGACTGGAAACCCAAATTGGTCTACACGGACAAGTTCTGGCCTGGTTTAGATCCTACCTGTCGGAAAGATATCAGTTTGTCTCTGTGAATGGTCTGTCCTCCGACAAATCAACTGTACATTTCGGTGTTCCTCAAGGTTCCGTTTTAGGACCACTATTGTTTTCACTATATATTTTACCTCTTGGGGATGTTATTCGAAAACATAATGTTAACTTTCACTGCTATGCGGATGACACACAGCTGTACATTTCAATGAAACATGGTGAAGCCCCAAAATTGCCCTCGCTAGAAGCCTGTGTTTCAGACATAAGGAAGTGGATGGCTGAAAACTTTTTACTTTTAAACTCGGACAAAACAGAGATGCTTGTTCTAGGTCCCAAGAAACAAAGAGATCTTCTGTTAAATCTGACAATTCATCTAGATGGTTGTAAAGTCGTCTCAAATAAAACTGTGAAGGACCTCGGTGTTACTCTTGACCCTGATCTCTCTTTTGACGAACATATCAAGACTGTTTCAAGGACAGCTTTTTTCCATCTACGTAACATTGCAAAAATCAGACATTTTCTGTCCAAAAATGATGCAGAAAAATTAATCCATGCATTTGTTACTTCTAGGTTAGACTACTGCAATGCTCTATTTTCCGGCTACCCGGATAAAGCACTAAATAAACTTCAGTTAGTGCTAAATACGGCTGCTAGAATCCTGACTAGAACCAAGAAATTTGATCATATTACTCCAGTGCTAGCTTCCCTACACTGGCTTCCTGTTAAGGCAAGGGCTGATTTCAAGGTTTTACTGTTAACCTATAAAGCGTTACATGGGCTTGCTCCTACCTATCTTTCCGAGTTGGTCCTGCCGTACATACCAATACGTACGCTACGGTCACAAGACGCAGGCCTCCTAATTGTCCCTAGAATTTCTAAGCAAACAGCGGGAGGCAGGGCTTTCTCCTATAGATCTCCATTTTTATGGAACAGTCTGCCTACCCATGTGAGAGACGCAGACTCGGTCTCAACCTTTAAGTCTTTACTGAAGACTTATCTCTTCAGTAGGTCATATGATTGAGTGTAGTCTGGCCCAGGAGTGTGAAGGTGAACGGAAAGGCTGGAGCAACAAACAGCCCTTGCTGTCTCTGCCGGGCCGGTTCCCCTCTCCACTGGGGTTCTCTGCCTCTAACCCTGTTGCAGGGGCTGAGTCACTGGCTTGCTGGTGCTCTTTCATGCCGTCCCTGGGAGGGGTGCGTCACTTGAGTGGGTTGAGTTACTGACGTGATCTTCCTGTCTGGGTTGGCGCCCCCCCTTGGTTTGTGCTGTGGTGGAGACCTCTGTGGGCTATACTCGGCCTTGTCTCAGGATTGTAAGTTGGTGGTTGGGGATATCCCTCTAGTGGTGCGGGGGCTGTGCTTTGGCGGAGTGGGTGGGGTTATATCCTTCCTGTTTGGCCCTGTCCGGGGTTTCTTCGGATGGGGCCACAGTGTCTCCGGACCGCTCCTGTCTCAGCCTCCAGTATTTATGCTGCAGTAGTTTATGTGTCGGGGGGCTGGGGTTAGTTGGTTATACCTGGAGTACTTCTCCTGTCTTATCCAGTGTCCTGTGTGAATTTAAGTATGCTCTCTCTAATTCTCTCGTTCTCTCTTTCTCTCTGAGAACCTGAGCCCTAGGACCATACGTCAGGACTACCGGGCATGATGACACCTTGCTGTCCCCAGTCCGCCTGGCCTTGCTGCTATTCCAGTTTCAACTGTTCTGCCTGCGGCTACGAAACCCCTACCTGTCCCAGACCTGCTGTTTTCAACTCTTTAATGATCGGCTATGAAAAGCCAACTGAGAGACCTGAGCCCTAGGACCATACGTCGGGACTACCGGCCGTGGTGACTCCTTGCTGTCCCCAGTCCGCCTGGCCTTGCTGCTATTCCAGTTTCAACTGTTCTGCCTGCGGTTATGGAACCCCTACCTGTCCCAGACCTGCTGTTTTCAACTCTTAATGATCGGCTATGAAAAGCCAACTGAGATTTATTCCTGATTATTATTTGACCATGCTTGTCACTTATGAACATTTTTGAACATCTTGGCATGGTTCTGTTATAATCTCCACCCGGCACAGCCAGAAGAGGACTGGCCACCCCTCATAGCCTGGTTCCTCTCTAGGTTTCTTCCTAGGCTTTCGCCTTTCTAGGGAGTTTTTCCTAGCCACCGTGCTTCTACACCTGCATTACTAGCTGTTTGGGGTTTTAGGCTGGGTTTCTGTACAGCACTTCGAGATATTAGCTGATGTAAGAAGGGCTATATAAAATAAAATTGATTGAAAATTGATTTACAGTGTGGCGTATTGCTGTGAACAAGAACATTTAGCATGTCCTCCTTTGGAATTGCCGCCCCCTGAGGTGAGGTTATTTCCAGATAGCGCAGTCTTTTGTGCATTTTTGGTCACTTATTGTATCCTCACAATTGGCGCGAGTGGCGCAGTGGTCTAAGGCACTGCATCGCAGTGCTAGCTGTGCCACTAGAGATCCTGGTTCGAATCCAGGCTCTGTCGTAGCCGGCCGTGACCGGGAGACCCATGGGGCGGCGCACAATTGGCCCAGGGTAGGGGAGGGAATGGCCGGCAGGGATGTAGCTCAGTTGGTAGAGCATGGCGTTTGCAACGCCAGGGTTGTGGGTTCGATTCCCACGGGGGGCCAGTATGAAAAAAATAATGTATGCACTCACTTAACTGTAAGTCGCTCTGGATAAGAGCGTCTGCTAAAAGACAAAAAATATAAAAATTAATGAACAGAGCCACTGTGATACAATCACCCTATAGCTTGTGTATTCAGTTGCCATTTCATCAACACCGATGGCATAATACGACGTCTTTGTGAAACGTCACTTTCGCAGGAAAGACAGCACTGGTAACTGTCCGGACCCTTTTTAAAACCAGGTTTTGTCTGTGGTCTTGGTTGAAGAGCTCAGTGGTTCTATGAGGTGCTAACCCCTGTCTCTCTCTACCTGCCAGCCTGCCAGTCTTTCTGACTGTGCTCTCCAAGGATATGTGTTATTTTAAACACTTTACAAGATGTACTTTGAATCTGATGTTAGACAAGATGTCTAGAAGACGAGGTGTCCAAGAAGAAACCCACCACTGTCTTGAGTTGTTTTTCTTCATTGCGCTGGCTGCCCATCTGATTATGTACTCATTTCAATTCCATTTTCAATATCCCCTCAGGGACAATATAACTCTGCTTAGGAGACGAGCTGCAGTAGCATTAACCAGAGGGCAACTGTCTGCAGTATAAACAGTATTTACAGGTGAATGCTGTGAGAGAAAAAAACATCTACACCACCACCAGTCCACCACTGTGTGCAGCATTCCACAACGTCTCACCTCACCTCCTCGAGTCTAAACCCCCTAGCCCGTCTCAATAGAAACCTAAACAGAAATACTTTTTAAGAATGAAGAGGGTTTTTGTTTTTCAGTTTGTTGCTAAATATAGTCTCCAGCAGTCCAGGCTGCCAAGTGGGTGGTGACTAGCAAGCAGGTACCAGAGCCATGTTCAACAAAGATGAGCCCCAGGTCCTGCCCAGTGCCCGACGGGTGGCGACTGCCGGTGGTCTGCCCTTTTTGGGTCCGTCCCAGATGGCACCCTATTCCCTATGTAGTTCAGGGCCCATAGGGAAACCCATAGGGCTCTGGTCAAAAGTAGTGGGGCGGGGGGTGACTGACAAGCAACCCTAGTCGCTAGGGGGGGTGGGAAGGGGTGGAAAACATGGTTTCCGGGAATGGGGGTGGGGACATGTTGGCTGGGTGGGGTTGGGGGAATGGGGTGGAAGGTTGCGGTTGAAGGCCAACTTCTTGTTTGTTTTCTTCTCCTGTATATATTTAATTGATTATTACTTAAGCTTCAAAATATGATCAAAATTATCAATACTTTGTAGTTATGTACCTTTTGTAATGTTTATTTTTATTAAATGTTTTCTTCTTCTGAGTGGCAGCTCACAGGTACAATGTGTGAAGTAATTAATTGAAAATATATGAATGGAATAGGAATTTAAAATATTGTACCTGTAACCCCCCCAATACACATTTGGTCATTAAAAAAGTAATATTTGGCCACTGCTTCACAGGCAAATATATTTTCCCACTAAACTGGCATTTTGACCAATCACATCAGATCTTTTCACATCAGATTTTTTTCACAGCTGATCTGATTGGAATTCTGATATTAGTGAAAACAATATCAGAATTGGGCTGCCTGTGTAAATGCAGCTGGAGGGATAGGGTGCTATTTGTGATGTAAGTCTTTCTCTTATGTACCGACTGTTAAGTAAACACTGCAGTCCTGCGGTCGCAGGATGGCGTGGCAGCGAGCGAAAGGACTCACTGTGCAGTTAGGGCAGTTAGTTACACACAGCTAGGATGTGTTGTCTTTCTCTCTCCTCCAGAGTCCAGACCTCCACCCCTCAGTCTCTCCCCCGGCTCCCCTACCTGTCCCTAAGGCCTGGGTTCAAGGACCAGGCAGCATGCAATGACAGACCTTGATGTAGGGTCTGATCCCGGGACCCTGCTGGGCTGAGAACTCCTGGTGGGGGCAGTGTTGGACCTTGGCTGTCCTACCTACTCTACTGCCCAAACTGCAGGCTTAGATATCCAATTCAAGGAAAGTTGGCTAATTCCTTGTTTTGGATCTCAAGTACCCATATAGTGTCAGTGTGCTCTGCTCTGAGTGATCTCCAATATAGGTCACAGAAATAGAAAACATCTGAAATCCTCTTGATTATACCATGACAATTGAATTGATGAGATTCATAAATTCACTATGAATTGAATATGAATTTAAATCCCAATCAGATTAGGCAATGGATTTTAATTTCATGGACTGAACAGAAGGGACATTTAGCATACGGGAGGAACTTATTACAGTGCATTAAAAAATATTCAGAACCCTTGACTTTTTCCACATTTTGTTACGTTACAGCCTTATTCTAAAATGTATTAAATTATTTTTTCCCCTCATCAATCTACACACAATACCCCATAATGACAAAGCAAAAACTGAAATATCACATTTACAAAAGTATTCAGACCATTTACGCAGTACTTTGTTGAAGCACCTTTGGCAGCGATTACAGCCTCAAATCTTCTTGGGTATGACGCTACAAGCTTGGCACATCTGTATTTGGGGAGTTTCTCCCATTCTTCTCTGCAGATCCTCTCAAGCTCTGTCAGGTTGGATGGGGAGCGTCGCTGCACAGCTATTTTCAGGTCTCTTCAGAGATGTTCGATCAGGTTCAAGTCCAGGCTCTGGATGGGGCACTCAAGGACATTCAGAGACTTATCCCGAAGCCACTCCTGCGTGGCTGGGTCGTTGTCCTGCTGGAAGGAGAACCTTCGCCCCATTCTGAGGTCCTGAGCGCTCTGGTTCAGGTTTTCATCAAGGATCTCTCTGTACTTTGCTCCGTTCATCTTTCCCTCGATCCTGACTAGTCTCCCAGTCCCTACCGCTGAAAAACATCCCCACAGCATGATGCTGCCACCAACATGCTTCAACGTAGGGATGGTGCCAGGTTTCCTCCAGACGAGATGCTTGGCATTCAGGCATAAAATAGTTAAATCTTGGTTTCATCAGACCAGAGAATCTTGTTTCTCATGGTCTGAGAGTCCTTTAGGTGCTTTTTGGCAAACTCCAAGCGGGCTGTCATGTGCCTTTTACTGAGGAGTGGCTTCCATCTGGCCACTCTTGGTCTGACTGGTGGAGTGCTGCAGAGATGGTTGTCCTTCTGGAAGTTTCTCCCATCTCCACAGAGGAACTCTGGAGCTCTGTCAGAGTGACCATTGGGTTCTTGGTCACCTCCCTGACCAAGGCCGTTCTCCCCTGATTGCTCAGTTTGGCCGGGCGGCCAGCTCTAGGAAGAGTCTTGGTGGTTCCAAACTTTTTCCATTTAAGAATGATGGAGGCCACTGTGTTCTTGGGGACCTTCAATGCTGCAGACATTTTTTGGTACCCTTCCCCAGATCTGTGCCTCGACACAATCCTGTCTCGGAGCTCTACGGACAATACCTTCGACCTCATGGCTTGGTTTTTGCTTTGACGTGCACTGTCAACTGTGGGACCTAATATAGATAGGTGTGTGCCTTTCCAAATCATGTCCAATCAATTGAATTTACCACAGGTGGACTCCAATCAAGTTGTAGAAAGATCTCAAGGATGTCAATGGAAACAGGATGCACTTGAGCTCAATTTCGAGTCTCATAGCAAAGGGTCTGAATACTTATGTAAATAAGGTATTTCAGTTTTATATTTTTAATATATTTGCTAAAATATCTAAAAACCTGTTTTCACTTTGTCATTATGGGGTATTGTATGTATATCGATGAGGGAATACAAAAATAAATTAACTTGCAAAGTTTTCACTTTTTGTAATTATGGGGTATTGTGTGTAGATTGATTATTATTTTTATTTATTTAATCCATTTTAGAATAAGGCTGTAATATAACAAAATGTGAAAAAAGGGAAGGCGTCTGAATACTTTCCGAATGTCATTCAAAGTATGATATCTCAAAGCAAAACCAGAGTTGCCAGGTCCTCTGATACCATCATTGGTCCATAACATGCTGTAACTTGTGTATAAAGGATTTGTATTTCTAACACTAAAATAGAACTAGCGCTTAATCCAGAACTGAAGGTACAGTATATTTTTTCCAGGGTACTCTGTAGCCTACATTAAACATGGAAGGGTGACATGTTATTCAAAAGCCTTTCTGTCAAAGAAAATAAGTCAAAACGAACAATGGGACAGGCCTAATTGACAAAACGTTTGTACCCAGACCATGGTATGAGTCTGCCAAAGAAAACACTTGGGTACACGAGCGGCAAATCAGAACCACTTGCAAGAGAGAAGAAGCAAATAGCGATCAATTGATTGAACAAAGCAGCTACTAGAACTAGATTTCTGAGTGGCATGCCCCTTAAACAGTCATTGGTCACATGGCTAGTCTTCGATCCAATTCAAGACAGCTTCAAGATATGTACAGCTAACTGCCAAAATAAAGTAAACACCAACATAAAGTGTCTTAATGGGGCATTGGGCCACCACGAGCTGCCAGAACAGCTTCAATGCACCTTGGAATAGTTTCTACAAGTGTCTGGAATTCTTCCACGAGAAATTCCATAATTTGGTGTTTTGTTGATGGTGGTGGAAAACGCTGTCTCAGGCGCCGCTCCAGAATCTCCCATAAGTGTTCAACTGGTGACTGACACGCACACACACACACACACACACACACACTCTCTTTAAACCCCCTATGCTACCTTGAGACCCCTCTTTCAAAGTCACTGAGATCTCTTCTTCTAGCCATGGTAGCCAAAATAATGGACAACTAGGCATTTCTATACATGACCCTAAGCAATTAACTCAGGATGGAACCACACCTGTGTGGAAGCACTTGCTTTCAATATCCTTTGTATCCCTCATTTACTCAATATTTTCCTTTATTTTGGCAGTTACCTGTATATGTTTTGTTTAAAATCTCTTAGATGTAAGGTCCTCTGTTTTGGGGACCTGCGTGGTTCAGGTACCGGTTTCGACCGACATTTTCGCGTATGAATCGATCTGTGGAAACCGTAGACCGAAATAGCTTGCATTGAGCGATAGCCCTGGTTCCCACAGACACAGTTGTATTTCTGAGCCTGTGTGACGTAGGATGTGAAGTCTGTAACCACTTGAGCCGGAATGTCCCTCCTACTATTTCATTCGCTCTTCCGACTGTCCATCAACTCCTAGCTGAACCCTACATCGCAGACTTTGACAAAGCACTTGCCGGCAGTCATTACATCGTAGTGCAGCAGGGAAGAGTGGTTCCATCACGGTAGCACATTCAGAGATCGATTTATAGCCATTAATCACAAATATTATATATATATTTTAAAACAGAAAACACTTTCTTTTTGTCGCAGACGGACAATATTAATATGAGATGAAAGGCGAGTTCCTAACGAGTTCAGGAAATAGCTCTGTGAGATGTTCACAGCGATGGGGGTAGACGTTTTGATCTAGAGAGACCTTTAGAAAATATGCTATTTTTATTAAGCAGTTTTATTGAGTAGGAAATACATCATATAAAATATTTAATATTTTCACATTTTTATCATCATTTTGTACTGTGTACTTGAGCTTGTGTCCTCAAAAGTGACTACACCCAGCACTTTATAACAATTTCTTACCAGACAGCTGAGATTTTAACCTTTCTTTGAGTATGCAGCATTAGTAGTTATTGTTCATGGTCCTCATGATAAATCATTACGTTTGGGGATTAAGTAGATTACATTTTCGATAACAGTTATACTGAACAAAAATATGAACGCAACATGCAAAAATGTCAAAGATTTGACAAAATTACAGTTCATATCAGTCAATTTAAATAAATTCATTAGGTCCTACTCTATGGATTTCACATGACTGGGAATACAGATATGAATCTATTGGTCACAGATACCTTAAAAAAAAAAAAGCTAGGGACGTGGATCAGAAAACCAGTCAGTATCTGGTGTGATCACCATTTGCCTCTCCTTTGCATAGAGTTGATCAGGCTGTTGAACATGCTGTCGTACACGTCGATCCAGAACATCCCAAACATGCTTAATGGGTGACATGTCTGGTGACTATGCAGGCCATGGAAGAACTGGGACATTTTCAGCTCCCAGGAATTGTGTACAGATCCTTCCGACATGGGGCAGTGCATTATCATGCTGAAACATGAGGTGATGGCAGCGGATGAATGGCACGACAATGGGAATCAGGATCTTGTCACGGTATCTCTGTGCATTCAAATTACCATCGATAAAATACAATTGTGTTCGTTGTCCGTAGCTTATGCCTGCCGATACCATAACCCAGCCGCCACCATGGGGCACTCTGTTCACAACGTTGACATCAGCAAACCGCTCGCCCACACAATGCCATACACGTGGTCTGCGGTTGTGAGGTCGGTTGGACGTACTACCAAATTCTCTAAAACAATGTTGGAGGTGGCTTATGGTAGAGAAATTAACATTAAATTCTCTGGCAACAGCTCTGGTGGACATTCCTGGAGTCAGCATGCCAATTGCACACTCCCTCAAAACTTGAGACCTCTGTGGCATTGTGTTGTGTGACAAAACTGCACATTTTAGAGTGGCCTTTTATTGTCCCCAGCACAAGGTACACCTGTGTAATGATCATGCTGTTTAATCAGCTTTCTGATATGCCACACCTGTCAGGTGGATGGATTATCTTGGCAAAGGAGAAATGCTCACTAACAGGGATGTAAACAAATGTGTGCACACAATTTAGGAGAAACAAGCTTTTTGTGTGTATGAAAAATGTCTGGGATCTTTTATTTCAGCTTATGAAACATGGGACCAACACTTTACATGTTGCGTTTATATTTTTGTTCAGTATAGTTACATTTAATTGGTTAAAGAGAGAAGCTTTTGAATGAACTATTTTCTTCATTATCCATGAGGCAAAGTTGTTGCTCCTTGTTTCACCTATGGATAAGAATTAAACAATCCACTGAGAGCTCTGGCTGTCCTTGCAATGCTCCCTGTTACACATGGAGTAGGGAGATCATAATTCGGTCTGCTAGTAAGTCTCAGTGGCTGGGCTGCCTGTAAAGGACCCCAGGGTGGCGAATAGCAGGGCTGTAGCTTTCTGAGCTTCTTAGTGGTGCAGGAAGAAGGATTTACGGTAACTCTCAGACAAGCGTTAACAGCTTGGACTCTTGGCAAAGCGGCCATATTGTCCCTGGCCGGGCATCAAACCCACTAGTCCTGAGGTCCAAGAGTACCTATACACAAAATCCCTCGCCCTGGCCTGGGATGTTTGGATGATAAATTGCCCAACGTTTAGTGGCAGGCAGAACAAATAATATTGGCCTTGCTGGGGAAATCAATTTTTGTTAATTCACAGTGAGAATGCTATATGCATACTTACTGGGTGGTTTGATCTGATTTACCTCTTTTTTCTAATTGACATAGGTTGCCTATTCCCTATTTTACCCATAGGGCGCTGGTCAAAAGTATGACTGAAATTAAACATCACAGACATTTTCCAGATGCACAAAAAGCTTATTTCTCAAAGATGTTGTGTATAAATGTGTTTACATCCCTGTTAGTGAGCATTTCTCCTTTGCCAAGATAATCCATCCACCTGACAGGTGTGGCATATCAAGAAGCTGATTAAACAGCATGATCATTACACAGGTGCGCCTTGTGCTGGGGACAATAAAAGGCCACTCTAAAATGTGCAGTTTTGTCACACGACACAATGCCACAGATGTCTCAAGTTTTGAGGGAGTGTGCAACTGGCATGCTGACTGCAGGAATGTCCAAGAAGGAGAGTGATGGAGTGCTGCATCAGATGACCTGGCCTCCACAATCCCTCGACCTCAACCCAATTGGGATGGTTTGGGATGAGTCGGATCGCAGAGTGAAGGAAAAGCAGCCAACAAGTGCTCAGCATATGTGGGAACACCTTCAAGACTGTTGGAAAAGCATTCCAGGTGAAGCTGGTTGAGAGAATGCCAAGAGTGTGCAAAGCTGTCATCAAGGCAAAGGGTCGCTTTGAAGAATCTCAAATATAAAATATATTTTGATTTGTTTAACACTTATTTGATTACTACATGAAACCATATGTGTTATTTCATAGTTTTTGTCATGAGCCCTCTCACTCCACCGGGTTACCACCTTAATTTGTTTCCACTATCTTCCACTCTGCTCACCTCCCTCTCTCTACTCAGCCTAACTAGCTCCACCTGTCCCTGCTCTGCTCGGCTCTAATTACTCTGCCAGCTGCGCTGCATTACCCACTAACCTCTCCCAGTATTTAAGGCCCTGTCTTTCAGCTCTCCGGTGTCAGATCGTCTGCAAAGCTCACACCCGGAACCTGTTTGCTCGCGCTTCTGGCTCACCCTGGTTTTGTGACCCCCGGACCTGCCTGTTTTTTGGATACTCTTCTGCCTCAGGAGATCCAGACCTGCTTCTGCCATTACGACTCCTGACTACTCTTCAATCCCCGGTAACTCTGACCAGCCTTCTGCCTTGCTACTACGTATTTTGGATTTCCCTTGAACTGTACTGCTGCCTGGTTTCATTCCGCCCTGTTGTGTCTGTGTCTCCCCCCAGGACTTCTGGACCACCCACCACCGGCTTCATAGGACGCATCGCTGCCACTGGGGGGCACAGACCCAGCGCATTGGACGGGATCCCTGTTACCCCTGGAGCCTTCATTCACTCCCTACTTCCCTTTTCCCTTAAGTTTAATAAACTTTCTGGTGTGACGCAATTGTGGTCCTCTGGTCGTCTGTCTGAATCGTGACAGTACGATCTGACCATTATGGACTCAGCGCACACTTTCCCCGACATGGAAACCGATGAGCATGAGCAGCAGTTCCAGCAGCAGCAACAACAACTCGCCATGATCATTCAACTCCTCACCAACCTTACCCCAGCCAGTCTGCCCACCAGCCCAGCCCCCGAGTTACCTGCCCCGGTCATTGCAGCCGCTGCTCCGGAACCCAAGATTGGAAACCCCGAGCGGTTCAACGGCGATTCAACCCAGGTCCGGCCATTCCTGACTAGCTGCCGACTTCAGTTCTCCTTGCAGCCAAGGACCTTCGCCACGGAGGGGGCTAAAGTTGGGTATGCCATCACTCACCTGACGGGCCGAGCTCGACTCTGGGGAACAGCAGAGTTCGAACGTCAAACCCCCGCATGTGCAACCTTCGACCTGTTTGCTGAGGAGATGCTGAAGGTGTTTGACCTGGATTCACCCACCGCAGAGGCGTCTCGTGAACTGTTCAGTATTCGACAAGGCAGACGTACAGTCGCAGACCATTCCATCGACTTCCGAACCCTGGCTAGACGAAGTTCTTGGAACACACCATCGTTGGTGGACGCGTTCTTCCATAGTTTGGCTGACTATATCAAGGGACGAGTTGGTCTCCCATGAACTGCCTTCCACTCTTGATGAAGCCATCGCACTGACTGTCAGGATCGACAGAAGGATACAGACCCGTCGTCGTGAGAGGGGGCGCCAAGGTCCACCTACTACCGGCATTCGGAGAGATCCGACTGGGCTCCTGTCATCTACTGCCACTCACCCAGGTCAGCTTGATCAGTCTGAGCCTATGGAGATTGGGCGAGCCTCCCTCACTCCTGCAGAGCGCCAGCGCCGCTTCACCTCAAACCTCTGCCTCTATTGTGGAGGTGATGGACATCGTGTGGTAACCTGCCCTTTAAAGGGCCGAAGCTCACCGGGCGTAGGGGGAGTCCGGTTGAGTTCAATGACCATCCAGTCCTCCGACCGCAAACCCCTGCTGCAAGTTCACCTCCGCCTCTCTGACTCAACTCACACCCTGGCTGCTCTGGTGGATTCTGGCGCCGAAGCCAACATAATGGACATCAAGCTGGCACGCCAACTGGGACTGGAGAACCTCCGTTTGACACCTCCTATTCCTGCCCGGGCACTGGACGGACACTTACTCGGATCGGTCACTCATGTCACGGCCCCGGTCTCGATGGGTCTGTCCGGAAACCATCAAGAAACTATCCAGTTTCACCTGCTCCCCTCTCCAGGCCAACCCCTCATCCTGGGTTACCCATGGCTCCGCCTCGGCACAACCCTCAGCTCGACTGGGTGACCGGGGTGATCAGGGAGTGGGGAGAGGACTGCCACCGAACCTGCCTGCTTGCTGCCGCACTACCCCCTCGGCCAGTACCTACTAACTCCGCTCCTGACCTCTCCAATGTCCCAGAATGCTACCATGGTCTCAGAGAGGTGTTTAACAAAGCAAGAGCCACATCTCTGCCCCCTCACCGACCGTACGACTGTGCCATCGACCTCCTCCCTGGAACAGCTCCTCCAAGGGGTCGTCTTTATTCGTTGTCTGCTCCTGAAAGAAAGTCCATGGAGGACTACATCAATGGCTCTCTGTCCGCAGGATTAATCCGTTCATCTTCATCTCCTGCTGGTGCTGGCTTCTTCTTTGTGGGGAAGAAGGACGGATCTCTTCGCCCCTGCATCGACTACAGGGGACTCAACGACATCACAGTGAAAAACCGTTACCCTCTGCCTCTGCTCACCTCTGCTTTTGAGTTGCTCCAGGGAGCCACTGTTTTTACCAAGTTGGATCTCAGAAACGCTTACCACCTAGTGCGGATCCGGGAGGGAGATGAATGGAAAACCGCATTCAATACACCAACAGGCCACTACGAGTATCTGGTTATGCCCTTTTGGCCTCACCAATGCTCCTGCTGTGTTCCAGGCTCTAGTGAATGATGTACTGCGGGACATGTTAAACAAGTTTGTCTTCGTTTACCTGGATGACATCTTAATTTACTCCAGAAACCTGTCTGAACACACCCGCCATGTCCAGCAAGTCCTTCATCGTCTTCTGGAGAATTCCCTCTACGCCAAGGCAGAGAAATGTGAGTTTCACGTCAAGACAGTGGCCTTCCTGGGGTACATAGTGGCAGAAGGAAGTATCCAAATGGATCCTGCCAAAGTATCAGCAGTCACTTCATGGCCAGTTCCGGAGAACAGAAAGAAGCTGCAACAGTTTCTGGGGTTTGCTAACTTCTATAGGAAGTTTATCCGGAACTACAGTACCGTTGCTGCCCCTCTCACTGCTCTAACCAGCACCAAGCAACCCTTCACCTGGACCCCAGCAGCCGACAAAGCCTTCAGTACCCTCAAGGTGAGGTTCACCTCCGCTCCCATCCTCCAGATGCCTGATGTGGACCGGCAATTCATTGTGGAGGTGGACGCCTCGGATGTGGGAGTTGGTGCTGTGATTTCTCAGTGGGCTGCGGAGGATAGGAAGCTCCATCCCTGTGCCTTTTCTCACGTCGGTTGTCCCCCTCTGAGTGCAATTACGACATAGGGAACCGTGAGCTGCTGGCTGTGAAGCTTGCCTTGGAGGAGTGGCGTCACTGGCTGGAGGGGTCCACCATTCCATTTCTCGTTTGGACCGATCATAAGAACTTGGAGTACATCCGCACGGCCAAACGGTTGAACTCCAGGCAGTCCCGCTGGGCCCTGTTCTTCACCAGGTTTAATTTCACTCTGTCATACCGGCCTGGATCACGCAACACCAAGCCAGACGCCCTCTCCCGTCAATTCCAGAAGGATGACACCCCCTCCAAGGACCCTGTGTCGATTCTGCCAAGTCCCTGCATCGTTGCAGCTCTGACCTGGGCTGTTGAGGAACAGGTGCTGGAGGCTCTCCGTAACCAGCCAGGTCCCAGCACTTGCCCAGCTGACCGCCTTTTTGTCCCCGAAGACCTGAGGTCCCAGGTCATTCAGTGGGGACATGACTCCCGCCTAGCTTGTCACCCTGGCTCCACCCGCACTTACAACCTGCTCGCCCAGAGGTTCTGGTGGCCCTCTCTGAGGAAGGATGTACGGGAATTCGTCCAAGCCTGCCCCATCTGCAACCAACACAAGTCGTCCTGCCAGCCCCCAGCCGGATTGCTGCAGCCCCTGCCTGTGCCCAGACGTCCCTGGTCTCACATCGCCCTTGACTTTGTCACGGGGCTGCCCCCTTCAAGTGGCATGACCGTCATTCTCACCATCGTTGACCGTTTCAGCAAGATGGCACACTTCATTCCCCTCCCCAAGCTCCCAACCGCCAAGGAGACCGCCCAGGTGGTCCTGGAACACGTCTTCCGGATCCACGGACTGCCAAGGGATGTTGTTTCTGACCGTGGTCCACAATTCTCCTCCGCTTTTTGGAAGGAGTTCTGTCACCTGCTGGGAGCCACAGTCAGTCTGACTTCCGGATTCCATCCCCAATCCAATGGGCAGTCAGAGCGGGCTAATCAGGAGCTCGAGAAGGCACTGCGATGCATGACTTCACGCAACCCCCACTCCTGGTCGCAGCAATTGACATGGGTGGAGTACGCACACAATTCTCTGACCTGCTCTGCCATCGGTATGTCCCCTTTCCAATGTGTTTATGGATACCAGCCTCCTCTATTTGCCAGCCAGGAGGAGGAGGTTACTTGCCCATCTGCACTTGCTTTTGCCCGTCGATGTCGCCGCACCTGGTCACAAGCCCGAGCCACACTCCTCAGGTCCGTTGCCAGCTACACTACCGGGGCCAACCGTCGGAGAATTCCTGCTCCCACCTACCATGTTGGTCAAAGGGTGTGGTTGTCATCGAAGAACCTGCCACTCAGGGTGGAGTCGCAGAAGCTGGCACCTCGGTTCATTGGCCCATTCCCTATCATAAGAGTGATTAGCCCAACTGCTGTCCGGCTCCAACTGCCTAATTCCCTGAGGGTGCACCCCACTTTCCATGTGTCTAAGATTAAGCCCATCCATGAGAGTCCGCTGGTCCCTGCTGCGCCTGGTCCTCCTCCTCCACGGCTCGTCGATGGTGGTCTGGTTTACACCGTCCGCCGCCTGCTTCGGTCCAGACGGAGGGGTAGGGGGTCTCCAGTACCTCATTGACTGGGAGGGCTATGGACCTGAGGAAAGGACCTGGGTGCCAGCTAGTCGGATTGTGGATAGGACTCTCATCACCGCTTTCCACCAACGGCATCCTGATCAACCTGCTATCCGTAGGGGCCGCCCCAGAGGGGTCCCTAACCGTCCGGCCCGCTCGGCTTCCTGTCCTGTGCCTGATCCTGTCTCGGGACCTGTCCCATCTCCCGACCACGGCCCTCCGGCTTCCTCCGAGGATGAGGACGTTCACTCGGACCGTTCGGAGGAGTTCTAGCCCTCCTCCGGCTCCCCTCCTCCCGCCCGGCGTGGTGTTGCTCTTGGGACTTCTGGGGCCGTCCCTTGGGGGGTTCTGTCATGAGCCCTCTCACTCCACCGGGTTACCACCTTAATTTGTTTCCACTATCTTCCACTCTGCTCACCTCCCTCTCTCTACTCAGCCTAACTAGCTCCACCTGTCCCTGCTCTGCTCGGCTCTAATTACTCTGCCAGCTGCGCTGCATTACCCACTAACCTCTCCCAGTATTTAAGGCCCTGTCTTTCAGCTCTCCGGTGTCAGATCGTCTGCAAAGCTCACACCCGGAACCTGTTTGCTCGCGCTTCTGGCTCACCCTGGTTTTGTGACCCCGGACCTGCCTGTTTTTTGGATACTCTTCTGCCTCAGGAGATCCAGACCTGCTTCTGCCATTACGACTCCTGACTACTCTTCAATCCCGGTAACTCTGACCAGCCTTCTGCCTTGCTACTACGTATTTTGGATTTCCCTTGAACTGTACTGCTGCCTGGTTTCATTCCGCCCTGTTGTGTCTGTGTCTCCCCCCCCCCAGGACTTCTGGACCACCCACCACCGGCTTCATAGGACGCATCGCTGCCACTGGGGGGGGCACAGACCCAGCGCATTGGACGGGATCCCTGTTACCCCTGGAGCCTTCATTCACTCCCTACTTCCCTTTTTCCTTAAGTTTAATAAACTTTCTGGTGTGACGCAATTGTGGTCCTCTGGTCGTCTGTCTGAATCGTGACAGTTTTGATGTCTTCACTATTATTATGCAATGTAACAAATAGTAAAAATAAAGAAAAACCCTTGAATGAGCAGGTGTGTCCAAACCTTTGGCTGGTAGTGTATATATAATAAATGAAAATCAACAAATCAAGAAAAGTCGGAATGAATCTAATTAACAACCCAAATAGCACTGTAACAGTAATCCAAATGCAATCTATAGTGCATTCGGAAAGTTTTCAGGCCCCTTCCCCTTTTCCACATTTTGTTACGTTACAGCCTTATTCTAAAATTGATTAAATTAATATTTTTCCTCATCAATCTACACACAATACCCCATAATAACAAAGCGAAAACAGGTTTTTAGAAATTTTAGCAAATGTATTAAAAATAAAAAACAGAAATACCTTATTTACACAAGTATTCAGACCCTTTGCTATGAGATCAAAATTGAGCTCAGGTGCATCCTGTTTCCATTGATCATCCTTGAGATGTTTCTACAACTTGATTGGAGTCCACCTGTGGTAAATTCAATTGATTGGACATGATCTGTAAAGCCACACACCAGTTGACAGTGCATGTCAGAGCAAAAATCAAGCCATTAGGTCAAGGGAATTGTCCGTAGAGCGCCGAGACAGGATTGTGTCGAGGCACAGATCTAGGAAAGGGTACTAAAAAATTTCTGCAGCATTGAAGGTCTCCTAGAACACAGTGGCCATCATTCTTAAATGGAAGAAGTTTGAACCACCAAGACTCTTACCAGAGCTGGCCAACCGGCCAAATTGAGCAATCGGGGGAGAAGGGCCTTGGTCCGGGAGTTGACCAAGAACCCAATGGTCACTCTGACAGTGCTCCAGAGTTCCTCTGTGCAGATGGGAGAACCTTCCAGAAGGACAACCATCTCTGCAGCGCTCCACCAATCAGGCCTTTATGGTAGAGTGGCCAGATGGAAGCCACTCCTCAGTAAAAGGCACATGACAGCCCGCTTGGAGTTTGCCAAAAAGCACCTAAAGGACTCTCAGACCATGTGAAACAAGATTCTCTGGTCTGATGAAACCAAGATTGAACTCTTTGGCCTGAATACCAAGCGTCACATCTGGAGGAAACCTGGCACCATCCCTACGTTGAAGCATGGTGGTGGCTGCATCATGCTGTGGGGATGTTTTTCAGCGGCAGGGACTTGGAGACTAGTCAGGAATGAGGGAAAGATTAACAGAGCAAAGTACAGAGAGATCCTTGATGAAAACCTGCTCCAGAGCACTCAGGACCTCAGACTTGGGCGAAGGTTCACCTCCCAACAGGACAACGACCCTAAGCACACAGCCAAGACAATGCAGGAGTGGCTTCGGGACAAGTCTCTGAATGTCTTTGAGTGGCCCAGCCAGAGCCCGGACTTGAACCCGATCGAACATCTCTGGAGAGACCCTGAAAATAGCTGTGCAGCGACGCTCCCCATCCAACCTGACAGAGCTTGAGAGGATCTGCAAAAAAGAATGGGAGAAACTCCCCAAATACAGGTATGCCAAGCTTGTAGCGTCATACCCAAGAAGACTCAAGGCTGAAACCGCTGCCAAAGGTGCTTTAACAAAGTACTGAGTAAAGGGTCTGAATACTTATGTAAATGTGATATTTCCATTTTTTTTTTTAATACATTTCTAAAAACCTGTTTTTGCTTTGTCACTATAGGGTATTGTGTGTAGATTGATGTGGGAAAAAATAATTGAATGCATTTTAGAATAAGGCTGTGACGTATCAAAATGTGGAAAACGTCAAGGGGTCTGAATACTTCCCGAATGTGCTGTATACGTAGAGTATGTACACAGGATGAGTTTACATACAGTATTAGAGTGAGCTATGTCAAGAATCCAGTATATAAATAAATATGCGATGTGTATAAACATTGTAACTAAAATGCAATGTACAGTAGTAGAAGTATTAGAATGCTGAGAATACTGTATTTAAATACACTGTGTGAAACGTGAAGTGTCCAGTGGTTTAATGTCTCTATGACATGGGACAGCAGCATTGGCTGTATGTGTGTGTGTGAGTGTGTGCGTGCGTGTTTGTGAGTATGAGGTGTGTTTGTGATAGCTTACGTGTGTGTTTTGTGTGAGTGAGTTTGCATCACGTGGTAGACTGCTAGTGATGGCTGTTCAATAGTCTGATGGCCTGATATCGTATCTGAAGATTATGCCTTTGTTAAATGTTTTTCATGAAGAAATGGAATGTTGGTTGTGTTAGTATCAAGAGGGAATGTTTTGGGTGTGACGTCACATACAACAGACCGGAAGTGTCTTGTAGACAGGGGAGACTGGGGATTGGCCAGAAGAGGGAGCTTCATTGTTTATAAATAGGGGGGTTAAACGAAGAAGAAAACAGAGCGAGCAGCCATTCGGAGGCGTCGCTCTCCGGGTGTCATGTCACCTGTCATTTATGCTGTAACCTCGTGATTTTAATAAAAGCCTCTAGCACGATGCAGCATAACGGACTCTGTGTTGACAGCAATAATGGCCACCATTCACCCGATACGACATAATGGCGCCCAACGTGGGGCTGGGTTTGCGTCTCTTCCTTGTTTCAGTCAACCGCCAGGCTAACTCGCTTTGAAGCATGGCCAAAAAATGGTGAGTGTTTCTTACCGCTTCGGAGTTTGTTAGATTGGATACGACTTGTGTACACTGGAGAGATGTACCATTTCGACCTTGCCTCGGGTGGTGTTATTGCTGGTGACTAGAGTCTGCTAAAATGTTATTCCATTGGTAACGGTTGACAATGGGGAAATTTAGAGCATTAAGATATATTCCATTGGTAACGATAGGCAATGAGAAATTTATATTCCATTGGTAACGATAGGCAATGGGGAAATTTAGAGCATTAAGATGAATTCCATTGGTAACGGTTGGCAATGAGAAATTTAGAAAAACGGTAGGATAAATTTATATTCCATTGGTAACGATAGGCAATGAGACATTTATATTCCATTGGTAACGATAGGCAATGAGACATTTATATTCCATTGGTAACGATAGGCAATGAGACATTTATATTCCATTGGTAACGATAGGCAATGAGAAATTTATGTTTAAAGGGGTTAAGGGGATGTGCGCAGGATATGTCTTTGTGTAGTAGGCCGCAGTTACCTCGTGGCTAAGGCTAATGCTGAATGCTAAATGTGTGTTGTGTCACATTGTACCTCGTGGCTAAGGCTAATGCTGAATGCTAAATGTGTTGCGTGCTACATGCTAACGTATCCTTAGAGACGCCATTGCGATGGATTCAAGCCTCTTAAACTTGTTTGTATGTGGGGGGAACTGAAAGTTCTACGCAAATGTGAGCTCTGTTATGTGTAATTGTGTGAGTATAAGGTATAAAATAGTGAAGCTGTAGCGTAATGTTATCGTTCTATTGTCCGGGAATCGTATTATTGAATGTATGCGCATGCGTTTAATTTTGCGACACTACACTACAGAAAGGGGGAGTTTATGGCATGAGATTAGGACACGTTTTAGTTTACGGCACTAAAACTACGACATGCGGTTGTGCTCAGCCTACAAAACAAAATGGTTGGTTGAGGTCATAGGTCCCATTTGGGAGCTGCAGGGGCAGACAGAGAAACACACGGACAAAGAGAAGATAGATTTTAGCATGATTATTCTAGTTTAAAGATGAAACTTGGTTAAAGATGAAACTTGTTTTGTAACCTATTGAATTTATAAATTAGATATATGGTAGCGGATTATAATAAATTGAATTAAATAATTAAATAACGGATTAAAATAAAATAATGTTTTTGAGCGATCTATTTAGTTCTGAGTTTAGTCTTAGAGTGAATAATGTAGAACGAATGAATATTGAATGGTTGGAAATACTCAGTGATGGCATTAACTACTAAAAGCTGTTTCTGTGTCTTTGTCCCTTGTCATGAGAGACAGGAGAGAGGGGGAGCGAGGAGATACAGGAAGTGATCACGTGACGCGGCAGAGGATCAAGTAAAAAAAAAAGGTTACTGTTACAAGATATGTGATGTTATGACGATTTTACATAGGCTTGGCAAATGCTATTTCATTAAAAATTGCATTTTGGAAGATCTGTGTATCACTGGGGTTTGATTACAGATGTGTTGGGAAGCAAGGATTGACATTGTTCTGTAAATTTAAGATAATTAGAGCTGATAGAGCAAGGGGTTTATGGGAATTGGAGTAATGATAAGGTTAGAGGCTTTGTTTTTGGGGGATTGCTTTGAAGTGGACTAACTACATTTACTTGCATTTGATGGGTTGTGGTAAGATAGCCAACACTAATTGATATTGGTGACATAGGAATAAAAATTGGTTTTAATTATTCAGGATTTTTAATGGATTTATTTAAAAAAAAAAAAAGTTGTTAGGTTTATATTAATAATTAGAGGGGGGGAAGCCATAGGCTATACAGTCTAAAATAAAATAATTCATAGTAAAGGAATATAAAAGAGTTGTTACAATGGGGAGAAAGGACAGCAAGGCTAGATGAAGGTGATTACACCGATTGATATAGGGGAAAAATAGTAATCCTTTAATTAAAGTAGGGTTAGAAAGTAGTGTTAGGAAAACTAATGGCAGAAGTTAGTACACCTTTCTCACATACGGATTCAGCAAAAAGACACCCACCTTACGAGAAGAAAAAGTACAGCTTAGGGATGTTTATCCTCAGCTTTCAGTGATCATCCAGCAGGGTGATTATGGCATCAGAGATGAAGACGAATAATAGATAGAGGACAAGCAGAAACGACGATAAAGATGAATCCAGAACTCCAGAAGGAAGGAAATGAGATGTCTGGAAGAGAAGAGTGAGGTTAAAGAAGACGAGGAGGATGAAGATGAGAGTGATGATGAAGAGGTCATGCATGGGTGGATATGACTCTGTGATCAGATGGAAGTTGAAGGAAGAAGGATACACGAGATTTGATCTCTGATGGAAGTTGAAGATGAAGAAAAGAGGGAGATTAAGGGTGCTTTATGTTCAAGAGGATTTTATCCTCCAATGACTGGCGAAGAAGAAATAGGAGATATAGACCGAGGCGTATCAGGCCTGGAGGAAGCGACGACTTTGGGAGAGGTAAGAGAGCTAGAGGAACAGCTCGAGACGCTGAAGATACAGAAGAGGAGAAACTGCTGAGAGGATCCCAAGAATTGGAGAAGAACAAAGAAGAAATAGAAGAAGGAGGATGATTTCAGCTACACTTCCAGCAACTTTCAGAAGACTGTTATAATTGTGGACAGATTGGTTACTTTACCTGGGATGGAAATGCGCCAGGAGGAAACAACAGAGGAAGATAAAGGAGCAAGTGAAGATCACCTGTTAGTGCCTAGAGGAGACGAAGGGGGGTATCAGCTGAGAGCATCGATTAGAGAAGAAGAGAAAATAGCTAACAATTGAAGTAGAAACAACCGACCATTAGAAGTGATAGTGAATAGGGGAAAACTTATCTGGGTTCAGCCTAAAGAGGTTAAACATCTCACTAATTGATAACTAATTAGGATAGGGATTTGAGGTAGTAAAACAGTTAATTACTCTTAAGGTACTAATATTAGAAGATACGGTTATTGCAGTGTTGGGAAGAGATGCATTGTTTGAATTGAATTGTACAATAAGATGTACACTAGACGACTGTCTATTAGACAATCTGTCTGAAAAGTTAAAAGGGGGGACTGTTTATTCTGGGTTACATTCTTACACTAAGAGATTTCAGGCTAGGCTAAAAGGTGTTTAGTCGTTTGCCAAGTCTGTGTGTAAGGAGTCAGAAGCAGGTGGGGAACTTTCCCAATCACATATTCTAAAAATTTGGTGGTAAGGGATTTTGTGAATAAATCAGGGGGAAAAGTTTTAAATGTTATGAGAGAAAAGATTAGATTAAAATAAGTTAGGAGTAGATTAGGGTTGAAGGAACTCTGAGACAGTAAGCTAAGTTTCAAAGTTAGTAATAAGAGAGAGAGAGAACAGTGATGAAGGACATTTTAAAGTTTAGTGGGAAGATATGGTAGGAGTTTAGATCTGTTAGGAGCAGATGCATTGAGAAAGTATGTGTTGCTGAATGATAAGAGAAAATTGAGGGTGATTGAGTATCTATATTTACAGTTTCCAGCAGGAAGATCAAGGTAATTATAGGTGTATTTTGTGTAATCAAATGTTTAAAGTCAGGGATTAGAGAAAGGACTGAGATTTGGGGAAAAAGTGACACTAGTGGTGATAGATGGAAGTACAAGCAGAGACATCTTTTCTTTGGGGAAAACTAGGAGTAAATAAGGACATTAACACTTCAGTCTATTATAACAACAGTGAGAAGCAATTTAACTCTTTCAACATTGATAGGTATTAAAGCCATAAATATATCGCATTTGGTTATAAGGGAACCAATACAGCACCAATTTTAGGGGAAAGAATAATTATTAGCGTTAGGATGGGGACGTTCCTCCCATATGGAGAGATAATTATGGAGAATAAGTATTGTTATCAGAACCAGATGTAGAAGAGGTGTCCCCTAGTCAGAGGAGGGATAGTTTGTACAATGATATGAAGTGGAAGAGGTTAGGAGTGACTGTTCACTTATGTTGCGTAATGTTACAGAGAAAGGTCAGGGAGAATATATGTATACTTATCTAGGGCAAGCATTAGAAGTTGTTCCGGTTAAGAATTATTGGTTAAAAGGCTATGTAATTCGTAAAGTGACGCTTATGATGGAAGATTTGAAATCTGTTGAAGTTCCACAGTCACCAAAGGAGGTCAGGAAGAATAGGTTACAGTAGTCACTCCAACAGTAGATAATACACAGAGGATAATGGGAACTTTTGCACTAGAAGTAATTAGGGTTGATACAGCAATTAAGTCAACTACTTTAATGGTAACTTTGGAAGGGATTAGTGATACGATGGCAATAGCAAATGTAGGGGGTATGACATCGACAACAACTGTTCTGAAATTAAATGGGGAATTTTAGACTCATGGGTTATGTTACGGATGGAGAGTGCTGTCAATGATAGTACGAATAGGGTTAAAATAGGAGAACAGATAGTAGTAGAGAGAATATAGATTCATCATGGAGGACAGGATGAGGTCTTTGATTTGAATGACAGACAAGGAGAGGTATCTGATCAGTACCGCTCGTTCTTCTGTTGTGGAAATTAGAGATAGATTAACTCATTCTGTAAGATCAGTGAGGAATCTTGATGGTCCATGTCTGTTGAGAATTCCAGCACCAAACATGTTAGACGGTCGCGCGGCCTCTATCAGGTATGGGTCAGTCTTATGCTTTGTCATGACTGTGGTATTAGCAACAGTCATTGACAGATAAAATAATGTCGTTGTCAGAACAGTGGTTTAAGCCTAGGTTTAAGTGTTCTTGGTTAAATGAATTACCCTATGGGAATTGTTAAATGGGAAAGGAAAATCAGGTAACAACGGAACTCTGAAGTATTCAGGTGAAACATTGAGGGCTAAAAGTTGTTTTTGTTCTAATAAAACATATGAGGTAAAGGGTATGTTTATGGGAATATCAGATTGTGATGATTATAGGATGACTTTGGATAAGCATGACATTAAGGGTAGTAATGAGAAATATAAGGTTACTTTTTAATATACCAGGTAGTAAGAAGAGCAGGACTTTGATGGTTAAACGATTAGCTTTTGACTGACAATGTGACTATTGGGAATTTTAGAGATATTTGGTGGGTTTGTGATGATAAATCGTATATATTCTTATCCTATGGATGGATAGGATGTTGTTAATGTCAACGTTGAAGCTTCCATATGAGGCTTTTACTATTAAAAGAGGAGTAGCACCGAACACAGATCAATCTGAAATTAGAGTTCAAAATAGGATGAAAAGGGACATGTCATAGGCTTCAAGCCTATCATTGAAGGATAAGTCTAAGGGAGAAGGGGGGACTTTATTCATGGTATGATGTAACATTTGGGAAGATCATATTGATAAATGTTAGTTATACTTTGAGTCCAGATAGTTCAGATAATATCACTGGGGTTATAGATGCATTGAAGGAAATAAGGGATGCATTTGTAAGACTTGGTTGCAAGATCAGTTAGGCCCAGTAGGGGCAGTGATGGGTCAGATTTTAGTTTCAGCTTTGATAACACTGTGATGTTTGTAATTTGTTACTGATCTTTGAGAAAGATATGATATTGAGATAGGTTGGAGAATGATGCCTGGAGACAACACTCAGATGCCGGTGTTGACTGTTCCTGATCTGGATAAAGATGGACAAGTGGAACTGATGGATAAATATCATTTTTGATTATTTGATCATTTTTCAATTTTTTTTCCAATATTAGGGTGATGTTGGTATGATTTATGAATCAAAGGGGGGAATAGGTTTATGTGATTCATGCATCATTTATATATCAGTTTATATTCTTAATTGATATTCATGTTTAATTTGAAAGTGTTTGTTTTGCAAAAGATACTGTTTGGTCGTTTCCTTTTCTTTCAGAAGCATTTGGGGGAACATATGGAGATTGAAATACTCAAACAAAGACAATATGAAGGGACAATATGACTGGAGGAGATGAAACAAGGAGGGTGTGGCCGATTCCATCAACAAATCCATTGGAAGTCGAGACTACGGGGAGATGAAGGGTAGTGGACTACATTCCAGTGTCTGCAATGAAATATAGACATGTGTAATACATAATTGTGTAATAGCCTCAGGGATTAATTTTGTAGAATGATGTTTGATGTTATTGAATACATGTGAGGATCTTAGATGTTTTTGTTTATTTCGTGAATGTTTAGGGACAGAGAGGCTAGGAAGGGAGAGTTTCATTGTACGGTCCAATGGGTTGACCAGCCTTACAATGGATATTTATTGGATAGGGTTTTGTTTGCAGGGGCTTACATGTGTATTTAATTGCATCATAGTTTCAAAGGCATTTACATGGTTTATGAGGTTATCTGGAGTACCGAGGTGGTTGCCTGGGGCAGAGGGACCGTGAGAGAATTTTACTGTCTTGATTGATGGATGGATATCTGAAAAGATGGCTGCCGGACAGTTTTTCGCTCTTACACTCCATAGAGATTTGTTCATAAAGATAGTAATGTATTCACACTTCATATGTCATAGTAATGTATTCACACTTCATAAACAGTTATTGCATAGAAAGGTATTTACACTCTAGAGAAGAATGTTTTTGGTTTAATGTTAAAGATACTCAATAAGACTAGTCATAATCCTATTCTGTTTGTTTTCGAGACGTTTAGTTCGTCTCGAAGGGGGGAATATCGTATCTGAAGATTATGCCTTTGTTAAATGTTTTTCATGAAGAAATGGAATGTTGGTTGTGTTAGTATCAAGAGGGAATGTTTTGGGTGTGACGTCACATACAACAGACCGGAAGTGTCTTGTAGACAGGGGAGACTGGGGATTGGCCAGAAGAGGGAGCTTCATTGTTTATAAATAGGGGGGTTAAACGAAGAAGAAAACAGAGCGAGCAGCCATTCGGAGGCGTCGCTCTCCGGGTGTCATGTCACCTGTCATTTATGCTGTAACCTCGTGATTTTAATAAAAGCCTCTAACACGATGCAGCATAACGGACTCTGTGTTGACAGCAATAATGGCCACCATTCACCCGATACGACACTGGTAATAAAAGCAGTTTTTTAGTCTCTCAGTCTTAGTCTGGCTCTGATGCACTTGTACTGTCTCTGTCTGTTGGACGGTAGCTGAGTGAACAGTCTGTGGCTCGGGGTGAATGAGGTCCTTAATGATCTTCTCGGCTTTCCTTTGACACCGAGTGCTGTAAATGTCCTGGAGGGCAGGCAGCATGCCCCCGGTAATGCATTGGGCTGACCACACCACCCTCTGAAGGGCCATGCGGTTGAGGGCGGTGCAGTTGCTGTACCAGGCGATGATGCAGTCCGACAGAATGGAGATCACTTGGCGGAGATCACTCTCCTGCTTACAACCAGCCCTGGCGGTTGTCGTTACGCAGGTATCCTCGGACCCATGCACACTGAGAAATGTACGACCCTCACCCATGCCATTACCCTCTGGGCGTGATCTGTGAGAGTTAAAGACTGAATGCGACACAATTGCCACTCGAGACCATGAGCATCCAGAGTGGCAGTGCCCCTCTTTACTAGTGATGCTTTTTTGAGAAGTGGAATGGCTCTTCTTGCAAATTCAGCACATGTGCAATAGCAAGAAAGACACAGTGTAAGGAACACAATTTGGTAGGACACCAAGCGCCAATGGGGGTGACACCTAATACAACCCAGTGGAGATCAGGTGCTTTGACCAAATTGTCTTCGAGTTCCTTTCTTCCACTGTTGGGACTCTGAATTTATTTATCTATGTAACTGAACCAGAGTGCAACCTTGCTTTGGCTGGCTACAACCAATACTTCTGGTTTTGATAAAAGGGAAGTTGGGTATTTGAGAGTTTTTGCCTGGAGGTGAGCAGTTGTTGTACGATAAAACTAAATTGACCAAATCAGTTATTAATATGTTTTATGGGAGATTCATAGATTGTGAAGAAGGCAGTGGGAAGGTAGGCCCATAAATGGCAGGTAATCCAAAGAAAGAAGGTGACTAGGCGGCCGGTACGTTGCAATAAACTTTAGTGAACTATTAACAGAATATATTTACAAAATAATACATATAGGAACAGTCAGTCTAGTACATCAGGACGCACAACTGCAACGCGTTTCGACTACTAGAGTCCTCCTCAGGCAGCTGACTGGTCCCATATGTATTATTTTGTAAATAGATTAATAGATTGAACATTTCGATGTTTAAATTAATAGGATATGTATCTCATTTCATGGTTCATATACAGGTATAATCATTTCATTAAATTCACATCATGCATCATTTTTCAATTTGTGTTTAGTCTGTGTATAGTTTTTTTTTGGAGGCACCGCTAGGATAGGATCATTTTTCTAATAATACAAACAAAGGATTCACTGTACAACAGATTGCTGCTGGTCATATCTACTGATGTGTATCATTGTGTATGGTCTCTGATCCTATTCCCTGAAAACTTGTATCATTATTTCACTGCCACTTAAACTAAGTGCTACTCCTGTCCTTAAGTCATTTTGGTATTAAAGTATTTCAGCAGTGAGCCTTCTTATACTTCTTTATAATGTCCCAGTGCCAATGGTCAAATAAGCATCCCGCCAAATTCCAGACCAACCGCCCTAAACATGCACAATGCCTGTTAGCAAAGCTGTCAGCTAGAGATGACGTGCAGGAGCTTGCAGGGATTTGTAGTCTTGTATGATGTCTACTTTGATGCTAATTAGTAATATGTTGATAAAAGTCACCTTGTCTGAGAGAGATTTACATGGTTATTAAAACGTCACGCCAGGATAAGCCTACACGAAACACAGCCCTTATTTTAAGTGCTTCTAAAATTCCCTATGGGAAAAATGAATGGTGGAAAAACGATTGGAACCATTTCCCTGTTTGACCGCTAGGTTTTATGGGTATTATGACACCTCCGCTGTGGGGCTCTATACCACGAAACTAGAATAGTCCCAGTAAGAAAAACGACGCTGAAAAGATATTGTCACGAATGTCGGTGGAATGCGGTAGGCCAGAGTCAAGCACAGGACACAGAATGAGATGAAGAACCACTTTACTGAGTAGTAAAGAAATACAAGCAAAACCTCCAACAACAAGGGAGGAGCAAAACCGCTCACAAAATGACACTCGTACAAGAAAATAAACATGCACACCACACAGTGGACGGGAACAGGTTAAATAGGGAAGACAAACTAACATAATAGGGAACAGGTGTGCAACAACAGACAACAATCAAATGAACATAGAAACATATAACATAGAGCGGCAGCAGCTAGTACTCCGGTGACGATGAACGCCGAAGCCTGCCCGAGCCAGAAGGAAGGGCAGTCTCGGCAGAATCCGTGACAGTACCCCCGCCCCCCGACGCACGGCTCCAGCCTCGGGGACGGCCAGGAGGACGCGGCACGGGGCGAGTGGGATGATTCTGATGGAATTCTCTCAACAATGAGGGATCGAGGATATCCCTCCTAGGAACCATACCCCTCCCACTCCACGAGATACTGCAGGCCCCCCACCCGACGCCTCGAATCCAGGATGGAACGGACCGAGTACGCCGGTGCCCCCTCGATGTCCAGTGGGGGCGGAGGAACCTCCCGTATCTCAGACTCTTGGAGTGGACCAGCTACCACCGGCCTGAGGAGAGACACATGGAACGAGAGGTTAATACAATAATTAATAGGAAGCTGTAACCTATAACATTCCTCGTTCAATCTCCTCAGGACTTTAAATGGGCCCACAAACCACCTACCCAACTTCCGGCAGGGCAGGCGAAGGGGCAGGTTTCGGGTCGAGAGCCAGACCCGGTCCCCCAGTGCATACACCGGGGCTTCACTGCGGTAGCGGTCGGCGCTCGCCTTCTGATGCCTGATGGACCGCTGCAGGCATTCATGTGTAGCGTCCCAGGTCTCCTGCGAGCGCCGAACCCACTCGTCCACCGCAGGTATCTCGATCTGGCTCTGATGCCACGGTGCCAGGGCCGGCTGATAACCTAACACACACTGGAAAGGAGTGAACCACTCCCCTCGCCGGTCCTGGCAATACGACCTCAGAAACCTACCCACCTCCTGGTTAATTCTCTCCACCTGCCCGTTACTCTCGGGTGAAAACCTGAGGTAAGGCTAACCGAGATCCCCAACCATTCCATGAACGCCCTCCAAACCCTTGAGGTGAATTGGGAACCCCGATCAGACACTATATCCTCAGGCACCCCGTAGTGCCGGAAGACGTGTGTAAAAAGGGCCTCGGCAGTTTGTAGGGCCGTAGGGAGTCCGGGCAGAGGAAGGAGGCGACAGGACTTAGAAAACCGATCCACAACGACCAGGATGGTTGTGTTCCCTCTTGAGGGAGGAAGATCAGTCATAAAATCCACCGATCGGTGGGACCACGGTCATTGTGGAACGGGTAGGGGTTGTAATTTCCCTCTGGGCAGGTGTCTAGGAGCCTTACACTGGGCGCACACCGAGCAGGAGGAAACATAAACCCTCACGTCCTTGGCTAAGGTGGGCCACCAGTACTTCCCACTAAGACAGGTCACTGTCCGACCGATGCCAGGGTGACCAGAGGAGGGTGACGTGTGAGCCCAATAGATCAAACGATCGCGGACCTCCAGCGGTATGTACTTACAACCCTCTGGACACTAGGGAGGAGAGGGTTCGTTACGTAACGCCCGCTCGATGTCCGCGTCAACCTCCCACACCACCGGTGCCATCAGACACGACGCTGAAAGTATGGGAGTGGGCTCCACGGAACTCTCCTCCGTGTCATACAGTCGGGACAGAGCATCTGCCTTAGCATTCTGGGAGCCTGGCCTGTAAGAAAGGGTGAAAACAAAATGGGTTAGAAACATGGACCACCTTGCCTGGCGAGGGTTTAACCTCCTCGCTGCAGGGATGTACTCCAGATTGCGGTGGTCAGTCAAAATGAGAAAAGGGTGTTTAGCCCCCTCAAGTCTCCACACTTTCAGGGCTTTGACCACCACCAACAACTCCCGGTCCCCCACATCATAGTTGCGCTCCGCCGGGCTGAGCTTCTTCGAAAAGAAAGCACAGGGGCGGAGCTTGGGTGGTGTGCCCGAGCGCTGAGAAAGTACAGCGCCTATCCCAGCCTCGGATGCGTCCACCTCAACCGTGAAGGCCAAGGAGGGATCCGGATGAGCCAGCACTGGAGCCGAGGTAAACAGGTCCTTCAGGCGATTAAAAGCCCTGTCCGCCTCAGCTGACCACCGCAGACGCACCGGTCCCTCCTTCAGCAACAAGGTAATGGGAGCCGCTACCTGACCAAAGCCCCGGATAAACCTCCGGTAGTAGTTGGCAAACCCCAAGAATCGCTGCACCTCCTTTACCGTGGTTGGTGTCGTCCAATTACGCACGGCCGAAATGCGGTCACTCTCCATCCTCACCCCAGACGAGGACAGGTGGTACCCTAGGAGGGAGATGGACTCCTGAAAGAACAGGCATTTCTCTGCCTTAGCATACAGGTCATGCTCCAACAGTCTTCCAAGCACTTTACGCACCAGGGACACATGCTCGGCTCTTGTAGTGGAGTATATAAGTATGTCATCAATATACACCACTACCCCTTGTCCGTGCAGGTCCCTGAAAATCTCATCCACAAATGATTGGAAGACTGATGGAGCATTCATTAACCTGTATGGCATGACAAGATACTCATAATGTCCAGAGGTGGTACTAAATGCCGTCTTCCACTCATCTCCCTCCCAGATACGCACTAGGTTGTACGCGCTCCTGAGATCCAATTTTGTGAAGAAGCGTACCCCGTGCAATGATTCCATCATACTAGCTATCAGGGATAATGGATAGCTGTACTTGATGGTAATCTGATTTAGGCCACGGTAATCAATGCACGGGCGTAAACCACCATCCTTCTTCTTCACAAAAAATAAACTTGAGGAGACAGGTGAAGTGGATGGCCGAATGTATCCCTTTCTCAGAGACTCGGCAACATATGTCTCCATAGCCGCCCTCTCCTCCTGAGACAAAGGATACACGTGACTCCGGGAAGTGCAGCTCCTACCTGGAGATTTATCGCGCAATCCCCCGGACGATGGGGTGGTAATTTAGTCTCCCTCTTTTTACTGAAGGCGATAGCCAAATCGGCATACTCGGAAGGAATGTGCATAGTGGAAACCTGGTTTGGACTTTCCACCGTAGTTGCCCCCAAGGAAACTCCTACACACCACCCTGAACACTGACCGGACCATCCCTTAAGAGCCCTCTGTTGCCATGAAATCGTGGGGTCATGAATGGTTAACCAGGGAAGTCCCAACACCACAGGATGCGCAGGAGAATCAATCAGATAGAGGCTAATCCTCTCCTCATGACCCCCCTGCGCCCTCATCAGGAGTGGGATGGTGACCTCCCTGATTATACCTGACCCTAACAGGCGACTATCTAATGCGTGCACAGGGAAAGGTTTATCAACAGACACAGTAGGAATCCCTAAACTACGAGCATACTGGCGATCAATAAAATTCCCAGCCGCGCCTGAATCTACTAGCGCCTTATGCTGGGAATGGGGGGAAAATTCTGGAAAAACAATATCAATACACAAATTAGCAACAGGAGGCTCTGGGTGAGTCGGGTGCCTACTCACCTGAGTTGGTTGACCAGTGCCCTGCCTGCTGCCTCGACCTCCTGAGGACCCTCCCCAGCACCGACCAGCAGTGTGTCCTCTGCGGCCACAGTTGGTCCCTCTCCCTGTCTCCCTAACAAAAGCAGTTTTGTTAGACTTCAGTGCGGCTTTTGACATTATCAATCATAGTCTGCTGATGGAAAAACGTATGTATTATGGCTTTACACCCCATGCTATATTGTGGATAAAGAGTTACCTGTCCAACAGAACACAGAGGGTATTCTTTAATGGAAGCCTCTTCAACATAATCCAGGTAGAATCAGGAATTCCCCAGGGCAGCTTTCTAGGCCCCTTACTTTTTTCAATCTTTACTAATTACATGCCACTGGCCTTGAGTAAAGCCAGTGTGGCTATGTATGCGGATGACTTAACACTATACATGTCAGCTACTACAGCGAGTGAAATCACTGCAACACTTAACAAAGAGCTGCAGTTAATTTCAGAATGGGTGGCAAGGAATAAATTAGTCATAAATATTTCAAAAACTAAGAGCATTGTACTTGGGACAAATCATTCACTAAACCCTCAACCTCAACTGAATCTTGTAATAAATAATGTGGAAATTGAGCAAGTTGAGGTGACTAAACTGCTTGGAGTAATCCTGGAATGTAAACTGTCATTGTCAAAACATGTTCATACAACAGTAGCTAAAATGGGGAGAAGTCTGTCCATAAAAACACACTTCTCTGCCTTTTTAACAACACTATCAACAAGGCAGGTCCTACAGGCAATAGTTTTGTCGCACCTGGACTATTGTTCAGTCGTGTGGTCAAGTGCCACAAAGAGGGTCCTCGGAAAATTACAATTGGCTCAGAACAGGGCAGCACGGCTGGCCCTTAAATGTACACGGAGAGCTAACATTGATAATATGCGTGTAAGTCTCTCATGGCTCAAAGTGGAGGATAGATTCTTCATCATTACTTGTTTTTATAAGAAGTGTTGACATGCTGAATGCACCAAGGTGTCTGTTTAAACTACTAGCACACAGCTCGGACACCCATGCATACCCCTCGAGACATGCCACCATAGGTCTCTTCACAATCCCCAAGTCAAGATCAGACTATGGGAGGCACACAGTACTACATAGAGCAATGGCTACATGGAACTCTATTCCACATCAGGGGATTGCAGTTTGGTTTTCGCCAGGCATTAATGGAACCATGTCGTCCAAAAAGTTATACTTTTGAATCATCTGTCCATAGAACGTTCTTCCAAGAGTCTTGATGATCATCCAGGTGCTTTTTGGCAAACTTGAGTCAACTTTTTGGATGAGATGGGTCCCATTATGCCTGGCGAAAACCAAACACTGCATTCCACAGTAAGAACATCATACCAAAGGTCAAGCATGGTGGTGGTGGTGGTGTGATGGTTTGGGGCTGCTTTGCTGCCTCAGGACCTGGACGACTTGCCTTAATAGAAAGAACCATGAATTCTGCTCCGTATCAGAGAATTCTACAGGAGAATATCAGACCATCCATCTGTGAGCTGAAGCTGAAGCACAGCTGGGTCATGCAGCAAGACATTGATCCAAAACACACAATCAAGTCTACACGAAAATTGCTAAAAAGCAACAAATTGGAAGTTTTGGACTGGCCTAGTCAAAGTCCAGACCTAATCCCAATTGAGATGTTGTGGCAGGACTTGAAACGAGCAGTTCATGCTTGAAAACCCACACGTCACTGAGTTAAAGCAGTTCTGCATGGAAGAGTGGGACAAAATTCCTCCACAGCGACGTGAGAGACTGATCAACAACTACAGGAAGCATTTGGTTGGAGTCATTGCAGCTAAAGGTGGCACAACCAGTTATTGAGTGTAAGGGGGAAAATACTTTTTCACACAGGGGAATTGGGTGTTGCATAACTTTGTTTTTGAAATAAATGAAATAAATATGTAATTGTTGTGTTATTTGTTCACTTATGTTCCCTTTATCTAATATTAGGTTTTGGTTGAAGATCTGATAACATTCAGTATCACAAATCTGCAAAAGTAGAGAAAAATAGAAAGGGGGCAAATACTTTTTCATAGCACTGTACATGGTGCAAGTGATCAATGCTGTTCAAGATTATGCACAGATTATTACAGCAATTTTGAAGATCTCCACAGACCTGCGACGACCTATGCATGCTATCTTGAACATGCACGCTTTATATGATTACATAAGAAGAAATGCATAGTTACAGTAACCTCAAAATGTTTCCATGTGTTACTCATTTTAAGGTTGAATGTTACATTAGTTTGTAAGATAGCCTCAAGTTTAGGCTATTTACTGTATTACAAAGGTAATATTGGATTGTGTTTGAAATATCAGCATTTAAAGGTGCTACACATAAGACATTTTTGCATTGTAATTTCAGAAAATGTCCATAATATATATGCTGCTAATAGTGGAATGATAGTGTTTCAAAGTATTACTTACCCGCCTGTGTTGTGATTGGCTGAGTTATTCGCCTATTGATTTCTCCTGCTGGAGCGGCATCTGTTGTCAAACTGAGAAAGCTAATCTGACTTCGTGGCTGTGTTATCTAGTAGTAATCACTAATTTCCTGGTTGCTAAAATTCAGTTTATGTAATAAATCAAGCACTGTATAGTGTAGGGAATCATTATCCCCTCTAAATCGCTGTGAAATATCTATTCAATAACAAATAATGCAGTTTTTACCACTGTTTGAAGCTGTTGGACCAAAACTGCTTGTGGACCAAAACCGAAAGGAACTTTCGTTTTGGTCCACCGCTTCAAACAGCTGTAAAAACAATATGTTTTGCTATTGAAAAGATGATAAGTAATACTGTGAAACACTATCATTCCACTATTAGCGGCAGATATATTATGGATATTTTCTGAAATGACCAAGCAAAAATGCACCAAAAAAATTATGTAGCACCTTTAAAGGAGATGTATCTACTACTTGGATAGTTCCAGAGCCACTGGCTTAATCCCATTCTTTAACATTTATTTTTGGTTGAGTTATATAAAAATGTAAGTTGTCGACAAGTTAATGGGCTATTTATTGTATTTCAAAAGTGATATTTCATTGTATAAACATTTGAAGAAGATTTATCTTCTGCTTGGATAGTTCCATCTGTGCCACTGACTTAGTCTCGCTTTAATTCCATTTTGTTAACAAATTAATAATTGATATGTTGGATTCACGTCTCCATCTCAACCAAAAATCTAAGTTAAAGAATAGGACTAGCTATTGTATTGTCTATTTTTAGTTGAATTCTGGGTTGAATTGAAACAATAGCTGTTGATGACTTTGCAAATGCTATATAGGCCTCAATAGCATAATTGATGTGAGCGATAAAGTATGGTCACATACTTTAACATTGACTCTATTTAGATTTTAAGGGGAGCTCTCTCAACAATCATTCTGATGATAGCACATTGGTAATAGTCAGTGATAAACATCACAACTAACCAAGGCTTGGCCTTGGTTGAAACCCTTGATGGGAGGCCAAAGGGTAGCTGTAGATCAGTTCTCCAGTAGGAGGTGCTGCCCAGCCTATAGTTTTTTCTTCTGATAGTGGTTATTACGTTGAAGATTTACATTTACGTCATTTAGCAGACGCTCTTATCCAGAGCGACTTACAAATTGGTGCATTCACCCTATAGCCAGTGGGATAACCACTTTACAATTATTTTTTAATTTTTTATTATTTTTTAAATAATTGTTTTTTTGGGGGGGGTTGAAGGATTACTTTATCCTATCCCAGGTATTCCTTAAAGAGGTGGGGTTTCAAATGTCTCCGGAAGGTGGTGAGTGACTCTGCTGTCCTGGCGTCGTGAGGGAGCTTGTTCCACCATTGGGGTGCCAGAGCAGCGAACAGTTTTGACTGGGCTGAGCGGGAACTATGCTTCCGCAGAGGAAGGGGAGCCAGCAGGCCAAAGGTGGATGAACGCAATGCCCTCGTTTGGGTGTAGGGACTGATCAGAGCCTGAAGGTACGGAGGTGCCGTTCCCCTCACAGCTCCATAGGCAAGCACCATGGTCTTGTAACAGATGCGAGCTTCAACTGGAAGCCAGTGGAGTGTGCGGAGGAGCGGGGTGACGTGAGAGAACTTGGGAAGGTTGAACACCAGACGGGCTGCGGCATTCTGGATGAGTTGTAGGGGTTTAATGGCACAGGCAGGGAGCCCAGCCAACAGCGAGTTGCAGTAATCCAGACGGGAGATGACAAGTGCCTGGATTAGGACCTGTGCCGCTTCCTGTGTAAGGCAGGGTCGTACTCTCCGAATGTTGTAGAGCATGAACCTACAGGATCGGGTCACCGCCTTGATGTTAGCGGAGAACGACAGGGTGTTGTCCAGGGTCACGCCAAGGCTCTTCGCACTCTGGGAGGAGGACACAACGGAGTTGTCAACCGTGATGGCGAGATCATGGAACGGGCAGTCCTTCCCGGGAGGAAGAGCAGCTCCGTCTTGCCAAGGTTCAGCTTGAGGTGGTGATCCGTCATCCATACTGATATGTCTGCCAGACATGCAGAGATGCGATTCGCCTCCTGGTTATCAGAAGGGGGAAAGGAGAAGATTAGTTGTGTATCGTCAGCGTAGCAATGATAGGAGAGGCCATGTGAGGATATGACAGAGCCAAGTGACTTGGTGTATAGCGAGAATAGGAGAGGGCCTAGAACTGAGCCCTGGGGGACACCAGTGGTGAGAGCACGTGGTGAGCGACCGGTCAGGTAGGACGCAATCCAAGAGTGAGCCGTGCCGGAGATGCCCAGCTCGGAGAGGGTGGAGAGGAGGATCTGATGGTTCACAGTATCAAAGGCAGCAGACAGGTCTAGAAGGACAAGAGCAGAGGAGAGAGAGTTAGCTTTAGCAGTGCGGAGAGCCTCCGTGACACAGAGAAGAGCAGTCTCAGTTGAATGACCAGTCCTGAAACCTGACTGGTTTGGATCAAGAAGGTCATTCTGAGAGAGATAGCAAGAGAGTTGGCTAAAGACGGCACGCTCAATAGTTTTGGAAAGAAAATAAAAAAGATATTACGTTACTTTAAAGGTACAAATTCAACAAATTCACATACATTTTGTCTATGTTGAAATTTGGTTACCGTGATGACATAATCCTCTGGTTGAAATTTTACCCTCAAAACAAATTTAGATTAGCTAAATTTCCATCCAATTGGCGACAGATTTTAATGCGAATATTCTAAAATCTGCATAAAAATACATTTTCCCACCAGAGATGTGTTTCCATCAAATTGACTTGTAGGGGATAAAAGGCAAATGTTCTGTTTCCATCAGAACTGTCATTAAAAAAAATATCCAACATGTACTTTACTCGCAAAATCAGTTTGGTAGGGAAATCTGGTTACTGATGACTTTTTTTCAAATCCAAAGTATTTTCCACGTAGATTCCACGTCACAATACGTTGACAAATTACATTGAAATAACGTTGATTCAACCAGTTTGTGCCCAGTGGGCTGTTCCACCCATAACCAGTGTTTGCTTCCATCTGTTGTCGCATTATACACCTGCTCCTGTCATGTCTCTTTCACTGACCTCTAATCGATGGCTGCATTCCAAACACGTCAAAGACACACCCTCTCCCCTTTGCCCTCAAATTAAGTGGACACTTCTGATGACGTATCATGACGTATGATGAGTTGACACTTGCAAGGCAAGGGGCAAGGGGCGAAGGAAGAATGAATTAATTTTAAATGGACCGCTCTTGCCCGGAAATTCGTCACTCGTTCGTCCCACGTTAGTTTTTTCAGTCATCATGGAACCACTGGTAGCTGTTGTGTGTGTGTATTATATGCGCTACAGTCAATTAGGATTGCATTTCATATCTTGGCTAGAAGACAACGTATCTGCAGACATCGAATACTAGCCATCCGACGATATCATGTAAATCGAAAATTACGTGATGTCAGGGGAAGTTGTATGCGCTAGCTAACGTTTCCAAAAGCTAACCAAACAAAAACATCTTTACTTTTACGAGACGTGTTTGTGCCGTCATGTGCATTAGTAGCACAATTTCTAACTTATTTACATTCATTTTTACTTACACTTGTATGTTGACTTCTCCATATTGATGTTGGTTTTACATTTTGGCAGACTTTTCTTAGCGGATGTACAATCATCGCAAATTGAATCATGAGGCGTTTCAGGCCCCAGAGTGAACAGAGTTGTACACGCGCACACTCGATCACAAACGCGGGCTGAGGGACTTATGTTGCCAACTTCCCTTGCTTGGCTAATTGTTTGGACCGACGGCAAAGATGGTTGCGTGGATTCCCCCAAGGGCATAAGGCGAGGGTAAGTGGAGGAGGGAGTGTCTTTTACGTGTTTGGAATGCAGCCCATGTGTCTCAAGCTTGCTGTGGAAAAAAGTTGGCTCTTGGCATTTCATGCTTTCTAGAGTTTTATTTCGGTTCAATCGCTGCCTTCAGGCACTATCTCCCTCGTTCCTATCATATCACGGACCAGCAAGCTACCTGCCTTCCCAACCTTTTCTTGAGGAAAAGAAGGAAACAGCATGTCCGCGGCCCATTTTCAAGAGTGCACCACTCTCCCGAGTGCATTTCCCGACTATCCACCGGCCCTGCTTCCCCGAACGCAACAGAGCATCTCCCGGCCTCATACAAGCGCATGCCTCGCTCCTCAGTGGACCCCGTAAAACCGCGTGAGTCCCGGCCATTCATCCATAATCGGTACAGTAATCCATCTTGAAGCAGTTCCTTTTCCACAATCTCTGTGCGCCAACTCCATTTTAGATGGGCTGGCATCAATCACCATACAGCTGCTAGGCTACATCGTGCCGTTAGGGCAAGAAATAATCTGTTCTAAGCATTCCCCTAGAATTCTGTTTTCCCTTCATTCATGTTAAGAGTAATTTTGGATAAAAACTCTGCTTTTGGCACATTCCATTATGCAATTCATTTAATTTAAAAGTATTGTCCAGGGTCACATTTCAATAGCCCACGTGAGGGCAGGCCACACTTAGTATCAGATCACATCAGATTGTTGCATCATGCTAATTTCAACCTTTTATTGGCCACAATACTACTTTGACTCAGACTGGCTATCACACACTAGAAATGCCATCATTATCCTGCCATGATTCATTTCTCTCTTGTTACTTGCGCTCTCCCTCGTGCCACTTATCTTCCACTGAACTACTTCTGCCTCTCTCCGGTTGGTTGACTATGGCTGTCACTCCTCCCTGGGGCTACAACCACATCCACCTCCCCAATGTTGCCCACCACCTGACGACGCCACGCTCCCGAGGTCAACCATGATGACATCCCCTGCCGCCTCCGTATATTCCACTACCACCAACTAGACCCAAAACAGCCCCGGACCTGGATTCTCACCCAGTCTCCACAGATTACGACCTGGCATCCGACAGCCTCCACGGCTCCCCCTGTTGGCCCGGCCGTGCCTGCTCCTGCTGATGCCAAGCACACAGCTCCCTCTGCTGGCCCAGCAATGCCCGTTCTTGTTCCATCCCCCGCCTAATCCCAGCTCTGGCTTGGGGATGGATGCGCTCTCTGCCCCTAACCTCCCTATTTCCCATCCCCCTCCCTCCTTCCTTCACAGGCACAATCCAAGTCGGTTGGCCCCGGAGACCTGAACCATACCGCCGCCGCAACTCCATCTACAGCCTACTCCCTTGCCACTGCCAGGCCTCATCCAACACAACAACCGCTTCACCATCCTGACAATCTCCAAGCTCACCTGCATTCCACCAGCAGACCATCCAGGAACCAGACTCCACAGCCTTTGACCCAGCCTCATCAGTTTCCATCCCAGCCTTCAACCCGGCCTCATCAGCCTTCGACCCAGCCTTTGACACAGCCTCGTTGGCGTTCGACACCAGCCTCCTCAGCCTGCCACCCGGCCCCCAGCATCATCAGCCTTCGACCGAGCCCCCACCAGTCTTCGACCTAGCCTTCGACCCAGCCCCTCACGACCCCCTCTTCATCACAGATCATCACAATCTCCATCTCCTCCACATCCTCTCCAAATCCGGCTTTTCTGACGATCCCTTCTCCGGACACTCCTTCCGGATCGGTGCCACCTCCTCTGCTTCTCACCAAGGGCTGCCTGACCACACAGTTTAAATCGTAGGCCGCTGGTCCTCCCAGGCTTACCACTGCTACATCCGATCCAACCCACAAGATCTCCTCCAAGCCCACATTACCCTCTGTTCCTGAATTATCATCCGAGAGTCCTGACTTTTTGGGGTCTGCACTGCACAAGCCAGCTACCTCGAACAGGACTCCCGATCCCCAACTGATCCCGTCACTCCTCCACAACCACTCCTCTACGACCTGAATCACTATGCCACTCCAACATCAAGAGCAGCCTGCTCTTCCAGCACTTCAGACAACCACACCCCTCCACCAAGAGCACCCACTCTTCATCATCCTACGGACAACCATGCCCCTACACCAAGAGCACCCGCTCTTCAACATCCTACGGACAACCACGCTCCTCTTTTAAAACAGTTTGCATTTATGTGTGCGTGCCTGTGTGATAAATCCAGAGTCTGAGCCTCATGAGGTGGTCACTGTAGCATTTCTCTTTCTTGGCAGATGTTGTCTGTGGGGGGACAGCATCAGGGGTGTATGCCTGTGTGTGTGTGCATATTGTGTATGTGTGTGCGCATTTGTTTGTGCAATCTGTGCATGTGTGTGTGTGTGGGTGTGCCCTCTCTGCAGTGGCCCTGTGCTCTGGTCTACAGTTGAGGGGGGCTCAGTCCTCAGTCTCGCCCGCTCTCGCCCCCCACCCTGACCACATGCAGCCCAAGGTCTAACTGCCTGCTGCCTGCCTCCTCTCACTTCCCTGACCTCAGAAGAACGGACACTGGCCAGCTGGACACAGCCTGAAGCCACACACAGTCACCACACTGCCACCACCAATGGCTGCCCTGGCCCGCCACCCCACTGCACCCGACCGACCTATCACCCAAAACATTACCATAAACTTCAGCCACGCTGCCAACCAACACACAGCACAGCTCAGAGTCAGACACAGTTAGACCCTCTCTCCATCCCCGTGCCCAAGTATAGATAGTTCTGCTGTAAAGTCTGAGGAACAAGGGTGGGGGGGTGGTTGAGGAGGTGGTTGTGGGTGTGTGTGTTTTATGTTCTGTGGCTTGTGGTGTTGCCATGGCGTTGGTTGCCTTTGGAACCACCCGCTGCCACCACTGCTACTGCTGTACATTTACAGTATATTATTAAACCACTAGTACTGTTACACATATGGCTAACAAATATGTTATGCCCTCGGATATAGATGTTTCTGATAGATCAAGTAGTGACTTCTGAGTCACTCTTGACCCTTACAAAAAAAGATTGTAGTTTTGAAACTGCAGTAAAAGTGTAGTAACTGCAGTCGACTGTGGTATTTTGGACACAGTAATTGCAGAATAACTGCAGCGTACTGCAGTTGAACTGCAGTTATACTGCACTCTAACTGCAGTTAGGCTGCAACATTACTGCAGTATTATTTTGGACACAGTATTTGAAGCATACTGCAGTTATACTGCACTACAATTTGTTTTTGGAAGGGGAGACCCTTTGTTAACGAAAGAAAAAGAGGCTCAAGTAAATTCACAGGTCCTTCCTGATGTTTTACTGAGGATTTAAAACTCAAAGGTCATTCTGATAGAGAGGTTTACCCCAATGACCACACACACACATGTCTAGCTTGACACATTAATGACGGATTGAGCCTGTTTGTTTTCTTATGTGAAGAGCAGATTCAATACGGTAATGACTGCTTTGCGTACAGCATGTAACCACACGCTAAGCCAGTTGGTCAACAAGGTCGGCACTCGGCAGGCCTAACCACAGTGTTTGACTGTGTGTTTGTGTGTGTGTGTGGTCGTCAGGGTAAACCGCTCTATCAAAGACCTTTGAGTCTTTGAGCAAGCATATCCACAATCATCTAAGCTGATACTTTCGGTTGATTTCTTCACTGTATTTCAGATGAGGATAATATGTCTTCTGTTGTTAGGCTTCTTGTTTGTTCACTACTTCAACAGTTTAAAGGCCTAGTGCAGTCAAAAACGTGATTTTCCTGTGTTTTATATATATTTCCACACTATTAGGTTGGAATAATACTGTGAAATTGTGAAAATTATGATAATGCCCTTTTAGTGTAAGAGCTGTTTGAAAAGGCCAACTGAAATGTCAGCCTGTTTTGGTGGGCTGGAGTTTTGGCCTGCCTGGTGACATCACAATGTGGTAAGTTAGTTAATAGACCAATAAGAATGAGCGTTTCAAACCTCTCTTCCAATAACAGCTAGTTTTCAGTTTTCCCCTCCACGCTCAGACCACTCCCAGACAGTCCTAGCAAAATTCTTGCTTGAGAAATTGCTATTTTTGTTTATTTTTTACCCTTTTATTTTAAAACAATTACAGTAAGGTATTAATTGTTACCTAGAAAAGCTCAATTTCAAACCTGACCTCACTGCCCACTAAAACTAACATAATAGAACCGATCATATGATCAAAAATTACATAATTCTTACCACTTTCTGTAATATTTTTATTTGTGAAACACTATATTTGACTAAACCTGTACTCACACACTCAAACAGTGTTGACTTTTTACAAACAAAAAAGTAAACAGTGTCTGCGAGACATCGCAATATAAAAAAACCTCCAGGACTTCACTTGAAATGTCCAATCGTTATAATGCGCGTATGGAGCCAAGTGCACTTCAGCAGCTCCACGCTGATCCATTTACTGTAAATGAGCTTTGCCTCCAATGGGCTTCCTGACCAATTACTGTACAGTGAACTTAGAGCTCTGTATTTATTTATCCATAGGTTATTTTAAATGGACGACTTTCAATGCACATACAGGCTCTGTTGAGCTGAGTGGCCTTGTCCTTCCAGCCTCCCAGGTTGCATCCCAAATGGCACTGTATTCCCTATATAGTGCACTACTTTTGAATAAAGCCCTATGGGCCCTGGTCAAAGGTAGTGCACGATATAGGGAATAGGGTGCCATTTGGGATGCAGCCGCCAGCCTGCCCTGGGACATGTGAGGCAGGCAGCATTTGGCCGACAGAGAGATATGCTGAAGGCTGAAGGGAAGGCAGGGAGAGGGAGACTCTGGACAGTTTTAACATGCAGGCCCAGGGGGGGAAGGGAAAGGCCACCCGCTCTGAGCCTCACAGACCGGGCCACCAGGGTTCTGTCTGGCAGAGCTCTCTCCCAAACGCATTAGTTTTCACCTCTCACTTGACTTCTTCTTCAAGAAAATGTATTGTATTCTAGTTAAAAAGCACTTCACCAAGGAGTTAATAACCCACTGCTTGATTCAGGAACTCTACTGGACTAGTGACTTGTATGATTGATAACTTAGGTCTACATTTTCCATGTACTAAAGTGTAGCTCACTGTTAATAACAATGCTCATTAGGACTGACATGATAATAACATGAGTGAAGGGGCCAATAAGCTTGTGCTCATTTTAGAAATCAAACAGTACAAAAAAAAAGATATTTTGTACACTAGTTTATGGAGATCTTGGCCATATTAAAGGCAGCATAAATATGATACCTATTGCTGTTACTCATTTGAGGTTGCTATGGCAACATTTTGTTTTTATTTACTGTTGACACATTTTGTGTTAACTACAGGGCAGGTCCCAATACTTGGGGGTGGTTATTATGAAAGAGAAGTTGAAGACTTGATGAGCACAACGCTTGAGAGCAGTTCACGACAGAATCTTCCCCATAACAAACCAAAGGTTCTCATTCTCAAGACAACAAGCCCTCCAGGCTTTTAAAGATAATTTCCTCATTAGGATCATAAAATAATAATTAACAAATTATGGATAGTGTAAAAGTGTACTTATCCTCAGGTACCGTATAACTTATCCATCTTGAGCAATAGATTGTGACCTTGTGACTGTAAGATTCTATTTGACATTTAGGTAAAAAATTAGTTATTCACAAAATTGCTCTTTAGGTGGTCCTTTACATGTGAGATACAGTGAGCTCCAAAAGTATTGGGACAGTGACACATTTTCTGTTTTGGCTATGTATTCCAGCACTTTGGCTTTGAAATGATACAATACTATGAGGTTAAAGTGCAGACAGTATTTTCATCAATATCAGGTGAACCGTTTAGAAATTACATCACTTTTTGTACCCATACTGTCAAATATTTTACATAAACTACCACTCTATTTACAGTGTTGGCAGAATATTTCATATTTTCCACTAATTTAAACTGTATCTGGACTGTGTTAGTTTCTGAAAGAGAAAAGAATGGCAGATTTTTGTGGACCTGTCAGCAAAACGTTTCAATTCAACAATGTTTTGCATCAACTTTTCATCCAACCTAAATATAATGGACTGCCCGCGAATTCTGAAACATTGTCTAGGTCAGGCTACAAAACAAAAAGCATTTACAGTACTTATAGTAGCGTACAGTGCCTTCAGAAAGTATTCAGACCCCTTGACTTTTTCCACATTTTGTTACGTTACAGCCTTATTCTAAAATTGATTAAATAAAAATAAAAACTATGTAATCTACACACTATACCCCATAATGACAAAGCGAAAACTGTTTTTCAGAGATATTAGCAAATGTATTAAATATTTTAAACAGAAATACCTTATTTACATATGGATTCAGACACTTTGCTATGAGACTCAAAATTGAGCTCAGGTGCATCCTGTTTCCATTGATCTTCCTTGAGATGTTTCTACAACTTGATTAGAGGCCACCTGTGGTAAATTCAATTGATTGGACATGATTTGGAAAGGTACACACCTGTCTATATAAGGTCCTACAGTTGACAGTGCATGTCAGAGTAAAAACCAAGCCATGGGGTCGAAGGAATTGTCCGTAGAGCTCTGAGACAGGATTGTGTCGAGGCACAGATCTGGGGAAGGACACCAAAAAATGTCTGCAGCCTTGAAGGTCCCCAAGAACACAGTGGCCTCCATCATTCTTAAATGGAAGAAGTTTGGAACCACCAAGGCTCTTCCTAGAGCTGGCCGCCCGGCCAAACTGAGCAATCAGGGTGAGAAGGGCCTTGGTCAGGGAGGTGACCAAGAACCTGATGGTCACTCTGACAGAGCTCTGGAGTTCCTCTGTGGAGATGGGAGAAACTTCCAGAAGGACAACCATCTCTGCAGCACTCCACCAATCACACCTTTATGGTAGAGTGACCAGATGGAAGCTTCTCCTCAGTAAAAGGCACATGACAGCCCTCTTGGAGTTTGCCAAAAGGCACCTAAAGTCGAGAGGCAACCTGGCACCATCCCTATGTTTTCAGCGGCAGGGACTGGGAGACTAGTCAGGATCGAGGCAAAGATGAATGGAGCAAAGTACAGAAAGATCCTTGATGAAAACCTGCTCCAGAGCGCTCAGGACCTCAGACTGGGGCGAAGGTTCACCTTCCAACAGAACAACGACCCTAAGCACACAGCCAAGACAATACAGGAGTGGCTTCGGGACAAGTCTCTGAATGTCCTTGAGTGGCCCAGCCAGAGCCCGGACTTGAACCCGATCGAACATCTCTGGAGAGACCTGAAAATAGTTGTGCAGCAACGCTCCCCATCCAACCTGACAGAGCTTGAGAGGATCTGCAGAGAAGAATGGGAGAAACTCCCCAAATACAGGTGTGCCAAGCTTGTAGTGTCATACCCAAGAAGACTCGATGCTGTAATCACTGCGAAAGGTGCTTCAACAAAGTACTGAGTAAAGGGTCTGAATACTTATGTAAATGTGATATTTCCATTTTTTATTTGTTATATATTAGCAAAAATTTATAAAAACCTGTTTTTGCTTCATCATTATGCGGTATTGTGTGTAGATTGATGAGAAAAAACAAACAATTTAACCAATTTTAGAATAAGGCTGTAACGTAACAGAATGTGGAAAAAGTCAAGGGGTCTGAATACTTTCAATGTAAAAGATCAACGTTAAATTCAACTGTTTATTGTAAACCACGCTGCCTAATGGATTGTAAAACTTCAAATACATATAGCCTATCTATTTACAAGGCTACTAGATCCAATTAAATTAGTGTTGTGCATATTAATTTGTTGTATGGGTACTTCGGGAAAATGAACCTATCACGGCCAGAAAAGGTGAAGAATTTATTCTGCAATGTTTGTAAAAAAAAAAAAAAAATACATTGATTTTCGCTCTTCTCACTAACGTCAAATGGCTGCATTCTTGTTAATATGTTTTCTTGTTTTTTGTTTTTTATGAATAAGCTTTTCATCATATCCCCCATTTGCACAAAATACTCACTTGCCAGCTTGCAATACAATATTTCAACCACTAGCAGATGTGTTTACGCATGGTTTAAAGTTTGCGGGGAGTTGAGCACATTCTCACGTTAAGTAAAAATGTATAAATGCAAACTTTTGGACACACATTTTAGGATATATTTTGTACGTACACACAGTTTATAAATGATTTTTCAAATTCAATCCAATAAGACTTGATTAATTCCCGGGGGGGACATCTGTGTACTCGACCAATAAACTTTGATTTGATTTGATTAGAAAAGAATTTTCAGTACCTGACTAAAAATTAGACTTGAAAATTGTCCAGAGATGTCCCTCACCTGGTTACTCATGCACGCTATAATTCAGTCTCTGATCAAAAGGCAAAGTGCTCGAAGAGTGGAGTGGTGCATGGAACACCCCTTGAGCATACGGTAACTATTTTAGTCAGATTATTAAAACTAAGAAAAAAGCCCCATTGTGGTTAACAATGACTTCATCTCTTTTTACCCCAGGCCATGAGGTCATATATCCTTTTGTTACTGTAGACTTCATTCAACTTTAATAAAGACAGACAGACAAAATGGATGTCTCCTTTTCAGTTCTTCATAAATTATGTGCCATGTTTAATCAAGTCAACAGTTTTAAACAGACAGGGTTGGTAAATGGCAGTTAAAGAAAGGGAAGTGGCGACATGTTCAACAAAATGGATAAAAATATTGATATCAGTCCAATGGTTAAAGATTGTGTAGTGGTGCTAGAATTTGCTTTAGGTGCTTAAAGTTTATCTCTTGTCGCTTCTTCTTAAACATTCTGTAAGATCGTGAGTCAAACTTTGGTCTGTTATCTGACTGTATGCTTTTATAGAGCGCATGAGATGATTCAAACAGTGAAATCATCCAGATGATTTCAGTTTGTATATGAATCCTCCTCCTAGATTAGAATCTCCCATATTTGTTAAAAAGTACATTCCATTTGATCCTCTTGTGCTATTTACCTCAAGCTCCACTGAATCCAGTAACATTAATGTGAAGGATAACTTTCCCTCGTACTTTGCACCGCCCTGTAATACCTTCTCTTGTGCAATTGCTTCCCTTCTGTTTCAGGTAGTTTTATAGGTCTTGTCGTTTTGCCATTAAGCTAATTGGGTCTTTCAGCATGTTTCAAATACAGGCATATTGCAAGACTGGTAATACTGTTTTTAAAAGGTAGATAGATTTCTCATACCCTGTCAACATACCCTAACAGAGGGCCAAGGGTTGGAGTTAAGTCGCTTTGCGTTGGTGGAGTGGATACTGGATATAGAATATAATCCTTGTCAAGATGGCAAAAAAACAAAAATAATATATTCGTACTAGCTAAAATTGAAAGCATATGTCCAGCATCAATGATGTAAATGTAAGAATGTGTTAAATCACAAATTAACAGTGAGTCCATTAGACATTCGATTACACATTCTAGGAAGCAGATAAATCAACACGCAGTGTTGTCCAAACACATGCCCTCGCCAGACAAACTTGTTTTCTGTCCGACTATGGTTTTCCAACAGTCTAAATCCATAGGGCCGAATTTTGCTCACAACAAACCATCATATTTCTCCAATCTGCGTCCCCTCGTAAAGCCTGGCCGGGGGAAGGCTAGAGCAGCTAGAGGTAACTGTTTGTTTTGTACCGCCCACACGCTCAGGCCTCTGTCTCATCCATTCAAGCCTCTGCATAAGGCCAGGCTTTCATTACCTCTACAGTAATGCATGAGCAAAAGGGAATTAGGTTTTGAAAGTTTGTTTTTAAAGGGTTGTAAATAAAGCTGTACTGATTCAGAGCTCCTAGCTCCCTTTCCCTAGCTGGGGTACACTAACGCTACACAAGGCTTGTGTGGGTGGCTTTGGAAATATTGAGCCATGTTGAGTAAGTTTATACTACATTATCCCAAGGGGGAGTTGAGCTCGTGGCACAGATGTATTACAGCGGGAAAAATAAGTGTTGCTGGCCTTTAAAGTGCAGCGTTAATGGGAGGAACCTCCTTCAGTGGCTGAGTGGGTGTGATCTGTCATTCCAGTTGCTGCTGTCAAAGATGCCTTACTATCCTAACACAGTTTTTATAAAATCTAATCAAATCTAAGTTTATTGGCCGCGTACACAGATTTGCAGATGTTATCACAGGTGCAGTGAAATGCTTGTGTTTCTAGTTTTGCGACATTTGTGATTTCTTTGTTCACATAAAGTGTGGAGATATCCAACCCTTGTCATATGATGAAGCTGTAAATTCTCAAAGCAACATTTCACTTGTTTGCAATTTATGCTGTTTAAACGCAGTACAAAACATTGGGCTGCTGGACACGAGCATATTGTAAACCTTTCTAATAGCAGTTGTAAATTCCCCAATGATTTCAAAACAGCCAGGGTGGTTCCGCTCCACAAGAAGAGCAGTAAAACAAATGTAGGAAACTACAGGCCTATGTCGATCCTCAGCACCTTATCCAAAGTTGTTGAGAGATTCGTTTTAAATCAACTTGAAGGATACCTTCTCGAGCACAAACTTTTTTATGAACTCCAATCTGGCTTTAGAACAGCTCATCCCACTGATACTTGCCTTATCCACCTTTTTGACCACATCAAGCAGGAAACTGGGAAGGGGAACTATACAAGTATGGTGAGGAAAGCCTCTCCTGATGAAACTGAAATGCATGGGTCTTAATGATGTAGCAGTGAATTGGTTTAGGTTTTATTTGACCAACAGAACAGTATGTAAGTATGTAATGTTGGTGATGTTCTGTCTGAGGCCAAAGAAATATCCCGTGGAGTACCGCAGGGATCAATTTTAGGGCCTCTCTTATTTCTTATATACGTCAATGATATGCCAGATACAGTAAATTGCAAACTCCTGCTTTATGCTGATGACTCAGCCTTACTGGTATCAGGGAAGAATACGGCTTAGATAGAGGAGACCCTGAGTAAGGAATTGCATTCTGTTAGAGATTGGTCGACTGACAACAAATTGTTGCTATATTTGGGAAAAAGGAGATTGAATCCAAGACAAGTGTAACTTATCTTGGTGTGTCCCAAGATCAATCCCTTTCTGGAGACCTGATTGCTGCAACAACAAAAAAAATCTAAAATGGCGAACAAATTGAAAATCTTATATCGTAACACTAGATATTTTAACATCAAAGTTAAGAAACTGCTTGTCTCAACCTTGATTCAGTGTCATTTTGATTATGCCTGCTCTGCTTGGTATAGTGGACTATCAAAAAAGCTGAAAAAGAGAATGCAGGTCATGCAAAATAATGTTATCAGGTATATGCTGAATGTCCCCCCTAGGACCCACATAGGGGTACAGGAGTTCTGGGAGGTGGGCTTGTTGCCTTTAGAGTCCACAGTGGACCAACTTAAACTCAATCATATGTTTGACATCTTAAATGATCGTGCCTCAGGTTATATGAAAAACCACATTGATATGGTCTATAACCAGCACAGTTACAATACCAGAGCTAGTGTTATGTCTTGTAAAATCGCAAAAGTAAACAGTACTGCGTGGAGCACGTTTTCCTATACAGGCATTTGTCTATGGAATAGCCTCCCCTTGGAGATCAAGCAAAGAAAAAGTAGAAATAGCTTTAAAAAGCAGGCAAAGGCTTTCATTTGGAAAAGGTTGTCTAAGTAAGAGAAACCACTCCACTGCCCCTTGTGCCCCCTACTGCAGGTCATGTGTAATGAATTGATTGTTTTTTAAGGTCGAAATGTGGAATGAATATGGTTAATTGGTAAGGTTAGGGAAAAGTTCAGTGAATAGTGTCACTTTCTAGGATGTCAATATAAATGAATGTTTGTAATTTTGTCTTGCCTTTTAATCATTATATATATTATTATATATTATATGTGTTATTGTTTTTACCATCGAGGACCACTTCGGAAACAAGCGTTTTAATTAATACTTTTAAGTGATATCCTCTGGGTCCACATTGTACATTTTGTTGTATATGTCTGTTACCCAAATAAATGTAATTCAATTCAATAATACCTAGCAATGCAAAACAATTCACAAATAACCAAAAAAATTAAAAGAAAGAAATTAAGAAATATATATGTAGATATATACGTACACTACCATTCAAAAGTTTGGGGTCACTTAGAAATGTCCTTGTTTTTGAAAGAAAAGCATTTTTTTGTCCATTAAAATAACATCAACTTGATCAGAAATACAGTGTGGACATTGTTAATGTTGTAAATGGCTATTGTAGCTGGAAAAAGCTGATTTTTAATGGAATATCTACATAGGCAAACAGAGGCCCATTATCAGCAACCATCAGTCCTGTGTTCCAATAGCACGTTGTGTTTGCTGATCCAAGTTTATCATTTGAAAAGGCTGATTAAAGAAGCAATAAAACTGGCCTTCTTGAGACTAGTTGAGTATCTGGAGCATCAGCAATTGTGGGTTCGATTACAGGCTCAAAATGGCCAGAAACAAATAACTTTCTTCTGAAACTCGTCAGTCTATTCTTGTTCGGAGAAATTAAGGCTATTCCATGCGAGAAATTGCCAAGAAACTGAAGATCTCGTACAACGCTGTGTACTACTCCCTTCACACAACAGCGCAAACTGGCTCTAACCAGAATAGAAAGAGGAGTGGGAGGCCCCGGTGCACAACTGAGCAAGAGGACAAATACATTAGAGTATATAGTTTGAGAAACAGACGCCTCACAGGTCCTCAACTGGCAGCTTAATTAAATAGTACCTGCAAAACACCAGTCTCAACGTCAACAGTGAAGAGGCAACTCCGGGATGCTGACCTTCTAGGCAGAGTTGCAAAGAAAAAGCCATATCTCAGACTGCCCATCGTAATCTTTTCTTTTTATTGGCCAGTCTGAGATATGTATTTTTCTTTACAACTCTGCCTAGAAACTTGGATTAACAAACACAACGTGCCATTGGAACACAGGACTGATGGTTGCTGATAATGGGCCTCTGTATGCCAATGTAGATATTCCATTAAAAATCAGCCGTTTCCAGCTACAATAGCCATTTACAACATTAACAATGTCTACACCGTATTTCTGATCAATTTTATGTTCTTTTAATGGACAAAAAAATAGCTTTCCAACTCATCCCAAACCATCTCAATTGGGTTGAGTTTGGGTGATTTTGGAGGCCAGGTCATCTGATGCAGCACTCCATCACTATCCTTCTTGGTCAAATAGCCCTTACACAACCGGGAGGTGTGTTGGGTCATTGTCCTATTGAAAAACAAATGATAGTCCTGCTAAGCACAAACCAGATGGGATGGCGTATCGCTGCAGAATGCTGTGATGTGCCTTGAATTCTAAAGCCACACCACTTGAATTCTAAATAGATCACAGACAGTGTTACCAGCAAAGCACCCCCACACCATCACACCTCCTCCTCCATGCTTCACGATGGGACCACACATGCAGAGATCATCCGTTCACCTACTCTGCGTCTCACAATGACACGGCGGTTGGAAACAAAAATCTCAAACATGGACTCATCAGACCAAAGGACAGATTTCCACAGGTCTAATGTCCATTGCTTGTGTTTCTTGACCCAAGCAAGTCTCCTCTTCTTATTGGTGTCCTTTAGTAGTGGTTTCTTTGCAGCAATTCGACCATTAAGGCCTGTTTCACACAGTCTCCTCTGAACAGTTGATGTTGAGACGTGTCCGTTACTTGAACTCTGCGCAGCATTTATTTGAGCTGCAATTTCTGAGGCTGGTAACTCTAATGAACTTATCCTCTGCAGCAGAGGTAACTCTGGGTCTTCCTTTCCTGTGGCGGTCCTCATGAGAGCCAGTTTCATCATAGCGCTTGATGGTTTTTGCGACTGCACTTGAAGAAACTTTCAAAGTTCTTGAAATGTTCCGTATTGACTGACCTTCATGTCTTAAAGTAATGATGGACTGTCGTTTCTCTTTGCTTATTTGAGCTGTTCTTGACATAATATTGACTTGGTCTTTTACCAAATAGGGCTATCTTCTGTATACCACCCCTACCTTGTCACAACACAACTGATTGGCTCAAACGCATTAAGAAGGAAAGAAATTCCACAAGTTAACTTTTAAGAAGGCACACCTGTTAATTGAATGCATTCCAGGTGACTACCTCAGGAAGCTGGTTGAGAGAATGCCAAGAGTGTGTAAAGCTGCCATCAAGGCAAAGGGTGGCTACTTTGAAGAATCTCAAATATGAAATATATTTTGAATTTTTTAACAGTTTTTTGGTTATTACGTGATTCCATATATGTTATTTCATAGCTTTGATGTCTTCACTATTAATAGAAAATAGTAAAAATAAACAAAAACCCTGGAATGAGTAGGTGTGTCCAAACTTTTGACTGATGCTGTACATAAAGGGTGTGTACAGCAGTTGTTATATAGGATGAGCCATGACTAGATGACAGTATATACATATAAAGTGGGTAAAACAGTATGTAAATATTATTAAGGTGACCAGTGTTCAATGACTATGTACAGTGAGGGAAAAAAGTATTTGATCCCCTGCTGATTTTGTACGTTTGCCCACTGACAAAGACATGATCAGTCTATAATTTTAATGGTAGGTTTATTTGAAGAGTGAGAGACAGAATAACAACAACAAAAATCCAGAAAAACGCATGTCAAAAATGTTATAAATTGATTTGCATTTTAATGAAGGAAATAAGTATTTGACCCCTCTGCAAAACATGACTTAGTACTTGGTGGCAAAACCCTTGTTGGCAATCACAGAGGTCAGATGTTTCTTGTAGTTGGCCATCAGGTTTGCACACATCTCAGGAGGGATTTTGTCTCACTCCTCTTTGCAGATCTTCTCCAAGTCATTAAGGTTTCGAGGCTGACGTTTGGCAACTCGAACCTTCAGCTCCCTCCACAGATTTTCTATGGGATTAAGGTCTGGAGACTGGCTAGGCCACTACAGGACCTTAATGTGCTTCTTCTTGAGCCACTCCTTTGTTGCCTTGGCCGTGTGTTTTGGGTCATTGTCATCCTGGAATACCCATCCACGACCCATTTTCAATGCCCTGGCTGAGGGAAGGAGGTTATCACCCAAGATTTGACGGTACATGGCCCCGTCCATCGTCCCTTTGATGCGGTGAAGTTGTCCTGTCCCCTTAGCAGAAAAACACCCCCAAAGCATTATGTTTCCACCTCCATGTTTGACGGTGGGGATGGTGTTCTTGGGGTCATAGGCAGCATTCCTCCTCCTACAAACACGACGAGTTGAGTTGATGCCAAAGAGCTCGATTTTGGTCTCATCTGACCACAACACTTTCACCCAGTTCTCCTCTGAATCATTCAGATGTTCATTGGCAGACTTCAGACGGGCCTGTATATGTGCTTTCTTGAGCAGGGGGACCTTGCGGGCGCTGCAGGATTTCAGTCCTTCACGGCGTAGTGTGTTACCAATTGTTTTCTTGTTGACTATGGTCCCGGCTGCCTTGAGATCATTGACAAGATCCTCCCGTGTAGTTCTGGGCTGATTCCTCATTGCAACTCATTGTAACTCCACGAGGTGAGATCTTGCATGGAGCCCCAGGCCGAGGGAGATTGACAGTTCTTTTGTGTTTCTTCCATTTGCGAGTAATCGCACCAACTGTTGTCACCTTCTCTTACTTTTTTCCCGCACTGTAAATACGGCAAAACAACAGTCTCTAAGGTGCTGGGTAGAGTACTGGGTGGTAGCCGGCTAGTAACAGTGACTAAGATTCAGGGCAGGTACTGGGCGGAGCCGGCTAGTGGTGCCTGTTTAACAGCTGTTCATCAGTCGCTCGGTCCCAGCTTTGTCTCCTCCTTCTTGAGGTAGTGGGGTGAACAGTCCGTGGCTCAGGTGGCTGAGGTCCTTGATGATCTCTTTGGCCTTTTTTTGACACCGGGTGCTGTAGATGTCCCAGAGGGCAGGCAGTGTGCCCCTGATGAAGCATTGGGCTGACCGCACCACCCTCTGGAGAGCCCTGCATTTGTGGATGGTGCATTTGCCGTACCAGGCGGTGATACAGGCCAACAGGATGCTCTCAATGGTGCATCTGTAGAAGTTTGTGAGGTTCTTAAGGGGCCAATCAGAATTTCTTCAGCCTTTTGAGGTTGAAGAGGCGCTGTTGCGCCTTCTTCACCACACTGTCTGTGTGAAGGTACCATTTCAGGTCGTCTGTAATGTGCACGCAGAGGAATTTGAAGCTTTTGACTCTCACCACTGCAGCCCAGTCGATGTGGATGGGGGCGTGCTGTCTCTGTTTTCTCCTGTAGTCCACGTCAACTCCTTTGTTTTGTTGATATTGAGGGAGAGGTTATTTTCCTGGCACCACTCTGCTGGGGCTCTCACCTCCTCCCTGTAGGCTGTCTTGTCATTGTTGGTAATCAGGCTTTCTACTTCTGTGTCGTCAGCATACTTGATGATTGACTTGGAGACATGGGTGGCCATGCAGTCATGGGTGAACAGGGAGTACAGGAGGGGGCTGAGCACGCACCCCTGCGGGGCCCCCGTGTTGAGAATCAGCGTGGCAGAGGTGTTGCTGCCTACCTTCACCACTTGGGGTCGGCCTGTCAGGAAGTCCAGGACTCAGTTGCACAGGGAGGGGTTCAGACCCGGGGTCCTGAGCTTAGTGATGACCTTGGAGGGCACTATGGTGTTGAAGGCTGAGCTGTAGTCGATGAACAGCATTCTTACATAGATATTTATCTTGTCCAGGTGGGATAGGGCAGTGTGCAGTGTAATGTCGATTGCATCATCCTTGGATCTGTTGGGTTGGTATGTGAATTGTAGTGGGTCTAGGTTGTTGGGTAAGGTGGAGGTGATATGGTCCTTAACTAGCCCCTCAAAGCACTTTATGCTACGGGGCGATATTCATTTAGTTCAGTTACCTTCACTTTCTTGGGTACAGGAACAATGGTGGGCATCTTGAAGCAAGTGGGGACAACAGACTGGAATATGGATCGATTTAATATGTCCGTAAACACTCCAGTCAGCTGGTCTGCACATACTCTGAGGACACGTCTTGGGATGCCATCTGGGCAAGCAGCCTTGCGAGGGTGAACACGCTTAAATTACTTACTCACGTTGGCCACATGGGATGAGAGCACACTGTCCTTGTTAGCGGAGGAGGCCAGCGTTGTGGCTCAATGTTGTTTTCCTCTAAGCGGGCAACGGTGGGATCAATCCGTGATTGTCTGGAGTCCCTGCCACATACTACTAGTCTCTGAGCCGTTGAATTTCGACTTCACTTTGTCCCTGTACTGTCGTTTTGCCTCTGATTGCCTTACGAAGGTTGTAGCTGGTCTGTTTGTACACGTCCATGTTTCTAATCAACTTGCCATGGTTAAATGCAGTGGTTTGCGCTTTCAGTTTTGCACGAATGCGGCCATCTATCCACGGTTTTGGTTTGGATAAGTTGGGAACAACATCCTCTATGCACTTCCTGATGAACACAGTCATCGAGTCAGTGTATACGTCAATATTATTTTCAGAGGCGATCCGGAACATTTCCTAGTCAGTGTTGTCAAAACAATCTTGAAGCATAGATTACGATTGGTCAGACCAACGTTGAACAGTCCTTACCATGGGTGCTTCCTGTTTAAGTTTCTGTCTATAGGTGGGGAGGAGCAGAATGGAGGCATGATCTGATTTGCTGAAGGGAGGGCTGGGGAGGGCCTTGTTGCCGTCCCATAAGGGAGAGTAGCAATGATCAAGAGTTTGTGATGCACATGTCGCATAGGACATGTGTTGATATAATTTCGGTAGCGTTTTCTTCAGATGTCCTTTATTAAAGTCCCCAGCTACAATACCTGTAAATGTGGCTTCAGGATATGAGGTTTCCAGTTTGCACATAGTCTCAATCCTTGAGAGCTGTCGCGGTGTTGGCTTGGGGAGGAATATACACCGCAGTGATGATGACCGAATAAAATTATCTTGGGAGGTAATGTGGTCAGTATTTGATGGTGAGGTATTCCAGATCAGAAGAACAAATGGACTTGAGTACCTGTACGTTACCACAATCACACTATGAGTTGTTAATCATGAAACATACCCCTCCGCCTTTCTTTTTCCTGGAGAGTTCTTTCTTCCTGTCCGCGTGATGGGCGGAGAACCCCGCTTGCTGAATGGATAGGGAGAATACATTTGGAGAGAGACATTATTCCGTAAAACAGAGTATGTTACAGTCCCTGATGTCTCTCTGGAAGGAGATTCTCGCCCTGAGCTCGTCTACTTTCTTGTCCAGAGACTGAGTGTTAGGGAGCAATATACTCGGAAGCGATAGAGGGTATGCACGCTGCCTGAGTCTGACTAGGGCCCCACTTCTTCTTCCTCTTCTCCGGCGTCAGCATTTTGGTACAGCACCCGGGATGAATAGAGCTGCCTCGGAAAGTTCAGACCAAAGGACCCAGGTCAGGGAAGTCACATTTTTGCTCTAATTTCTGGTGAGTGACCGCCGATCTAATGTCCAAAGTTGGCTAGGAGCTAGAAACAGGGTGACCATGTTTGTCGGTGCCATCTTGTATTCAACATTATCTGACTTCTGTCTGTGTAAGCGTTATTTGTGTTTAGGCAGGCCTATTCACTGATTTGGTTTTTTACAAACATAAAAAAAATCAGGTACATTTATAGTAAGTTTTTGTAAATAGCCAATAAATAGCTAGTCTGCTTGTGAAGAGAGTAGGGGTTTCCCAAGACAGCACAGAGCGAGCTAGTGTTTCATTCAAACTGAGCTCAGAGATGTAGAGATACAGTACACTGACGCAGCTGCTTTGAATGCAGGAAGGTAGAGATGGGGGAGAAGAGGTGGGAGGGAGAGAGGGTGGGAGGAAAGGAGGATGGCGAAGGAAAGCCAGAGGAACATACTGTAAGGAGAAAGGGTGGGTGTTCAGTCCTAACATTTATTTTCAGACACCTTCACAGCTTTAAATACTGTATCTGTTCCCAATCACCCCCTTTCCTGTAACAGCACACCTTGGATTACACCCTCTTACAGTAATGAACCACAGTGAGCGCCTGCCTGCTGCTGTTTGGATCTGAATTTGTGTGTGTGTGGTTTGTGTGTGCGTGAGCGATTGTGAGTGTGTTTGTGTGTGCGTTAATGCAAGTGTGTGTCAGTGTGTGTGTGTGTGTGTGTGTGTGTGCATGTGTGGGTATGTGTGTGTGTGTGTGAGAGAGAGAGAGAGAGAGAGAGAGAGAGAGAGAGAGAGAGAGAGAGAGAGAGAGAGAGAGAGAGAGAGAGAGAGAGAGTGGGCAGGCATGCCTGAGGTTGCTGAGACTCTGCCTTCTCTCTCAGCATTAATAAGAACTTCCTTCCTACCAGACAGAGTCAAACACCTGATCACTTACTGGACTGAGGTGGACATGCCAAAGCATCCCTCACAGTGGAGCTCAGACCTGGCAGGCTCACACAGTGTCTAATAAGGACATTGTGACCTCTAACAGTGACCAGTGTTAAGGCTCCTAAGGCAGCACCCAGGCAGTAAGCCAAGGAGTTTATCCTTAGATCGCTGGTTCAAATGCGTCTCGAAATGACGATGATAAATAGCACTTTTTCACATAGAAGGTAATTCAATCCACAGTGGCTCCAGTATGGCTTTACAGACCAGCTGAAAATTGCTGTAGATACAGTATCATCAGCTCAAATCAAGATCAGTGGACAAAGTTGTTTCATTAATAGTGACTGACTGTTCTAATGTAATAAGATTTTGTCATTCTATCAGTGCTACACAAAAGAGCATTACAAATTAAATACACATAATGTGACATCACATGGGAAATGCTATAGCCTACTCCAAGGGGTTTACATTTACAGGAAAGGCAGGAATTCAGTCAAATCCACAGTGTGGGTAACCTTCACTGCGCCACATAAAGTCAATTTTCAATAATACTCAAACAATGTTTACTGGATGAGACAAAACAAGCTTTGATTTGAATGAAAGGGTGTTTGTTTTGCAGTGCAGGAGCTAGTATAGGGTTGGGCAGTATCCTATTTCCATACCTTCATACCCTGCCTGTGCCATATACAGTGAGGGGAAAAAGTATTTGATCCTGTGCTGATTTTGTACGTTAGCCCACTGACAAAGAAATGATCAGTCTATAATTTTAATGGTAGGTTTATTTGAACAGTGAGAGACAGAATAACAACCAAAAAATAATTTTAATGAGGGAAATAAATATTTGACCCCCTCTCAATCAGAAAGATTTCTGGCTCCCAGGTGTCTTTTATACAGGTAACGAGCTGGGATTAGGAGCACACTCTAAAAGGGAGTGCTCCTAATCTCAGTTTGTTACCTGTATAAAAGACACCTGTCCACAGAAGCAATCAATCAATCAGATTCCAAACTCTCCACCATGGCCAAGACCAAAGAGCACTCCAAGGATGTCAGGGACAAGATTGTAGACCTACACAAGGCTGGAATGGGCTACAAGACCATCGCCAAGCAGCTTGGTGAGAAGGTGACAACAGTTGGTGCGATTATTCGCAAATGGAAGAAACACAAAATAACTGTCAATCTCCCTCGGCCTGGGGCTCCATGCAAGATCTCACCTCGTGGAGTTGCAATGATCATGAGAACGGTGAGGAATCAGCCCAGAACTACACGGGAGGATCTTGTCAATGATCTCAAGGCAGCTGGGACCATCGTCACCAAGAAAACAATTGGTAACACACTACGCCGTGAAGGACTGAAATCCTGCAGCGCCCGCAAGGTCCCCCTGCTCAAGAAAGCACATATACATGCCCGTCTGAAGTTTGCCAATGAACATCTGAATGATTCAGAGGAGAACTGGGTGAAAGTGTTGTGGTCAGATGAGACCAAAATGGAGCTCTTTGGCATCAACTCAACTCGCCGTGTTTGGAGGAGGAGGAATGCTGCCTATGACCCCAAGAACACCATCCCCACCGTCAAACATGGAGGTGGAAACATTATGCTTTGGGGGTGTTTTTCTGCTAAGGGGATAGGACAACTTCACCGCATCAAAGGGATGATGGACGGGGCCATGTACCGTCAAATCTTGGGTGAGAAGCCAGGGCATTGAAAATGGGTCGTGGATGGGTATTCCAGCATGACAATGACCCAAAACACACGGCCAAGGCAACAAAGGAGTGGCTCAAGAAGAAGCACATTAAGGTCCTGGAGTGGCCTAGCTGGTCTCCAGACCTTAATCACATTGAAAATCTGTGGAGGGAGCTGAAGGTTCGAGTTGCCAAACGTCAGCCTCGAAACCTTAATGACTTGGAGAAGATCTGCAAAGAGGAGTGGGACAAAATCCCTCCTGAGATGTGTGCAAACCTGCTGGCCAACTACAAGAAATGTCTGACCTCTGTGATTGCCAACAAGGGTTTTGCCACCAAGTACTAAGTAATGTTTTGCAGAGGGGTCAAATACTTATTTCCCTTATTAAAATGCAAATCAATTTATAACATTTTTGACATGCGTTTTTCTGGATTTTTGTTGTTGTTATTCTGTCTCTCACTGTTCAAATAAACCTACCATTAAAATTATAGACTGATCATGTCTTTGTCAGTGGGCAAACGTACAATATCAGCAGGGGATCAAATACTTTTTTCCCTCACTGTACGTTATTACCGGCAGTGCACACAAGGGGCATTCATTTTTTCAAATGTAAAGAAAGCCAAAAAACATCAGTTACCAGAATGCTAACAAAATGCTAACAAGTAATAAGGAATTCCCATAGCGGATTCTAGATAAATGCTAATGAGCTCACTAAGTCAGACAACCCAGCTCAAGTTATGCAAGTATCTCAAAACACAGTTTGCAGCATGCACAAAACAAATGTTAGACAGCAAGGATCTTAATCTAGAAGGGGATTGTCTCTGCTACTGTAAGCAAGAAGATCTTGCCCGCTAACGTTAGCCACTTAGATAGTTAACTTAATAGTCATAAGATATATATAGCTGGTAAACATTAGTAGTGAATTTCATACAAGTGTAACTTGATCACCTCACTTAAGTTGCGCTGCAGGAGTGACTCACCTCACGAATCTCCCGTTTTGCTCAGTGTTCTTCTTTATAAACAAACACCTGTGACTGGCTCAAACAGCTGTTTTGGGAAACTAGTACCGGTAAACTTCATAATGAAAAATAATCTAACAGGCGAAATGATGATTGCGATCTGCTTTATCTATTACCTAGTGCACAAGTTGACTGCAGGTATTTATTTAACAAGTACAAATATTAAAATGTATTTTTTTTCCCGGTATTGACGGTAATGCCCCAAGCCATAAGACTCCTGAACAGCTAATCATGGCTACCTGGACTATTTGCACTGCCCCCCCCCACCCCATCCTTTTACGCTGCTGCTACTCTGTTAAGTATTTATGTATAGTCACTTTAACTCTACCCACATGTACATATTACCTCAACTACCTCAACTAGCCGGTGCCCCCGCGCACATTGACTCTGCAACGGTACCCCCCTGTATATATAGCCTCCCTACTGTCACTTTATTTTACTGTATATATAGCCTCCCTACTGTCACTGTATTTTACTTCTGCTCTTTTTTTCTCAACACTTTTTTTGTTGTTGTTTTATTCTTACTTTTTTTGTTTAAAATAAATGCACTGTTGGTTAAGGGCTGTAAGTAAGCATTTCACTGCAATGTCTGCACCTGTTGTATTCGGCGCATGTGACCAATACAATTTTATTTTATTTTATTTTGATTTTTAATGGAAAATCATACAGAGGGTATTTCAAAGAGTGGAGGCTGCTGAGGGGAGGACGGCTCATAATAATGGCTGGAATGGAGCAAATGGAATGGCGTCAAACACCTGGAAACCACGTGTTTGATGTATTTCATATAATTCCACCAATTCCACTCCAGCCATTACCACAAGCCCATCCTCCCCAATTAAGGTGCCACCAACCTCCTGTGATTTCAAAATACCCAGGGATACGGTATGTACGGTATACCGCCCAACCCTAGTGAATAACATTTTCTGAATTTGTGAATTGCAGGTTTGCTTGACTCTGGCCCTAAAGTTTCAAACAGCTATTCTATCAGGTTCTCCCACCCTGTTTGATTAGGGCTTAACACACAGGAGGTCCTACCACCACACTGTTTTCTTTCCCTGGGCCCATAACTCTTACAAACACACAAACACTTGGGTTGTAAATGACCTGTTCATCAGGCAGTGACAGGGAAGGTGATTCTGGACTCTAGGTGGGCCAGGTGTGCAGATCAGGACGGGCCAGTGGCTTGCCAAAGCCCTGTTGGCATGGCGACGCAGTACCATGGAAAGTTCTGGAATCTGTCACTGCTGGCAGGGCGCTCTCAGAGTGGGACTGGTGTTGGCTTTGCCTCCAGCTGTTTCTTTACAGACAAGCTGAATGCCAAGCAACAGCCAGGGGCCAAGATCAGCCTAGAGAGGACTGCTGAGTCCAGCCGACCGGCCACACACAGGCCACTTATACACACATACACGCCAACTCTGTCTCTCACACAACATGCACTCTCTGACTCTAAATCTCACAGACACACATACAATTTGCTGTATAAAATGGTAGGTCATAATCAATTGGTCACAAAAGGTCACAATCGTCGTCATCTCTCTGTGTGAAACACATTTCACCAGCTACACATCACCGCCTGGTGCTGTTGATTGCTTTGACCTTTACATTTTGCAGATTGGTAAAAAGGAAATCAAAACATTATTCTGCAAACTGCAAATTTCTTAAGAATATAATCTTATTATTTATTTTCTGTAATCAATGGTGCTTGAAAACCGTTGATTGAAGCATCCTTGAAGGTGGTGTCAGTGAATTACCCCAATTAAAGGCCCAATGCAGCCTTTTTTATATCAATATCAAATCATTTCTGGGTAAAAATTAGGTACCTTATTGTAAAGGCGCTGACAGACAGTGCGTGGCGGACGGGGTTGCCCATTCATCTTCAATTAAATTCTATCCAATCGGCACGGTCAGCAAAGCCGCTCAGCCGAGGCGGAGAAAATAGGATTCTGCTCTATTTTTCAAGCGGTGCTGTCGTTGTTGACCAATCACAGTAGAAAACGTAGCCTGCGTGGTGATACGTCAGCACGTACGTCCAACAGCAGGACCAGATAACTTGGCTAACACTATCAATTTACAGAGTCATGTTTAACAATGAAAATGATTGTTTTCTAATCCATTTTGGATTAATCATTCTGTTGCATGTAAATACGTTTTTATGCATGCTTATGGTGTTATAGCGATAATCGTTTGTTTATTTCGTTGCTATTATCACCACCGGCTGTCGCATAGACTGTGGGCTGTCACACTTGTGTGTGAAGGCACTAGCCGCTTTGACTAGAGGGACAAGTCATGGACTTGGCGGGGTACTCTGCAATATTCCGCGGGCTTTCTGAAAAGCGCTTAATAGATTTCCGATCAAATGGGCAAAAATAGCTTTTTATCAAAATACTATTTCTCTAGCAAAAAATGTGCTAGGACTGTCTAGGAGTGGTCTGAGTGGGGAGGTGACAATGAAAACTAGCTGTTATTGGCAGAGAGGTTTGGAACGCTCTTTGTTATTGGTCTATTAACCACCGCATGGTGATGTCACCATGGAAAGACGAAACTCCCGCCCATGCAAACGTGCTGATTAGAAGGTCCTGTGTAGATTGTATTTTTAACCAGCAACTATCAGGAAATAACACTGATCAAATTGTTTCACACTTTTACAGTGTTAGTTTCATCAGCTGTTGTACAATATGATTCAAAACACAGGAAACACAGAATTAAATAAACTAGGCCCCTTTGTTTTCCTTGTGTGGTTGATGGTATTTCATTGAAGAAAGAAAAACTGAAGCGAATTCTTATTTTCTTTTTGAGGCTTTTGTTTGCTAATTCATTACCATTCTGGAATATGGGGGACAGTAGCTGTGGAAATGTAAATGTATTGAAATCTATTTCAGTGGTAAAGTTGACTGTGTCTCTTGAAGTCCAGTGCCATTTTTCTAAAACCTTAACAGTGTGTTTTGATCAAGGAGGGGTTGAGCACCTTTTGTGGCTTGACTCGGCGGTAAGAGTGTTTAGGTTTGCGGCCTGTGGAGCCTTGCGGCTAGAATAATTGGTGAACTTGGTGATGGATGACCTAGAATAATGTAGGGTTAGGAAAGCATAGTACTCTATAACAATCTAATACTGTACAATGAATGGCTGGAAGTGTGTAAGTGGTCCTCTGTAGCCAAGGTAGTGGGTTCGATCCCCGGGACCACCCATTCACAAAAATGTATGCACGCATGACTGTAAGTCGCTTTGGATAAAAGCGTCTGCTAAATGGCATATTATTATTATTATTATACTGGAAGAATGGATGGATCGTGGATTGGCAATTTGGTTAGGGTTACATCTATACAGAGAGTGAGCGAATTGCTATAAAATAAATATTCAGCTGAGAGAGAGAAGAAGGATGGAGAATGACCAGAAGAAACACCAGTCCTTTTACTGTGCCCCATTAACGCAACAGGAAGGGTTTCAGCTCCTGTGCTGTCCATCCTCCAGTGGCAAAAGCCTGATGGCGTGCTGAGATGAGCTATACGACCAGACTGACTCACTGCAAGACGTCCTTCCTTTCTCTGCCCTGTTCCAGTCCACTTACTGGGTGGAGGCTACAGTGAGGGAAAAAAGTATTTGATCCCCTGCTGATTTTGTACGTTTGCTATAATTTTAATGGTAGGTTTATTTGAACAGTGAGAGACAGAATAACAACAAAAAAATCCAGAAAAACGCATGTCAAAAATGTTATAAATTGATTTGCATTTTAATGAGGGAAATAAGTATTTGACCCCTCTGCAAAACATGACTTAGTACTTGGTGGCAAAACCCTTGTTGGTAATCACAGAGGTCAGACGTTTCTTGTAGTTGGCCACCAGGTTTGCACACATCTCAGGAGGGATTTTGTCCCACTCCTCTTTGCAGATCTTCTCCAAGTCATTAAGGTTTCGAGGCTGACGTTTGGCATCTCGAACCTTCAGCTCCCTCCACAGATTTTCTATGGGATTAAGGTCTGGAGACTGGCTAGGCCACTCCAGGACCTTAATGTGCTTCTTCTTGAGCCACTCCTTTGTTGCCTTGGCCGTGTGTTTTGGGTCATTGTCATGCTGGAATACCCATCCACGACCCATTTTCAATGCCCTGGCTGAGGGAAGGAGGTTCTCACCCGTCCATCGTCCCTTTGATGTGGTGAAGTTGTCCTGTCCCCTTAGCAGAAAAACACCCCCAGAGCATAATGTTTCCACCTCCATGTTTGACGGTGGGGATGGTGTTCTTGGGGTCATAGGCAGTATTCCTCCTCCTCCAAACACGGCGAGTTGAGTTGATGCCAAAGAGCTCCATTTTGGTCTCATCTGACCACAACACTGTCACCCAGTTCTCCTCTGAATCATTCAGATGTTCATTGGCAAACTTCAAACGGGCATGTATATGTGCTTTCTTGAGCAGGGGGACCTTGCGGGCGCTGCAGGATTTCAGTCCTTCACGGCGTAGTGTGTTACCAATTGTTTTCTTGGTGACTATGGTCCCAGCTGCCTTGAGATCATTGACAAGATCCTCCCGTGTAGTTCTGGGCTGATTCCTCATCGTTCTCATGATCATTGCAACTCCACGAGGTGAGATCTTGCATGGAGCCCCAGGCCGAGGGGAGATTGACAGTTATTTTGTGTTTCTTCCATTTGCGAATAATCGCACCAACTGTTGTCACCTTCTCACCAAGCTGCTTGGCGATGGTCTTGTAGCCCATTCCAGCCTTGTGTAGGTCTACAATCTTGTCCCTGACATCCTTGGAGAGCTCTTTGGTCTTGGCCATGGTGGAGAGTTTGGAATCTGATTGATTGATTGCTTCTGTGGACAAGTGTCTTTTATACAGGTAACAAGCTGAGATTAGGAGCACTCCCTTTAAGAGTGTGCTCCTAATCTCAGCTCGTTACCTGTATAAAAGACACCTGGGAGCCAGAAATCTTTCTGATTGAGAGGGGGTCAAATACTTATTTCCCTCATTAAAATGCAAACCAATTTATAACATTATTTACATGCGTTTTTCTGGATTTTTTTGTTGTTATTCTGTCTCTCACTGTTCAAATAAACCTACCATTAAAATTATAGAATGATCATTTCTTTGTCAGTGGGCAAACGTACAAAATCAGCACGGGATCAAATACTTTCTTCCCTCACTGTACATTCAGCAGCAGTCAAAACAGATTATTTTTCATCTGAGCTAGGTCTGATGACAAGCTTGGACGCATTGAATAGCAGACATAATTTTCCGATCTAAGCCATGTTGTTGGTGCTTTTACCAACTACAAAGAGGTGTCTTTGCAAAAATGCATGGGTGGAGCAGTGCTTTATGAAGACATGATAGGGTGAACAATACAATTTTAGCCTACAATCTTATTCTATTGATACTATTTAATATAAGTTAATACCAGGTAAAACTAAAAACATTTTATCCATAGGAATCATAGGAGACGAGAGAAAGAGTATTCCAGGCAGGAATAATTGTCACGCCCTGGCTCGGGGGACTCTCTTATGTTGAGCCAGGGTGTTAGTTTCTATGTTTTGTGTTGTAGGTTGTGGGTCTAGTTTGATTATTTCTATGTTGGCCTGAGTGACTCCCAATCAGAGGCAACGAGTGTCAGCTGTCAGCTGGTTGTCTCTGATTGGGAGCCATATTTAAACAGTCGGCTTTTCTTTCGTGTTTGTGGGATTTTGTTTCAAGTCTGTTTATGTTTGACCGTGTACTGTCACGTATCGTTTGTTGTTTTGTTCGTGTTTCCTTCAGTGTTAATAAATATGTTTGCATTCGACGCTGCGCATTGGTCCTCTCTTACCGGCGATCGTGACAGAAAATCCCACCACAACTGGACCAAGCAGCGAGTCGAGGAGCCATCGCCAGGGAAATCCCTAGCAGATCTCCGTGGCAGCCTCGACTGGGTCAAGCCGATTGAAGAGCGGAGAGAGTGGACTTGGGAACAATGGAGGAAGAGTTTTGACTGGGTCAAGCCAATTGAGGAGCTGAATAGCGGGAGTTGGAAGCAGAAGAGCGAGAGTTGGGTGAGAACTATAGAGGCCTGGCCCACGGGGAGGAGAGACCCCCAGAAATTTTTTAGGGGGGGGCTCACGACGTCGGGGCAGCAGGAGGCCGCGATAGAGCGGTCCAGCGGGTTGGCAGAGGAGGCCACCAGGTTACGGGGGCCACTGGCCGAAGAGGGGGTGGAAGGTGTAGAGGCACGGCGAGAGGTACTGGGGTGTGTTACCAGTCCGGTCCGGCCCATTCCAGATCCCGGCGTAGGACCAGTGGTGTGTGTCCCCAGTACGGTCCGGCCTGTTCCTGCTCCCCGCACCAAGTCTGTGGTGCGTTTCGTCAGCCCTGTCCGGCCCGTTCCTGCTCCCCGCACCAAGTCTGTGGTGCGTTTGCGTCCAGCCCTGTCCGGCCCGTTCCTGCTCTCCGCACCAAGTCTGTGGTGCGTTTCGTCAGCCCTGTCCGGCCCGTTCCTGCTCCCGCACCAAGTCTGTGGTGCGGCGTCGCCAGCCCAGTCCGGCCCGTTCCTGCTCTCCGCACCAACTCTGTGGTGCGTTTCGTCAGCCCTGTCCGGCCCGTTCCTGCTCTCCGCACCAAGTCTGTGGTGCGTTTCGTCAGCCCTGTCCGGCCCGTTCCTGCTCCCCGCACCAAGTCTGTGGTGCGCGTCGCCAGCCCAGTCCGGCCCATTCCTGCTCCCCGCACCAAGTCTGTGGTGCGTTTCGTCAGCCCTGTCCGGCCCGCTCCTGCTCCCCACACCAAGCCAGTGGTGTGCGTCGTCAGTCCAGCACGGCCCGTGCCTGTTCCCCACACCAAGCCAGGGGTGTGCGTCGTCGGTCCGGCACGGCACGTGCCTGTTCCACTGGTGCCTGGTCCGGCGCCGGTCAGATGCGTTACGCCGGAGCTAGAGCAATCCGCTCCACCAGTGTGCAGTCCAGCTCCGGGCAGCAGGGCCAGACCGGACCAGGGGTACTTTGGGGGGTTAGAGAGCGAGTGGGGATCATGCCCGGAGCCGGATCCGCCGCCTAGGCGGAGTGCCCACCCGGTCCCTCCCCTGTTGTGTGTGGTTGGCGCGGTCGGAGTCCGCGCCTTTAGGGGGGGGTACTGTCACGCCCTGGCTCGGGGGACTCTCTTATGTTGAGCCAGGGTGTTAGTTTCTATGTTTTGTGTTGTAGGTTGTGGGTCTAGTTTGATTATTTCTATGTTGGCCTGAGTGACTCCCAATCAGAGGCAACGAGTGTCAGCTGTCAGCTGGTTGTCTCTGATTGGGAGCCATATTTAAACAGTCGGCTTTTCTTTCGTGTTTGTGGGATTTTGTTTCAAGTCTGTTTATGTTTGACCGTGTACTGTCACGTATCGTTTGTTGTTTTGTTCGTGTTTCCTTCAGTGTTAATAAATATGTTTGCATTCGACGCTGCGCATTGGTCCTCTCTTACCGGCGATCGTGACAATAATTGTATCTTAACTACAGTATATAGCCTGCTCTTTCTTAAACAAACCTTTTACAGGCAAAATGTCCTATGGCAGATATTTATAAAATGTACTTGCCTGGGCTGCTTGGCCTCTAGACTGTTCTGATTCTGATCAACATGCTTTTGCCCCATTAAGACCTTCTTGGCTCACTGTCTCCAATAGCCTGACATTTACGACAACGTAAAACAAATCCAGCTAGAAGTTAGAAATGAGAAATCGGCCTCAGAGTATTGCCTTACATACAGCTGATCATTTATACATCAAATAGCAAAGACATAGAGGAGAAACCGCAAAACCCATGCCCAACTACTGCAGATCCTATTCCATATACAGGACATTCCTTAAGTATTCAGACCCCTTCCCTTTTTCCACATTTTGTTACGTTAAAGCCTTATTCTAAAATTGATTATTAAAAACTTTTCCCCCCTCAACAATCTACACACAATACCCCATAATGACAAAGCGAAAACAGGTTTTTGGAAATGTTTGCTAATTTACAAAAAAACTAAAACAGAAATACCTTATTTACATAAGTATTCAGACCCTTTGCTATGAGACTCAAAATTGAGCTCAGGTGCATCCTGTTTCCGTTGATCATCCTTGAGATGTTTCTACAACTTGGTTGGAGTCCACCTGTGGTAAATTCAATTTATTGTACATGATTTGGAAAGGCACACACCTGTCTATATAAGGTCCCACAGTTGACAGTGCATGTCAGAGCAAAAACCAAGCCATGAGGTCGAAGGAATTGTCCGTAGAGCTCAGAGACAGTATTGTGTCGAAGGCACAGATCAGGGGAAGGGTACCAAAACTTTTCTGCAGCATTGAAGGTCCCCAAGAACACAGTGGCCTCCATCATTCTTAAATGGATGAAGTTTGGAACCACCAAGGCTCTTCCTAGAGCTAGCCGCCCGGCCAAACTGAGCAATCGGGTGAGAAGGGCCATGGTCAGGGAGGTGACCAAGAACCCAATGGTCACTGACAGAGCTCCAGAGTTCCTCTGTGGAGATGGGAGAACATTCCAGAAGGACAACCATTTCTCAGCACTCCCCCATCAGGCCTTTATGGTAGTGGCCATGCGGAAGCCACTCCTCAGTAAAAGGCACATGACAGCCCGCTTGGAGTTAGCCAAAAGGCACCTAAAGGACTCTCAGACCATGAGAAACAAGATTCTCTGGTCTGATGAAACCAGGATTGAACTCTTTGGCCTGAATGCCAAGCGTCACATCTGGAGGAAACCTGGCACCATCTCTACGGTGAAGCATGGTGGTGGCAGCATCATGCTGTGGGGATTCTTTTCAGCGGCAAGGACTGGGAGACTAGTCAGGATCGAGGGAAAGCTAAACGGAGCAAAGTACAGAGAGATCCTTGATGAAAATCTGCTCCAGAGCGCTCAGGACCTCAGAATGGGGCGAAGGTTCACCTTCCAACATGACAACGACCCTAAGCACACAGCCAAGTCAATGCAGGAGTGGCTTCGGGACAAGTCTCTGAATGTCCTTGAGTTTCCCAGCCAGAGCCTGGACTTGAACCCAGTCTAACATCTCTGGAGAGACCTGAAAATAGTTGTGCAGCGACACTCCCCATCCAATCTGACAGAGCCTGAACGGATCTGCAAAGAAGAATGGAACAAACTCCCCAAATACAGGTGTGCCAAGCTTGTAGCGTCATACCCAAGAAGACTCAAGGCTGTAATCGCTGCTAAAGGTGCTTCAACAAAGTACTGAGAAAAGGGTCTGAATACTTATGTAAATGTGATATTTCCGTTTTTTATTTGTAATACATTTGCAAAAATTTCTAAATACCTGTTTTTGCTTTGTCATTATGGGGTATTGTGTGTAGGTTGATGAGGGGGAAAAAACAATTTAATCCATTTCAGAATAAGGCTGTAACGTAACAAAATGTGGAAAACGTGAAGTGGTCTGAATACTTTCCGAATGCACTGTACATGTATAGTTCACTACTTAGTAGTGCATTGTACTGTATAGGGAATAGGGTTCCATTTGGGACGCGGCCTTGTTATGGTAACCCTGCACAGGCATTAGGTAATGTTCAGGATGTAAGGCTTTCAGAGCTTCAGAGTGAGACTAGAAGAGTGACCTGCTTTTGACATCCTGGACTGCCAAGTCAACCCATTGTGTATTGTAACCTGTTGTAGTTTTAGGTAAAACACACTGAAATAAATGACATTCTGTGGAAGTTATATCCATCGTACCAAAAGCAATTAATTAAGATTGTGTGTTTGTGTGTGTGTGTGTGTGTGTGTGTGTGTGTGTGTGTGTGAGATCGAGAAAGAATTGTCAAAGTTCTACAGTATCTTGGAATGTCTTCAAATGGTCTTCCCTAAAACTCAGATAAACTCTTGTCATGAAATAGCAAAAGTATGGACAGAATAGTTTTTCCTCTGACAGTATGTAAAATGCATTGTCTACTAGATTATTTTGAGGTGGTTTTGTTAGAAGAGGAAGAGGAAGAGAAAGAACATAAATATTTGGCATTGCACATTTCCGTTACGTCAAGTCCATTTTACTAAGGTTGTCTCATAGATAGCTACTTCAAGGCCCCATATCCATCTAGTTTAAACAAAGATAAATATTTGAAAAAGTTTAGAATCATATATACACTGTACTAGCTAACAATGCTGATTATTTACTGCTGAGAATTTTTTTAGTTATTAAACAAACGTATTCTCGATAAGAACATTTCAGGGCATTCAATGACTTTGCTGTTCCACTGAAATGCTGGCAGGGAAAGTTGAAACGTCAAAGTAAGATTTGTATTCACATTTTGCAATCCACTTCAGATTTAATCCATACGTTAGAAAGTATACTATAGATTAGGCACCACAATGCCAATGTCTCAGGATAAACATGTGGAGATATAATGACAAAGTTGTTGAAAGGGTTGGAATAGAGGGCAGTTGCAAGAGGCCAAGGGGGAATACAGTACAGACATTTATTTTAGACTTTAAAAAAGATTTTGCCAGTTGAAAGTTAAGATTGATGGGTGTGAATGATTTGTAGAGCAGGAGCAGCAAAACGTTATTCTTACTGCCCAAAGTGAGACATTGTACAGTACAGCAGCACACCTCAAATGAACTAAGTTATAGTTGCCTATAATTGACTTCTGAGAGACCACTGAGAGGGAAAGTAAAGTAAAACTCCTCTGCAAAACCCATTTTTCACATTAAGGTTTTCCAAACTAACAAACCAAGAGTTAATATGCGTAGAAATGGCCAAGATATCCAAGCACTGACTAAACCATAAATAAACCTTAATCAAACACACCATAACCTCTTTATGTTGTTTTTCACTGTATAGGCTATGTACACAGTGGTTAGATTAAACATGCGTTAAACATTGTGAATGAGTGTAATCTTTTGCTTTTTCAAGACAAACTGACAATCATGTCATGCAAACCTACTGTATATGAGAAGAAGAAGAAGAAGAAGAAGAAGAAGAAGAAGAAGAAGAAGAAGAAGAAGAAGAAGAAGAAGAAGAAGAAGAAGAAGAAGAAGAAGAAGAAGAAGAAGAAGAAGAAGAAGAAGAAGAAGAAGAAGAAGAAGAAGAAGAACTGCTTTGTACTTCAGTCAGTCAGACGAGGAGACACAATAAAATGATATGGAGCTCACAAATGTGTCTGGTTAAAGCTCAACGACAGAAGGTGGAATATAGAATGCATACAATGAGCAAAGCTAGGATTTAGGATGCAAATATAGGACAGTGCAGAGAAAGTATACAAGTATACAAATATATTCCAGATTAGAGCAGGTCCCAAAATACAAAATGATGACGTCTGGATTAGTGCTGAATAAATTTGAGGGTGTTACTTTGGCTTCAACATGGGGTATGAGCTGTTTTGGAAAAGCACAGAAGTAAAATGAATATAATTATTTTGAATAGGGTGAGAGAAGTGTGTTTGTGTATGTGTTACCATCTGAACTGTACGTGTGTGTAAAAGTGAGAAGAAAAAGTGTTGTTCAAGAACTGTAGGATGAAGAACGTACAGCTACCTAATGATGTTCTGTTTTGAGCGAGCAATTGAGTATGAATCAAAAGCAGCTTTCCTGGCTCGGATTCTGCATGCTGGTCTGAGCCTGCCAGGAAATGGGAGGATTTTTTTCATATTCTTTTGCAGGTAAAAGTCGGACTTTACAGAATGGAATCAAATGAGGTATTTTTTTCCTACCGAATGTGAAAGTGTTATTAGTTAGGGTTGGGGAGGCAGACCAGTTGGAAACTATAGTAAGCTGATTTTTGGGGAGGATGGGAGCGGGGTCCTACTCTAACATAATTATGTTCTGTCCCCAATTGAAGGTACTTTATAGTAAGACCCCTTGCTGAATTGGTTGCTTGTAAAATGTATTAAGTAATCCACTACCCACTGGGTACATATCCTGGTGTGTTTCTTTTTACTAACGTTCACTGAGCTAAAGCACTTACAAAATGCAGGTTTATTAGTTTTATACATGAAGAGAGATGCATGTTATAAAATCCAGATTTTGGGCAATATCAGGCTGCATGTTGACATACAGTGCATTCGAAAAGTATTCAGACCCCTTGACTTTTTCCACATTTTGTTGTGTTACAGCCTTATTCTAAAATTGATTACATTTTTTTCCCCCCTCAACAATCTACACACACTACCCCATAATGACAAAGCGAAAACAGTTTTAATTTTTTTTGTGCAAATTTATACAAAATAAAAAACAGAAATACCTTATTTACATAAGTATTCAGACCCTTTGCTATGAGACTAGAAATTGAGCTCCGGTGAATCCTGTTTCCATTGATAATCCTTGAGATGTTTCTACAACTCTATTGGAGTCCACCTGTGGTAAGTTCAATTGATTGGACATGATTTGGAAAGGCACACACCGGTCTATATAAGGTCCCACAGTTGACAGTGCATGTCAGAGCAAAAACCAAGCCATGAGGTTGAAGGAATTGTTCGTAGAGCTCCAAGACAGGAAGGGGTCGAGGCACAGATCAGGGGAAGGGTACCAAAAACTTTCTGCAGCATTGAAGGTCCCCAAGAACAAAGTGGCCTCCATCATTCTTAAATGGAAGAAGTTTGGAACCACCAAGACTCTTCCTAAAGCTGAGCAATCGGGGGAGAAGAGCCATGGTCAGGGAGGTGACCAAGAACCCGATGGTCACTCTGAAAGAGCTCCAGAGTTCCTCTGTGGAGATGGGAGAACCTTCCAGAAGGACAACCATCTCTGCAGCACTCCACCAATCAGGCCTTTATGGTAGAGTGGCCAGACGGAAGACACTCCTCAGTAAAAGGCACATGACAGCCCGCTTGGAATTTGCCAAAAGGCACCTAAAGGACTCTCAGACCATGAGAAACAAGATTCTCTGGTCTGATGAAACCAAGATTGAACTCTTTGGCCTGAATGCCAATTGTCACGTCTGGAGGAAACCTGGCACCATCCCTACGGTGAAGCATGGTGGTGGCAGCATCATGCTGTGGGGATGTTTTTCAGCGGCAGGGAAGACTAGTCAGGATCGAGGCAAAGATGAACGGAGCAAAGTACAGAGAGATCCTTGGTGAAAATCTGCTCCAGAGTGCTCAGGAAATCAGACTGGGGCGAAGGTTCACCTTCCAACAGGACAACGACCCTAAGCACACAACCAAGACAATGCAGGAGTGGCTTCGGGACAAGTCTCTGAATGTCCTTGAGTGGACAAGCCAGAACCCGAACATGAACCCGATCGAACATCTCTGGAGAGACCTGAAAATAGCTGTGCAGTGACGTTCCCCATCCAACCTGACAGAGCTTGAGAGGATCTGCAGAGAAGAATGGGAGAAACTCCCCAAATACAGGTGTGCTAAGTTTGTAGCGTCATACCCAAGAAGACTCAAGGCTGTAATCGCTGCCAAAGGTGCTTCAACAAAGTACTGAGTAAAGGGTCTGAATACTTATGTAAATGTCATATGTACTTTTTTTTTTAAAAATAAATTAGCAACATTTTCTACAAACCTGTTTTTGCTTTGTCATTATGGGGTATTGTGTATAGATTGATGAACAAAAAAAACAATTTAATCAATTTTAGAATACGGCTGTAATGTAACAAAATGTGGAAAAAGTCAAGGGATCTGAATACTTTCCGAATGCACTGTATTTGATGCTGTGTTTTATATGTGCAACTAGTGTCACGCCCTGGCCTTGAGAGCCCGGTTGTCTTTAGTTGGTTTGGTCAGGGTGTGAATTTCTATGTGTATATCTAGTGTTGTATTTCTATGTTGGCCGGGTGTGGTTCCCAATCAGAGGCAGCTGTCAATCGTTGTCTCTGATTGGGGATCATACTTAAGCAGCCATGTTGCCTACCTTAGTGGTGGGATCTTGGTTGTGTTCCTGTTAGGCTTGTTGTGTGTATAGCCCATAGGACTTCACGTTTTCGTTGGTTTGTTATTTTGTCAAGTGTTTATTCGTCTTAATAAACATGTACACATACCACGCTGCACTTTGGTCTGACCCGTCTCGCAACGACCATGACAACTAGCAATATATTTAGAACTTGCTGAGCTCGAATGTATACTATTCTATTTTTAGTAAAATATACTACAACGATTTATAACGTCTGTAGATTTATATCTATATAATATATTTATATACTCATGTCCTAATAAAACTGGTTGAATGATTGCAATATTTGGATGCCGAGGTCACTGAGCCTTAACAAGTTTCTGATCAATGCTGTCTTTACATTTTACATTTTAGTCATTTAGCAGACGCTCTTATCCAGAGCGACTTACAGGAGCAATTAGGGTTAAGTGCCTTGCTCAAGGGCACATCGACAGATTTTTCACCTAGTCGGCTCTGGGATTAGAACCAGCGACCTTTCGGTTACTAGCACAACGCTCTTACCCACTAAGCTACCTGCCGCCTGTCTTTGTAGCAGACCTGACATATAGCAAAACCCATAACAGATTTCAACACATTTCTGACTGAGAAATACCTGGATTTTTACATTTATCCTACACTCTTAGAAAAAAGGCCAAAAAGGGTTATTCGGCTGTCCTCATAGGAGAACCCTTTGAATAACCCCTTTTGATTCCATGTAGAACCCTTTTGGGTTCCAGGTAGAACACTTTCCACAGAGGGTTCTACATGGATCCCAAAAGACTACTACCTGGAACCAAAAAGGGTTATTCTATGGGGACAGCCGCAGAACCCTTTTGGAACCCTTTTCTCTAAGAGTGTAGTCCTAGGGTCTTGAGTCTTGGGTTGGGGTCAATTCCATTTCAACTCAGTCGATTCAAGACACAAACTGAAACTCTCTTAATTGAAATGGAATTGACCCCAACCTTGTGGTCTACTCTACGGAATAAAGACAAGATACCTCCCTGGCCACTGTGACCATTACGTGCCAGTCTGGTTTAATGACATGAACGCCTGTAGTAAGATGTAGTGTGTGGTTGGGTTTCTCTGAGGTTACGGTCATGTTCCCAGGGGATGGTGGTGAGGGCCTGAGGCCTGTGTTTATCTCGGAGGCCAAGGGGGGCTCCTGCATGGGGGCTTCTGTTGTTGCGCCTGACACCAGTCTTTTTGAATCACATCATGAAATGATATGTCACTATGAATAATGCAACAGTGTCATCAGAATCCATTATATTACATACTGTTTACATACTGTAGCTACCTATTTAGATTTTAAGGGACAGAGATGACAAAAGTTTTGAAGTCCACCTTTTTAAAATACCATAAGGCTGTCAAATAACACAATTACACCAATGAACTCTTCTGCTGTTACTATCTTCTATTCTTTGTTACGAGTGTTGCATGAGCGCCACCTTCTTGTCAGTTCTGGTCTCTCTGTGTGTGTGTGTGAGAGAGTGAGAGAGAGTGAGTGTGTGTCTGTGTACAGGGGTGTCAGGAGGTCTGGACTGAGATGGGCAGAGGCAAGGGCAGCGTTTGCAGCTTTACCCACTGAGGTTCACTCTCACTTCCCACTCACATACACACGCTCACACCCACAAACGGTCGCTTGGAGTGGTCAGGCAAGGCAGCAGCATGCTTCACACTTTCTCACCTCCCCTGCTCCTGCTCGAGCCATACAGACATGATGCTACAGGAGAGCACTTCACAAGATTGTTACAGGAGCTATCAGCATAAGAGAAGCTGATGTGCTGCAGTCTGTGCCTCAAATTTGTCCTAATTTTCCCTCTCCTTTTTCATTGGGATTTGAGAGAAATAAATAGCTAAATATACATGAGGTATCGGGAGATCTCTGGCTGGACCGGTCTCAAGGGGCTTTCGCCATGTTACCATGTTGTCTCTCGCTAGTGGACATAGACAGATTTGTTTAAGTCTGACTGAACCAAATAGAATTTGGCAGAATAAATTACAGTTTGTACTTTTTTAAATATTGTAGATAACTCGTTTTGGGATCTTGGAAAGTTTGCAAAGATATCTCTTTTGGGGAATTTGTGGACTTAACCAAACCTTTTTGTGGATAACTTGTTTTGGGAATCTACTCCATGTAAGTATTTTTATATTGTGTGTATTTGATGTGTATTTGGAAGTACCAGAAAAGCCTATCTCTGTACTTGGATGGATTCTTTATTTGCTTGATGTTTCTTTGATATTTCAGTATTTTTCTTTGTATTTCAGTATTACCAGGTGGTCTTGTTCAGTAGATACAAATTATGTCAGGCGAGGGAATCAAAGGGGGCTCAGAAAGTAGTCGAGTTTGTCAGCAACTGTATCTATGCTGCCAAGTAAAACCACTAGATAAGTAGCAGTAAGGTAAGCTGCAAACCTCTGAGGACCTACTGTACCACCTACAGTACCGCATTAAACCTTGTTCTTCAATGTGTGTATCTTCAATCTATTAGATCTCAATTAAATGGGCATTGCATCTTCCATTTCAAAGTTTCGATTGTTGTTTTCAATGGGAGTTTGCAGGTGGTCATTTTCAATGAAATCATTATTAATAAACCATGCTATGTACATGATACTGTACATAGTTCCTGAAGTTCCTGGCGAATGGCGATACAATGAATGACAGAATGTTGTCTGTTGGGTGTTCCAGAGTTACTGTTCCAGAATACTCTGTTCCAGAGGCATGTTCCAGCAGTTGAGTCTAGCTGTGTTCCTGCTGTGCTCCCCAGTGCCGCTCTACGGAAGACCCATCGATGCTCTCACTAACAGAATGTAAGTCTCTCTGTCGCCTATGTTGAATAGCCAAGACACTCAACATTTTTTTTGTTTGTGTATCTGGACTAACTGGTTTTATGCACCAACTAAGAAACCCTTTGGTATAGCATCATGGTTTTCCATTGTTGAATGTTGAATAGCATCGTAAAAGGCTGGTAATAATGGAAATATATCAATCAATGGTAACGTTTAAACCATGATCACTTGAATCACATCTAAGGTTGATGTACTATAACACATTTACAGTATACAGTACCAAGTTTACTCAATCCGCTGTTTGATGATTTGAGAAAAGAGGTCTAGATATTTGGACAGGCCTACAGTGGTATGAATGTAGAAATAGATGTCAATGGTATAAATCACGGGAACCTAAAATCAAAAGTAACTACAGATAAAACTACATGTAAGTTATACTACTTTACAGTACTACGTTTTGTAGTTCTGTTACATTTTAGCCATTTAGCAGACGCTCTTATCCAGAGCGACTTACAGTTAGTGAGTGCATACATTTTCATACTGGCCCCCCGTGGGAAACGAACCCACAACCCTGGCGTTGCAAGCGCCATGCTCTACCAACTGAGCTACACGGGACTGATGTACTGCTGCTCTTTAATTATTTGCTATTTTTATTTTATACTTATCTATTTTTTACTTAACACTTTTTTAATTTTCTTAAAACTGCATTGTTGGTTAAGGGCTTGTAAGCATTTCACTGTAAGACGCGCCATGCTCTACCAACTGAGCTACAGGGGACTACGTTACGTTTAGTTTTATGCTGAAATTATATAGAATACACCAAGAACAAATGGGTAAATTGTACATATTTTAGACCTGCATGGATTTGTGTTTTCTCATGTAAAACATTGTTAGCCTTTAATAAAGAACATAGATTTGCATCACGCCTACATCTGTCAAACTCAGCCCTGTGCATGGCAAGGTTTTGATTGACTTTTGTGGCCCAGGGGACATGCTTTGTGGTTGAATATGTGGCTTGTTAGCTTATGTTCCTCTTGTACATGTTGTGGTGGTCAGATAGCTTCACACAGCATTCATACAGTAACATGGACAGCTTTGAGCTCTCCCAGGTACTACATGTCTTTGTTTATGCTGCCACCTATTGAGGTCTACTGGAACATGACCTTGGCTGTCGTTCAACTATCAACACCTCACAAGTAGGTTTAGTCAGTCAATATACTGTAGGTTTATACTGTGCTACACTGTACTGTAGGTGCCACAAAATAATAGATATAAAATAAAGTGATAGGTTGTTTGGAGATCGATCAGGAGAGGACAGTGGGAAAGGTGGACTACTCTCTTAAAGAGTAGTTAAAGGTATTTTTTTTAAATGCAAAGAGCCTGTGTTACCACTACGGACCTTCTGAAGAGGTATGGCACAAAATATACTATTTTTCTTTACCATCTACTCTTACAAAGAGAGTGAGTCCAGTTGAAACACTCATTGACAATCTCCTTCTCCTCTCTCCCTTCAGGAGGAGGTCAGTGAGTCACGCCCAGCTGATGCACGACAAGGGTCGGTCTCTGGAGGAGTTCAAGAGGCGCCTCTGGCTCCAGGAGCTGCTAGATAAAGTCCACACGGCCGACAGCGAGCGAGCCCCGCCTCCCCAGAGTAGGAACAACGCCAACGGGGGCCACATCACCTTCAGCGGGAACGCCCTACGCCCCCCCAAACCCCCCGGAGGGACCAAGAACCTCCCTCTGAGTTTCCGGCTGGGAGGGGAGGGGGGCAACCTCCCCCAGGAGACCAACAAGTCTGTGGCCTACAAGGACCAGCCGCTGAAGGTGGCCACCAAGAGGAAAAAGAAGGTGAAGGGAGAGAGAGGGAGACGGAGGGAGAGTGAGAAGAGGAGGCGGAGGGCGACACAACCATTATCACGACACGGGAGACACATAAGGAGTCACAGAGGACTATAGACATCGGGTGACACACAGACAGACTACATCATGTGGCCTTTGGGTGGTGCTGCACTAATAACTCTGACAGAGAGCAGTTCCAGCATGACTGATTGAGATCTCAAAGACTCTCCACCAAATAACTGAAACAGTCTCCCCATACCATGGTGGACATTGTTCTTTGCCTTTCTTGTTTTAATCAGCTGCTTTTTCTATTTTTTGCCTTGATATACAGTACTTTTATATATCCAGAGCTCAGAGGTGTTTTCATACTATATAATAACACATATTACTTTCGTATTCGTATTTATTAGGTGAATAATATGCAGATCTTGAGATACACTACCGTTCAAAAGTTTGGGGTCACTTAGAAATGTCCTTGTTTTCTAAATATTTTTTTTGTCCATTAAAATAACATCAAATTGATAATAAATACAGTGTAGACATTGATAATGTTGTACATGGCTATTGTAGCTGGAACCGGCTGACTTTTAATGGAATATCTACATAGGTGTACAGAGGCCCATTATCAGCAACCATCAGTCCTGTGTTCCAATGGCACGTTGTGTTTGCTAATCCAACTGGCAGCTTCATTAAATAGTACCCGCAAAACAACAGTCTCAACGTCAACAGTGACTCCGGGATGCTGACCTAGGCAGAGTTGCAAAGAAAAAGTCCAGTATCTGTGTCCTTTTGCCCATCTTTTATTTTTATTGGCCAGTCTGAGATATGGCTTTTTCTTTGCATCTCTGCCTAGGTCAGCATCCCGGAGTCGCCTCTTCACTGTTGACGTTGAGACTGGTGTTTTGCGGGTACTATTTAATGAAGCTGCCAGTTGAGGACCTGTGAGGCGTCTGTTTCTCAAACTAGACACTCTAATGCATTTGTCCTCTTGCTCAGTTGTGCACCGGGGCCTCCCACTCCTCTTTCTATTCTGGTTAGAGCCAGTTTGCGCTGTTCTGTGAAGGGAGTAGTAAACAGCGTTGTATGAGATCTTCAGTTTCTTGGCAATTTCTCGCATGGAATAGCCTTCATTTCTCAGAACAAGAATAGACTGACGAGTTTCAGAAGAAAGTTATTTGTTTGTGGCCATTTTGAGCCTGTAATCGAACCCACAATTGCTGATGCTCCAGATACTCAACTAGTCTCAAGGCCAGTTTTATTGCTTCTTTAATCAGCACAACAGTTTTCAGCTGTGCTAACATAATTGCAAAAGGGTTTTCTAATGATCAATTAGCCTTTTAAAATGATAAACTTGGATTAGCAAACACAACGTGCCATTGGAACACAGGACTGATGGTTGTTGATAATGGGCCTCTGTACGCCTATGTAGATATTCCATAAAAAAATCAGCCGTTTCCAGCTACAATAGCCATTTACAACATTAACAATGTCTACACTGTATTTATTATCAATTTTATGTTATTTTAATGGACAAAAAAATTGCTTTTCTTTCAAAAACAAGGACATTTCTAAGTGACCCCAAACTTTTGAACGGTAGTGTATGTCAAATGACAAACTATACTTTACTCCTTCTCCTTTATAATTAGTAAGAAAACGATGTACGAAAGGTGCCTTTCAGGGGCTGATCACACACTCATCCAACTAGACGCCCATATGTAAAGTAGAGTATAGGCTACGCATTAAACGTTATGCATAAAATATTTATTGTCTATACATACTTAAATTCACAAAATTAGGGAGGATTATTCTTTTTAATGCTTGGTGGCTCTTGTGAATACATTTTGTATCTGTAGTTAGCATCCATAACAAATATTTCTACTATAATTTATTTAATTTGAACTGTGTATTTATTTTGTGAATGTATTACGGTGCTGCTGACTTTCGATAATTTTATAATAACAACATAATGCACTTTAGATATAATTATGATATCCTTATGTTTTTGTTAAGTTACATAAGTGTTCTCCTTTGTGGTAGATTTTTGTTGAGAAAAATGTTCCTTCCTTCCTGTTGATAAACACTTCATTTTTATTTGTATTTATTTTGTTTTCTTCCAATTATAGTATTGCCTATTACCATCTCATTGACTTATTGGATTGTTCCATCAAACTCACTCTCTCTTGTTTTAGAAACTATTTTTTATCAAAGAAGACAGAGTTTAAACTGTTGGTATAATCACAGACTTATTTCAAGTTTAGCACTTGCACTGAGAGCACCATCATTTCAAAAAAATTATCAAACAATAAAAGCTTTATGAATACATTGTGTTCTCTCTACATACGATGTAGTCCAATCAAATACTGTACCATCCCATTTTCTTATATAAATTCCATTATTGCGCCAATGAGTTGAACATAGAGTTACTGTAGCCTATCACCAAAGAGAAAGTCATCAATATAGCCTATTTGTTGACTATTCAGCATGAACAAGGGACCTTACAAGGTTGTTAATGTCACACTAGAGAACCATGTGGTGTGTTTTAACAGTCTCTGACTGAATGGACTGAATGGATATGTCCAAAATGGCACCCTATTCCCTATATAGTGCACTACCTTTAACCAGAGCCCATCAAAATTAGTGCACTATGTAGGGAATAGGGTGCCATTTGGGTCACACCCTCTATGGACCTGCTGGTATTGGAGGGGAGGGGAGGGAGTAAATGCACCAGGCAGCAGTGTTAGTACTGTAGCTACATCCTGTCCTAAGAGCCTGTACTGAGGCCATTAGCCAGACCTAGAGTCATAAACACAGTGGAATGGCCTGATAAAGACCCAATCAGAAGACTGGCGCTCCACACTACTGTACTGAAGAAATCAATGTAACAATGGAAAGAGGCCTTAATAACTCACTGAGGAGAGCGAGAGGGAGAGAGGTGAGGGAGAGGGTGGGAGACAATCAATGGAATACAATAAACGGAAAGGAAAGTGGAACGTTTTCGTTTGAGAGTAGGGTCTGTTCGTATGGACGCTAAATATGCTGACATAACACATACTGTATGGAAACCCCCACAGAACACACACCAATAAAATATGGATAATTTTTCTCTAATGTCTACGTTTTACTCATATGAAAGGTCAGAGAAGGTCTGTGACATGTTTTTCACTTCTTGTAATAAACCCTCACACTTCCATTCAGAAGCTACAGTATTTACATTACATAATAATAACCATTGGAATTTCCAAAAACACATTCTCTGGAAAACTATAAGATACAACAATACAACACAGACAACATGCATGAACATAGACATACACCTCAGTCCTTCAAAAACTGTAACTGTGCTACATTCAGAGTCAGATGTGAGTACTCTCCCTTTAAACTCATCCAACCAGAATCAATTTGACCTGAGTGAGTGATGTTTGCCTTTCTCCATCGTCAGCAAACAAAAACTAAGAGTCATAGACTTCACACGCAATACACTTTTCTTTAACAGTTTTCATTATGGGGATACTCTAAAATTCCAAGGATGGCTAACGGATTCACCCATGACGGAGAATACTGCTGTTTATCTTGGTACACATGAGGATACTTCACTCAATAACCCAAGAGTATGGTAAGTAACACACAATAGCAAAACAGGGTCATCCAAATAATTATTTCAGGTACAGAGCAAGTCAGTTGTAGTCCAGTAGTAGGTAAACTTTTTAAATACAATAATAACCCAATAATAATTTTGTGATCATAAAATCTAGATCAAGCTTGATGTATATGTATGTAATGTAAATGTATATAAAACTCAGTGCCGGTAATGCCGTTTAAGATTAAGGAGGACGTATTTTTTTGGAGGATTTAAGGAGGACTTATTTCTATTACAGCACATTGGATGACTGTCAATCATATTCCTTTCACCCAGCTCAACGTAACATTGATAAGTTTAGGCTACTACATGATACTCGAATGCGTCCTAGACCATCATGAGGGTTGCTACAACCTAGCCTACAAATTAATGTTTATAATGTAGGTGCACAGGTCGAAAGACAAATTGAAGTAATCAATGTGACAGACAATGACACATTCAATATCGCCTTGCACACTCTTGCCTGCATCTAGCTGATCTGGGGTGTAATCATTTGTCCAAACAGTAAAACAAAAGTTTCTATTGGACAAATTCAGGTAAGTCCCTCCCGTTTCGTTCTGTTTGCTTCCGTTTAAGAAATGTTTTGCAACAGAATCAGCTAAATAAATACACCCCTGACCACCCGCACACACAGTTCACTTTCATAGCAGCCACAAAAAGCATCATCACTTTGCTCGTTGTATAATTCCTTTCTCGCATCTACGCGCTGTCCTCCTCTCACCTTTTCCCTTAGCTTGTAGGCTTCAGTGCAAAACACAACAGCAGTCTGTGACCAGGCGCAAAAAAACGCTCCAAGCCAAACCTTCATATCATGACAGCAAACCGCTACACAGCCTACATCGTTCAAATCAAATACAATTTTTTTTGTCACATGTGCCGAATACAACAGGTGTAGACCTCACAGTGAAACGCTTACTTACAAGCCCTTAACCAACAATGCAGCTTTAAGAAAAATAAAAAGAACAGATAATTAAAGATAATAATCGCTGTCACCTTATTAACGTTATAGTCAACAAACTAGAACTAACGAGTTAGTAAACCCACAATCCATGTGTACAATCACGCAGTACAGTGTACAGCAAGCAGTATAACAGTTGGAAGAGTTGCATTGTTGGATAGCCTTAGCCAGCTAGCTAGCTAACATAAATAGCATTCCTCTCTGAGTCAGGTTGTTGAGTAGGCTAAATTAGCTGCATTAGCTAAGTGAAAGGTAAACTAATGAAATAGTTAGCTCTTTCTCTCTCGCTCTCTCTGCTGGTTCGCCTTAATTTTTGAAGAAATTAATTTGTTCAAAATGGTTCAACTATTGTCTTTTTCTCTCTTTGAGTCAGCTACTCACCATACTTCATGCACTGCAGTGCTAGCTAGCTGTAGCTTATGCTTTCAGTACAATATTTAGTCTCTGATCCTTTTATTGGATGGACAAGATGTCAGTTCATACATCAAGAGTTCTGAGGACGTTCTCCGGAAGTCACCATAATTACTGTGTAAGTCTATGGAAGGGGGTGAGAACCATGAGCCTCCTAGGTTTTGTATTGAAGTCAATGTACCCAGAGGAGGATGGAAAATAGCTGTCCTCCGGCTACACCATGGTGCTACCCTAGAGGGTGCTGTTGAGGCTACTGTAGACCTTCATTGCAAAACAGTGTGTTTTAATCAGTTATTTGGTGACATTTGAATATATTTAGTATAGTTTTATACTTTTTTTATGTTTCACTATTTGTATTTTTAAGAAATTCACTTAGTAGGACGGTCCTCCCCTTCCTCACCTAAAGAGCCTCCACTGATAAAAAAGTGGATTGTGAAATTTGATATAAATTAAACTATATTGAAAAGTTTCCAAGAACTGAGATTATCTAACCCTTTTGAGATTGAGATTATATTTAAATCTTTGCTCACACAACAGGCTGTCCCCAACACGTTCTCCCTGATCTTTGCCTGTACCTGCGGGGTGATCCTGGGCATCGGTTTCTGTGCCAACCTACTGGTGTTCTCTCTGTTCGCCAAGTACAACACCCTGAGGAAGAACCGGCTGGACATCCTGCTGCTCAGCATGGCTCTGGCAGACTCCCTCACCCTGCTGCTGATACCATTCACCTTGCACTCTGCCGTCAGGTAGCAAACCTCTTCTCGGGGACCCCTATCTGTGCCATGTATTCAATCTAAGCTATTAAAGACGTAGCACACCTGATTCACCTTGTAGTCTAATCATCACACCCTTGACTAGTTGAATCAGGTGTGCTAGTTTACTCAACTGTCAGGTAGCCTAGCCAATAGCCATAGAGGTTAGAGAGGGGCCACTGGGCCTGGAGTGTTGCCAGCAGATCAAAATCCAGGTTTGACAAACAGAAGAATCTTGCGGGATGTGAGCACTGTGTTTGTCTCTGAGGATTTGGGATAAAAGCAGAAGCAGGATTTCCATTTCTCTTTGACTGTGACAATAACCTCATAATCTTTCATCAGCTCCTTCTATCTTCTTCTTCAGCTACTCGTGGCCGCTGGGGGACACCTCCTGCAAGGTGTACCAGTTCTTTCTGGCCTTCTCCCTGGCAGCCAGCACCTACAGCCTGTGTGCCGTGTCCATGACACGGGCCATGATCATCACCAACCCCTACCACCCTCCTACCATGGACCTGGTGGTCCTGATGTTCGTCTTGGTCTGGGCATCAGCCTTCTTCATCAGCCTGCCTCTAAGGATCTTCGCCACCAAGGAGAGCCTGGGCCCGGGCTTGGGTAATTTTTCATTCTGCCTGCCCACCATACAGGAACACCACTATCAGGTAACAATGGCTTGGTCTGAAATTGTACTCTGTTTGCTAAGTAGGGCACAACTTTTGACCTGGTCTACTATAGGGAATAGGGTGCCATTTGAGATGCACACAATGTGTAACAAAAGGCCTTATGTTTAGTTCAAAGAATGTCACTGGAAGTAACCAGGTCTGTAAATTTTTTTGTACTGTTATTTTCATTTGCTAAAACAAAATGGTGTCCAATTAATGTGAGAAGAAACAACATTTTCAATCCATTCATCTATCCATCCCTCCACCAGGTGGTCCTCAGCCAGTTCATGCTCTACTACTTCGTCCCCATGCTGGTGATCGCCTTCAACTACGTCCGGCTTGCCTGCTTCCTCCACAAGAGCCCAGTCATGTCTGTGGCCAGTGCCCGCAACACACGCCGAGCCTCCCTCATGGTGTTCCTGGCAGCCGGGACCTTCTCCATCTGCTGGCTTCCCGGGTATGATGATGATGATGAAGATGATGATGACTTTATTGTATACGCTAGGAAATTATTTTTCATAGTGAGTAAGTGTTCTTCTAACACTTCTAGTTTATACCTCTTCTCCTGACTCGTCTTCATTCTTAGGTACATCCTGGAGCTGTGTGTGTACCTTGAGCTCTACCACCACGGCCAGTCCTGGGAGATGTTCTACTTCATCTGCACAGTCCTCCAGTACCTCCACCCCTGTGTTAACCCCGTGCTCTACGTGCTGCTGTCCAAGAGGTACCGTCACCGCAGGGGTTCCTGGTTGTTTAACTGCAACAGGAATAGGGTGCAGCCGCAGATTGTCAGCATCACTACAGAGACTATGTAGACACACTGATCGCGAAGGGAGCTGGCTTTGCTTTGACATGGTGGAAAGCCTAATCTCGCCACCCAGGACAAACTATTTTGTGCGGATTATCGCATGATGTTTTTAACACTGTTAATAACTTGATACAGTCTGAATATGAATACAGTACATTACATTGCAGTGCAGTACATTAGCTCACATTCATCGGTGAGGTTCCTGATGCAGTCTTTTTGTGTTGGTGTTTTACCAACGTGTTTCTTTTAGTTCCTCCAGTTACTTTCCGCTTCTTCTTTTTGTGTTTCATTCTTGCCGGAATAGATTGACATTTACTGTATGCAGGATAAAAAGGGAGTAAAATGTTATTGTTTTAATGTTAAAACTGTTGTATTGTCTGTTGTCTGATATTGTTTACTAGGATATTTAAAATATTTTTTTACAGTTGCAAACTGGAATTGAAATTCCATTGTGTTCAAACAATCAGGGAATTACATTTATTTGATTGCTTAATTAAAACTTTCCCCCAAAAAAACATTTAAATGAATTTTGTGATTGATTTTCTGGAGTCTTTTGATTCAGTTGTTTTGTATGCTGAAGTTACTTTTAGAACACAAATAGATCTGGGACCAGGCTAATGGATTCCACAGCTAGCACATAACGTTCTGAGAACCATTTGTTTCTTAGAGCTTGGTGAGAGTGTGGTTGTCCTATGGTCATTTTGCATACAGCCTTCCCACAACTTTCTTGGACTGGTGCAGGACAGTTGCTTGGCTTTGGAACGTTCTCAGCAAATTTAAGCAACTTAAAAAACTATATTTTTCTTGGTATTTCATTACTTTAACAGAATGTTTCCTAATAGTTCAAACATGGTTACATTTAATTAAACATTTTGTAATGTTCTAGGAACGTTCTCCAACTAGTTTGACATTGGGAATGCTCTCAAATTGTTCCAAGAATGTTAAGAAACAACGTAATTCTGCAGGATTTTCAGTACGTCAGCATAACATTTCCTAGAGGTTTACTCATGGTCCTATTTAAAGTAATGTTCTCAAATTGTTCCAAGAACGTTAAGAAAACATTCCATAAAAACCACAAGAAAACATTTGTACATTCAGAGAGCATTCTAAGAATGTTATTAAAAAATTTATACATTCCATTCTCAACATTAACAAAACTCTCTCTATCCTTTATCTTGTTAAGTGTGTTCAGGTGTGTTGGCCACGCCTACTAATTGGCCACACCTAAACTTAATGAGTGTTTGTTTACTTTGAAATGGGGTGTATTTTTACTAGACTAAAATTAACAGCTTTGCATGCGTAAAAAAGCACTCATTAAGCACGCTAGCTCCTTCCTGGTGGCGCAGTGGACTCATTTCATGGATAAACAAGAGAAGATTATAGGTTGGAATCTCACTGAGGCCATGTCACAATAAAAAACTAATGTGTTTGCATGATTAATGCCTTAGGAAATGAATTTACATGTATCCTATCTGTGCTTGGAGTTCAAAAACGTTAACCCAAAATAAGCTAGCAGTGTTTTTTAAAACCGTTTAATCAATCTTCATTTAACACATTTTACCAACGTCTTAGTTATTTTTATATATATTTTTTTCCCTCGCTCAACTTTTTTCATTCAACTTTTTCTCAAAGGACGCTTTATCTGGACATGTTTCTACAGGACCTCCACCAGCCGAAGCTATGTAGTAACATTAACACTATGCCATCTAATTGCAGTTGCTGTACTCATAATATACAGGAAAACTATTGCCTTATGGTGAGGATAGCCGTGCTGCAAGCCCAGCTTCAGATGCAATCGTGAGGCAAGGGCAATTTAAGTGTAGGAAAGGATGAAACAGCATCTGTGCCACCAGTAAGTACAGATAGTAGTATAAATCCCCTCACACAGTCCCCGCAGCCGGACAATTTTCTCAAGGCTTCTGGAAAGTAATGCTGTCGGCATGCTCAACCGGTGACAGAAACTTTCAACCGGTTCTCCCCATTAAGCAACAAGTCGGAGTCAGAGGCCGAGCCTTCTCAGGTCTCTCCTCCACCCATTACAGGGTCTGAGCCACCGCAGCCTCCTACCATTAGCTTTGACAAATTGAAAACCCTAGTCATTGGTGACTCCATTACCCGCAATATTAGACTTAAAAATAATCATCCAGCGATCATACACTGTTTAACAGGGGGCAGGGCTACCGACGTAAAGGCTAATCTGAAGATGGTGCTGGCTAAGGCAAAAACGGGCGAGTGTAGAGAGTATAGTGATATTGTTATCCACGTTGGCACCAACGGTGTTAGGATGAAACAGTCAGAGGTCACCAAGAGCAACATAGCTTCAGCGTGTAAATTAGCTAGTAAGATGTATCGGCATTGAGTAATTGTCTCTGGCCCCCTCCCAGTTAGGGCAAGTGATGAGCTCTACAGCAGAGTCTCACAACTCAGAGCCCTGTCTATGTTGGTAGATAAGATGAGAGCACCCCTCCAGCTAGGATGGAGTCCATCACTCCTCAGCAGGCCAGGCTTGGTCCTGTTTGTGGGTGAATCCCAGAAAAAGGGCCAATTATCTACAAATTCTATCTTTTGGGAGGGGCAGAAAACTGTTTTCAACCAGCGATGAACTCCTCTAGCTCCACAATGAGATAGGGTGCAGGCCAGGCAGCAGGCTGTTGGCCAGCCTGCCAGCTTAGTGGAGTCTGCCACTAGGACAGTCAGTGTAGTCAGCTCAGATATCCCCATTGAGACCGTGTCTGTGCCTCGATCTAGGTTGAGCAAAACTAAACATGGCGGTGTTCGCCTTAGCAATCTCACTGGAATAAAGACCTCCTCCATTCCTGTCATTATTGAAAGAGATTGTGATATCTCACATCTCAAAATAGGGCTACTTAATGTTAGATCCCTCACTTCTAAGGCAGTTATGGTCAAATAACTAATCAATGATCATAATCTTGATGTGATTGGCCTGACTGAAACATGGCTTAAGCCTGATGGATTTACTGTGTTAAATGAGGCCTCTCCTCCTGGTTACACTAGTGACCATATCCCCTGCGCATCCCGCAAAGGTAGAGGTGTTGCTAACATTTACGATAGCAAATGTCAATTTACCCCACCCCAAAATGACTGCGTTTTCGTCTTTTGAGCTTCTAGTCATGAAATCTATGCAGCCTACTCAATCACTTTTTATAGCTACAGTTTACAGGCCTCCTGGGCCGTATACAGAGTTCCTCACTGAGTTCCCTGAATTCCTATCGGACCTTGTAGACATGGCAGATAATATTCACATTTTTGGTGACTTTAATATTCACATAGAAAAGTCCACAGACCCACTACAAAAGGCTTTCGGAGCCATCATCGACTCAGTGGGTTTGGTCCAACATGTCTCTGGACCGACTCATTGCCACAGTCATACCCTGGATCTAGTTTTGTCCCGTGGAATAAATATTGTGGATCTAAATGTTTTTCCTCATAACCCTGGACTATCGGACCACCATCTTATTACATTCGCAATCGCAACAAATAATCTGCTCAGACCCCAACCAAGGACCATCAAAAGCCATGCTATAAATTCTCAGACAACCCAAAAATTCCTAGAGGCCCTTCCAGACTCCCTCCACCTACTCAAGGACGTCGGAGTACAAAAATCAGTTAACGACCTAACTGAGGATCTAAATTTAACCTTGCGTAATAGCCTAGAATCAGTCGCACCCCTATAAACAAAAAACATTTGTCACAAGAAATTAGCTCCCTGGTATACAGAAAATACCCAAGCCCTGAAGCAAGCCTCCAGAAAATTGGAAGGGAAATTGCGCTCCACCAAACTGGAAGTCTTCCTACTAGCTTGGAAAGAAAGAACAGTACAATATCGAAGAGCCCTCACTGCTGCTCGATCATCCTATTTTTCCAACCTAATTGAGGAGAATAAGAACAATCCTAAATGTATTTTTGATACTGTCGCAAAGCTAACTAAAAAGCAGCATTCCCCAAGAGAGGATGCCTTTCACTTCAGCAGTGATGAATTCAACTTCTTCGACGAAAAGATATTGATCATTACAAAGCAAATTACAGACTCCTCTTTGAATCTGCATATTTCTCCAAACCTCAGCTGTCCTGAGTCTGCACAAAACTGCCAGGACCTAGGATCAATGGAGACACTCAAGTTTTTTAATCCTGTATCTCTTGACACATTCATGAAAATAGTCATGGCCTCTAAACCATCAAGCTGCATACTGGACCCTTTTCCAACTAAACTACTGAAAGAGCTACTTCCTGTGCTTGGCCCTCCTATGTTGAACATAATAGATGGCTCCCTATCCACTGGACGTGTACCACACTCACTAAAAGTGGCAGTAATAAAGCCTCTCTTGAAAAAGCCAAACCTTGACCCAGAAAATGTAAAAAACGATCGGCCTATATCGAATCTCCCATTCCTCTCAAATAATTTTGAAAAAGCTGTTGTGCAGCAACTCACTGCCTTCCTGAAGACAAAAAATGTATACGAAATGCTTCAGTCTGGTTTTTTAGACCCCATCATAGCACTGAGACTGCACTCGTGAAGGTGGTAAATTACCTTTTAATGGCGTCAGACCAAGGCTCTGCATCTGTCCTCGTGCTCCTAGACCTTAGTACTGCTTTTGACACCATCGATCACCACATTCTTTTGGAGAGATTGGAAACCTTAATTGGTCTACACGGACAAGTTCTTGCCTGGTTTAGATCTTAGCTGTCGGAAAGATATCAGTTCGTCTCTGTGGATGGTTTGTCCTCTGACAAATCAATTGTACGTTTCAGTGTTCCACAAGGATCCGTTTTAGGACCACTATTGTTTTCACTATATATTTTACCTCTTGGTGATGTCATTCGGAAACACAATGTTAACTTTCATTGCTATGTGGACGACACACAGCTCTGCATTTCGATGAAACATGGTGAAGCCCCAAAATTGTCTACCCTGGAAGCAAGTGTTTCAGAAATAAGGAAGTGGCAAATGTTTTACTTTTAAACTCGGACAAAACAGATGCTAGTTCTAGGTCCCAAGAAACAAAGAGATCTTCTGTTGGATCTGACAATTAATCTTGATGGTTGTATAGTCATCTAAACCTGTGAAATACCTTGGAGTTACTCTGGACCCTGATCTCTCTTATGACGAACATATCAAGAATATTTCAAGGACAGCTTTTTTCCATCTTCGTAACATTGCAAAAATCAGAAACGTTTTGTCCAAAAATAATGCAGAAAAGCTAATCCATGCTTTTGTCACTTCTAGATTAGACTACTGCAATGTTCTACTCTCTAAATGAACTTCAGTTAGTGCTAAACATGGCTGCTAGAATCTTGACTAGAACCAAAATATTTGATCATATTACTCCAATGCCAAAGACTCTACACTGGCTTCCTGTTAAGGCTAGGGCTGATTTCAAGGTTTTACTGCTAACCAAAGTATTACATGGGCTTGCTCCTACCTATCTCTCCGATTTGGTCCTACCATACATACCTACACGTACGCTATGGTCACAAGACTCAGGCCTCCTTATTTTCCCTAGAATTTCTAAGCAAACAGCTGGAGGCAGGGCTTTCTCCTATAGAGCTCCATTTTTATGGAATGGTCTGCCTATCCATTAGAGAGACGCAGACTCGGTCTCGGCAGCCAAGCATCGATGATCATTTCACCAGAATACGACCCTCAATATTTATTGGAAAGGAGCATCAAGCTCATCACCTTGCACTTTCATCACCCTGTGATGTTCGGCATAACTTATTTAATCTGTAGCCTAATAAACTGCATGATTTCCCAACGAGTCGTTGTGGGACGACCACACACCATGTCATTGCGTGACTCCAAGTTTACTTCGATATGATGGTTATTATATCAATATTTGCGCGTAAAAGCGGTTCCATGGTCATTTCTCGCATAATACATTTTACCGACACCTTGTCTAGTGTGTTTAGTTTTGTCGAAATTTGGAACGTTTCCCGACAAATGTTCTGTTTCCATCAGACATGTCATTACATTTTTTTTATCCGACATGTCCTTTACTCCCATAACAAGGTTGGATGGAAACCTGGTTTATGTTGTGTTTTTCTTACCGGTTGAATCTGAGTTGCATACTGGCAGGGGCATTGTAGGAATGGGGCCCTCTCCCTGTTCAGAAGAAGAAAAAGATTTAGGAGAAATAGAATGCTTCTTTTGACATTTTAGCAGACACTCTTATCCAGTGTGACTTACAGTAAGTGCATTCAACTAAAGTAGCTAATCCAATAACATATTATGATAATCGCAAGTAAAGCCTTCAAAATAGCTAGCTATCTGCAACATCTTAGACATAATTAGTTAAGGCCAGCCAGTTTCAGACCAGTACTAGTAACTGTACCAGCAACCAACTCCATGCTCAGTGTTCTGCTTACACTGGACTGGGGAGAGCCTTTCGATGGTCCTGTCTCCTGCAGCCAGGTCAGCCAGGCCGGGCAGTTGCTGAGAATGACTGGGGAGGCGCTCCCTGTCCCTGCTGTCCCTGGGCAGCTGTGAAGTGGGCACAGTGGGACGCAGGAAGGAGGGCACATGATGGGGGAGCAGGCGGGCAGCCTGGGGGCACTGAGCAGGGCCCCAGTCGTAGCCTAGGATACAAAATGTACAGGAAGAGATGCTCAAAACATGCGCTGACAAGCGTGTATGTGGTATTTCAGTGAGAAATAAAGTGATTTTAGGCACTCATAGAATATTGTATGTATTGAAGCGAAGGGAAGAGAAGAGAAGAGCAGAGAAGAGAAGAAGAGAACAGAAGAGAAGACAAGCAGACCTTGAGGGCTATAAGCAACAGAAATGATGTCTACTAAGGTAGTTACTCTACCATTGAGTGTCTGGCCGAGGGTCAACTGCATCCTGCTGCTCATCTACTCTGCCATCAGGTGCTGCATGTACTCCGCTACGTATATACATACTGTAAAACATACAGGTTTTTGGCTTTGGCTTGTGAATATGAGGGTGGGATAGAGGAAATACAGAGAGAAGGAAATTGTGTAGTAATAACTACATTGAAGGAAGTTATTAGATGGAGGATATAGCTTCGATGTCATGGCCCGCCTCTCGGTATCGAAGACCAGGTATAGGACAGACACCTGGAGAAAGAACAGTGATTCAGGCACCGAACATGCTGCATGCTTCGAGGAATGTTCAGAGATTCACGCAGGGATTTAATTCATTCAGGGATTGAAATGAACATGATATCATATTGTGAGCATGTGGAGATGCAGTATTCTCCTACACCACTTGAGGGTGGTAAGAGAATTATGAAATGGAGCCTTGCTAAGCAGGCTTAGCAGGCCTCTCTCTCCCTCCTTAGACTACCACAACAGACTACCTTCTTATCTGGAAGGCTGGGCTGTGGGGGGACTAGTAGTCTCCCCCTCCATTTGGGAGGCTCCCTCCTGTGTACTGCTGGAGAAGCCATCAGCTGGAACTCAAACAGAGGTTCTCAGGTTCTACAACTGCACAACGCATTTGCCACAATAGTTGGTAACAGATATTTTTTTGCTGAGTTTGTCTGCACAAAAATATTAACTGAACTGTAGTGGAGACAAAACACAATGGTTGTGTAAAGTTCTGCAAAGTGTGTATGGGGCTACAGAGAGCGAGGGAGTGAACGTGACACCACTCGTCTCTATCTCTCCCTGGTCGTGTGTCTGTCTGCCAGCTCCTGATTCACCTGACATGCTTTCCTTTCATCAGACTGGTTAGCAGGGTTAGGGTTTGGCCCTAACTCTTGTGGATAGGGAAACATTTCATGTTCAACATGTTCAGATGTGTGCATTCATCCTCTTCATCTTCATTGAATATGTAATGTTGCTTTTCTCTAACATCTCTTTGACACCATTATCCTGTAACGTAAAAGAATAGCAAAAATTAAGCTTAATAAGACAAACTAACAAATTACCGAAAGGAAATGTATTCGTACTTCTAAAGGAAAAATCTGATAGTGCAGTCCATATTCAGAGTGAGAGAATGACACAAACATCCGCCAAACACTGAGTATACGTATCCCCTTCTCCTCTCTCTCTGACCGCCACAAGGTGAGATCTGTTCCTCTCCTTCTTGGACTTTAGCTTCTTCTGGGACGTCATCTGGGTTATGGGAGTTATTTGCGACCTCGGAAATCCAACCTAGATACAGTACTAAACTTTCTGTTGATGGTACAAGAACACTACTGTTAGTTTGCTACTACCACTGTTACTATCTTGTTAAAGGCCTGGAGGTGAGCAGGAGGTCCATCTGACTTTAAGCTGTTGGATCCACTGGTGCTGAAACACAACTATACACATCAATGAATTATTTATGCCAAATTCCAAATTGTGCGGGAATAACTCAGCACTGAATCGGGCCCTAAATTATGTTCTGTGGTGAATGGGGTAACCTGTGCCTGGCCTCACGGCCAGTCAGTGAGGTATCAGTTGGTTCTGTGTCTACGGGCAGACCTGCCTCCTACCTCATGATCTCCTGTAGCTCTCTCATACACGCACTATACTGCAGGAAGAACATTACAGACGGGTGAGACTGGTGCCTCTGTCTGTTTCTAATGTGAACAAGCTGATATTGAATCTTCGTTACAGGTTACACTCAAACAGTTCCACCCCAATGGCTCTGGTCACACCTTTGTCCTGTGCAGTTCACAATAGTCCAGTAGTGTGTCACAGAACGGAGCCCCCCCAACATCTCCAGGTCCTCAATGCTGAAATGGGTCCCCTTCCTCTAACCTGAAATCAAACCAAAAGTGAAATCTTTGGACTGACTTAATCTGACTGGTAAAACCTGAGACGTGCCGAGTTCTCTGATTAAAGTAAAGTACTTTAGCTTTAAGTCTATCAAATCTTTCCTTTCCATTCAAAAATCTAGCTCCACTGTCTCTCTGTCTCTCTTTCTCTCCCTTTCTCTCTCTTCTGCTGGAGAGACATGGTAGAGATGGAAAAATGCAGCGATGTGGTGGACGAGGAGCAAAATTGTGCACCAGCCAGAGTATATTAAAACTAAGGGAAAGGGAGAAGGGGGAGGGGAGGAAGTCCCGGGGGTGATTCCTCCGTAGTGTTTGGGTGGCGGCTCCCAGTCGGCGAGCGGGGTCCAGGACGGTGGTGGGTGGTGGTGCCGGAGGACTGGGGGAGAATAACAGAAACAACGGGGCGGATGAAAAAGGGAGAGAGGTCAAGGGAAACTACACATGTTGGGAGGGGAGGATGGTCAGAGTGATAGGGGGCGGAGAGGAGTAAAGAGTTGCGAAAGGAGGGAGGGGGGTTCTGGTTTTCGGGGGAGAGAAGAGAATCAAGAAGCAGCAGGTCGACAAAAAAGAGAGAGAGAGCGAGCAGACAACAGTGTGGGTGGGCGTAAAGAGAGGTGGGAGAAAAGAAATACTGAGAGGTTAAGAGTGGGTAATGCAGCGCAGCTGGCAGAGTAATTAGAGCCGAGCAGAGCAGGAACAGGTGGAGCCGTTAGGCTGAGTAGAGAGAGAGAGATGAGCAGAGTGGAAGATAGTGGAAACACATTAAGGTGGTAACCCGGTGGAGTGAGAGGGCTCATGACAGAACCCCCCAAGGGACGGCCCCAGAAGTCCCAAGAGCAACACCACGCCGGGCGGGAGGAGGGGAGCCGGAGGAGGGCTAGAACTCCTCCGAACGGTCCGAGCGAACGCCCTCATCCTCGGAGGAAGCCGGAGGGCCGTGGGTCGGGGAGATGGGACAGGTCCCGAGACAGGATCAGGCACAGGACAGGAAGCCGAGCGGGCAGGACGGTTAGGGATCCCTCTGGGGCGGCCCCCTACGGATTGCAGGTTGATCAGGATGCCGTTGGTGGAAGGCGGTGATGAGAGTCCTATCCACAATCCGACTAGCTGGCACCCAGGTCCTTTCCTCAGGTCCATAGCCCTCCCAGTCAATGAGGTACTGGAGACCCCTACCCCTCCGTCTGGACCGAAGCAGGGGCGGACGGTGTAAACCAGACCACCATCGACGAGCCGTGGAGGAGGAGGACAAGGCGCAGCAGGGACCAGCGGACTCTCATGAATGGGCTTAATCTTAGACACATGGAAAGTGGGGTGCACCCTCATGGAATTAGGCAGTTGGAGCCGGACAGCAGTTGGGCTAATCACTCTTATGATAGGGAATGGGCCAATGAACCGAGGTGCCAACTTCTGCGACTCCACCCTGAGTGGCAGGTTCCTTGATGACAACCACACCCTTTGACCAACATGGTAGGTGGGAGCAGGGATTCTCCGACGGTTGGCCCCGGTAGTGTAGCTGGCAACGGATCTGAGAAGTGTGGCTCGGGCCTGTGACCAGGTGCGGCGACATCGACGGGCAAACGCAAGTGCAGATGGGCAAGTAACCTCCCCTTCCTGACTGGCAAATAGAGGAGGCTGGTATCCATAAACACATTGGAAAGGGGACATACCGATGGCAGAGCAGGTCAGAGAATTGTGTGCGTACTCCACCCATGTCAATTGCTGCGACCAGGAGTGGGGGGTTGCGTGAAGTCATGCATCGCAGTGCCTTCTCGAGCTCCTGATTTGCCCGCTCTGACTGCCCATTGGATTGGGGATGGAATCCGGAAGTCAGACTGACTGTGGCTCCCAGCAGGTGACAGAACTCCTTCCAAAAAGCGGAGGGAGAATTGTGGACCACGGTCAGAAACTACATCCTTTGGCAGTCCGTGGATCCGGAAGACGTGTTCCAGGACCACCTGGGCGGTCTCCTTGGCGGTTGGGAGCTTGGGGAGGGGAATGAAGTGTGCCATCTTGCTGAATCGGTCAACTATGGTGAGAATGACGGTCTTGCCCCTTGAAGGGGGCAGCCCCGTGACAAAGTCAAGGGCGATGTGAGACCAGGGACGTCTGGGCACAGGCAGGGGCTGCAGCAATCCCGGCTGGGGGCTGGCAGGACGACTTGTGTTGGTTGCAGATGGGGCAGGCTTGGACGAATTCCCGTACATCCCTTTCTCAGAGCGGGCCACCAGAACCTCTGGGCGAGCAGGTTGTAAGTGCGGGTGGAGCCAGGGTGACAAGCTAGGCGGGAGTCATGTGTCCCCACTGAACGACCTGGGACCTTAGGGTTTTCGGGGACAAAAGGGCGGTCAGCTGGGCAAGTGCTGGGACCGGGCTGGTTACGGAGAGCTTCCAGCACCTGTTCCTCAACAGCCCAGGTCAGAGCTGCTACGATGCAGGGACTTGGCAGAATCGACACAGGATCCTTGGAGGGGTTGTCATCCTTCTGGAATTGACGGGGAGAGGGCGTCTGGCTTGGTGTTGCGTGATCCAGGCCGGTATGACAGAGTGAAATTAAACCTGGTGAAGAACAGGGCCCAGCGGGACTGCCTGGAGTTCAACCGTTTGGCCGTGCGGATGTACTCCAAGTTCTTATGATCGGTCCAAACGAGAAATGGAATGGTGGACCCCTCCAGCCAGTGACGCCACTCCTCCAAGGCAAGCTTCACAGCCAGCAGCTCTCGGTTCCCTATGTCGTAATTGCACTCAGAGGGGGACAACCGACGTGAGAAAAAGGCACAGGGATGGAGCTTCCTATCCTCCGCAGCCCACTGAGAAATCACAGCACCAACTCCCACATCCGAGGCGTCCACCTCCACAATGAATTGCCGGTCCACGTCAGGCATCTGGAGGATGGGAGCGGAGGTGAACCTTACCTTGAGGGTACTGAAGGCCTTGTCGGCTGCTGGGGTCCAGGTGAAGGGTTGCTTGGTGCTGGTTAGAGCAGTGAGAGGGGCAGCAACGGTACTGTAGTTCCGGATAAACTTTCTATAGAAGTTAGCAAACCCCAGAAACTGTTGCAGCTTCTTTCTGTTCTCCGGAACTGGCCATGACGTGACTGCTGATACTTTGGCAGGATCCATTTGGATACTTCCCTCTGCCACTATGTACCCCAGGAAGGCCACTGTCTTGACGTGAAACTCACATTTCTCTGCCTTGGCGTAGAGGGAATTCTCCAGAAGACGATGAAGGACTTGCTGGACATGGCGGGTGTGTTCAGACAGGTTTCTGGAGTAGATTAAGATGTCATCCAGGTAAACGAAGACAAACTTGTTTAACATGTCCCGCAGTACATCATTCACTAGAGCCTGGAACACAGCAGGAGCATTGGTGAGGCCAAAAGGCATAACCAGATACTCGTAGTGGCCTGTTGGTGTATTGAATGCGGTCTTCCATTCATCTCCCTCCGGATCCGCACTAGGTGGTAAGCGTTTCTGAGATCCAACTTGGTAAAAACAGTGGCTCCTGGAGCAACTCAAAGCAGAGGTGAGCAGAGGGAGAGGGTAACGGTTTTTCACTGTGATGTCGTTGAGTCCCCTGTAGTCGATGCAGGGGCGAAGAGATCCGTCCTCTTCCCCACAAAGAAGAAGCCAGCACCAGCCGGAGATGAAGATGAACGGATCAATCCTGTGGACAGAGAGTCATTGATGTAGTCCTCCATGGACCTTCTTTCAGGAGCAGACAACGAATAAAGACGGCCCCTTGGAGGGGCTGTTCCAGGGAGGAGGTCGATGGCACAGTCGTACGGTCGGTGAGGGGGGCAGAGATGTGGCTCTTGCTTTGTTAAACACTTCTCTGAGACCATGGTAGCATTCTGGGACATGGGAGAGGTCAGGGGCGGAGTTAGTAGGTACTGGCCGAGGGGGTAGGTGCGGCAGCAAGCAGGCAGGTTCGGTGGCAGTCCTCTCCCCACTCCCTGATCACCCCGGTCACCCAGTCGAGCTGAGGTTGTGCCGGGCGGAGCCATGGGTAACCCAGGATGAGGGGTTGGCCTGGAGAGGGAGCAGGTGAAACTGGATAGTCTCTTGATGGTTTCCGGACAGACCCATCAAGACCGGGGCCGTGACATGAGTGACCGATCCGAGTAAGTGTCCGTCCAGTGCCCGGGCAGGAATAGGAGGTGTCAAACGGAGGTTCTCCAGTCCCAGTTGGCGTGCCAGCTTGATGTCCATTATGTTGGCTTCGGCGCCAGAATCCACCAGAGCAGCCAGGGTGTGAGTAGAGTCAGAGAGGCGGAGGTGAACTTGCAGCAAGGGTTTGCGGTCGGAGGACTGGATGGTCATTGAGCTCAACCGGACTCCCCTATGCCCGGTGAGCTTCGGCTTTTAAAGGGCAGGTTACCACACGATGTCCATCACCTCCACAATAGAGGCAGAGGTTTGAGGTGAAGCGGCGCTGGCGCTCTGCAGGAGTGAGAGAGGCTCGCCCAATCTCCATAGGCTCAGACTGATCAAGCTGACTTGGGTGAGTGGCAGTAGCTGACAGGAGCCCAGTCGGATCTCTCCGAATGCCGGTAGTTGGTGGACCTTGGCGCCCCCTCTCACGACGACGGGTCTGTATCCTTCTGTCGATCCGGACAGTCAGTGCGATGGCTTCATCAAGAGTGGAAGGCAGTTCATGGGAGACCAACTCGTCCTTGATATAGTCAGCCAAGCTATGGAAGAACGCGTCCACCAACGATGGTGTGTTCCAAGAACTTCGTCTTGCCAGGGTTCGGAAGTCGATGGAATGGTCTGCGACTGTACGTCTGCCTTGTCGAATACTGAACAGTTCACGAGACGCCTCTGCGGTTGGTGAATCCAGGTCAAACACCTTCAGCATCTCCTCAGCAAACAGGTCGAAGGTTGCACATGCGGGGGGTTTGACGTTCGAACTCTGCTGTTCCCCAGAGTCGAGCTCGGCCCGTCAGGTGAGTGATGGCATACCCGACCCTAGCCCCCTCCGTGGCGAAGGTCCTTGGCTGCAAGGAGAACTGAAGTCGGCAGCTAGTCAGGAATGGCCGGACCTGGGTAGAATCGCCGTTGAACCGCTCGGGGTTTCCAATCTTGGGTTCCGGGGCAGCGGCTGAAATGACCGGGGCAGGTAACTCGGAGGCAGGGCTGGTGGGCAGACTGGCTGGGGTAAGGTTGGTGAGGAGTTGGATGATCCTGGCGAGTTGTTGTTGCTGCTGCTGGGACTGCTGCTGGTGCTGCTGGAACTGCTGATGCTGTTGGTGGCCGACCTGAAGCAGAGAGGGTGATGTCGCCGCTCATGCGACCTAGCTCTCTCTCAGTGTGTTCCAGGCGTAGCATGGCGGTGGGTTGCTCAGGTTCTTCGGTTTCCATGTCGGGGGAAGTGTGCGCTGAGTCCATGATGGTCAGATCGTACTGTCACGGTTCAGACAGACGACAAGAGGACCACAATTAGGCGTCACACCAGAAAGTTTATTAAAACTTAAGGGAAAAGGGAAGTAGGGAGTGAGTGAAGGCTCCAGGGGTTATCCCGTCCAATGTGCTGGGTCTGTGCCCCCCAGTGGCAGCGATGCGTCCGATGACGCCGGTGGTTGGTGGTCCAGAAGTCCTGGGGGGAGGAAACACAGACACAACGGGCGGATGAAACAAGGCAGAAGTACAGTTCAAGGGAAATCCAAATACGTTGTAGCAAGGCAGAAGGCTGGTCAGAGTTACCGGGGTCGAAGAGTAGTCAGGAGTCGTAATGGCAGAGAGCAGGTCTGGTTTTCCTGGGGCAGAAGAGTATCCAAGAATCAGGCAGGTCCGGGGGGCAAAAAAAGGTGGGCCCGGAGGGGCAACACACACCGGCGGGGGTGTGGGAGAGGTCTGGACAAGGGGGAGCAGAAAAGCGGGAGTAGGAGGCAGATGAAGTGTGAGAGGGGTGTGAGCCGGATGGAGGAGAGCAGAGAGAGTAAAGAGGGGCGAAGAGGGGAAAGACTGAAGAAGGGAGGGAAAGAAAAAAAAGATATCCTTGCCGATGTTGGAGCCACAGAAGTCTTTAGGGTAAAGGAGAAAAGGCCCCTGGCCCCCACAGAGCCACTCTGTCTGTCCCCTCCTTCCTGCGCTGAACCTTAAAGCTTAAACACTTAAAGCTCCCAAACGAAAACTGACCCACATGAAAATAATACTACAGTTTACTATAGAACACTACAGTACTTACTATAAAATTCTACAGTAAACTGTAGTATACAGTAGAATACTATACTACATACTGTAGTATCCCTCGATCATGTGTAGAATGTTGTAGTATACTGTATAATACTACAGTAAATACTACAGTATTATCCACACAACAAACACTATAGGAAATACTACAGTAACGTCCGCAAAAACACTACAGTCCGCAAAAACACTACACTTTTCTATCTATAGTAAATACAACAGTATTCCCCTCCCCCATGTCGCAATTTGTGCCACCGATAAGTGAGAAACCTACATGCCAAGTATAGACTAAATTGTGTTCCATGCAGGTTATAGAAAATAGCAGAAGCTCTGAACTATCTGTTCAGGCCCCAGACCTACCTACCTACAGGTTATGGAACATTTGCTCTTTTAGTATTTCTCTAGTAGGTTTCCTGAAGGAGAAAGCCTCCACTTCAATATCAAAGGTAAAAAAACAAAAACACTATAGTAAATACTACAGTATAGTACAGTCTGCAAAAAAACTACAGTAAATACTACAGTATACTACAATCTACAAAACATTACATATACACTACAGTTTTCTTTTACTAAAGTATTTATACTATAGTTCACTGTAAATACTACAGTATAATACAGTGAATACTACAGTAAAGTCTGCAAAAACACTACAGTGAGTACTATAGAATTTATACCATAGTATGCTATAGTATTTTTTCATGTGTGGAGGACACATAAAGATCCGATGTTTGAGAGGCCAGTCTTTTGCTAAGATTTGTTGCATCTTGGAAACCCCAGCAGCCAACATGAGAAAAAGCTAGGCAGTTCAAATCAAGGAAAATGTATTCTCAAACTACTTAAAACTGTCTGATCTTCTGTTGGGTGTTTCATCTCAACAGGGCCGGTATTCACAAAGCATCTCAGAGTAGAAGTGCTGATCTAGGATCAGTTTTGCCTTTTAGATCATAATGAATAAGATTATATGGACAGGGACGACCTGATCCTAGATCATCACTCCTACTCTGAGAAGCTTTGTGGATATGGGCCCTGGCCTTGACTGAGGGGGATAAAACACAGAAACAATTTTTATTTAACCTTTATTTAACTAGGCAAGTCAGTTAAGAATAAATTCTTATTTACAATGACGGCCTACACCGGCGACGTGGGCCAATTGTGCGCCGCCCTATGGGACTCCCAATCACGGCTGGTTGTGATACAGCCTGGAATCGAACCAGGGGGTCTGTAGTGACGCCTCAAGCACTATCTCAGGGCAGTTCTTGCTGAGAATCAGAGGAAAGACGCGTTCGTGAGAGTGTCTGTCAGCAGGCCGGGGGTTCTCACAGCCGTAGGTGAAGACATTGTGTGGCTGTGTCCATGGAGATCAAAGTACAGCAGCACCTTACTCTCCTCACACAACTTTGGGTGGGCCCACAGGTTGGAGTAGGTGTAGGGGTAGCAGTGAGAACGGTAGCAGGTGTCCTTGTCATAAGGGAAACATTTATACGAATGTTTGTGTATTAAAGACATGTCGTTTAGGTGTGTCGCACTGAAGAAGGTGCAAGCCAAAACGTATGACGGTTGACAGTGTGTGGTCTACTAAGACATCTTGCTTGAATAAGATAAAGAAAATTAATTTAAAGGTCCAATGCAGCTTTTTTAATCTCAATATCATTTAATTTCTGGGTTAACAATTAAGTACCTTACTGTGGTTGTTTTCAATAAAAAATGTCTAAAAAATTAACTAAAATAGCTTCTTAGCAAAGAACAATTTCTCAAGCAAGAATTTTGCTAGGACTGTCTGGGAGTGGTCTGAGTGGGGAGTGGAAAACTGAAAACTAGCAGTTATTGGCAGAGAGGTTGTCATGATTTAACTGGATTTGAACCCAAATGCAGACAACTACACCGAGCCAGAGAAGGTTTAACAGGTTTATTTACAAAGTTCAATTTGTCCAGGTTTCCAATAATAGGGGAAGAGCAAGTCCAGGTTTACAGGGAGGGTAACAGATCCAGGTTCAGAGCAGGTGTGGTACCGTAATGTCCTAGTGTCCGTGGTGAGTCCAAAAGGGAGGTCCGGTAGTGGAAAGCAGGATGGTGGTGGCAGGAGTGAAGCGGAGGCAGGAGTCAGGTTCCAATAATCTGTGGCACAGGAGAAAAGTAACTAGAACAGGCCAAAAACACAAAGGGCGAAAACAAGCAGGTTGAGTCAACAGCGAAACTAACATGGTCGTCTTGACTATGATCTGACGATGAGTGGCAAGTTTGACCGGGTCTTAAAGGCTGAGGTGATTATGGTGAATGCTGCAGCTGGAACCCTGACTCCCGCACACCAGACTTCACTCCTGCAATCAAGGACAGACAGAGGGGAGGGGAAGAGCAGAGAGAGAGCTACCTAGCAGCAGTAGGCCTAACAGAGGTTTGGAACTCTCTTTCTTATTGGTCTGTTAACTAATATACTGTACCTCCTGGTGATGTTACCAGGCAGGCCAAAACTCCATCCCATACAGGCTGAAATTTCAGGCAGTCTTTTCAAAGAGCTCTTACACTGTTCACAATTCCACAGTATTATTCCAACCTCATAGTGTGGAAATATATTTCAAACACAGGAAAATCTCATTTTTGTCTGCATTGGGCCTTTAGACAAAGCTTCATTTGTAACATATAATCAAGTGAGTGCTGGCCTTTTGGTGCTGGAGTGTTGAAGCACATTCAATCATTTTCTTTACTTGGTAGTAAGGACTTGGTAGTAAGGGAAGCAGAAGGTCCAGGAGAGGGAGTAGCAGGGCTGGTTGGTGTGCTGGTGCACATTACATTGGAAGGAGGCCTGTTGACCCACCCGATGCCAGCCTACACCCTGGACCCGGGCAATCTCCTCAGAGTAGAGCAGGGGCAGCTGCCCCTCCTCACACAGGCTGGTCACTATCAAATCAAATCAAATCAACATGTATTTAAAAATGTTGGCTATATCACATGAAAATCTGGCAAAACACAAAAAAATGTAAAAAAAGATGGAGAGGGAAAAGAGTCACAGTAAAAATGGCAATAACAACCTACCTTCAGCAGTTAACGCACCCCCGCACGGGTGTTCCTCACCTGGAAGTGGAACCCCTGAGTGTGCTTCTCCTTGTACAGGTCGGTGCGCAGAGAGAGCTCGTAATCAAATTCACCACTGAAATTAAATTAAATAAGATTAGACAGAATGTAAATGGCTGTGGGCATTCATTCACTCATGACTAGGATGAGTGACAATATTAGAGGATTGAAATGAAATCACACAACACAGAATGGAAATTGTCAATCACTCAGAACTTTGAATGACAGTGTGAGAGGGTTGACAATACTTATGGATGTTCTGTACTCACACTCTTGTTGCTTTCAGCAGGTCGCCACTCTCGAAGCGTCCCTCGAACAGCAGAGTGGTGTCATCAGGCCCAGAGAGAGACACAGCAGCAGGGGTCAGGGCAGAACGACGGCCCCCCACACAAGAACCCAGGAAGTAGTTATCCTTATCTGCCAACCATAGGGATATTTTGGGCTGGTTCCTTAGTGCAGGGGTTCTCAAACTTTTGGGGCCGTGGACCCATTTTGTGATAGCAAATTTATCAGGGACCCCCTTATAATCAGAACACAACTCGAGTGTCATAAAAGGAGTTTTACTATGACTTCGGCAGAGCATGGCCGGATGAACCAAGTCTCAGGCCCTGTGAAGGAGCATTTTAAAGGCCCACCTCTTGGCATCGGAGAGAAAATGTTGCAGTTTTCAAGCTAAATTCCTGCAATTCTACACATTTTGTCATGAGGCAGAGATAAAACTTTGTAGTTTTAAAGCTTAAATTACAGTGCATTTATGTTTAAAAAAAATACATTTTGGAATAGAATAGAATAATTATTGAGTTGAACATTTGATAATTGGTGGAGTATTGTGGATACCAATATCTCTGTGAGCCTGTGTCAGGATCCCCCCGGTACTGCTGCTCATTCCGTTCACCAGCTCCAGAGGTCTATGTCACCGGTCTTCTAGGCATCACTGACCTGGATCATTACCACCAACCCCAGACTGTCTTGTCTCATTATGCACACCTGGTTCCCATCCTCCCTGATTAGTATATGTATACAGTGGGGAGAGCAAGTATTTGATACACTGCCAATTTTTCAGGTTTTCCTACTTACAAAGCATGTAGACGTCTGTAATTTTTATCATAGGTAAACTTCAACAGTGAGAGACGGAATCTAAAACAAAAATCCAATAAATCACATTGTATGATTTTAAGTAATTAACTTGCATTTTATTGCATGACATAAGTATTTGATACATCAGAAAAGCAGAACTTAATATTTGGTACAGAAACCTTTGTTTGCAATTACAGAGATCATACGTTTCCTGTAGGTCTTGACCAGGTTTGCACACACTGCAGCAGGGATTTTGGCCCACTCCTCCATACAGACCTTCTCCAGTTCCTTCAGGTTTCGGGGCTGTCGCTGGGCAATACGGGCTTTCAGCTCCCTCCAAAGATTTTCTATTGGGTTCAGGTCTGGAGACTGGCTAGGCCACTCCAGGACCTTGAGATGCTTCTTACGGAGCCACTACTTAGTTGCCCTGGCTGTGTGTTTCGGGTCGTTGTCATGCTGGAAGACCCAGCCATGACCTATCTTCAATGCTCTTACTGAGGGAAGGAGGTTGTTGGCCAAGATCTCGCGATACATGGCCCCATCCATCCTCCCCTCAATACGGTGCAGTCATCCTGTCCCCTTTGCAGAAAAGCATCCCCAAAGAATGATGTTTCCACCTCCATGCTTCACGGTTGGGATGGTGTTCTTGGGGTTGTACTCATCTTTCTACTTCCTCCAAACACGGCGAGTGGAATTTAGACCAAAAAGCTCTATTTTTGTCTCATCAGACCACATGACCTTCTCCCATTCCTCCTCTGGATCATCCAGATGGTAATTGGCAAACTTCAGACGGGCCTGGACATGCGCTGGCTTGAGCAGGGGGACCTTGCGTGCGCTGCAGGATTTTAATCCATGACGGCGTAGTGTGTTACTAACGGTTTTCTTTGAGACTGTGGTCCCAGCTCTCTTCAGGTCATTGACCAGGTCCTGCCGTGTAGTTCTGGGCTGATCCCTCACCTTCCTCATGATCATTGATGCCCCACGAGGTGAGATCTTGCATGGAGCCCCAGACCGAGGGTGATTGACCGTCATCTTGAACTTCTTCCATTTTCTAATAATTGCACCAACAGTTGTTGCCTTCTCACCAAGCTGCTTGCCTATTGTCCTGTAGCCCATCCCAGCCTTGTGCAGGTCTACAATTTTATCCCTGATGTCCTTACACAGCTCTCTGGTCTTGGCCATTGTAGAGAGGTTGGAGTCTGCTTGATTGAGTGTGTGGACAGGTGTCTTTTATACAGGTAACGAGTTCAAACAGGTGCAGTTAATACAGGTAATGAGTGGAGAACAGGAGGGCTTCTTAAAGAAAAACTAACAGGTCTGTGAGAGCCGGAATTCTTACTTGTTGGTAGGTGATCAAATACTTACAGTACGTCATGCAATAAAATGCAAATTAATTACTTAAAAATCATACAATGTGATTTTCTGGATTTTTGTTTGTTTTAGATTCCGTCTCTCATAGTTGAAGTGTACCTATGATAAAAATTACAGACCTCTACATGCTTTGTAAGTAGGAAAACCTGCAAAATCGGCAGTGTATCAAATACTTGTTCACCCCACTGTATATGTGCTCTCTGTTCCCCATTGTCCTTGTCGATTATTGTCCCATGTCCGTTGGTCTCGTGAGTACCGTGGATTGTGCTCTTGTTATTACGGGTCTCGTCCCGTGAATTGTTTAGAGGTTTACACCTCACTCTTTTGTTTGGGAACCATCCCTGTGATATATATATACGTGTTTGTTTTGGGCTTCGTCCCCGTCATTTTGTATGACGTACCTTGTGTTGGGTGGAGGAAATAAAATCCCTAATACGTATTCCTGCGCCTGTCTTCTAATCATTATACAACGTGACAGCCTGCCCAGGGTTAAGAACTTAAATTGTAGATTAATCATATTACATTGTATTGTATTGTATTACACCCTCTAAACTTGTTTCAAGTATCCCTTGGCCAAAACTTGCTTAATCTGTTGTTGTTAGTAAAATTAATTTAAAAAATATTATGTAAACAATAAATAATTATAATGTATTTTGAAATCTGGCCCCAGAGGTCTGCAGACCCCACTTTGAGAACCCCTTCCCTAGTGGAAACAGAGTAAGCCTCATCCTGGACTTAAAATCCTGCTCGCTGGAGAATCGCAATTGAAAGTGCATTTTAGTCCAGGACTAGGTTTAATCTGGGTCCGTGAAAGCAGTCCATCATATTAAAAACATCCTGTATGCTGTATATATGCCAGGCGAGAGCAGCTCAGTGATTGACATTTTCTATTACCTGTGTATTGTAGACAATTATGTCCTCCTCCTCAGACTAAGTCGCTCATTGGTGTTCATCTGAGGGCACAGGGGCTCTGGGGAGGGAGGAGTCCACCCCGGGAACACAGGAAAGCCAAAAGGGCTTCCTCCAGACATAAAATGCTCTCCGGTATAAAGTCTAGCTTTCATTAAGTCTACTCCTGAACTAAAAAGCTTGAGAAGAGAACATGAAATAGGAAACCGGCTCACAAATATTCTGTATTCCCCCCGGGATGACCTCACACTCGTAAGGCAAGCGTCGGAGTGTTTGGGACACATGTCCAGACACACCATAGAGGTGGCGGGGATCCCGCAGGCGAGGCACAGCCCTTCCCGACTGTATATCAAATACCACCAGGGTGGTTCTCGGTAGTGGAGAAACACCTGACACATTGGTGTGGAAAGACGTTTGGGTTTTAGCCAATATGATCAGCAGTTGGGGAAGTAGCTACAAGTTTAACTTAACTTTTCATTGGTTTGGTGGAAGTTAGGTTAACTAATTTCCAAAACATGTAGCTAATTCAGTGGTTTAATTGTTCTCTGAAACTTTAATGATTCAGAACTGTTTCTACATATGGAACTTTTGGAGAAATGTAGTCTATGTTACAGTCCCACCTTTCTCATTGTCAATAATTACATTTTGTTCATATTCTGGATGAAGAATGTTAAGTTCACTTGTTTGAGACCACCAAATCAACCAAATCCGCTAAATAGCGCTGCTAATAACTCTATATTGGAAATACTGTGATTTCAGAAAAATTGTTCAGAAGCTAAATTATTTAAAAAATATAGGTTTATTATCATTTCTACACACTTTCTACCTGGATTTTAGTGTAAGTTCAGATTGGAGTATTAAAAAAAAATGTTAGTAAAAAAATAAGTAATCAGACACTCGCAACCCATCCAAAATCAAATTTGTGTCGCGTGCCCACAGGTTGAGAATCACTGATTTATGACACATAGATTATGATTGAGTTTCAAGTCTGCTTCAAATAGCATAATAAACATGAGTCAGGCAAACCCATCAAAATACATTTTTTACAGTTGCAATATACATTTCCATAGTGGTTTGAGGGCAGATTTCCAAAACACCTCTACATAGAGTGAGGGTTAACATCAAGACAGGTGGCTTTGAGACCACCTGTCTCAAAGCCAGCCTCTACCCCCAAACCACAAGACCGTTCCAACAGCTCAACCCTGGGCTGACTACTGCACCCTACCACATACTTACCATTTATTCATAGACACACTTAAATCACTTTAGTCTACCGGACCAATGCAATAGTTATGTCACCTAACTGCACTATGTAGATATACTTGAATTATAATGATATCCTGCTAATGCACTGTAGTTATTCTGCACACGGGCAAACAATGTCTATACTATATGCCTATAGGCTATTTTTGTTTTATCTTATTTTTTTACTTGATTTAGTTTAGTGTTATTTTTAGTATTTTTTTCTATGTCTCTTTGATTCAATTTGATTTGACTGGATGTATTTTTTGTCACCTGTTGATCCAGGGAACCAGGACTGGCCCTCATTATTGGATATATTTTGCACACACAATAATTTACAGTACTTGTAAATACTTATAGGAAATCACAAACCGTTTTTCAAATGGACATGGCATTCAATGTATGTTAAATAATTAAACAACTGCAAGGCGCACGACAACTCTGGAGGGACGCCGGCCTCTCGATTGCTCATTGCTAACTGGTGCCAGCCTGACTGTAATTCCATCTGACTCCACAGAAATGCACCACGTCAGTTAAAACTTGCTGGCCTGATCTCACTTAGCAACATTGACATTCAAAAAGACAAGCCACACTTTCCAGATAGAGGCTAAACTGACTGTCGTTTTCCTGTGACATTCTCACTCATAAATTGTGGTTTCATGTAGCTACTTATGAACTAAGCAAAATAAGCTTAGCTATATTTCTAATGATGCTAACTGATGTGGCTCATGCAATGGAATTTATTTTTTGTCATGTCAGTTTAGTTGACTCAACAAATCACAGAACAGATTGAAGGGTACACTTCCTGATTTTACTTTCTGGCATGGGTACACTCAAAATGGCTGCCAGTCCACCCATTATGCCACCATTGACTTGAATGGAGACGCCTTTTCTATTAATTTGTTATTTCTATGACATTAAAGCCACACTCAGTAAATCTCATTACGTCATTTGTGATTATGAAATATTAAACTGTCAGGGCGACAAAACAAACCCAGTGCTATATCTGAAAGTTCTCAAGCAGCCGCTGGGCCAGCCACCCTTCCATCAGTCAGTATCAGACGGCTGTTGTTCTCGTTTGCTTGTAGCTTACAACAAGCATAATCACCCACCGGTAGGCTATGCACATTTGCAAGCAATGCGTGTGTGGATCTATCTTTTTGCTAGCCAGCTAAATTAGCTAGCTAGCTAACAGTAGACAGAGCTGGCTTTCGTGATTATTATCCATAGTGTCCAACATGCTGCTGGCACTGGCATGCTGACAAGTCTGAAATATGGTCCAACTAGCAGGTGTTGCACTAGGAAAATATTCTCAATTCCTTCCTGAATGAAAATCACCCACAATTCCAGTTTTCATTCAGAAGCTCAAGCTAGCAACATCAAAGCAACTTTGTGCGATAAACCCACCAGTGGTTTCAAATCTGCGCTCCTGTGTATCGTCAGACGGACTGACAGCCTGGAGACAATATTATTAACCGTTACGACATGCATTTGTCAGCTAAATTACACGTTTATTCTGTATCACTTAACTCTCATTTATGAGTCTCTTTCATATTGAGAGGGATATAGCTAGATATGTATTGTTAATATGTTGCTGTAGTAGTGGATGGATCAGAGGGACATATAGAATGTACACAAGATAAATTATCAATAAGCCTATGCGTCATAATTACCTGGCAAAATCTGACATGCAATTTGTAAACAAAGCTGTTGTAGGCCTACTTATAATAGATAAAACCTTCATTTGTATCACTTTGAAGTGATACAAATGGCATATTCATCTTCATCTATACATTTCGAGATATATTAAACCAGGAAAAAAAGTGACATTTTATTTGGGAATTAATGAGTCTGTCTTTAACACGCAAGGAGAGGAATGTTAGCTAAAAAGACTGGTACCCAGGCTACATTAACACATGTAACTTTTATGTTCATTTTATGGGAAGAATAACAGCGTTCCAAATTCCAATATTATTTTGATAGAGCACAATTAATAATTTCTGCTTCTTTTGTAAGAAGGTGTTTGTGACTCATCTCATGACAGTGAAATGTCTTGTGGTGACAACAAATTACTGATTATCTGGCAGTGGACATTTGATAGGAGTCCCGGGGAGGTTGTCCACCCAAGACGATCAATGTCGCAGAATAGGTAATCACAGTAGCTATACCTTCACAGTATATATTTCTACTGGTAGGCAGGCCTATAGAGAGGATTCCCTTTTCCAACACATATTTTTGAGGTATTTGGGTTGTTTGCTGGAATTTTGTGGTCAATTCTCAACCACACTACAAGATAGGGAACAGGGCCAGCCAGTGAGAGTAGGCCTACTTGAAACTGTCAGAGAACCAAGTGGATAGTGTCAAGTGTCAAGGAGGATAACGTTAGAACACACTTATCTCGTACCTTCATTATCTCTTGTGGCGTGAGGCACTCATGTTCATCATGCACTGCTGCTTTCATGTTAGATTTCATATACATTGTTCATTTTGTAATGGTCTGTAATGACCTGCCAGGTGGCAGGGAACAGTTTGTTATCAGGGGTGAGGAGAAAAGGTCATAAGGCCTCCTTGAGCCATGAGGAGAAAAGGTCATAAGGAAGGAGTTGAAGACACCTGCATTGGACACATGCACACACACTTATAGTGTATGTAACTTGCACAACTCTAAATGATTGATGTTGATGTTATTCATTTTATTTGTAACAAGATCTACCTCTTCTCAGAACACTTAACCTAGGGTTGGAAAATATATTACCAGATATTTACTTGTAGCCTACTGCGTCTAGTAAAATGGTAATTACACAGTAATAGCCTATGAATTAGGCTACTTGTCATTTCAGTTAACCATTCACATTCTAGCATGGATCCAAACTAAATTGCTTCATGATGAAGTGAAATGGAACAATTCGGTTAGGATCAGACTTTGTAGATACACCCCCAGAGGATCAGAAGAAGCCTGTTGCCATGAGCTCATCATTCCATGTGTTCCGTATAGGCCACTAAGATCAGCGTTGGCGCATTGGAACGTTAGAGGAGTATGCGTCTCTGTTTATTTATAGATGTCTCTAATGTTACCTAGCAGACATTTGCTCTCTGAGCTGGATTCAGTTACACCTACTGCTCTGGTGGACGCTGAAAATACAGCAACATCTATGCAGTGTACACACACACACACACGCATGCACGCACGAACACACGTACAGACGCCCAGTCATTGATCTACAAGTACTTTTGAATGCCGAACAACCCCAGGCGATATCACTAGCCTACTGTAGTTAAACTGCGCACTGTGCCCAGCTTCGCGCGCTGACCACTGTGAGGTAGGCGGCCTGTTCTTGCACATCTGTGGGGGTGGTAGATCAACAATCTCTGGAGTAGGATACGTTTACATAATAATAATAATTTGATATTCAACTGATTATGGCAATAGGCAGATTATGCAATAGTCATGTAAACACCTTACTCTGTTTATCTTAATCAGCATACGGTCAAGTATACGGCAGTGGAGGCTCCTCAGTGAATTTCATAAAAATCTAAATAGTGAAACATTAAAAAAGTTATCATTTTTAGAAAAAACTATACTAAATATATTCATGTCACCAAATAATTTATTAAAACACTATGGGTGTTTCTCAATATGCATACTACCATGCTCCACACTCTCATGCTCCAAGTACATTCTCCGAGGACATTCTCTTGAGTACGTTCTTGTGAGGACGAGAGTGTGGAGAACACATAAAACGTTTCATTTGAGAAGCACACACCCCTACTGTATTACCTCACGCTGCATCTCCCCGTTCACTGAACCTTCTTCCAGCCAGGACAATGGCAACAATAGAGACGAAACAAGATATACACAAAGCAAACCTTTTACTTCATAATTATCAGCTAGCTATATGTGAATCGTAATAATGTAGCTAACCAGATAATATAACAGGCAAAAATGACCTAAAATCAATGTTATCCAAGGTAGATGTTGATTCTTCGTGGGCAGCTAGCTAACAATTCTTTGTGGCTATCTGGCTAGCTAACAGTAGTAGCTAGCCAGTTAGCTCTATTTTCTTACTATGGGCTTACGACCTACGCACACTACAGTGGGTACTGTAGGTAGGTAACCATGCCCTAATTAACACAGCATGTATTTATTAACGTATCAAGAAAATATTGTACTCAGGCAACATATGAGATGTACGTTTATTTTCTCTTGCTTCAGCTCAAATGATGCCCGCCATTGATTTCAATACAATTTGCATCATTTTACGTGGTTGCATCATATTTCTTTGCATATTTTCCGTTGAAGCTTGCACCCTCCCGTGCTCCAATTTGCGTGCTCGGAGCACAGTAGTATGCATTTTGAGAAACACCCACTGTTTTGCAATGAAGGTCTACAGTAGCCTCAGCAGCTCTCTGTAAGGTAGCACCATGGTGTAGCCGGAGGACAGCTAGCTTCTGTCCTCCTCTGGGTACATTGACTTCAATACAAAACCTAGGAGGCTCATGGTTCTCACCCCCTTCCATAGACTTACACAGTAATTATGACACTTCCGGAGGACGTCCTCCAACCTATCAGAGCTCTTGCAGCATGAACTGACATGTTGTCCACCCAATCAAAGGATCAGAGAATGAATCTAGTACTGAAAGCATAAGCTACAGCTAGCTAGCACTGCAGTGCATAAAATGTGGTGAGTAGATGACTCAAAGAGAGAGAAAGACAATAGTTGGACAGTTTTGAACAGAGAGAAGAGAGAGAGAGAGAGAGAGAGAGAGAGAGAGAGAGAGAGAGAGAGAGAGAGAGAGAGAGAGAGAGAGAGAGAGAGAGAGAGAGAGAGGGCGAGAGAGAGAAAGAGATATATTTGGTTTTGTTTCTTTAAACTTTCACTTAGCTAGCAAATGCAGCTAGTTAGTTTAGTCTACTCAAACACCCGGCTCAAACAGAGAGGGATACTATGTTAGTTAGCTGGCTATAGCTATCCAACACTGGAACTCTTCCAAGTCAAGGTAAGCTTTTGGTTTTGTAAATGTATTGCCAACGGGGCCCGCCGGTGTAACTGCTAAACTGCTTATGCAGCTAGCTAGTTTAGCCTACGCAAACACCCGGCTCAAACAGAGAGGGATGCTATGGTAGCTAGCTGGCTATGGCTATCCAACACTGGAACTCTTCCAAGTCAAGGTAAGCTTTTGGTTTTATTAATTTATTGCCACAGGGGAGCACCGTTGTAACTGCTAAACTGCTTTCTGACTGTACACTGTACTGCATGATTGTAGCGGGTTTACTAACGCGTTAGTTCTAGTACCTCTAGTTGACTATGACGTGACAACGATGTAGTCTGTGTGTAGCGGTTAGCGGTCAAAGCTTTTTCGCCTGGTCACAGACAGCTGATGTGTTGTGCACTGAAGTCCACAAGCGAAAGGAAAAGGTGAGAGGAGGAGAGTGCATAGATAGTTGCGAGAAGGAATTATATATACAACGAGCAAAGTGATCATGCTGTTTGTATGTGGCTGCTATGAAAGTGAACTGTTTGCGTGTGATCAGGGGTGTATTTATGCCGCCGATTCTGTTGAAAAACGTTCTTAAACGGAAGCAAACGGAACGAAACGGGGATAAACATACCTGAATTTGTCCAATAGAAATTCTAATTTGCAACTTTTGGACTAATGATTACACCCTAGATCAGCTAGATGCAGGCAAGAGTGTGCAAGGCTGTATTGAATGTGTCACTGTCTGTCACCTTGATTACTCCAAATTCTCTCGACCTGTGCACCTACGTTGTAAACTTTCATTCATAGGCTAGGTTGTAGCAACCTCATGATGGGTACAGGGAAAGTTAGAGTACACTCTAAAAATTAGGGGTTCAACAAGGGTTCTTCTAAGATCCTCAAAGTTCTTAGAAGAACCTTGGGGTTCTTGGCCCTGAAAATCACCCCCAAAAGGTTCTTCCAAGAAGGAGGTGGGGTTCGTCGAGGAACCTCCTTAGTGGGTGGGGGTTCTTGCAGGAACCTAACTGCCCAACTGAAACATTTGGATTTGAATTTGAAAGTGCAGGCACTTAACTGAAAAATGTAAAGATCTCCTCAATTTAAGGTAAGAGTTGTCCCTCGTATGATCTAAATTGATATTGTTTTATGATGATAACATCTATCTTTTAACATTTGTGCAAATCTTTCTAAAACAGAAAATGGACACAATTCAATGGATATCAATCAACAAAGAGGTAAGAATAAGTATGCTATAAGAATATGTTGAAGGCTAGCTGTATTGGGTGCAGATGACTGAACTGCTCACTTTTGTGTCTGTGTCTGCAGGTATACAGACGAGGACAATTAGTATTGGTATGTTATGCAGATCACATTTACCATCCTCTTTCCTTACCTCGTCAATGAATATCCCATAGGCCTCTACATTATGGACAAGGTATGTGTGTGAAAACCATTATCAAAACAGTTTTTTTCATTCATGTTTACCACAAAAAAACAAGGTATGAATATTGTTGTGTGCATGGTTTGTTAAACATCTGTATAATTACAGTTTTTTGGATTCACAGACTTCACCCTCCCTACACTTCTGATGAATATAACAGGAAACATGTTAGATCACCATGCACTGCAAAATCATTCTGGCTATGGATACGGAGAACATCAATACATTAACATCAATACACCAGACGATATACCCATTGGACTTGGGGCTCTGCTGGGAGTTTACCTCATATTTTGATTTTTTAATTCTGCTTTGCCACTAAAATCATAATTAACACTGACAACTAAAATATTGTGTTATTGTTATGCATATTATTAATAATAATGTAGTTCAAAAATTAACCCCAACAGGTTCTTCAAAAGGTTATTTGAGGATCCATTAAAAGGGTTATTTGAAGAACCCTGTTAAAGGGTTCTTCGAAGAATTTATATGGGTTCCCCCACAGTTTCAATTTGAAGAACCCCCTAAAGGATACTCCAGGAACCTTTTCTTTTTAGCGTGTATCATGTAGTAGCCTAAACCTATAGATGTTACATTGAGCTGCATGGGTGAATGGAATATGAATGAGTCATCCAATATGCTGTAATAGAAATAAGGCCATGCTCATAAAAATAAGGCCATGCTCCTCCCTCATCTTTAACGGCACCGACCGCCACTGGTATATGCTAAATTAAACACTTGGTTTTCTGAGCAATCTTTCTTAATTATTGGGACATGTAAACACCTTAATCGGTGTTCCAGCAGTGCGTTTGATCTGCGCTTGTGGTAGCCAGCCAAGTGAGCCCCCCTCTATGCGCGAGTGAAGTGAGTTCAGAAAAACGGAATGTATGCGTCTTAGAAGTAGTTTTCACATACAAACGTTATACGTCTGAAATAACCCATTTAGCTATAAGTGGTCGCGCGCCGTGGGACAGCTTTTTTTGCCCATCGCCTTTCTCAAGCGGCAGCTGTGCTCCTGTGGTTCACGTGCCGTTTTCCTCACCCAGCCCACCCGCCCTTCTCCCGACCGGCGACACTACAGCTGCGGGTCGGAGGCAAGACGCTTTTTCAGTGTCAAGCCAGTGGCGTGCCTACTCCATTTCACCCCTTATTTTGTATATATTGTTATTATTTAAGATATACTGGATGCCATGTCCATTTGAAAAACGGTGTGTGATTTCCTATAGGCCAAGTATTTACAAGTACTGTAAATGATTATGTGTGTGCAAAATAATCAGATAACAAGGGTGACCATAGCAATCAAAGTGACATAGTAAAGGAATCAAATAAGTGACATTGTATATATATATATATATATATATATATATATATATATATATATATATATATATATATAGCTAAACTAAATCAAGTACAAAAGATGATAAAGCAAAAATAGCCTATAGGCATATAGTATGGACATTGTTTGCCCATGTGCAGAATAACTTCAGTGCATTAGCAGGATATAATTATAATTCAAGTATATCTACATAGTGCAGTTAGGTGACATAACTATTGCATTGGTCCGGTAGACTAAACTGATTTCAGTGTGTACAGTATATTAATAAATGTTAAGTGTGTGGTAGGGTGCAGTAGTCAGCCCGGGGTTGAGCTGTTGGAACGGTCTTGTGGTTTGGGGGTAGAGGCTGGCTTTGAGACAGGTGATCCGAGACTTGATGTTGACCCTCACTGCAGCGGATCACTCTCCCCTGTGCGCCACGTTCTCCCACCTTCACAACTGAAAGCCCCTTTCAGGTATTGGGTGACCTGAATCTGTACCCCTTCATCAGTGGCATCCCGGGTCGCAGGGTTCTTCCGAATGGCTCCTATACACAAAGAAAGAACATTGAGTTACATTTGAATTGCACATGGTCTTACACAACAAGTCAAAAAAAGAAAAAATACTTAAAAGGAACACATTTAATCATATCAAAACTTACTGTGAAGAATAGTCTTTAGAAACAAGTCATTGAAATAGGCCTTATCCCCTGCTCCAGTCCAGATTGTGATGGCCAGGCGGTTTGACAGAATGCAAGGTAGCATCTGCCACACTGTCGACTTCAGGTCCGTGGCACCCTTTACTGCCAGACACCTAATTTACAAATGTAAAAGTATTATAAATGACACATTATGTTAACATATTTCCATCCCCAACCCCCTATATGTTACATACTTTTATTGTTACAGTCAGTAAAGACAGATGTCAGATTTCCAGTAAGTATTTACATGTAATATAAATGCCTTATGTTACAATTCTGAGTGCAGGAATTTAGAACATGCTGCTGTCACGTCAGGTTACAACAGTCGCAACAACAGGGTCATAGTTGAATGTCTCTTGCTCCTTCCCAGAAAAGGAAATGGCTATATAAAATTCTGAGCACACTTACAAGTCTCTCCTGGAGCTCGGTGTCCTGCTTCAGCCTGGTCTCCAGCAGCTCCAGGGCTTGCCGGTCCCGCATCGGGAGATTGAGATCATCAGGCAAGGACAAATCTCCAACCGACCCATTGGCCTGTTAATAGGCTAACAAGGTATTCATCTTGTTATCCATCTCAAGTGTCCGATACCACCCGGACCTATAGAAAAAAAAGAAGCAGTTAATCACTGTCACACTCCTGAAAACAATTATACACCAAAAATTCAAACACTCAAATATGATGCAAAAGTTACTGTTCATATTTAAGTCGGCATGTTCTTACCTTCATGTCTATGGCCATAACTTTGCCCGTTGAAGTGTCTCACTCCTGGCCCTGTTTGACCCAATACATTGAAATGAAGTAAATACTGTGCAAAAAAAGAACAGATAGGCAAAGTCTCATCCGGGCTAAGCAAATGTACTACATACTTCCATGGCTGTCATCCACATGCTGCTTTGGTGAACATAATGCTGGGGCTGTCCAGTGTCCTAATTGAAAGACAAATTACACGAATAAAGGGTCTTGTTTCTCCTCTGAATGTACATATAGTCACATTCATACATTGTGCAAAAAAGTTACTGTTCATATTTTAAGTCGATATGTTCTTACCTTCATAATGTATCTACGGCCATAATTTGGCCCGTTGAAGTGTCTCATTGTAGGCCCTATTTGAAATAACACATTGAAATTAAATACTGTGCAAAGAAGAACAGATAGGCAAAGTCTCATCTGGGAAAAGTCTATGTACATGTACTACTGGGGAATATGATGCTTGTCCTAATTGAAAGACAGGTTACATGAATAAAGGGGCTTGTTCCACCTCTGAATTTCCATCAGTATTTAGCAGGACAGAATACATCCTCCAAGGATTTTTTAATGAATAATGCTTCACTTACTTGTATTCGGACTCTTGGCCCCTTGAAGTGGCGTCTGTGTTATAGGGGAGACAACTAATTCTAAGAAGAAAAAATACGTAAGTACATTTGGAAATTGACTATGAAAGCTGATTATGGTTCAGAAATTGAACTTAGAATATAATCAAGCATTTAAAAAATCTATTTTACATACCAGCTCTAAAGTCTGCTGGCACCGTAATGTTTTCACAGTTCTATAGAAGCTCCTGATACGGTGGGACTGGCGGTGCGTCTGGAAGAGAAGCTTTTAACATACCAACTCTACCGTCCACTGGCCCCTCAATGTTTTCACGTTACATCTGTGCCGTTTCCCAATTGTCCTAGACCAGTGAATAATAAGGTAGAGGCATGAATCATCCCGCAAAACATGGACTGTCACATCAGGCAAGATAATTACACTAACAGTTCAAATGAGAGCATATCAAATACATAAATTAGGCCAAATTACCTTCTCCCTTCATGAATTTAAAGCAACTTCTTTCCCAGGTGCTGTCTAGTGGCGTACACTCGATGGCTAAATTGTTACTTTTGTTCTTTTTTTCTGAGGCTGAGTGGTGGCCAATAACAGATATCCTCTTTGATCCATACTTACAGAACTACTGCATATGGCTCGTTCTTTTCATCCAGGAACTGAACTACAGCAAACGTCATGATCTAAAGACAAGAGAGAAAGAGGGAGAACTAAGCATAAAGACCACTTACAATAAAAAATAATAATTTACACTACAATCACACAATACCCAGTGAAACCCTAAGATATTTACCTTGTGAGAAGCAAACAGAAACAAACAGGACTATGCCATGTCTACAAGTGGCTCAATGGAAAGCCAGCATATCCATTCTGGCAAGGAAGAAGATAGTATTTCTTCAGCACATTTGTAGTGTTGGTGAAGCGCGTAACTCATCTCCCGGCATGTCCAGCCCATCCATTATCTCAGTTAATCATGGCTATTTTTATTTTATACTTATCTATTTTTTACTTAACACTTTCTTTATTTTCTTAAAACTGCATTGTTGGATAAGGGCTTATAAGTAAGCATTTCACTGTAAGGTCTACACCTGTTGTATTTGGCACATGTGGCAAATAAAATCTGATTTGTTTTGATTTGATAATGTGATTTAAGAAATAATTTTGGTATCTATTACTGGAAGTTACAGGATAGGTACTGTTTGGTGTAGCACAGAGAATTTTCTACCAACCTTAGCTTGGTGATGCTGTTTTCGTCCTCGATTTGTGGAAACAGGAGTCTCAAAATGTCCGTGTCCAGTTGCAGGGGGTCTGTTTGAATTGAGAAAATGCTCCATTATTAAAATAAATAATTTTTTGCTTTATGAAGTAATCCAACAGTGTACGCCACCATCTTATCTATTTCAAGTCTTCTCTCATTTATCGAGACAGGTGAGTGTCCACCCCAAAGTGCCGCATGTCATGATGACAGACAGCTGTCTCGATCAATTAGAGAAGATTTGAAAGAGACAAGATGGTGGCGTACACATTGTTGGATTACTTCATGGAGTAAAACAAATATTTATTTAAATAACTGAGCATTTTCTAAATTCAAACTGAACCCCCGCAACTGGACACAGACATTTCATGAGACTCCTGTTTCCACAAATCAAGGACGAAGACAGATTCACCAAGGTTGGTTGAACATTATGTGCTACACCAAACAGTAACTATCCTGTAACTCCCAGTATTGGATTCCAAAAATCTTTGGTTAAATCACATTATCTGGTGTAACAATCTGTAGCTAAGAGAACTGGTGAACAGCAGATGATGAAAGAGGTGGTCATGATGAAATTGCCATTCCAAAGAAACACACGGTAAGTTCAGGGAACACTTGTACAGCTGTGGGAGGAATATTATGATCAAACTGCCATTCAGCTCCTCTTGAGTCTTCTTCTGCTTGAAATCCAACATATTGCCCAATCTATTGAGAGGGATACAGTTCTGCTACAATGACACATGCAGGCAAATCAATTATGTTTCTCTCTAAGAATCCACTGCAGGAAGAAGCCCAGGCACCACACTGTATTGTCTATAAGACAAATAATAAATCATCTTGAAAGGGAAATATGCACATCCCTACAGGCTATGTATATTACAGTGCGTACATGTGTAACTGGTGTGAAATGGCTAGCTAGTTAGCGGTGCGCGCTAGAAGCGTTTCAATCGGTGACGTCACTTGCTCTGAGACCTTGAAGTTGTTGTTTCCCTTGGCTTTTGTGGAGCGATAGGTAACGATGCTTTGAGGGTGACTGTTGTCGATGTGTTCAGAGGGTCCCTGATTCAAGCCCAGGTTGGGGCGAGGAGAGGGACGGAAGCAACACTGTTACACATGTATAGGTGGTGTTACTATGCAGAGCCCATGCATGCACAAGATGTGTTCGGTACAGACTATACACTTTGGCATGATGCTGTGTTGCCAGACAACAGTACATTTAAAAAACGTGTGCAATTAACCAAAACTAGACATATACAGTGGGGGAAAAAAGTATTTAGTCAGCCACCAATTGTGCAAGTTCTCCCACTTAAAAAGATGAGAGAGGCCTGTAATTTTCATCATAGGTACACGTCAACTATGACAGACAAATTGAGAATTTTATTTCCAGAAAATCACATTGTAGGATTGTTAATGAATTGAATTGCAAATTATGGTGGAAAATAATTATTTGGTCACCTACAAACAAGCAAGATTTCTGGCTCTCACAGACCTGTAACTTCTTCTTTAAGAGGCTCCTCTGTCCTCCACTCGTTAAATGTATTAATGGCACCTGTTTGAACTTGTTATCAGTATAAAAGACACCTGTCCACAACCTCAAACAGTCACACTCCAAACTCCACTATGGCCAAGACCAAAGAGCTGTCAAAGGACACCAGAAGCAAAATTGTAGACCTGCACCAGGCTGGGAAGACTGAATCTGCAATAGGTAAGCAGCTTGGTTTGAAGAAATCAACTGTGGGAGCAATTATTAGGAAATGGAAGACATACAAGACCACTGATAATCTCCCTCGATCTGGGGCTCCACGCAAGATCTCACCCCGTGGGGTCAAAATGATCACAAGAACGGTGAGCAAAAATCCCAGAACCACACGGGGGGACCTAGTGAATGACCTGCAGAGAGCTGGGACCAAAGTAACAAAGCCTACCATCAGTAACACACTACGCCGCCAGGGACTCAAATCCTGCAGTGACAGATGTGTCCCCCTGCTTAAGCCAGTACATGTCCAGGCCCGTCTGAAGTTTGCTAGAGTGCATTTGGATGATCCAGAAGAGGATTGGGAGAATGTCATATGGTCAGATGAAACCAAAATATAACTTTTTGGTAAAAACTCAACTCATCGTGTTTGGAGGACAAAGAATGCTGAGTTGAATCCAAAGAACACCATACCTACTGTGAAGCATGGGGGTGGAAACATCATGCTTTGGGGCTGTTTTTCTGCAAAGGGACCAGGACGACTGATCCGTGTAAAGGAAAGAATGAATGGGGCCATGTATCGTGAGATTTTGAGTGAAAACCTCCTTCCATCAGCAAGGGCATTGAAGATGAAACGTGGCTGGGTCTTTCAGCATGACAATGATCCCAAACACACCGCCCGGGCAACAAAGGAGTGGCTTCGTAAGAAGCATTTCAAGGTTCTGGAGTGGCCTAGCCAGTCTCCAGATCTCAACCCCATAGAAAATCTTTGGAGGGAGTTGAAAGTCTGTGTTGCCCAGCGACAGCCCCAAAACATCACTGCTCTAGAGGAGATCTGCATGGAGGAATTGGCCAAAATACCAGCAACAGTGTGTGAAAACCTTGTGAAGACTTACAGAAAACGTTTGACCTGTGTCATTGCCAACAGAGGGTATATAGCAAAGTACTGAGAAACTTTTGTTATTGACCAAATACTTATTTTCCACCATAATTTGCAAATAAATTCATAAAAAATCCTACAATGTGATTTTCTGGAAAAAAAAGTTGTTGACGTGTACCTATGATGAAAATTACAGGCCTCTCTCATCTTTTTAAGTGGGAGAACTTGCACAATTGGTGGCTGACTAAATACTTTTTTTCCCCACTGTAAATACTTGAACCAACATGGATGTGGGAGAAATAAGCAGAGTGTTACTGAGACTGGGACAATTTTACAAAAGTTAAATAATGACCTGGATGTGGACAGTGAGGTTTTGAATTGTATCTTCTCCACACCTTTTGTTGTTTAGAATAAGGAAATGTACAGTAGAGCACAAAGTCAATGTCAGCGTTATACAAGGACAATATTGTCTATTCAATCTAAGTTATTCTAGTGGCTTACTAACGATACAGTTACTCTGGAGTCCGATTAGCCACAGTGTGGAACAAAGTACACCATGCTTACTGACCATACATAATAAAATGAGATAGATTATTTATAATACAGTACTGAACCATCCAGATCAGATGGGCTTGCTTGTCACGATCATGATCCATAAAAGGTTAAAAAAAGTAGCCCAACCAAAATCTCCTTCACAACATTCAATGTTTTCAGTTTCTTAAAAACTCCTCCTGCAACATGCAGGGAGGAAAGACTAGATCCTTGGCTACACATGAGTTATTACTCAACTAAAAAAGAACATTCAAGAAGATGTTTGACGTCTCCCCCTGATTACCAACTGTGAAGAGGACAGCGTCTTGGTCCTAGAACTGATCCCCCTACAGATGCCAGGCAGGGCTTGGATTCTGATCTGGGTTGAAATAATATTCTATATCTTTTGAATACTTTGAGCATTTGCTTTAACCTGCCTGTAGTGTGAGATGGGTGGGGTTTGCAGTTTGGGAAACATTATTTTGCTCCATTAAAGCCAGACAAGCTCAATCAAGCATAGATAACGTTTTTGAAATGATTTCAAATAGTATTTGAACCCAGGTTTGCTTGTATTGGAAGCTTCCGCCCGCCAATGCTGTCTACTAAAAAAGGGCAAGGGGCTTGATATGATCAAGCAGTGAAATCATGCTCCGGAAGGAGCTTGAGGAGGAGCTGAGGAGGAACCCACAGCCTTCCAGAACTGAAGTGTCGGGTTTCAGCCTCCTCTTGCTCCATGCCTGGTTGGTTAGCTACTTATCAGTGAAAAAATGGCCATCAACTTTAGATGACAGCCTTCTAAAATGGGTGCGTGGCAATCAAACCCCCCAGGAACTGGCATGGAGCTTGGCATGGAGGGTGTCTCCTTAATCCACATAGGAAGCCTGAAGGCTGGGAGAGACACCTCTGGGTGTCTGAAGACGGTTCAGACCTGGGTTCAAATACTATTTAAAATACTTTGAGCAGTTACTTTCGCCTGCCTGGAGTGCCATGTGGGTGGGGGTTTGGGACTTTTCTATTGGTTCCATTGCAACAGGCAAGATCAATTAAGAGCAGCTACATTTGTTTAAATCATTTTGTATAGTCTTTGAATCCAGGTCTGGATGCCTGTGCCCCAAGCCTCTGATCACACACATACAGTACACTATATATACAAAAGCATATGGACACCCCTTCAAATTAGTGGATTCGGCTATTTCAGCCACACCCATTGCTGACAGGTGTATAAAATCGAGCACACAGCCATGCAAATCTCCATAGACAAACATTGGCAGTAGAATGGCCTTACTGAAGAGCTCAGTGACTTTCAACGTGGTACCGTCATATGATGCCACCTTTCCAACAAGTCAGTTTGTCAAATTTCTGCCCTGCTAGAACTGCCCCGGCCAACTGTAAGTGCTGTTATTGTGAAGTGGAAATGTAGGTAGCGTGTAAAAATCATCTGTCCTCAGTTGCAACACTCACTACCAGGGTCGAAACTGCCTCTGGAAGCAACGTCAGCACAAGAACTGTTCGTCGGGAGCTTCATGAAATGGGTTTCCATGGCCGAGCAGCTGCACACAAGCCTAAGATCACCATGCGCAATGCCAAGCGTCGGCTGGAGTGGTGTAAAGCTCGCCGCCATTGGACTCTGGAGCAGTGGAAACGCATTCTCTGGAGTGATGAATCCCGCTTCACCATCTGGCAGTCCGACGGACGAATCTGGGTTTGGCGGATGCCTGGAGAACACTACCTGCCCCAATGCATAGTGCCAACTGTAAAGTTTGGTGGAGGAATAATGTTTTTCATGGTTCGGGTTAGGCCCCTTAGTTCCAGTGAAGGGAAATCTTAATGCTACAGCATACTATGACATTCTAGATGATTCTGTGCTTCCAATTTTGTGGCAACAGTTTGGGGAAGGCCCTTTCCTGTTTCAGCATGACAATGCCCCTGTGCACAAAGCGAGGTCCATACAGAGATGGTATGTTGAGATCGGTGTGTAAGAACTTGACTGGCCTGCACAGAGCCCTGACCTCAACCCCATCAAACACCTTTGGGATGAATTGGAACACTGACTGCGATCCAGGCTTAATCGCCCAACATCAGTGCCCGACCTCACTAATGCTCTTGTGGCTGAATGGAAGCAATTCCCCGCAGCAATGTTCCAACATCTAGTGGAAAGCCTTCCCAGAAGGTTGGAGGCTGTTATAGCAGCAAATGGGGGACCAACTCCATATTAATGCCCATGATTTTGGCAGTGGTGGAAAAAGTACCCAGTTGTCATACTTGAGTAAAAGTAAAGATACCTTAAAATGACTCAAGTAAAAGTGAAAGTCACCCGGTAAAATACTACTTGAGTAAAAGTCTAAAAGTATTTGGTTTTAAATATACTTAAGTATCAAAAGTAAATGTAACTGCAAAAATATACTTAAGTATCAAAAGTAAAAGTATAAATCATTTCAAATTGCTTATATTAAGCCAACCAAATGACACAATGTTCTTGTTTTTTTTTATCTACAGATAGCCAGGGGCACACTCCAACACTCAGACATCATTTACAAATGAAGCATGTGTGTTTAGTGAGTCCACCAGATCGGAGGCAGTAGGGATGACCAGGGATGTTCTCTTGATAAGTGTGAATTGGACCATTTTCCTGTCCTGCTAAGCATTCAAAATGAGTACTTTTGGGTGTCAGGGAAAATGTATGGTGCAAAGGTACATTATTTTCTTTAGGAATGTAGTAAAAGTAAAAGTTGTCAAAAATATAAATAGTAAAGTAAAGTACAGACACCCAAAAAAAACTACTTAAGTAGTACTTTAAAGTATTTTTACTGAAGTACTTTACACCCCTGGATTTTGGAATGCGATGTTCGACAAACAGGTGTCCACATACTTTTGGTCATGTGGACACAGGAGCTAATCGGATAGCATAAACACATCTTAAGGTTGTTTAGGCCAACACTTTCACACTCCTAATGAGATGCGTTTGCTCTCACTCTTTCTATGTCGGACATATTTATAATACACTAAGGGGAGGAAGGAGGAAGCATTGAATGTTTGTCAAGATATACAGTAGCCTATTGTAACTCATTTAACTTACTCTCATATCATGACATTATATTCTTACTTTTTTGTATGACTTAGAGTAACTTTCATGAATAAAACCAGATATTTTGGCCTTAGTTATAGTGAAACACGTCAATTCTGGTCTTCATTTTGACAGTTCGTTGCAAAAGTGAATCTAGCTCTTTTTGCCTTTAGCGGTTCAACTCTACCATTGAAATCGTGTGGTGCCTCTAAGTCATATCAAGGGAGGGGTTCGGTATGAAATACACTCCCTTCTACATGTGCTGGATGGTACCACCTGAAGGCTTACTATAAAAGCCAGTGACAGCGCACCTTATTTGTAGTGATGGGCATTCCGAGTCTTTTCCGTGAGCCGGCTCATTTGGCTCCGTTCAGTTAAAAGGGCCATTAATTTGGCTCCCAAACGGCTCTTCGTTCAGTAGCGCTTAAAAATACCTACAACCATGAAACAATTGCACATCTCTAATGTAAAGCCTACAGTTGCCTGCCATTATGTCAGATCGTGACATGTGAGTTCAAATACATTTTGACATTACCACATTATTAGATGACCTGAAAAGAAATGAAGGAAAAACATGAACTCACTGCAAAAATGTCTGTGGACCAGAAAAAGTATCTCTCCTCACTATCTATTGTTCCTGCAGATAGTAATTACAATCTTCAGAGAGCCCAGTAGTAGGCTAAAAATATGCAAATCAGGGGACCAAATGAACGGCTCTTTCACTGATGCGATTCGGTTACCGAAGTTCACCAAAAAGAGCTGCTCAAAAAGAGCAGTTAGTTCACAAACGACCCATCATTACTTATTTGGCAATGGTCTTGGTAAGTGGAGTGTGACAATATATTTTGCATGATGCTTCCTTGACTAGACTACTGACGTTACACAAAATTCAAAAGGGAGTGTAAGACACATTCCAGCATATGACCAAATTCAATGTTTTTGCTTTAATATTAGGAAGGTGTTCTTAATGTTTTGTACACTCAGGGTACGTTTATATTCGTAGCTACATCCATAGTAAAAAAAAGATGATGACAATGGTGGTCATGTCAACTCGTATTTTTTCCCAACCGGCATGACTGATTGGTGGTGCAGACCATTAAGACAGTTGGCTTGTAGTTCAATGGTTGTGTTCTTTCTAATACCAGATAGGGCAACAAAAAAAAATGTAATCCTTTATTTACAATATTCATCCCGTTCTAATTCTGAAAAGTGAAAGCATACCTGTGAGCAGGGTCGCCCTGGCTGTAGTTGTAACGATCCCGGCGGTCTGAGTCGGGTCCTGTCTGGTGACGAGTGTTTCTGGTCGTAGCTCCTGTTTCCCGAGGGTTCGGGAACGCTCCGGGGAGCGCGCTTGTTTCCGCACCTGCTTCCCATCAGCAATCGGCACACCTGGGCCTAATCATCACCCTTCTTAGGGTCTGGCCCAACATCCAGTTCCTGCCGGATCGTTAGCCATGAACAGTATGTTTTGCCGGGCGTATCAGCCTCAGTACTAGAGTTAGTTTTTGTTGTTTTGTTGCACCCTGTTGACCTGCCTGGTACTTACCTCCGTTTTTGTTCTCCCCACAGTCACTCGTCCGGGAACCTCTACCCAACCTCTGCCTGATGGTCGGCGGCTGCCGAGCCATCATCGGATCAACCACTGGACCCTCTACAACTCCTCCACGCCGCCGCTCTGTTCCCTGGATTATTTCCCTTCACCCTTGGTTCAGTAAATAAACACTCACCTTTTGACACCACTTACCTTGTCCTGGTCTGCTTCTGGGTTCTGGCTTAGTAAACCGTGACAGAACGATCCGGCCAGTAATGAACCCAGCGGACCTGGACTCTGTTCGCCATGCTATTACCCAGCAGGAGAAGATGTTGGGTCATCATAGCACGGTACTACAGGAGATCGCGTTGTCAGTTCGGAACCTTTCTACCGGTCTGACGGAGGTCCAGAACCAACGCAAGTGGCCGGTGGAGGATCCACTACCGGTTTCATCCACCTCGCCTGCCGCTTCTGAAGCTGTGGCCATCCGTGAGCCCAAGGTTCCGACGCCGGATAAATATGAGGGGGAGCTGGGAAGATGCCGTTCCTTCCTTATGCAGTGTGGACTAGTGTTCGATCTACAGCCCTACTCTTATGCCACAGACAAGGCTAGGATAGCCTTTGTGATGGAGTTGCTGCGTGGTCGTGCGCTGGAGTGGGCTTCAGCCGTTTGGGAACGACAGGATCCCTGCATGGCTTCATACCAGGGGTTCACGACCGAGATGAGGAAGCTCTTCGACCATTCCGTCCGAGGAGGGACGCAGCTAGGCGCCTGTTTTCGCTTCGCCAAGGAACTCGCAGCGTGGCCGACTTCGTGATTGAGTTCAAGACGTTGGCTGTGGAGAGTGGGTGGAACGAGGAGTCTCTGCAAGCGGCCTTTTACCAGGGTCTGTCGGAGCAGCTCAAGGATGAGTTGATCTCCTATCCGGAGCCTAGTGACCTGGACAGCTTGGTAGCCTTGTCCATTCGGGTGGATAATCGAGTCCGAGAGCGAAGGAGGGAGAAGCAATGGGGTCCGTCCAATCGATCAGTTTCTCAGTTCCCAGTCGGGTCGGGTGGTGGACCAGAACACATCGATCATTCTCCACCACAGTGGATTAGTGGAGAGGTCCTCTCTCCCGATTCGGAACCCATGCAAGTGGGGCGGCACGGGTTAACCAAGGAGGAGCGTCAACATAGACGTAAGACCAACTGCTGCCTCTACTGTGGTAGCTCGGGACATTACATCTCCACTTGTTCCCGGCGGTCGTCAAACTGCCCGGCTCGCTAAAGTTGGGAGGACTTTTAGCGAGCCAGTTTCAACCTCTCAGTACCTCTGTCAGACCCCGCTTCCCGGCTACCCTTGTGAACAGGAATCAGAGCTTAGCGCTTAACGCTTTTATCGATTCAGGTGCCGATGGAAGCTTTCTTGATGCCGAGTTGGTGGAACAGCTGGGGCTTTCCAAGGAGCAATTGCCGGAAGCCATTGAAGCGACCACTCTGAACGGCAGTAGTCTGGCACGTATCACGATGAGGACTGAACCGGTTAAGATGCGGTTGTCAGGGAATCATTCTGAGATGATTTCATTTTTTCATTCTGCCGTCTTCCCATGTTCCTCTGGTCCTTGGATACCCCTGGCTGAAGGAACACAATCCCACGTTCGATTGGGTGACGGGCAAGGTAACGAGTTGGAGCCTGGATTGTCATGCTAACTGTCTCAAGACTGCCTGCCCCCATTCGGTTCCCAGTCAGGTGATTGAGGCTAAACCTCCAGATTTGTCCCTGGTTCCCGAGACATATCACGATTTGGGGAAGGTTTTCAGTAAGCAGAAGGCTCTGTCACTCCCCTCCCCACCGACCATATGATTGTGCCATCAACCTGGTCCCTGGAGCTGTCTACCCCAAGGGAAGGTTATACAGTATCTCCCGACCTGAACGTGAGGCGTTGGAGACCTACATCAAGGAGTCCCTAGCTGCTGGTCTCGTTCGTCCCTCGTCATCACCCCTGGGGGCAGGATTCTTCTTTGTGGGTAAGAAGGATGGCTCTCTTCGACCATGTATTGACTATCGGGGGTTGAATGACATCACGGTCAAGAACAAGTATCCCCTGCCCTTGATGAGTTCTGCCTTCGACTCCTTACAGGGTGCTACGGTGTTCACCAAGTTAGACCTACGCAATGCGTATCACCTGGTCCGGATCAGAGAGGGGGACGAGTGGTTGACGGGTTTCAATACACCGATGGGGCACTTCGAGTATCAGGTGATGCCGTTTGGACTGACCAATGCTCCAGCGGTATTCCAGAGTATGGTGAACGACGTCTGAGAGATATGATCGGTCTCTTCGTGTTTGTTTACCTGGATGACATTCTGATCTTCTCGAAGGAACCTACCGACCACGTCCAGCATGTCCGGCAGGTTCTGCAGCGATTGTTGGAGAATCGCCTGTTCGTGAAGGCCGAGAAGTGCGAGTTTCACGCCCACACAACATCCTTCTCGGGTACATCATCTCCAGGGGAGAGATTAGGATGGACCAGGAGAAGGTTAGAGCGGTTCTGGAATGGGCCCAGCCCGGTACGAGATTGCAGCTCCAGAGATTTTTGGGGTTTGCGAATTTCTACCGCAGATTCATCCGGGATTACAGCCGTGTGGCCGCTCCATTAACTGCCTTGACTTCCAGCATCAGGACCTTCAAGTGGAACCGGAGGCGGATCGAGCGTTCTGGATTTGAAGAGGCGATTCACCAACGCACCGATTCTCTCTCAACCCGGACACGGCCCGTCAGTTCGTTGTTGAAGTGGGACGTCGTCTGATGTGGGAGTTGGCGCCATCCTGTCGCAGCGATGCTCCACGGACAGTAAACTCCATCCCTGCGCCTACTACTCTGTCGCCTTTCACCTGCGCGGAGAGGAATTACGATGTGGGTAACCGGGAGCTTCTCGCGGTGAAACTTGCCTTGGAGGAGTGGCGCCACTGGTTGGAGGGGGCGGAGCAACCGTTATTGTCTGGACTGACCACAAGAATCTTGCTTACGTGCAATCGGCGAAACGCCTCAACTCCCCGTCAGGCCAGGTGGGCGTTGTTTTTTCGGACGATTCAAGTTTGTCCTGACGTTCCGACCTGGGTCTAAGAACGGCAAGGCGGACGCCTTGTCCCGGATGTTCTCCAAGACGGAGGAGAGTGGGTCCAAGACCGAGACTATTCTCCCCCGGAACTGCGTCGTGGGAGCAGTCATGTGGAAGATTGAGGAGGAGGTGCTGGCGGCCCTTCGGACTCAGCCCGGTCCCGGTAACGGTCCACCCGGTCGGTTGTTTGTGCCTGAGTCGGTTCGTCCTGCTGTTCTCAAGTGGTCCCACGCCAGTAAGATGGCTTGTCACCCTGGCGTGGCTCGGACTATGGCGTTTCTTCGCAGACGCTTTTTGGTGGCCTGCCATGGCCGAGGATACTCGGGGTTTTGTTGCTGCCTGTCCAGTGTGTGCGCAGAATAAGAGTACCAATCGGCCCAGCTCTGGACTACTTCACCCCCTTCCTATTCCCCGCGTCCATGGTCGCATCTGGCCCTGGACTTCGTCACGGGGTTGCCCGCTTCTGAGGGGAACACGGTCGTTCTGACTATCGTGGACAGATTCAGCAAGTTCGCCCACTTTGTGCCGATTGCCAAGCTTCCCTCTGCCTCGGAGACGTCCGAGATCCTGGTTAGGGAGGTTTTCAGGGTCCACGGTTTGCCCAGTGATATCGTTTCCGACCGTGGCCCTCAGTTTACCTCTGCTGTCTGGAAGTCCTTCTGTTCGGCCATTGGAGCTACAGTCAGTCTCACATCTGGTTTTCACCCCCAATCCAATGGTCAGGCGGAGAGAGCCAACCAGAAGATGGAATCCACGCTACGCTGTCTGGTCTCTTCCAACCCCACCTCCTGGGCCTCTCAGTTGCCTTGGGTTGAGTATGCCCACAATACTCTCCCTACATCTGCCACTGGGATGTCTCCCTTCCAGTGCCTGTATGGCTACCAACCTCCCCTGTTCCCTTCTCAGGAGAAGGAGCTCTCAGTGCCTTCTGTTCAGGCCCACATCATCGTTGCCACCGGACCTGGCATCGGGCCAGAAAGGCACTCCTTAGAGGTTCGGACCGGTATCAGCTCCAGGCGAATCGTCGCCGGATCCCCGCTCCCACCTATACCATCGGAGATAGGGTTTGGTTGGCCACACGGGATCTTCCGTTACGGACTGAGTCTAGGAAGTTGTTACCGAAGTTCATTGGTCCGTTTGTGGTGGAGAAGGTGATCAATCCAGTGGCAGTTCGACTCAAACTACCGAGGACGCTCAGAGTCCATCCCACCTTTCATGTCTCCTGCCTCAAGCCTGTCCTCCTCAGTCCTCTGTTGCCTCCTCCGCCTCCTCCTCCTCCTCCTCGGATGATCGGAGGTGGTCCTGCCTACACGGTGCGGCGCATCATGGATTCCCGACGGCGGGGCCGGGTTTCCAGTATCTCGTGGACTGGGAGGGGTATGGTCCTGAGGAGAGGAGTTGGATTCCGCGGCGACAGGTCCTAGATCCGGATCTCATCAGGGACTTCTACCGCCTCCATCCTGGCGCTCCGGGAGTCCGCCCGGTGGCGTTCGTCGGAGGGGGGTACTGTAACGATCCCGGCGGTCTGAGTCGGGTCCTGTCTGGTGACGAGTGTTTCTGGTCGTAGCTCCTGTTTCCCGAGGGTTCGGGAACGCTCCGGGGAGCGCGCTTGTTTCCGCACCTGCTTCCCATCAGCAATCGGCACACCTGGGCCTAATCATCACCCTTCTTAGGGTCTGGCCCAACATCCAGTTCCTGCCGGATCGTTAGCCATGAACAGTATGTTTTGCCGGCGTATCAGCCTCAGTACTAGAGTTAGTTTTTGTTGTTTTGTTGCACCCTGTTGACCTGCCTGGTACTTACCTCCGTTTTTGTTCTCCCCACAGTCACTCGTCCGGAACCTCTACCCAACCTCTGCCTGATGGTCGGCGGCTGCCGAGCCATCATCGGATCAACCACTGGACCCTCTACAACTCCTCCACGCCGCCGCTCTGTTCCCTGGATTATTTCCCTTCACCCTTGGTTCAGTAAATAAACACTCACCTTTTGACACCACTTACCTTGTCCTGGTCTGCTTCTGGGTTCTGGCTTAGTAAACCGTGACAGTAGTTGTAGGTTTTTATACAGTACCCAAGACCAATCTGTGAGTTAATTTGACCATTGGAAAAATATCATAATTTTCGTGATGATTGCACTTTTCTTCCCAACACAATACTGCAATAAATGTGACTCCACTTTCAAATATTTGTTTTAAGCTGATGGGGTATTCGAACTTACACCACAAGTGGCAATAGATGTCAGGAACTCACCGTCTTACCACTGTGTGCTAATTGTTCAAAACCATATCTGCTCACAATACATATAATTGTATTATCAGAGCATGCCAGTCGACTTCTGGTAAGTATGCTTTAGTGAGAAAGTGTTGGGATCAGGTACACCTACATTTACCCAACATTTATGAGCAATTCCCCCACCCACAATTCTCACCTGAATGCATTTTTATTTTATTTTAAGGGGTTGGGCAAAGGCTGAAATTGGGGTTGAAAGTTAACTGTATATAATGAGTTTAACTAAACCCTTAGTTCCCATCGAATGTTGTTCCTGACCTTACAAAAATATGCTTGCCAATAGAACAGAGGTTATTGTCCTTCACAAAATGAATACAATAACCTCATAATATTGAGATATTCCCCACATCCTTAGATATAATTTGTATCTCACCTGCTGGCTGTGTAATTATGTGGGAATAAACTAAATTACAAAACCTTAAGGAAGTCTTGAGACAAAAGTGAATGGTCTTATAGTAAGACTTCTGTGTAAAAGGAAACCTACTCAAAACAGAGGCTTCCTAGACTCTGACTCAAGCTCCACATCCATATACTCATCCCTTCCATTGAAGCCCTGTAACCACTTCCCCTGCAGTGCATTCATCAGGTCAAGTCAAAGGCCCACTATCTGATATCCAACAACATAGTTGGCACAATGATGGGATCCAAAGGCCGTCAGCCAAAGCTGTTGACTATTGAGACTGACCTGCTAAAAATCCTATATCATACAATAACACATATGGTCTACAAATGATATTGCGGTTAATGCTGTCAGACAGACAAACGGACACACACACAGGGAAAGTGAAAGTCAAGGAAGTCACTGACAGTTCCCACTGTGATTACCTGCTTCAGTATATGCATGCTTGTGGACTGTGTACATGTGAGCACTGTGGGACCTGGCATGGACCTCTATGTTGCCTTCCGTTAGTGATGTGAATGACTTGAGGATATCCTGTTGTCATGGAGGGTCTCCTGCACCCACAGGTCGGGAAATTCATAATGATGGGATCGAATGTGCTTCCTGTCGGCATTTTTCACGCCTCCGGCTCCATGGGGGGGCATCTGTGTGTGTGTTTGGTTAGGCTACATAGGCTACTGTATCAAAAACTGGTCGTTTGTGGAGTATCTGTAGATGCACAGTCTATCTTGGGTTTGGTGCTTCCGTTTTGACACACACATTAATCAACTGTATATTCCTAGGAAGGATTGTTGATCTTGTTTCGGTTTATTTCTCACAGTCTTCAAAGCACACCATGTGTGAAGCAGCTGAAACCGGTTGTGTAAGAGAGCATCAATTTACAGTGTGGGCAGAGGGCCTACAGTAATATCAGGAACATGTAATCCATTAAGAAAATAAAAAATAATGTTAATTTTGAGGGGTGCAGTCGTTCTTAAAGGGATAGTTCCCCAAATTACAAAATGACATATTGATTTCCTTGCCCTGTAAGCAGTCTATGGCCAAGGTATGACAGCAATCCATGCTTTGGTTTAGTTTCCCTGGCACTGTTTCCACATGCTAATGTTTTAGCATTTGTGACACAAATCCCATTCAAGTCATGGGACCGATATTAGCATTTTTCAAGCATCAATTTGTTCAAAACATCTTTAACTGACTTTGTAGTTATTCACAATGATTTGTTGATACCTTTGGATGATTTAGACATCATGCACGAAAATGGCTAATATTGGTCCCATGTTAAGCTGCTTTACAGCCCCTGCGGTTAGTTCACATTGGAAACAAACATTTGAAATGCAACATAAAAAAAACGAACTGGTGAAGTTGACTGAGTTATGATTTTTGTGTAGGTTAACTAAAGGAAACTTTGGCAGTCCTTTAAAAAATATGGCAGTGATTTGTTTCTCTGAAATATGATATTAGAGCACTGGCCAACACTGCAGGTCCTGAGTTGAGAAAACTTTAAAGAAGAGAGCAGTAAGTGAGCAGTGGACAGTGCAACGAGTGTCATCACGTCAGTCAATTCGGGGAGGGCTTCTGGCCGTTTAAAATGGTGTGAATATGATAGCCATTAGCGTAGACAGCCAACGTTAGCAAGTGGACAGACTGGAGAGTATTTCAGGACCGTCTGCAACTACAAAAAGTGTAGTAATTTAAATGGGGGAAACCAACAAGAAAACTTACACTGGGCAGAAAAAAAACATATGGTGGAGTAATTAATCAAACCCGTTGGGAGGCTGGAGTGATACAGTGAGGATTTACTTGGATTTATTACCCAAAGAAAGAGAGGGAGGGAAAGAAAGAAAACTACCGAGAGAAAGTGACAGTTGGGGCAGTGGAGGTGAGTGAAGCGCTTACCATTGAGAGGGGTCAAAGATGACTGTTGTATCCCGTGAGAACCAGGACGAGACTGTGGTAGTTGCTCCCCTGTACCAAGATGATTGCGACGTGGAGCTGGGCGATCAGGAGTGTAGCGAGAGGGTCGTCATCAACATCTCCGGGCTGCGGTTCGAAACTCAACTGAAGACCCTCGCGCGCTTTCCCTCTACACTCTTGGGAGACCCACGTAAAAGGATGCGCTTCTTCGATCCTTTGAGAAATGAGTACTTTTTCGACAGGAATAGACCCAGCTTTGATGCCATCCTTTATTATTACCAGTCTGGAGGAAGGCTTAGGAGACCTGTCAACGTTACCATGGACATTTTCATGGAAGAAATAACATTTTATGAAATCGAAGAGGAGGCCATAGAGATGTTCAAAGAAGATGAAGGTATGATCAGAGAGGTGGAACGTCCGATGCCTGACAACGAGTTTCAGCGCCACATGTGGTTGTTGTTTGAGTACCCGGAGAGCTCGGGGCCTGCCCGGATGATCGCTGTTGTATCAGTCAGTGTGATTTTGATATCCATAGTGATCTTCTGTTTGGAGACTTTGCCACGGTTCAGGGAAGATCACAGCACAGACATACAACTCAGTAATCACCTCACCAAGAATGGGACTACTCAACACAAAAAAAACAATCTGTTGACAGACCCGTTTTTCATAGTTGAGTCACTTTGCATCGTGTGGTTTTCCTTTGAATTTCTCATGAGGTTTTTATCGTGCCCCAGCAAACCGGGTTTCTTCAAAAACGCCATGAACGTCATCGACATCTTAGCGATTGCTCCTTATTTCATCACCCTTGGCCTTGACCTCGCAGAGCTACAGGGACCGGGAAGCGAGCAGGCCACGTCGTTAGCCATACTCAGAGTCATCCGTTTGGTTCGAGTCTTCAGGATTTTCAAACTTTCCAGGCACTCCAAGGGTCTCCAAATCTTGGGTCAGACACTCAACGCCAGCATCAGCGAACTAGCGCTTTTGATATTCTTTCTTCTCATAGGGGTTATTCTGTTCTCCAGCGCCGCTTACTTTGCAGAGGCAGACGACCCTGAATCGGGATTCACGAGTATCCCCGCCGCATTTTGGTGGGCGGTGGTGTCCATGACTACGGTTGGATATGGAGACATGTGCCCAGTTACTATTGGCGGCAAAATAGTGGGATCTTTGTGTGCCATCGCCGGAGTGCTGACCATAGCCCTACCTGTCCCTGTCATCGTTTCCAATTTTAATTACTTCTATCACAGAGAACGTAATGATGAGGAAACCGCCGTGTATACCCACGTGACTTGTGGTCAACAGAACGCTTCATTTGGGGAATTCAAATCGACCAGCGACAGCAAACAGTCCCTCGACAAATCAGAGTACATTGAAGATGATTCTTTCGAGACTATCAGATTTACTAACTTCAGCCCATTTGAACATTACACTGGCAAGCTGACGGATGTATGAAAAAACAAGCATCTGCCTAGCTGAGCAGAAAAACCTATCTCGGTGAGTAGCCAGCCTGAGTACATTTACGCGCGCTTTTACGCAATATCTCTTTTACTCTCAATAGTTTGAATTAATTTGTTGGATACCTTCAGTTGGCCTATAGCTTCATCACAGTCAGTGTCCGGCCTATGTGTATGTTTGAATAATTACGCGCGGTTTTACGCACGCTATTACGCACAGTGTTTGTTGACATATCATCTTAAAATAGCTGGAATTAATTTGTTTGACAGCTTCAATAGGCCTAAAACTGTATTACAGGTCAATAGCATACAGTGTTCAGTGGCCACAACAACTTTTAAAACTGGGTTGCTTTTGGATAGTTTATAGAATTTCTGAACTCGGAGCGCCACTGTGTGGTTGAAACGCAGTCGTGCAGCAGATGCTTCTCAGGTAAAACATTCAAACAGCTATTTCCGTTATCTGAACAGTGTGCAAGACGTTGCTGATTATCAAGTGTGTGCGTTGTTTACTTATGACTGTGCATAAATTGTCCCTAAAAACGTGTTAGTGACATTTTGGACAGAAGTGATGGAATGTCACCATACAAAAAAAAAAAACATTCTCGTCTTTTTACTTCCAGGTCAAAGACCATTGCCTTTCTGCTCCAGTTGAAACGAAATGCAGGCTTATTCCAGATATACTTGTAACTTGAAAAAGTGAAGATAGAGAACAAAAAAACGCACATGACATGTCTCCATGAACTATTGGCCAGCAATGTGAGATGACAGGTGCTGCTACATCATCCAATGGAGAGCTCTGCATTTAGGAAACGGATCATCTTTGAAAATCAATGAACCTTTCAAAGTATTTTGCAATGTATTCAATGAACTCTGAAAGAACTACTGTAGATATCCTGTCGTGTATTGTTGTAAATAGGCCTGTATTGTAAATTCGATCCTTGTGCTCAGCTCAGAATCTTAATGCGAACATATCTTGCTCTGTGTGCCTTTATGTGGATGATTTCAAAGGAACTATTTGTGTAGTCCTTTATTTTATTTAACTATTTATTGTACAGAAATTCCGATTTTGCTAGAAACGTTTCTTGGGAAGCTAGTTTTAAAATAACTTACCCATAGGAATCTTATTAAGTCTGCATGTAAGGAGACATCAATTGTGCTAAAAAAAATGTCATGAAGATATATTTCTATTTTTGTAAGATTGTAAAAATGTATGTGAACTTTTGAACAATATTTTTTAATAAATGCCTATTATTTTTCAGAAAAGACTTCAATGTGTCCTTTATTGTTATTGTTCTGGGTGGACCTTTACACACAGTAAAGGGACACTTGGTGATTTTGGCAATGAGGCCCTTTATCTACACTGAACAAAAATATAAACGCAAAATGCAACAATTTCTAAGATTTTACTGAGTTACAGTTAATATTTTTTATATTATTTCTATTTAACCTTTAGTTAACTAGGCAAGTCAGTTAAGAACACATTCTTATGTACAATGACGGCCTACCAAAAGGCAAAAGGCCTCCTGCAGGGACGGGGGCTGGGATTAAAATATAAATAAATATATATATATATATATATATAAATATAGGACCAAACACACATCACAACAAGAGAGACAACACAACACTACATAAAGAGAGACCTAAGACAACAGCATAGCATGGCAGCAACTTACGACAACACAGAAAGGTAGCAACCCAACATGAAAACAACATGGTAGCAATATATAAGGAAATCAGTCAATTTATATAAATTCATTAGGCCCTAATCTATGGATTTCACAACTTGGAATACAGATATGTATCTGTTGGTCACAGATACCTTTAAAAAAAGGTAGGGGCATGGATCAGAAATCCAGTCAGTATCTGGTGTGACCACCATTTGCCTCATGCAGCGTGACAAAGCTGCTTCACATATAGTTGATTGTGGCCTGTGGAATGTTGTCCCACTCCTCTTCAATAGCTTTGTGAAGTTGCTAGATATTGGCGGGAACTGGAGCGCGCTGTCGTACACGTCGATCCAGAGCATCCCAAATCTGCTCAATGGGTGACATGTCTGGTGAGTATGCAGGCCATGGAAGCACTGGGACATTTTCAGCTTCCAGGAATTGAGTACAGATCCTTGCGACATGGGGCCGTGCATTATCATACTGAAACATAAGGTGATGGCGGCGGATGAATGGCACAACATTGGGCCTCAGGATCTGATCTCTGTGCATTCAAATTGCCATTGATAAAATACAATTGTGTTCGTTGTCCGTAGCTTATGCCTGCCTGCCTGCCCAAACCACAACCCCACCGCCTCCATGGGGCACTCTGTTCACAACGTTGACATCAGCAAACCGCACGCCCAAACGACGCCATGCACGTTAATCCGTGAAGAGCACACTTCTCCAGCGTGCCAGTGGCCATCGAAGGTGAGCGTTTGCCCACTGAAGTCAGTTACGACGCCGAACTGCAGTCAAGTCAAGACCCTGGTGGGAACGACGAGCATGCAGATGAGCTTCCCTGAGACGGTTTCCGACAGTTTGTACAGAAATTCTTCGGATGTGCAAACCCACAGTTTCATCAGCTGTCCAAGTGGCTGGTCTCAGACGACCCTGCAGGTGAAGTAGCCGGATGTGGAGGTCCTGGGATGGCGTGGTTACATGTGGTCTGCGGCTGTGAGGCCGGTTGGATGTACTGACAAATTCTCTAAAATGACGTTGGAGGCAGCTTATGGTAGAGAAATAAACATTAAATTCTCTGGCAACAGCTCTGGTGGACATTCCCGCAGTCAGCATGGCAATTGCACTCTCAAAACTTGAGACATCTGTGGCATTGTGTTGTGTGACAACATTTTAGAGTGGCCTTTTATTGTCCCCAGCACAAGGTGCACCTGTGTAATGATTATGCTATTTAATCAGTTCTTGATATGCCACACCTGTCAGGTGGATGGATTATCTTGGGAGAAGAGAAATGCTTACTAATAGGGATGTAAACAAATTTGTGCACAAAATATTTTATTTCAGCTCATATATTTATATTATGTTCAGTGTACTTCCCCAGAGTCAGATGAACTCGTGGATACCAGTTTTATGTCTCTACGTGTAGTTTGAAGGAAGTTGCTAACTAGCGTTAGCAAAATTGAGTTTGAATACATGTTACAGCCTTATTCTAAAATTGATTTTAAAATATTATAATCAGCAATCTGCACACAATACCCCATAATGGAATGCGAAAAGAGGTTTGCAGAACATTTTGCAAATTTATTTAAAGTAAAAAAACAGAAATACCTTATTTACATTAGTATTCAGACCCTTTGCTATGAGACTCGAAATTGCGCTCATGTGCATCCTGTTTCCATTGATCATCCTTGAGATGTTTCTACAACTTGATTGGAGTCCACCTGTGGTAAATTCAATTGATTGGACATGATTTGGAAAGGCACACACCTGTCTATAGAAGGTCCCACAGTTGACAGTGCACATCAGAGCAAAAACCAAGCCACGAGGTCGAAGGAATTGTCCGTAGAGCTCAGAGACAGGATTGTGTTGAGGCACAGATCTGGGGAAGGGTACCAAAACATTTCTGCAGCATTGAAGGTCCCCAAGAACACAGTGGCCTCTATCATTCTTAAATGGAAGAAGTTTGGAACCACTCTTCCTAGAGCTGGCCGCCCGGCCAAACTGCGCAATTGGGAGAGAAGGGCCTTGGTCAGGTAGGTGACCAAGAACCCAATGGTCACTCTGACAGAGCTCTAGAGTTCCTCTGTGGAGATGGGAGAACCTTCCAGAAGGACAACCATCTCTGCAGCACTCCACCAATTAGTCCTTTATGGCAGAGTGGCCAGACGGAACCACTCCTCAGTAAAAGGCACATGACAGCCCGCTTGGAGTTTGCAAAAAGGCACCTAAAGACTCAGACCATGACAAGCAAAATTCTCTGGTCTGATGAAACCAGGATTGAACTCTTTGACCTGAATGCCAAGCATCACTTCTGGAGGAAACCTGGCACCATCCCTACGGTGAAGCATGGTGGTGGCAGCATCATGCTGTGGGGATGTTTTTCAGCGGCAGGGACTGGGAGACCAGTCAGGATCGAGGGAAAGATGAACGGAGCAAAGTAGAGAGAGATCCTTGATGAAAACCTGCTCCAGAGCGCCCAGGACCTCAGACTGGGGTGAAGGTTCACCTTCCAACAGGACAACGACCCTAAGCTCACAGCCAAGACAATGCAGGAGTGGCTTCGGGGACAAGTCTCTGAAAGTCCTTGAGTGGCCCAGCCAGAGCCCGGACTTGAACCCGATCAAACATCTCTGGAGAGACCTGAAAATAGCCGTGCAGCAACGCTCCCCAACCAACCTGACAGAACTTGAGAGGATCTGCAGAGAAGAATGGGAGAAACTCCCCAAATACAGGTGTGCCAAGCTTGTAGCGTCATACCCAAGAAGACTCGAGGCTGTAATCGCTGCCAAATGTAAAGGGTCTGAATACATTTACATTTAAGCCATTTAGCAGATGCTCTTATCCTGAGCGACTTACAAATTTGTGCATTCAACTTATGATAGACAGTGGGACAACCACCCAATTTTATATTTTATTGTTTGTTTTTTTGTTTTGTTTTTTAAATTGGTGGGTGGGGGAGAGGGGGGGTAGAGGGATTACTTTTATACTATTCCAGGTATTCGTTAAAGAGGTAGGGTTTCAAGTGTCTCCGGATGGTGGTCAGTGACTCCGCTGTCCTGGCGTTGTGGGGGAGCTTGTTCCACCATTGGGGTGCCAGAGCAGCGAATAGTTTTGACTGAAATATATTTTGATTTAACACTTTTTTGGTTACTACATGATTTCATAGTTTTGATGTCTTCACTATTATTCTACAATGTAGAAAATAGTAAAAATAAAGAAAAACCCTTGAATGAGTAGGTTTTCTAAAACTTTTGACTGGTAGTGTATACATATATATATATATATATATATATATAATGTTTTTTTATTCACATCCATAAAAAGTCCCCTACTTTTCAAAAGTAATGAAAATATATGTTATTGTTTGTTTAAGCCTATTAGACCATTTAAAAAACACATAGCAAAGGACAATTTCATGAATAGAACATTTATTTCCATTGTGTTCCATAAAACAAGTGAACAGGTATAGCTTATCCCAAATGATCAGACACCGCCTTACGATCACTCATGCAGCCCTTCTAAAAAAAAAGTCATCTCACTTCATTGCCTTTGAAAAGCCGCCTGTCCTTGAATGAACTCAGTGCAGCTTGATGCAAATCAATCTTAAAACAGTAACCTGCGTGTTTCGTCCTATCGATTAGACTGACAGGACCAACACCAACAGAACGTTGCACCATGCCGGAGGAAGGGCAGGGGGTGGAATGTCAGGAGGATAATGATCGAGCGGTCTGTTCTGAGACGCGGTGCTCGCGACCGCTGTCCATGGTGCTGAAGCAAGCCACTCCTTGTTGTGCTGAAACGGTCTGCACCGCGGCCGCTCTTTCCGGCCATTGGCCACTCACAGAATTGAGCGGAGTTAGAATATGAACAGCTGAGTGTTGTAATGTAAACTGTATGAAGTAATGACTGTGCCAAGTTAGACTACTCTGTCTCAGCCATATAATATTACTTTATAAGTAGCCTATCATTAATATTAGGACCATTGTTGAGTGTTTGGGAAATAATGATTAAGATACCGGCTCATCTCCCTCCAGCGGAGCAGATATTGCACCAGTGCTGGCACACACAAATGCTCTTGTTTTTGTGCTGTAGAGAGCACTCGTGGCAGTATAGCCACTCTGCATTGCGTCGAACCCCCCTACTCCCCCTCTCTCTCTCGCTCTCTCACCGCTTCCCTCTATCTTCTCCTCCACTCTCATTGCATGTGAAATACCTAAGAACAATATACTGAACATTATTAAGAAATTATTATATCTTCACATAATCGATTCCTCCCTCTGTGCCGGATCGAGGAGAATTGTTTTTATAGAATGCCCCTCATCTTGTCTACTCGTAACATGACATTTCTGCTGATGCGGTAATGTCTGGAAATGGCAATGGTTCGCTTATTGCCCCTTAATGTATCCCCCTCCCTGAATTGCAGCATAATAATTTATCCTGCTCTATAAGCCATTCACACCGAAGTGCCCAACCGCACAAGCGGCTACAGGCTACAGAAGTTGCGGCTTACAGTTCGTTTTTCTCTCTTTTCCCATCTTCACGTTTCTCTGACTCCAGCGTGATTTTATATCGAATGTCAAGAGACGGGATCAAGATGTAGACCAATAAGACACTTAAGTTATCCGATACGAATAGCTCAGACAGTGATGTCTTTAGTGTTTTAGTCTATACCATGGCCTGCACAGCGGAAAGCTCCAATGTGTTGCGGTGGGGTGCGTTGTGAAGTGTTAATGTATTAACACATGCCAACAAAGCTACGGCAGTCCTGGCTGTCCTAGCCGTTGGATGACTGTGCTGAGTCGCGGACAAGACGCATTCCTTCAGGATTCCTTCAAGATCATCCTGAGGTAAGCCTTGAAACGTGTGCACTCTGTCTGTCTGTCATTTATAGGGGTCGGGGGAATCCTTCCAATGCTATTGTTATAATATTACTATTATTTAGTGACTGTGACAGTAAATTGGTATTGTTTTCTATGACTTTTAGTGCATTTAACGCTGAATTATTTGCGTGAGGCAGCCTATAGGCCTAGGCAAGTTTCAAACAGTGTAATGCGACAAAACATGCATAAAAATGTAATAAGATAACATTATATATATATATATATATATATATATATATATATATATATATATATATATTTGCTATATAGGCTATATATAACAATTACCCTGTCAATTATAATATGCATATTCGATTGCTTTATGTCTAGATTATCACCAATAAAACAATATAATTTGCCCCTTTAGACGCTGATAAATAGACAGGAAATATAGCCTAGAGGCTAAATAAATAAATAACTGGCAGAAATTGCTGAGCTAGCAAATATCTCTGCTGTTCCTTCAATCCATTATTTTCTTGTTTTTCTCTGACTGGGTAACAGAGGCAGCAGCAGCAGATGCAGCGGAGAGCAGCAATGGTCGAGTCAGCGAGAACAGCAGTGGAGCCGCACTGAGGCAAAGCAAGCTAGCCCCTTATCTGGGGACTAGGACAACACATAGGGGGAGAAGAAGAAGAGAAATTGAGAAGGAAATTGTATCAACCCAAAACCTGAATGCCGCCTGTTCAATCAGATTAACCGGATAACCGGAATTCCAAAAGTCCTTGGACCTACAAGATGACCGTAGTGGCAGGAGATAACATGGAAGAGACTGCAGCCGTACCGGGGCACCCGCAGGACACATACCCTCCCGACCATGAAGACCACGACTGCTGCGAGAGGGTGGTCATCAACATAGCGGGGATGCGGTTCGAGACGCAGCTCAAAACTCTCTCCCAGTTCCCCGAGACATTGCTAGGCAACCCCAAGAAGAGGATGCGCTACTTTGACCACCTGAGAAACGAGTATTTCTTTGACAGAAACCGTCCCAGTTTCGATGCCATCCTCTACTATTACCAGTCCGGGGGTAGGCTGAGAAGGCCCGTCAACGTCCCGTTGGATATGTTCTCGGAAGAGATAAAGTTTTATGAGTTGGGAGTGGATGCCATGGAGAAATTCCGTGAGGATGAGGGCTTCGTCAGGGAGGAAGAACGTCCTTTACCTGAGAAGGAGTTCCAGCGTCAGATCTGGCTGCTTTTTGAACACCCAGAGAGCTCGGGTCCAGCCAGAGGGATTGCTATAGTATCTGTAATGGTAATTCTGATTTCCATAGTCATATTTTGTTTAGAGACTTTACCCGATTTGAAAGAAGACCCTAGGGGTCGGTTTAAGACTGTAGGGAACCATACCTTTTACTACAAACCAAACATCCTAACCGACCCTTTCTTCATTATTGAAACTCTTTGCATTATCTGGTTCTCGTTTGAGTTGTTAGTGCGTTTTTTCGCGTGTCCAAGCAAGGCAGTCTTCTCCAAAAACATGATGAACATCATCGATATAGTGGCCATCATCCCTTACTTCATCACACTGGGCACGGAGCTGGCTGAGGACCCCGAAGACCAGGACGAGGGCATGGGGGAGCAGGCAACATCTCTGGCCATCCTCAGGGTAATCCGTCTGGTCAGAGTGTTTAGAATCTTTAAGCTGTCACGACACTCCAAAGGATTGCAGATCCTGGGACAGACCCTGAAGGCCAGTATGCGCGAGCTCGGATTGCTGATCTTCTTCCTTTTCATCGGAGTCATCCTCTTCTCCAGCGCGGTGTACTTCGCAGAGGCCGAGGAGAAAGGGTCGTACTTCGGCAGCATACCGGAAGCTTTCTGGTGGGCCGTGGTGTCTATGACAACTGTGGGCTATGGGGATATGGTGCCTGTCACTATAGGGGGCAAGATAGTGGGTTCCCTTTGCGCCATTGCTGGTGTGTTGACGATTGCACTTCCAGTGCCTGTCATTGTGTCCAACTTCAACTACTTCTACCATAGGGAGACCGAGGGAGAGGAGCAGGCTCAACTCTTAAACGTTAGTGAACCAAACATTAGTGAAAGCAACTCTAGTCGCCGCAGCTCGTCCGCTGTCAGCAAGTCAGAATACATGGAAATTGATGGAGACATTAATAATAGCATCGACAATTTTAGAGAGGCAAACCTCAGAACTGGCAATTGCACTCTAGCAAACCAAAACTGTGTAAATAAAAGCAAGCTGCTTACAGATGTGTAGAATCGAATGAGAAAACATGGGACTTAGATGATGCCGTCACACGTTGAGTACACCATCCGTTTTGAATGCTTCATTCGCCTCCTATAAGCGCTCTAGCATTACGACAACAACCATGCTCACCAATTTGAAAGGAATTATTTTAAAGGAAGAAAAAAATAAAATTCAGCTGTTACTAGAGAATACGACATATAGAGTAATTACTTATTTTAAAATGATCCTTCAAATGCGTATATATATAAAATAAAATAAAATACATAAACTTCTATTTAACACGCATACGGGAAGCGCGACTAACCAACAGCACTTACGAGGACATATCTGTTTTTATCAGCCAAAGCCAGACGTGATAATTAAAACGTTATGCATCCATACAGATAACAACATTTCAGCAAGTGCACACTGCATCAAGGATAAAATGCATCAGAAAACACCATCTGCTGCAAAGAGAGTGCCAGCATCTGCAGCACCCAGTCAGTGGTCGGACCAACCGACACCTGGCCTGAAGTCCGAGGCGACTCCTCTACCCCTCTGTCATCAAAGGATCTACTATACAGCAAAGCACCTTATCGGAAAAATACTGATAGCTGAGGATCACTGATCTTCTGGTTTGGATGTTAAAAAGAGGCTGATGATCTACTCGCCTCAGTCTGCTAGACCTGCGGACATCTGCAATGCTGCTATTTTCCAGCAGTTAAATGCTGTAATTACGATATCACCAAGTGATTCAATGACATTTTTGCCCGTTGGATGCAAGACAGCACAATGATATAACAGAAGAGCTTCACATGAGCATGTTCAGAAGAGACTCCCCATACATTTTGATATTGGCATGTGTGATGATGAGACGTAACCTTATAATAATGCTAAAAATATATTTATTTAGGAATATTTCCATCCCCCTATGCCTTCATTCGAGTCCCATTCGTTTTCACTTAGAGTGCAGCACTGGTTTTAAATCGTTTTTGATTTGAAAATTCCTAATTATTTAGAAGTATTTAGCGAGTGAATGTTAAAAACATCTTAAGGGAAACAGTAACTAAACGAAGATCATAGCATGAGAAAAAGTAACCTGCATTATGGACTATCGACTAAGGTACTGTGTATCCTAGTACATCTAAATGCATGACGTCAGTATTCAGCTTGTTGCAATTACAGACACTATGAAAAGTGTCTCATACTGTCATGGAAACGAAACGTGGGAACTTAGAAAAATCTCTGAACCATTTATGAAATGTGACAAAATATATAAAAAACCCAACTCGGGGATGCTGACTTTCTAATTTAAAACGTAGTAGATCAAAGAAGCAGAATAAATACTTATTATCAAAACGCATATACTCATAAAGCACCAAGTTACAGTATTACTTCAATAGTGCAGTGCATGGACCATCTTTGAACATAGAAAAAGTAAACGTATTATGAGTCATGCCTTCCATTTCACCACTAAATGTAGGGATATGTTTGTTGGTTTTCACAAACAAAACAACAGAAACAAGTCTTATTTTCCTGAAATTAGCCTTTGTTTAATAGATATTGCAAATAATAATTGTGTACATTAGTTGCTAGTGCCTTTACCCCTCTCACCATGCAACAGGCTCAGTGAAAGTGCCTCTGTGTATGTAGCCTACAATGGAAATCCATGACAAGTTGAACAGATCAGGTGCAAAAGATCTCACTTGCTTCAGCACTATTATGCTGTTATTATTGTTGTTGTTGAGGAGGATGATGATTGATTATTCTGATAATTATTAATACAGTGAGAGAATGTTTGGTGAAAACAATCATGGAAGTGCACTACCAAACATGATCCATAGTTGAGTTGACCCAAGACTCTAGAACAATATTCCAACAACCACCCTCTAGTACTTGATGCTTCTCCACCCATGCACCACATTAAATCAAAAGGGAATATCATTGCTTTGCTTTGCTTTGTGTTGCTGTTGCTATTGATTTATGTGCCATAAGTCTTTTAAATGTGTCTACCTCAGTGTGGTCACTACAGAACTCACTGCAGAGCTGCAAGCCAGGCTATTCTTCGATGCAAAGCAGAGTTTCCTTCTTCCACAACATGCAAAATGGCCTCTAAGTGGAGTAGACTGTGGTCATCAGGGCCTGTGTTTATGGCCTCGGAGTGCTGAGTGCTGATCTAGGATTAGGTCCTCCCCTGTCCATGTAATCTTATTCATTATGATCTAAAAGGCACATTTGATCCTAGATCTGTACTCCTACTCCGAGAAGCTTTATGAATACAGGCCCTGATGTTAAACTCTTAGATTGGCCCCTAAAAGTAGCCTTAGAGAAGCACTTAGGTCTTAGGACATAATGTAACAACCACCCTTACCCCTATCCCCTTTTCCTTCCAAGCTACGCACAATCAAAAAAGAAAATAAACACATTATTATAGTAGTAGAGTAGACTAGAGCATAGTGATGTAGACTGACTGATTCTCGAGAAATGTTGATACAAATGGTTTGGTTTGGATTCTTTGGTGTTACAGTTGTTGAGAAGTAATGCAGGTTTGCTACTATTAAATCATAGAAATAGCATGGGCAATTATATCTGTGAATGTCTGAAAGTGTGACACACTTCATTGATATGTGCATTAATAGAAATATAATTACTCAAATTCATCACAGAACATTGACTTGAATGGGAATGTCCATTCCAGTAATTCCATTTCTAAGTGTGTATCAGTCACAGAACGACAATGGAGTAGCCAGGGAGTCTTATATTTTTAGCAGATTGGAATTTCGCTCTGGGCAATATAAGTGCATTATTAGATGCTACACCGTTTTTGCTGGTTCCATTTGCTCAATAGCTACATGTATTTATTTCATAATAGAGTCTTCCAGCTCTCAGCGAAGCTTACTGATGCAATGTGAATATTGTTTCGTTATTGCAGCAAAATTTGGGCTGTAGTGTGTGTAATGACTAGATTGTTTATGTTATTATGGTAGCGACCCTAGAAACATTTGTGACCCTGAAGTTGAGGGGTTATACACAAGACAGATGTAATGACACCACACATAAACATCGCTAAAGATTCCTCATGAGGGTATGTCATTTGGTGAAAAGTACTGTATCATGTTTCCTTTCTCTTTTTCCACTGGCCTTTACTGTATGTATACCGCCTCAAATTCAGTTGTTACTAAAATGTCTCAGCTAGTGAACCATTTGCTTTCATCAGTTTGTGCAAAGGCTTTACCTTTTGTGGACTAGCAGAAAGCCACTATGTGCCCATTGTTTATGGACGAGGCCTTTTTTGATTCTGTGAATCTAGTTGCTGGTTGTTTTGGGCTATGCGTTATCGGCTATGTTCTCTTTATTTGCTCATGGTCGTTCTACTGTTTTGCTGGGGAACTTTGTAGTCTGTCTGCTACAGGTCTGGTGTCTGTCTATCCGAGAGCCTTCCTAGATGTCAGTTAATTTGACATCATGAGGTAAATATGTCAGTGGAGTTGACATATGAGTGCAAAAAAAGTGTTACTTCTGTGTCAGGGATTTTCAAGGCTTCTAACCAAGAGAATGTCATCAGGTCTTAAGAGCAGACATATAGAATACCCCAAAATACAACAAATACAAAATGATTATCCACAGCAACATTATCTATACCATGTACAGTAGCTAGCTGACCATCAGGTAAATTATATATTTTTTACCATATGTGGTTTCTCTTATGGCCCAGAAGTGTGGTTGGACAAAACAGGTCATATTCCACCAAATACCCATGATGCAACAGTTCAGAGTGAGGTTGAGGGAACACATGCAAAACCCCTCATGTCACGATACCAGTGCATCCATTGCTCTTGCTGTGAGGGCAATCTATGTATGGTGCTATGCATTCAATTATTCTACAAAAAAACAAACAATGCATTCTTATAGCAATAGAATTACAGTTACCTGTTTCTTAGAGACTTTTTAAAAATAGGAGTTGAATGAATCTATTTAAAAAAGATGTGAAGGAAAAATACCATCTCTTGACAAGACATTTACACCAGGGCTGTGTATGGTGTTTATGCTTTGATTTAGTTGTTAAGTTCAGTTTGGGGTCAAAGGTCAAAGTGTTCATCAGGGCAAACCATAGCAAAATGATTTAACACACTTTGCAACAGAAAACATAAACAAGCATTTCTTACTGGGAAAAAAGCAAGTTTCTTATTGGACAAGAAATTGGACAAGAAATGTATTCAATTTCTGAGTGTTTTATTCTATTTGGTGACTAATGAACACGACCCTGTCCTTACATTAAACAGATAACACCTACGAAGAAGCCAAATATAGGTATTGTACAGTGGCCATCCAATCCCCATAAAACTCATAGGTTGATCTGGAGTCGTTTTCTAGTTAGGAAACTATGTTGATAAATGGGGCAAAGTATCCAGTAGCACCCTCCCACAGGAATGAATAGCCTGTGATGCAATGCACTTACAGAATGCAAGCATCCACCCACTGCTGGATTGAATGGTTGTGTGTTTAGTGTGAATTTAGTGTGAAGGAGAGTCAGAGAAGGTGCCTATGTTGTTTTTTTACAAATTCTTTGCATTTATTTGAAATGTTTTCAGAGATATATGTTCTTCAAAATAAAGACATGAGTGAGAAGGTCTTTTAAAAAACATAATTCAGAGAAATTACATCAACACAAAAACAAAAGTATAAGTGAACCATACCTATCTAAAGAGTAGTAAGAACAAATGTAGCTATAGTAAAATAGAGTATAGCAAGCAAATATATATTGCAAAAGGTCAAAACCAATGATCAATAACTATCTTTTCATTGTGTCTTATTTTTTTGTTTTCTGTGGCACTATACTACGGTTGTCAGATTTTTTTTAGGAAGAACATGCCATAATATACTGAAATATCAAATACGCTACAATAATGTGTTGATTTGGCAAGCCATGATGATTAAACTGAAGTAGCCTACTATTATCAATTTACTGTAGGCCCACATTTTAATGATATGGACTACAAACCACTATATTAGCATCACGATATATGGATCGTCTTCTTATTTTATTTCAAGAAATACTGGAATATTCATCCTAACAAACCACACCATTTAAGTGCGTTTCCAAATGTCCTTTACTAAAAACCAACTGATAATGTATAGATAATGTATACATATCTCTATGGCAACCTACTGATCACAAAAACTGCATGGTCAATGGAAGACTGCATGAGCTTTTCAAAACTGTGGATCAACTATAATAACGGTTGCATCATTTAAAGAAAACCCTTGCTTTCATCTACACCAAAGGCTTTTTTATATGAAATACCCTCCTGTATTATGATTTTTTTAAATTAATTTTTTATTGAAAAACATTATTGTTTGCTTAAGATATTGACAAACACTTTTGTCTCGGATCAGGTGTACCTTCTGATTTTCATCTCGGATCAGGCGTACGTTCTGACTGTTGACATCACACCATGTTCAAACTAGCCTGGTCTCAGATCTGTTTGCGCTGTCTTGCCAAGTATATGGTCATTGTCAGGCCAAACATGTTTGGCAATTACCAATGACAATGATCATAGGAGTTGGCTGTACAGCACAAACAGATCTGTGACCAGGCTATACGTTCAAACCTCACTTTAGTTAGAATGGTGATGAGAGGTGACTAGTTTTTGTTTGATGACAGGGAGTGATATGATTGGTAGACATATGATTACTACGAGTTTGTCTTCCTGTCCGTCCATCAGACATGGTTTGTATCCCAAATGACACCCTATTCACTATATATTGCATTACTTTTGACCAGAGCCCCTATGGGCCCTGGTCAAAAGTAGTGCACTAAATAGGCAATAGGGTGTGATTTGGGATGCAACCATTGTGCACCTACATGTACACTACCGTTCAAAAGTTTGGGGTCACTTAGACATTTCCCTTCACAGAACAACGCAAACTGGCTCTAACCAGAATAGAAAGAGGAGTGGGAGGCCCCAGTGCACAACTGAGCAAGAGGACAAATACATTAGAGTGTCTAGTTTGAGAAACAGACGCCTCACAGGTCCTCAACTGGCAGCTTCATTAAATAGTACCCGCAAAACACCAGTCTCAACGTCAACAGTTGAAGAGGCGACTCCGGGATGCTGACCTTCTAGGCAGAGTTGCAAAGAAAAACAGTGAAGAGGCGACTCCGGGATGCTAACCTTCTAGGCAGAGTTGCAAAGAAAAAGATCTCAGACTGGCCAATAAAAATAAAAGATTAAGATGGGCAGTCTGAGATGTGGCTTTTTCTTTGCAACTCTGCCTAGAAGGTCAGCATCACTGTTGACGTTGAGACTGGTGTTTTGCGGGTACTATTTAATGAAGCTTCCAGTTGAGGACCTGTGAGGCGCCTGTTTCTCAAACTAGACACTCTAATGTATTTGTCCTCTTGCTCAGTTGTGCACCGGGGCCTCCCACTCCTCTTTCTATTCTGGTTAGAGCCAGTTTGCGCTGTTCTGTGAAGGGAGTAGTACACAGCGTTGTACGAGATCTTCAGTTTCTTGGCAATTTCTCGCATGGAACAGCCTTCATTTCTCAGAACAAGAATAGACTGACGAGTTTCAGAAGAAAGTTCTTTGTTAATGGTCATTTTGAGCCTGTAATCGAACCAACAATTGCTGATGCTCCAGGTACTCAACTAGTCTCAAGAAGGCCAGTTGTATTGCTTCTTTAATCAGCACAACAGTTTTCAGCTGTGCTAACATAATTGCAAAAGGGTTTTCTAATTATCAATTAGCCTTTTAAAATGATAAACTTGGATTAGCAAACACAACGTGCCATTGGAACACAGGACTGATGGTTGCTGATAATGGGCCTCTGTACGCCTATGTAGATATTCCATAAAAAAATCTGCCGTTTCCAGCTACAATAGCCATTTACAACATTAACAATGTCTACACTGTATTTCTGATCAATTTGATGTTATTTTAATGGACAAAAAAATGCTTTTCTTTCGAAAACAAGGACATTTTTAAGTGACCCCAAACTTTTGAACTGTAGTGCATATAGGAATGAGATCCTATAGAAAACCTATAAGGACCTATGGGAATGTGACCAATTTAGGGAAGCTAGCACGTTTTGGAGCGAGCAGCTCAGAGGCACGAGGGACTGTTGACTCCTGGGGTCTGTTCAGGAGGGTGCAACGTTACAAGACATTCAGATAGAAATGTATTGTGTAGATGAGATATGACTTTCTGTCATGTAGAACAGTGAGTCATGTCAGCTTTACCGATTACCTGCAACATTCTCAATGTTTCACTTCACTGAATAAACTTGTTTATTATAAGTAATCCATTTGCCTACTGAACATTGTAAATGTGTTCTTTTATGTTTGTTTGTCATTTTTAATATTTAGTTTTACGAGGATTATGCTACGATACGTTCAGTTTGTCAGACGTCTGACAAAGGCATGGTCTGTGATCTATGCAAGGGTATATATTTTCTTACTTATGTCACACTTCATGATTTCATTGTACATCAAGTTCAATAAATTTTTAAGGATCTGATTGTGTATTTTCATTTGTTACTTGGAAAAGAAGGAGGTTTGGGTGTCTAGTCAAGTCTGAAGGTGGTGACTGTGTACTTGTGAGCCATTAAGGGTTCAAGTTTCCCATTCGGCTTCTATCCAACCCCAACGATGACCTTCCCAATGACACAGTCAGTGGACCAGTTTGCACCGTTACTATCACATCACATTCAGGGGAGTCTTGATCAATTACAAACATCTTAGTACTTCAATATCAATAGACACATGTATTAATTAATTCAGATTGAAAACTACCCACCCTGCATTCAGGTACTGCCTTAAGTACCTGGCTATAGTCCATGTCCCCTGTTGCATACCTGTTGCTCACACTGTGGTTGTTTTGAAGCACAAAGCACGCGACATCTGAGAACAGCATTACTGTGTGTGACATAGGAGAATGGAACTGTGAGTTCACAGGGCTGCAGGAATTGAGCCCTCGTACGCTAACGCTCAGCTATCTATGTAGCTACTATTGTGCTAAACACTCCAAATCCATATTTTTATTTTTTTCACCATTGGTAATGTTACAGAGAGGGGAGCCAACTTAAAGATGTTCCTTTACACTAATTCCCTTTCTCAGGAGATTACCTCTCTCATTTACATCATACTTCACGTCATTACTCCCTTCTGGGGTCTGAAGAGTGCCAATCCCACTTCTGCCACCACTGGGAAAACTGCTAATACAAAACTACTAGTAAATGACCCCCCCAAAAAAAGGCCAACAACCTGATTACAATCCAGACATAGCAATGACAAATAGCTTTGCAAATAGTTGACAAGGGGTGTTGTGTTCTGATGAAATCAAACTAAACAACACCCATGGTGCATTTCTCAGCATATTTAATCATTCTAGAGTCCCAAACCGCCCAGCCTGTGTGAGAGTGAGATGCATTTTGTCTGTGCGGTTTTTGGGGAATCAAAAATGATTCATCCCCACACTGACTGTCCCCTGCTGCTGTGCCTGTGCTGCAAAGCTTTGTTACTGCTAGCAAGCTTGGCGCTGCAGAGGCCTCTCTCTCTCTCTCTCTCTCTCTCTCTCTCTCTCTCGCTTTTTCTCTCTCTCTCTCTCTCTCTCTCTCTCTCTCTCTCTCTCTCTCTCTCTCTCTCTCTCTCTCTCTCTCTCTCTCTCTCTCTCTCTCTCTCTCTGGATAGTGCGACCCTGTGTAGTTCCCTCTCTCTCGTCCTCTGCATTGCCCTCAGGAAATGCAGCACTTCTCTCTCTCTGCAGGCAGCAGTATAGCAGCAGGGGTGGGGTGAGCTGGCTCCTGTCCCATTGCAAGTGGTTTGACCGGCAACAAAGCTCTGCTGTACTGTAGCACAGAGAACAGTATACAGACAGCGGCTCTATGCTACACTGCTACAGCACCAGCAGGCAGTGTGGAAAAAGTACCCAATTGTCATACTTGAGTAAAAGTAAAGATACCTTAATAGAAAATGACTCAAGTAAAAGTGAAATTCACCCAGTGAAATACTACTTGAGTAAAAGTAAAAAAAACATGGTTTTAAATATACTTAAGTATCAAAAGTAAATGGAATGGCTAAAATATACTTAAGTATCAAAAGTAAAAGTATAAATCATTTTGGTTTTTTATTTATCGATAGCCAGGGGGACACTCCCAACACTCAAGACATCATTTATAAACCAAGCATTTGTGTTTAGTGAATCTGCCAGATCAGAGGCAGTAGGGATGACCAGGGTTGTTCTCTTTGATAAGTGCGTGAATTGGACCATTTTCCTGTCCTGCTAAGCATTCAAAATGTAACAAGTACATTTGGGTGTCAGGGAAAATGTGTGGAGTAAAAAGTACACTATTTTATTTAGGGATGTAGTGAAGTAAAAATAGTCAAAAATGTAAATAGTAAAGTACAGATACCCCAAAAAACTACTTAAGTAGTACTTTAAAGTATTTTTACACAAGTACTTTACACCACTGCCAGCTGGGCCTGTCACACACATACAAACAAAACAACTGTCTCACACCATGTGGCTGTGTCATCATGTGTCATCCCTGTGTTGTGTTTGTGTGTGTGTGTGTTTTGCATACCCAAGTGTGTGTACAGTTTGTCCAAACCGGAAGCTGTAAAGCCGCTGTTATGACGCTGTCATTTTAGAGACACTAGTCCCATGGAGCTACTGTACCTGGTATTAGGGATCACTGTTATCCGCAATATCCGTGCGAGCCCGCGAGGGGAATATTTAATTGAAACTGTGGTGGAAGCCACTGTCTTGTCTCGCTCTCCGTCTGTCTGCTGCAGCAATTGAGGAACTGTCGGTCAAGTCAACAGTCAAACCTCCCCAGTGTCCATCTCATCCCACCTCCCTCCCTCCTCCCTCATGTTTAAACATTTTTTTAATGGTATGATATGAACAGTTGTCTGAAAACTGTCTGTTGGTCATACACTACATGGGCGATTAGGCCTGGCTCGCAGTCGGCGTTCCAATTAATCCCAAAGGTGTTAGATGGGGTTGAGGTCAGGGCTCTGTGCAGGCCAGTCAAGTTCTTCTACACCGATCTCGACAAACCATTTCTGTATGGACCTCTCTTTGTGCACGGGGGCATTGTCATGCTGAAACAGGAAAGGGCCTTCCCCAAACTGTTGCCACAAAGTTGGAAGCACAGAATCGTCTAGAATGTCAATGTATGCTGTAGTGTTAAGATTTCCCTTCACTGGAACTAAGGGACCTAGCCTGAACCATGGAAAACAGCCCCAGACAATTATTCCTCCTCCACTAAACTTTACAGTTAGCACTATGCATTGGGGCAGGTAGGGTACTCCTGGCATCCGCCAAACCCAGATTCGTCCGTCGGACTGCCAGATGGTAGAGCGTGATTCAACACTCCAGAGAACCCGTTTCCACTCCAGCCAGCACTTCGCATTGCGCATGGTGATCTTAGGCTTGCGTGCGGCTGCTCGGCCATGGAAACACATTTCATGAAGCGCCCGATGAACAGTTCTTGTGCTGACATGGCTTCCAGAGGCAGTTTGGAACTCGGTAGTGAGTGTTGCAACTGAGGACAGACGATTTTACGCGCAACACGCTTCAGCACTCAGCGGTCCCATTCTGTGAGCTTGTGTGGCCTACCACTTCGCGGCTGAGCCGTTGTTGCTCCTAGACATTTCCCCTTCACAATAACAGCACTTACAGTTGACCGGGGCAGCTCTAGCAGGGCACAAATTTGACAAACTGACTTGTTGGAAAGGTGGCATCCTATGACGGTGCCATGTTGAAAGTCACTGAGCTCTTCAGTACGGGCCATTCTACTGCCAATGTTTGTCTATGGAGATTGCATGGCTGTGTGCTCGATTTTATACACCTGTCAGCAACGGGTGTGGCTGAAATAGCCGAATCCACTAATTTGAAGGGGTGTCCACGTACTTTTAGCCATGTACTGTATCTGTTTTTAACAGACACACACAGACACACACACACACACACACACACACACACACACACACACACACACACACACACAGGGCTGCTGTAGTACCTCCACTTCCTGTAGAATAGTTTATGGCCCTAACCCCACCCCACTCACTCTTAGGCCCTTACCACACCCAACCCCAAAGGAAGGGTGTGTGTGTGTGTCTGTGTGTGTGTGTGTGTGTCTTTGTGTGTGTATGTGTGTGTGTGTGTATGTGTGAGGCAGGTTGCTGCTGCTGTGCTGCTGACACACTTGCTTAATTATTAAGGACATAATTCCCCTACTTCATCCTTGTGGAAGTCCATGGGCCTGTCCCAAATGGCACCCTATTCCCTATATAGTGTACTACTTTGTAGAGATGTCAGTGGCCAGATGTATAAAGCAGGCACATTTGGGCCAATGAGCCCTGGTCAAAAGTAGTGCACTATATAGGGAATAGAGTGCCATTTGAGACGCAAGCAGTCCACAAATGGTCTTTGTTGGAAGTCAGGCAGGGCGGTTAATTGTGCCTGCTCTTTACCTCACGCCACTGACAGCTCTACATCACGGCAGTAATGCAGCAAAGAAATGAATGAGAAATGGATGAGAGATTCAGGACAGACCAGGGAGAAAAGGAAAGAAAAGGAAAGCAAGGATTACTAGGCGTGGAGTGGCCTAGAGTAAACAAACCATCTGTAACAGCGGCCATCTACGATTCAGCACCATTGAAGCGGACAGTGACTGAATCATAATTCTAAGGTTCAGCACCACATGACAGTGGACAGCGGCCATCTAAGGTGTAAACCATCCACTCACCTACAGTAAAAGTCCTTCCATTCCTCTGTCCATTATCCTGCTGGTTCTGAAAGCTAGATCCAGTCCAGGGTAGTCCAGTCTGTTCTTGCTGGGTCAGCGAACCAGTCTAGAATGTGTTCTTGTTGATACCAACCCAGGAGGAAGATCTCATCTTACATCATGCAGTGTCAGCAGGCCTGTCTGAGGGAGAAAAGTTGAAAGTTAGCATCATCCAACCCAGGCATTAATATGAACTTACCGATTGGATTACAGCATTACTGCACATAACACACTGCACCACAGCAGCACATAAGGGGTTAGCCAATAGAAACCACAGAGGAAAGGACAGTCTGAATGCACAAATGAATGCTGATGCAGGCTGTACAATGTGGGCAGGCATACTGTAGACGTACAGTACAGTAGAAAGCTTTGCAAACACATTACAATCCCTCTAATTGGTCAAGGCACATCTAGACAGGGCCCAGTTCTTGATTCTATGGCTAGGCCTGGTGCTTTGGATAAATCACTGGAGAAAAGGCTAATTATCCACAAGACCTCCTCACTCCCCTCCTTAACCCATCTCCATCTCCACCCCTCACCTCCATCCTCTGCTCCTCCTCCACCCCCCCATCCCCTCACCCTCCTCACTCCTCACCCATAGATCACATAGCAGGCAGTCCCATCAGCACGGCTTGCTCTCTATCTGTCTGGACCACAGTTTGAAAGTCATTCATCTAAGGTCTCCTCTTCCTCTCTATTGATTTTGTATCGCTTCACATACTTCTGTGGAAAATCTCCGCATTGGGCGACTTTTTGCCAGAGTCCTTGGTCTTGACCACAGAATTAAATATAACACATTATCTTGTATCTCTATGGGAATATTCTCTTTGGGAATATCTTTGTTGTTACACTACAACTCTGGTGTTATGGGAGATAAATAGGGATGAATATTAGTTGTAATCGGCCAAACATTGTGATGTGAGGGTTGGATATTGTGATGTCCAAATTGGCAATACAGTATGACTCACCTTATACAGGAAAACCCAGGAGAAAATAGCAAATTCAGGGAAACCAGATATGATTCCCTCTCTCTTATCAGGAACTGTAGGACAGGGCACTGAGTAAAGCGTTGTTAAAAAAGCATTAAGATAAACAACTTCCCATCTTGAGTCACAAGCAGACCTATAGACTCATTATTACACAATAAATATACGCTGCCAGTGGGGCTGTGGGCCAATGGGAGCCGCATGACTGCAACGCAAATTTACAGTAAACCCTTTCCACAAGCGGCGGATTATGAGTTGTGTGTTTGCAGCAACAGAGGACCAATGTCTCCCTCTGCTTTAGAGAGCCTGGGCCTGGTCAAAAGTAGTGCACTAAGGGAATAGGGTGCTATTTGGGAAATAGTCCCTGTCAGAGCTGAAAAATGGAAAGAGTGCTTTTTTGCTGAGATCCTGGCCCAACAGGTTTCACCACCTAGCACCCTGCACCAGGTAATTATAATCTGGCCATCATCATACGATCTTGAGATGGATTGTGTGTTAGTGATGCCTGGGTCAGCTGTTTGTTCACCTGCACCCGCCAGCAATTGAAATAACCAATCCGCAACCGCCTGACTATATGTGATAAAGTGAAAATCAGTGGCCTGCACCCGACTCCAACCCGCAAATATAGAACATGCGCTGCACAGTCAGAGATGGCCTAACACATTTTTTTCATAGGCCTATGTTTCTGCTTATAATTTCTGACATTTTGATATGCTATTTGTTAGTCAACTTGTCTATAATTAGATACATGCAGCTTATCTTTTGTCATTATCCTACTTGTTGCCCTAAAATACTAAATAAAACCTTGCACACCAGAATAATGTCATAAATCGATCGAATGAATGCTTCAATCTAGTTGACATCGGTAAAGTTTGTTTTCTCTTTCCTCTTTCATCTCTGCTTCTCTCATGCAGCAAAGACGTTTAGGGACCGGGAAGAAAATGCAATAACACTAGAAGAATGGGAAAGATTTAGACCGGTTTTAAATAAATTAAAAGCTGTTAAAACAACCCAACATGTTTTTGATTTCAGTTTGGCTTGGATACATATTTTATGCATTTTTTACCATCAGCTTTTATGATGCCGATAAAGATAGCACCTTTACAGACGATCCTTAACCGCACATTCATTCTCTCATGATGCTGAAAGAAAGAAATCCTATTTCTTCACTCCTGTTCCTGAGTAAAAATGTAGGCTACATTTTGTGTATCAATTAAGAAATGCTTAATTCTGCAGGAGTAAATATTATATTAGGCTATGAGAGAGGTTATAGACCTACAGTCAGTGTCTAGATTTCAGATAGGCTACTATTCCAACCACAGTGGTCCTCTGTAGCTCAGTTGGTAGAGCATGGTGCTTGCAACGCCAAGATAGTGGGTTTGATTCCTCGGACCACCCACCCATACATAAAATGTATGCATGACTGTAAGTCGCTTTGGAGAAAAGCATCTGCTAAATGGCATATACTGTACAGTGACCGCCAACAGTACTGGGACAGTGACCCATTTGATGTTGTTTTGGCTCTGTACTCGAGCACTTTGGATTTGAAATGATACAATGACTATGAGGTTAAAGTGCAGACTATCAGCTTTAATTTGAGGGTATTTTCATCCATATCAGGTTAATCGATTAGAAATTATAGCACTCTTTGTGCATAGTCCCCCCATTTTAGGGGACCAAAAGTATTGGGACAAATTCTCTTATATGTGTATTCAAGTAGTAAAAAGTTAAGTATTTGGTCCCATATTCACAGCAAGTAATGTCTACATCAAGCTTGTGACTCTACAAATGTGTTGGATGCATTTGCTGTTTGTTGTTTGTGTTGGTTGATTTTGTGCCCAATAGAAATGAATGGTAAATAATGTATTGTGTCATTTTGGAGTCACTTTTATTGTAAATAAGAATTGAATATGTGGATGCTACCATGATTATGGATGATCCTGAATGAATCGTGAATAATGATGAGTCAGAAAGGGACAGACGTACAAATACCATACACCCCAAATAATGCTAACCTTCCCTGTTCTTGTAATGGTGAGAGGTTAGAATGTCTTGCCGGTATGATATTTGTGAGAGTGTCACCTTTCCACAGAGGGGTCATATTGGTGTGTAGCCCAAACTGTTCGGATGCTACAGACAGAAGTTGGAAGATCTGCAGTACCGACTTCAGACAAGTCCCAAGACGCTTGTGGGGGTCGTAGAGAAAAACGGAGAGCACCATCATGTTCGTGAGAGTCTATAGAGTCATAATAGTTTGTAGGCCAAACCATTCAGATGTTACAGATGATTTTGTGAGAAGACCGATTTTCGGAATGTCTCATGGTCTGACAACCAGATATCTCTAGTTTAAATTGACAGATCTTTATGGGGATTTTTTAAATTATGCTAATTATCGACTCTAGGGGGTTAACCTGTGTGTGTGGGATTCTGAAATGGATTGTGTGTGTGTGTATGTACAGCATGTGTGTGTGTTTGTGTGCGCACAACATTCTGTGCGTGTGTGTGTGGTATCCCCCCCCCGGTACAGAGGAGCATTCAAGGACAGCACAGACATAAGGCACAGCAGCTAGAGAGAGTACCCTACACATTTTGCAGCAAGCAGTCCCTCTAGGAGGCAGGAAAACCTGGATTTCAGACCTTTAAGTGACTGCTGTGTGTGTGTGTATGTATGTGTGTTTGTCTGCTACTCAACTCAACTCCCAGAGCAGAAGCTGCAGCAAAAACTGTAATATTTCTCCCTAGGATAATGGTAACAATGAGCATATTATTACAGAGTATGATTCATCACCATATCCATTACTGTCTTCCTGTTCTCACATAGCAAGAAGCACTACAGTAACTAGCATGAATACACCATTTCAGTAAAGTAAGGCAATCAATAAGTTAATCAATCATTTTTTATTTGTTTGAGATTTCTTCCCTGGCCCTGCCAAAGACAAAGCTAACCAGAGGAATCTGACTGGCCAACCTGGCCCACTAATGCACACAAGCTATTAAAAAACAGTATTGGATTTCCTACAGTGACTTACCCAGTCATGTAGCCCACAGCCTATATTTTCTCTTTTCCATTACAGATTCCAACCTACAGGTAATACTTACGAAGAATTTCTTACCAAATAGTATATATATAAAAACGATTTATAATTCCTAAATACATATCAGGCCTCAATTGTGCAAGATCACTTTAGCTGTGAGTGTGTGAGGTGCTTGTTGTGTGAAAGCACTCTGCTCTCCTGTGAGTGTATGTGTGTGAGTGTGAGCATGCCTGTGTGTGTGTCCAACCAGGAACACTGAGCAGATAGAGAGAGAGAGAGAGAGAGAGAGAGAGAGAGAGAGAGAGAGAGAGAGAGAGAGAGAGAGAGAGAGAGAGAGAGAGAGCAGTGCCTCCCCCTCTACTGCCTCTGTGTTGCTGACTCATTGTCACTGCCCCAGAATCTGCTGGCTGTCTGCATTATTCACATCCTGTGTTAGCTGTTAGTGCCTCCTCAGCACCTGGACGGCCATGGGGCTGCTTGCCCATGGGGGCTGTGCTGGCCCTGGGTGACTGGGGGCTGGGCTCAGGGGGCTGGGATGAACTCAAAAGGCAATGCTGGGGTGACCAGACTCAGAGGGCTGGGCCATGTCTCTGATAAAACATTATATTATGTTTCAATTATGGATATACTTATGGAATATACTTATCCCATGAGCAAAGAAACTCAAAAGGGTTGATGATATTAATTAACAGTAATTTCAATCCGAATGTGCAAATTGTCCAAACAGATCCGCAAGGTAGATGGATGATTTTAAATATGTTATTGGACCATAAACAGATATGGCTCATTAACCTTTACGGACCAAATAATGATGATCCACACTTCTTTGACAATATACAGTTGAAGTCGGAAGTTTACATACACCTTAGCCAAATACATTTAAACTCAGTTTTTCACAAATCCTGACATTTAATCCTAGTAAAAATTCCCTGTCTTCGGTCAGTTAGGATCACCACTTTATTTTAAGAATGTGAAATGTCAGAATAATATTAGAGAGAATTATTTATTTAAGCTTTTATTTCTTTCATCACATTCCCAGTGGGTCAGAAGTTTACATACACTCAATTAGTATTTGGTACCATTGCCTTTAAATTGTTTAACTTGGGTTGAACGTTTCGGGTAGCCTTCCACATGCTTCCCACAATAAGTTGGGTGAATTTTGGCCCATTCCTCATGACAGAGCTGGTGTAACTGAGTCAGGTTTGTAGGCCTCCTTGCTCGCACACGCTTTTTCAGTTCTGCCCACACATTTTCTATAGGATTGAGGTCAGGGCTTTGTGATGGCCACTCCAATACCTTGACTTTGTTGTCCTTAAGCCATTTTGCCACAACTTTGGAAGTATGCTTGGGGTCATTGTCACGATCGTCGTACGGAATAGACCAAGGCGCAGCGTGATGAACGAACATGTTTATTTATCTATAGTGATAAATACTGACAATGAACAAAACAACAAACGACTCGTAACGTCCTAGGTAACATAGACCAACACGGAACAAGAACCCACAACCACAAAGGGAAAACAGACAGTTTAAATATGGCTCCCAATCAGAGACAACCAGCCACAGCTGAACACTCGTTGCCTCTGATTGGGAGTCACTCAGGCCAACATAGAAATAAACAAACTAGAACTCCCAACATAGAAATATAACACATAGAATGAACACACCCTGGCTCAACATATAGAGTCCGAGAGCCAGGGTGTGACAGTACCCCCCCCTAAAGGCGCGGACTGCGACCGCGCCTCAACTAGAACAAAACAGGGGAGGGCTGGGTGGGCATTCCTCCTCGGCGGCGGTTCTGGCTCCGGGCTTGCCCACCACCCTCCAATAATCCCCCCATAGCGCCCCTGGTCCGGTCTGGCCCTGCTGGCCGGAGCTGAACTGGACGTAGCAGGAGCGGTTAGCTTCAGCTCCGTTGTGGAGCAGTTGACCGGTACCTGATTAGGCACCGGTGACCCAGGCACGGGTTGTGCCGGACTGACGACGCGCACCCCTGGCCTGGTGCGTGAGGCAGGAACGGACCGGACCGGGCTGACGATGCGCACCCCTGGCTTAGTGCGTGGAGTAGGAACGGGCCGGACCGGGCTGACGATGCGCACCCCTGGCTTGGTGCGTGGAGTAGGAACGGGCCGGACCGGGCTGACAATGCGCACCCCTGGCTTGGTGCGTGGAGTAGGAACGGGCCGGACCGGGCTGACGATGCGCACTCCTGGCTTGGTGCGTGGAGCAGGGACAGGCCGGACCGGGCTGGCGACGCACATTGTAGGCTTGGTGCGTGGAGCAGGGACAGGCCGGACCGGGCTGGCGACGCACACCGTAGGCTTGGTGCGTGGAGCAGGGACAGGCCGGACCGGGCTGGCGACGCACACCGTAGGCTTGGTGCGTGGAGCAGGGACAGGCCGGACCGGGCTGGCGACGCACACCGTAGGCTTGGTGCGTGGAGCAGGGACAGGCCGGACCGGGCTGGCGACGCACACCGTAGGCTTGGTGCGTGGAGCAGGGACAGGCCGGACCGGGCTGGCGACGCACACCGTAGACTTGGTGCGAGTGGCAGGAACAGGCCGGGCCGGGCTGGCGACGCACACCGTAGGCTTGGTGCGAGGGGCAGGAACAGGCCGGACTGGGCTGGCGACGCGCACCGTACATTTGGTGCGAGGGGCCGTAACAGGCCGGACCGTACTGGGGACACACACCACTGGCTCTACCCCGGGATCTGGAACGGGCCGGACCGGACTGGTAACACACCCCAGTACCTCTCGCCGTGCCTCTAAACCTTCTTTCCCTACTTTGACCAGTGGCCCCCGTAACCTGGTGGCCTTCTGAATACGCCCCTTTTCTGCCTCCGTCAGCCCCGTCGTCCATGCCCTGTGCCCCCCCTAAAAAAATTTGGGGGTTGCCTCTCGACCGTCCGACGACGACACTGATCACGCCGTTGCTCCTCTCTCCGTCGCCTCTCTACTGTCTCACCATCCCGGCCAGGATTTCCTCCCAGGTCCAGGACCCCTGCCCGTCTAAGATCTGCTCCCACGTCCAGGCCGCCTGCTCCTGGACACGCTGCTTGGTCCTGTGAGTGTGGGTTCTTCTGTCACGATCGTCGTACGGAATAGACCAAGGCGCAGCGTGATGAACGAACATGTTTATTTATCTATAGTGATAAATACTGACAATGAACAAAACAACAAACGACTCGTAACGTCCTAGGTAACATAGACCAACACGGAACAAGAACCCACAAACACAAAGGGAAAACAGACAGTTTAAATATGGCTCCCAATCAGAGACAACCAGCCACAGCTGAACACTCGTTGCCTCTGATTGGGAGTCACTCAGGCCAACATAGAAATAAACAAACTAGAACTCCCAACATAGAAATATAACACATAGAATGAACACACCCTGGCTCAACATATAGAGTCCCAGAGCCAGGGTGTGACAGTCATTGTCCATTTGGAAGACCCATTTGCGATCAAGCTTTAACTTCCTGACTGATGTCTTGAGATGTTGCTTCAATATATCCACATAATTTTCCTTCTTCATGATACCATCTATTTTGTGAAGTGCACCAGTCCCTCATACAGCAAAGCACCCTCACAGCATGATGCTGCCACCCCCGTGCTTCACGGTTGGGATGGTGTTCTTCGGCTTGCAAGCTACCCCCTTTTCCCTCCAAACATAACGATGGTCATTATGGCCAAACAGTTCTATTTTTTGTTTCATCAGACCAGAGGACATTTCTCCAAAAAGTACGATCTTTGTCCCCATGTGCGGTTGCAAACCGTAGTCTGGCTGTTTTATGGCGGTTTTGGAGCAGTGGTTTCTTCCTTGCTGAGCGGCCTTTCAGGTTATGTCGATATAGGACTCGTTTGACTGTGGATATAGATACTTTTGTACCTGTTTCCTCCAGCATCTTCACAAGGCCCTTTGCTGTTGTTCTGTGATTGATTTGCACTTTTCGCACCAAAGTACATTCATCTCTTGGAGACAGAACGCGTCTCCTTCCTGAGCGGTATGATGGCTGCGTGGTCCCATGGTGTTTATAGTTGCGTACTATTGTTTGTACAGATGAACGTGGTACCTTCAGGCATTTGGAAATTGCTCCCAAGGATGAACCAGACTTGTGGAGGTCTTGGCTGATTTCTTTTGATTTTCCCATGATGTCAAGCAAAGAGGCACTAGGTTTGAAGGTAGGCCTTGAAATACACTGCTCAAAAAGATTAAGGGAACACAATGTAACTCCAAGTCAATCACACTTCTGTGAAATCAAACTGTCCACTTAGGAAGCAACACTGATTGACAATAAATGTCACATGCTATTGTGCAAATGGTATAGACAACAGGTGGAAATTATAGGCAATTAGCAAGACACCCCCAATAAAGGACTGGTTTTGCAGGTGGTGAACACAGACAACTTCTCAGTTCCTATGCTTCCTGGCTGATGTTTTGGTCACTTTTGAATGCTGGCGGTGCTTTCACTCTAGTGGTAGCATGAGACGGAGTCTACAACCCACACAAGTGGCTCAGGTAGTGCAGCTCATCCAGTGTCCAGAGCATGGAGGCGCTACCAGGAGACAGGCCAGTACATCAGGAGACGTGGAGGAGGCCGTAGGAGGGCAACAACCCAGCAGCAGGACCGCTACATCCGCCTTTGTGCAAGGAGGAGCAGGGGGAGCACTGCCAGAGCCCTGCAAAATGACCTCCAGCAGGCCACAAATGTGCATGTGTCTGCTCAAACGGTCAGAAACAGACTCCATGAGGGTGGTATGAGGGCCCGACGTCCACAGGTGGGGGTTGTGCTTACAGCCCAACACCGTGCAGGACGTTTGGAATTTGCCAGAGAACACCAAGATTGGCAAATTCGCCACTGGCGCCCTGTGCTCTTCACAGATGAAAGCAGGTTCACACTGAACACGTGACAGACATGACAGAGTCTGGAGACGCCGTGGAGAATGTTCTGCTGCCTGCAACATCCTCCAGCATGACAGGTTTGGCGGTGGGTCAGTCATGGTGTGGGGTGGCATTTCTTTGGGGGGCCGCACAGCCCTCCATGTGCTCGCCAGAGGTAGCCTGACTGCCATTAGGTACCGAGATGAGATCTTCAGACCCCTTGTGAGACCATATGCTGGTGCAGTTGGCCCTGGGTTCCTCCTAATGCAAGACAATGCTAGACCTCATGTGGCTGGAGTGTGTCAGCAGTTCCTGCAAGAGGAAGGCATTGATGCTATGGACTGGCCCGCCCATTCCCCAGACCTGAATCCAATTGAGCACAAATGGGACATCAATGTCTCGCTCCATCCACCAATGCCACGTTGCACCACAGACTGTCCAGGAGTTGGCAGATGCTTTAGTCCAGGTCTGGGAGGAGATCCCTCAGGAGACCATCCGCCACCTCATCAGGAGCATGCCCAGGCGTTGTAGGGAGGTCATACAGGCACGTGGAGGCCACACACACTACTGAGCCTAATTTTGACTTGTTTTAAGGCATTACATCAAAGTTGGATCAGCCTGTAGTGTGGTTTTCCACTTTAATTTTGAGGGTGACTCCAAATCCAGACCTCCATGGGTTGATAAATTTGATTTCCATTGATAATTTTTGTGTGATTTTGTTGTCAGCACATTCAACTATGTAAAGAAAAAAGTATTTAATAAGATTATTTCATTCATTCAGATCTAGGATGTGTTATTTTAGTGTTCCCTTAATTTTTTTGAGCAGTGTACATCCACAGGTACTCCTCCAATTGACTCAAATGATGTCAATCAGCCTATCAGAAGCTTCTAAAGCCATGACATCATTTTCTGGAATTTTCCAAGCTGTTTAAAGGCACAGTCAACTTAGTGTATGTAAACTTCTGACCCACTGGAATCGTGATACAGTGAATTATAAGTGAAATAATCTGTCTGTAAACAATTGTTGGAAAAATTACTTGTGACATGCACAAAGTAGATCTCCTAGCCGACTTGCCAAAACTATAGTTTGTTAACAAGAAATGAAAAACGAGTTTTAATGACTCCAACATAAGTGTATGTAAACTTCCGACTTCAACTGTATATAATAAATTATCAACCCTGCAAGCAATTCAAGACTCTACTATTATGGTGGAGATTATAATACTGTTTTAAATAGCTCAATGGACCATAAAGGAAATCACACTACAAACCATCACCCTCATGCTCTTAATGAAATCATGAATGTCATGGATACATTAGAACTAGTAGATATATGGAGACTTAATATCCTGACCTAGTGAGATATACATGGCGGAGACTCAATCAAGCTAGTCGTCTTGACTTCTTTCTTATGTCATTCTCGTTGGCACCAAAAGTTAAAAAAGTGTTGATAGGGGACAGAATGAGGTCAGACCATCATATAATTGGCATATTGATAAAGAAATGTATGAATAAGATATGACTAAAATGTCACACCCTCAGTTAAACTAATAATATATTACTATTAGTAGACTAAAGCTTAGAGAGTTAATCAAACGTGTTTATATAACATTTACATTTTAGTCATTTAGCAGACGCTCTTATCCAGAGCGACTTACAGTTAGTGAGTGCATACATAATTTTTTTAATTTTTCATACGATGCATATTTGCCCAGCAACAGAGTATTTGTGTCTTGTAATTAGGCAAGCAGAAGTGCAAAACGATTGAAACCAATAACAGGAGACAGGTTCCCACACAGGGAGGGGTAGTGAAAAAGGCTTGCAGGATATTGTGAGAACAGCGATAACTATTTATGGGAGTAGAGAAAATAATGCAGCCTGCCCGAGCAAGGAGTAGGCTATGATAAGAACATGTGTGTGTATGTGTGTGTGTGTGTGTGTATGTGTGTGTGTGTGTGTGTGTGTGTGTGTGTGTGTGTGTATGTGTGACCTGATGGTCAGGAGAGCAGAGGATAACCACATGAGCTAAACCCAGGTGTGAGTTTACAAGATGTGTACAGTGGAAAAATACAGCCCACCTAAAGCGGGGTGGGATTTTTCCTCTGACATGTATGTGTAAAAAGAATGTACGTCCATTTTGTGGCAGAGCACTCTCAATGAATAAAGACTGACCATTGCAGAAAGGGGTCTTTGTTTAATTTATTTAAACTAGAGATTTACACCTCTGGGAATTATTCAAAGATTTAAGAAGTGTTTGACTTCAACCATTGAGATAACAAAATTCTCGTGACAGCTTGGTCCTTCGAGCCGGATATCAATAGCCGTCTTCTGTCGTTCCGGGGGACACCGACAACCGTGCACGGGCGGATGATATATCCGTATATACAAAGACCTGACGTTTGAGATGATATCTAACCAAAATTGAGTCCCAGCTGCAAGATAAGGTCAGTAGTCTTTATTCATGGATTTTTGGGGGAAGTGATCTGAACTTGCAATAACATAGAAATACTGTTGTAATTCTTGTAAAGGACAGAGAATGATTACCAAAATCCAGTAAGACTTGCCATCGAGTTTTTAGACGTTCATCTAGAGAAAACCCCGTGCCAGTATTCTAGATAAATATAAGATTCGAGTGGTATAGCACAGGAAGGAAGTGGGTCCGAAATTGACTCAAGGTAATAGGCCACTACCAATATAAACTAGGTAATATTGAGATTGTACAAGATACAGTCTTTACAATATAACCAGGGAATTAAAATAGCATGTGTGAGAAATAGAATATTAGTAAAGTCAAAAGTCACAAACAACTGTAGATTTTGCCGTAACTCTATCCGTTTCATGAAACTGGAGCCTTACAAACTCCGGGTTACCGATAGTGTTAACCAATAATCATGTAAGGCTGTATACGTGTGAGACCTAATATTTGCTCAAAAGTCACATCTATGAATAATTCCAGAAAAAGGGACTAAAATAGGTCGCGTGAGAAAGAATGGTTGTCCCATCCGTTTCATGAAACTGGGGTCTTAAAACACTCTGGGTTACGGGTTGAATAATTTAAATGGTTAATTACAAAGGTTGATCATAACATTTGCTCAAAAGTCGCACCTAATAATAAGTCCAAAGGAGAATAATTCTTGAGTGAATTATTACAAGATTTATGAAATCCAGGGATAGAAGGAACCTCCATTATGTGACCAGGTCGAGGGAGAGGTATGGTTTTGAGGGACGTCTGGACGCAGACAATCCATGGTAAAACAGATGCACAAGGTGTGTTAAGGCAGAGCAGAGAGAGAGCGAGTGGAAGGGCTAGATACGGCCAGGGTGTGGCTCTCTGAGTCTCGAAAGAGAGAGGAGGGTGAGAGACAGAAAAAGAAAGTTAAGCAGAAAGTAAGGTCTAAGACAGAACCCACAGCTCCCCCTGTAGAATGGTCTTGATCCAGATTATACCCCTCCTTGGCAGATCAGGCCTGGAGGAAAAATCCAGACGATGAAGTAGTGGTGGTGAGGGGAAGGGTGCCACAGCAGGTTGCTGCTGTGGAGCCTCCACCCCCTTACCAGAACCAATGGGAAGATGAGGGAGGACAGGGAGTAGGAGAGGATAAGGTAAAAGCAGAAAATACAGTTGAGGTTCTTAAGAAACTTTTGGAACAACAGCAGCAAACCTAATTGGAATTGCAGAAATTAGAGAGAGAGAGAGAGAGAGAGAGAGAGAGAGAGAGAGAGAGAGAGAGAGAGAGAGAGAGAGAGAGAGAGACGGAAAGAGAAGGCTAAGAAAGTAACTAGAGTACTAGAGTACAATAGGGGGTCAAGGGACCGAAGGGTGGAAGACCAGGTCCCTGAGGAGACTTGAACCCCACAACAAAAGTCCAGTTAGGAGCTGAGCTCAGAAAAGAGGAGTAAGAGAGACCTGAAGGGAGTGCCAACTCTCGGGGAGATAGGAGGCCAGAACAAAGGGGCAGTGTCCTGGAAATCACAGTCTGTGTTTTTTGTCAGTTCTGCTGGGAGTATATTTGATGAAGGGGATTTGTGTTGAATGAGAGGCTAGAGATTTCATAAAATAATAATTGGAATAATAATTATATATTAACTTGCTCACCCAAACGTAGACATACGTCATGGGTGAGACATAATTCGTATGGGTTTTCTGAATAAACTGACCATAAGTAATGTGGTTAAAGACGTAAGTTATAATATTGTACAAAGCCAATTTAGGGTTTCCATTAAGGAACGTAATTTTGTATCAGATGGTAAGACGACAAACCATTGTGATAGTAGTGGGATTTATTTGTCATTTTAATCACATAGAGTGAATAAATCTGGCTTTATGAGTGTAAATTACTTGTAGCCTACTTAGAAAGGACAGTTGCCTAGATCTGCTGTATTCTAAACAATGACAGATTGGGGGTTTCATAAGAGGTGGCTATAATTTTAGTTGATAACAGAGGTAATAGGATGTAGTTTATGACGCCTAGAGAAGCGAATGTCTTATATTCATGGGAAGTGAAGTAAGGGAACTCAGAGAATAATAGGATTATTAAACAAACACTAATAATAATAATATGCCATTTAGCAGACGCTTTTATCCAAAGCGACTTACAGTCGTGCGTGCATACCTTTTTGTGTATGGGTGGTCCCGGGGATCGAACCCACTACCTTGGCGTTACAAGCGCCGTGCTCTACCAGCTGAGCTACAGAGGACCACTAAGAATAATGAAGCAGTGTTGGAAGGAAGCAGAGTATGTAAGATAACATCGACTGACTGGTCTAATTGATAAGTCTATACGAAAGAGATTGTCCTAGCAACACATGGTGGATAGTATAACATAGTAGTTTAAGTTGCATCTCTGGGAATATATGTTTTGTTTGTTTTAACTAGAACTTAAAAATAATTGGTTATCTGTTAAAGTAATGTTAGATGAAAAGACAGCGGTAGAGGATAGAGATTGTATAGGGTTTCCTGCGTAAAAAAAAGTAATAGAAATTGGGTGATGAGAAATGTTGAATTGCATTGTTTAAGCAAGAATGGTATTAAATTCATGCTTTCTAGTTATGTGTATGCAAGTTGTATTCGTTTTTGGTGGTGGGTGGATAGAATTTACCAATGCCAGGATTTAGTAAACGAAGCAGAGGGTAATGTGAAGCAGATGTCTGAATCGTTTGTTTATACAACAGTGAGTTATGCAGACAGTTCACATTGAACAATGGGAGATTGTTTTTACTATTAGGCTGATGGCGTAGTAAATATTTTTTGTAGGTTCTGGATTTATTAAACAATAGGTTTATATTTTAATAAATTAATGCAACAGGTTTAAATCAGTAGATTACCGGAAAGTGGTTATGGGTTTGTTATTTATAGGTTTAGTGAATTTAATAATAATAATAATAATAATAATAATCCATTTAGCAGACGCTTTTATCCAAAGCGACTTACAGTCATGCGTGCATAAATGTTTACGTATGGGTGGTCCCGGGGATCGAACCCACTACCTTGGCGTTACAAGCGCCGTGCTCTACCAGCTGAGCTACAGAGGACCACAGGATCACAAAGGACCACAGATTACAAGCAAGGGTATACAGGTGTAGCTAGCTAGCTACCAGAATCAAAATATGAGCCAAATCATAGGCTACCTCGTTTAAAATCCAAGAAATTTGAAAAGGGCGCCTTTGGCTAAGAAGTTAATTTAGTAAACATGATAAGTCAACACCAACTACAACACAGGCTGTTGCTCATGATGACACAATCAATGCTGTGTAGAGCACAGGATGCTGCTGAGGGAAGGACTGCTCATAATAATGGCCGGAACTGAGGGAAACTGTGTTTGATGTTTTTGATACTGTTCCACTAATTCTGCTCCAGTCATTATCGCGAGCCCGTCCTCCCCAATTAAGGTGCCACCAACCTCCTGTGGTGTAAAGTGTTCAACTAAAATGAAACGTGGAGTAATCTGATGTGTTCTAAGGGGGAGTTTTTGTTTTCTTTTTTTCCCAGGATTGAGGGAAATCCCCTACAGTATATGTTAAGGTAGTAGGAGACAACGTATCACTTTTTTTTTTTTTTAAATAGATGCCTGGGAACAAAATATCACTGCTTACTTACACGAAGTAAGGGATTATATTGGCAAATGAGTGAAGTATGACATTAAGAAGGGTGAAAGGAACAATATACGGGGAAACAGATATTTCCTAAGTTCTTGATTACATTTAGCATTTTAGTCATTTAGCAGACGCTCTTATCCGGAGCGACTTACAGTTGGTGAGTGCATACATTTTCATACTGTAAAGAAGACAGGATAAAGAATTGAACATGTGGAAAAAGAAAGGGGCAATCCGACAAGATAATGTCTGGCATAAGGATAAATTATTAATTTTATTAAAGTCACCGTTTTGATATGCGAAAATATTCACACATGGGTAAAGCCATGTGTCAACAGGGGGAATGGTGGAGCAGGTTAGGAAACACTTTGTGGCCTATGGTATAACGAACTACAAAAAAAAAAAAGTGTTTGTTCCAGATGTGTCATCTGTGCACAGAATAATAACCACGGTAGAGAGAGCACCCCAGGGGGAATATCCCCCGGCAAAATATCCAGTCCAGCAATTGGAAATTGATTTTATAGAGTTATCACGGAGTGAAGGGAAGAAATTGGGTACAATGCCTACCAATAGTGTTGATCACCATTAGAGTAATCCCAGATAAAGATGGGTTATCCCCCTTTGAGAAGGTATTTGGGAGACCATACAGAATGCCTGAGTTAGGCGGACCAGAGCAGGCAGAGATAGAAACTGAGAGCACCCTAGCCGAACACATGAGAAGGTTGTTTATTAACCACACCCATATGTCAAAGGTTTTGTGCCCCACAGGAGAACTAAAGGAGAAGGTAACCCACTCTATCCAACCAGGTGATTGGGTGTGGATCCAATCCCTAAAGAAAAAGGACTGGAAGCAGCCCCGTTGGGAAGGTCCATATCAGGTCCTGTTGGTGATGGCCTTCGCTGTAGGCATTGCGGAAAGATCCACCTGGGTGCATGTCACACACTGCAAAAAGGTAAACCCAGCCACACCTGACGAACAAATACAGAGTAAGGAGAAAGAACCGATCACCACTAGGGCTTGGGGGTTGGCTCCTTAACGGAGATTCACTTACCCTGTCTTATCATCCCTGTGTGAGTTCGATAGAAGGTAAAGCAATGGGTTGGCCTCTGGCGTCTGACATGTTCGCAGGACGAGGGTGGGGATTTACATGTTTCCTGATGGTAGGTGGCTGTCTGATTGTGGGAGCCATATTCCAAGCACACCCAAACCCGCCTGACCCGCCAGAAGTAGTAGTCAACCTAACTCAAGTTAGTAAGAACATGCCCGGGGAAAGCAAAAGCAGGCAGAAAAGACAGCTTGACGTAGGGAAAGGGGAAGTACTAGTGACTGTAGGAAAGGACATCACTTTTGAGGTCTTCGCGGACCAGTTGGGGTCTCTCGAGCCAAGGCTGGCTGGTAGTGTTATAAAGGACGGGAGATATATATGTATGTCACCATGTACATCCTGGGACCATGTAGTCGCTCATACCGAGAGGGGGGAATAGGTGAATCTCCATGCACAGTCCCGAAATATCCTCTTCAACTGGGGCACCCTATAGAGTAAACAATTCTGAAGGAGGGAGTGAGACTGGGGCCGTGGTGAAGATAGTGCAAACTATAGACCTGAAGGAAGTATTAGAGGTGGAGACTGGTTATAGTGATCCGAACCTATGGTTGGAATGGATACAGTATACGGCAAGAACTATGTCCAAAGAGGACTGTTACGCCTGTGGAACAGCTAAACCTAGGTTAACCACTACCCGTTCCCCTTGACGGGCTTTAACACTCTGTCAGGTTTATCCTGCATGGTTAAATTGTTCAAACCACTTGGGAATGTGGTGAATGAGTCTTGTGTTAACTTGCACTATCTGTATCTCCTGGTATCAAAGTCTCCTAGACCTAGATTACCCCCTTTTGAAGTATCAGTGGAGGCGTATTATTGGTTTTCTAGGATGGACAAGATGGGATACGGGGTAGGGCATCTTAGCTCCTGCTCCCACACAGAGGATGTCACAACTAAAGAGACCATGGCTAATCTCTCCTCTTTGTTGCAGCCAGAGGATTTCAGGAACCAAAATCAGGCCCGTGCTGACATCTGGTGGTTGTGTGGTGGCAACAGACTGTGGCCCAGACTACATGCGAATTGGACTGGAACCTGTGCGTTAGCTCAGCTGGTAATGCCTTTCATCATCAAACAATCTAACATGTCAGAGACTGATGGGTTGTCGTGTAAAAAGCGAGACCTCCTTCCGGGATCCATTGATGAGAGGATATATATAGATGGGATAGGAGTACCTTGAGGGGTTCCAGAAGAATTCAAAGCTAGGAATCAGATTGCGTCTTTTAAATTACATTTACTACAACCAGCAGAGATTTATTAACCACACTCGTGACGCGATAAAGGGATTGGCTGAGCAGACAGCGGCAACTAGCTTAATGGCATGGCAGAATAGAATAGCTTTAGATTTGCTTTTGGTGGAGAAGGGCGGGGTTTGTGTTATGTTTGGATCTATGTGCTGTACTTTCATCCCCAATAATACAGCACCTGATGGGTCAGTGACCAAGGCTCTTCAGGGACTCACCACGCTGGCGAACAAACTGGCTGAGAATTCTGGCATTGACAACTCACTAACTGGTTGGTTTGATAACATGTTTGGAAAATGGAAAGCTATTGTTGCAACTTTATTAGGGGGGCTCTGACTGGGATGTTCATGCTGGTGTTATGTGGATGTTGCCTAATCCTGTGTGTGAGAAGTCTTGTGTTCAGGTCTCTGGAGAAAGCAGTGACCCAACAGATGGTGAGGTATGGACCCTTTCCAGACTCAGACCAATGGAATGGACGCTACATTCCTCCCGCTCTGGTGGAGGATGCAGACGATTTCAATCCTGATGAACCTGAATTGTATGAGACAATTTTTTATGTTTAGTATGCTATCTTTTCAATGAAGGTTATAGTGAAAATCCTAACAAGGAGAGTTATGGTTGGAAGTAACATTTGATAGCATGCAAGACAAATTGTATTCTTATTGTGTGATTCATACGAGTGATTCATTTTATATGCAAAACAAGTTGTATGCCTTGTTGTGTGTTTCATTTTATAAGAATGTATTTTAAATGTGAAATTTAGTCAAAGGGTGGATTGATAAAAAAATGTGTGAGTAAGTTATGACTAAAATGTCACACCCTCAGTTAAACTAATAATGTATGACTATTAGTAGACTAGAGCTTAGAGAGTTAATCAAATGTGTTTATATAAGATGCATATTTGCCCAGCAACATAGTATTTGTGTCTTGTAATTAGGCAAGCAGAAGTGCAAAACGATTGAAAACAATAACAGGAGACTGGTTCCCACACAGGGAGGGGGAGTGAAAAAGGCTTGCAGGATATTGTGAGAACAGCGATAACTACTGTATGTATGGGAGTAGAGAAAAAATGCAGCCTGCCCGAGCAAGGAGTAGGCTATGATAAGAACATGTGTGTGTATGTGTGTGTGTGTGTGTGTATGTGTGACCTGATGGTCAGGAGAGCAGAGGATAACCACATGAGCTAAACCCAGGTGTGAGTTTACAAGATGTGTACAATGGAAAAATACAGCCCGTCTAAAGCGAGGTGGGATTTTTCCTCTGACGTGTATGTATAAAAAGAGTGTACGTCCATTTTGTGGCAGAGCGCTCTCAATGAATAAAGACTGACCATTGCAGAAAGGGGTCTTTGTTTATTTAAACTAGAGATTTACACCTCTGGGAAATATTCAAAGATTTAAGAAGTGTTTGAGTTCAACCATTGAGATAACAAAATTCTCGTGACACATATACATTACTCTTACTGAATTTCCACGTGGGCGAGGATATTGGAAATTTAATCAAAGCCTATTGGATGATAACTTGTTTTTAACTAGGACAGAGGAATGTATAACTGTTTTTTTCCAACATAACATACAGTGGGGGAAAAAAGTATTTAGTCAGCCACCAATTGTGCAAGTTCTCCCACTTAAAAAGATGAGAGAGGCCTGTAATTTTCATCATAGGTACACGTCAACAATGACAGACAAAATGAAAACAAAAATTCCAGAAAATCACATTGTAGGATTTTTAATGAATTTATTTGCAAATGATGGTGGAAAATAAGTATTTGGTCAATAACAAAAGTTTCTCAATACTTTGTTATATACCCTTTGTTGGCAATGACACAGGTCAAACGTTTTCTGTAAGTCTTCACAAGGTTTTCACACACTGTTGCTGGTATTTTGGCCCATTCCTCCATGCAGATCTCCTCTAGAGCAGTGATGTTTTGGGGCTGTCGCTGGGCAACACAGACTTTCAACTCCCTCCAAAGATTTTCTATGGGGTTAAGATCTGGAGACTGGCTAGGCCACTCCAGGACCTTGAAATGCTTCTTACGAAGCTACTCCTTCATTGCCCGGGCGGTGTGTTTGGGATCATTGTCATGCTGAAAGACCCAGCCACGTTTCATCTTCAATGCCCTTGCTGATGGAAGGAGGTTTTCACTCAAAATCTCATGATACATGGCCCCATTCATTCTTTCCTTTACACGGATCAGTCGTCCTGGTCCCTTTGCAGAAAAACAGCCCCAAAGCATGATGTTTCCACCCCCATGCTTCACAGTAGGTATGGTGTTCTTTGGATGCAACTCAGCATTCTTTGTCCTCCAAACACGACGAGTTGAGTTTTTACCAAAAAGTTATATTTTGGTTTCATCTGACCATATGACATTCTCCCAATCCTCTTCTGGATCATCCAAATGCACTCTAGCAAACTTCAGACAGGCCTGGACATGTACTGGCTTAAGGAGGGGGACACGTCTGGCACTGCAGGATTTGAGTCCCTGGCTGCGTAGTGTGTTACTGATGGTAGGCTTTGTTACTTTGGTCCCAGCTCTCTGCAGGTCATTCACTAGGTCCCCCCGTGTGGTTCTGGGAATTTTGCTCACCGTTCTTGTGATCATTTTGACCCCACCGGGTGAGATCTTGCATGGAGCCCCAGATTGAGGGAGATTATCAGTGGTCTTGTATGTCTTCCATTTCCTAATAATTGCTCCCACAGTTGATTTCTTCAAACCAAGCTGCTTACCTATTGCAGATTCAGTCTTCCCAGCCTGGTGCAGGTCTACAATTTTGTTTCTGGTGTCCTTTGACAGCTCTTTGGTCTTGGCCATAGTGGAGTTTGGAGTGTGACTGTTTGAGGTTGTGGACAGGTGTCTTTTATACTGATAACAAGTTCAAACAGGTGCCATTAATACAGGTAATGAGTGGAGGACAGAGGAGCCTCTTAAAGAAGAAGTTACAGGTCTGTGAGAGCCAGAAATCTTGCTTGTTTGTAGGTGACCAAATACTTATTTTCCACCATAATTTGCAAATAAATTCATAAAAAATCCTACAATGTGATTTTCTGGATTTTTTTTCTCAATTTGTCTGTCAATGTTGACGTGTACCTATGATGAAAATTACAGGCCTCTCTCATCTTTTTAAGTGGGAGAACTTGCACAATTGGTAGCTGACTAAATACTTTTTTCCCCCACTGTAGGTACAGCAAATCCCCTTATTGTATGGGACACTTTTAAAATGTGCCTTTAGAGGCCATGGAATTCAGTACTCATCTCGAAAACAAAAGCAATTTAGGTCAAAAGAGTCCATACTAACAAAGGAAATAGAACAGAACAGATAGATAGCAATAAAAACTAACAGAGGCTCAGAATAAATTAGAGAAAAAACAAAAAGAAATGGAGAAACTTATTCAAGAAAGATCAAGTGTAATATATTGTAAAAAATTAAGCAAACTGAATGGAATATGGGGAAGAATGCACCAGATTCTTTTTTAATCTTCAACATAGAAATGCTACCAAAAATAATTTACTGAAACTGGTTACAAATGACGGAGTCACCCATGATTCATCAAATTATATTTTGAAGGAGGAAGTACTTTTGTGGAGTGTGATTTGGACGGAGTCAGGCGCAAATCACAGAATAAAGGTTTATTCCATATATGTCGTTACAAAGTACAAGAAGCTCCACCGAGCTCATATAACCTCCACAATAAACAATCACACACAAAGACAAGTGGGCAGAGGGAACACTTATATAGATACTGCTGAGGGGAATTGAAACCAGGTGTGTGTAATAAACAAGACAAAACAAATGGAATGATGAGATGAGGAGCGGCAGTGGCTAGAAGGCCGGTGACGACGAACGCTGAAGCCTGCCCAAACAAGGAGAGGAGGTAGCTTCGGAGGAAGTCGTGGCAACTTTAAGCATATGTTTTTGTTTCAGTCGCCTCCATCTCCTCTAACTGAAGCTAATTGTAGGGATTTTGTTTCTATTGATAATGTACAATTAACAGACATACAGAAAGACTCATGTCTATATATACAAAAATAAAATAAAATAAAAGACTAATGTGAAGGTAAAATTACAGAGGAGCAACTTCTGGATGCAATTCAAGATTTTAAGTCTGGGAAAACTTCAGGGTTGGATGGCATACCAGTCGAGGTATACCAAACCTTTTTTGATATACTCAGAGGACCGTTATTAGCATGTTTTAACCACTCCTATGTAAATGGTAGATTATCAGCCACTCAAGAAGAAGGTCTGATTTCATTATTACTGAAACAGGATACAATTGGGAAATATAAAGATCCAGTCCATTAAAAAAATTGGAGGCCCCTTACACTTCAGTGTTGTGATGCAAAAATTATAGCAAAATGTATAGCGCATAGAACTAAAAAGGTATTGTCGGACATTATTCATTCTAATCAGACAGGTTTTTTACATGGACGATACATTGGAGATAATATAAGGCAAGTACTGGAAACAATAGAACACTATGAAAAATCTGGGAATCCAAGCTTGCTATTCATAGCAGACTTTGAAAAGGCATTTGATAAAATACGACTGGAGCATATATATAAATGCCTGGAGCATTTCAATTTTGGAGAATCTCTTATAAAATGGGTTAAAATCATGTATAGTAACCCTAGGTGTAAAATAGCAAATAATGGCTATTTCTACGAAAGTTTTAAACTGTCAAGAGGAGTAAAACAAGGTTGTCCACTATCGGCATATTTATTTATTATAGCCATCGAAATGTTAGCAATTAAAATCAGATCCAATAATAATATCAAGGTATTGGAAATCCATGGCTTAAAAACAAAGGTGTCATTGTACGCTGATGATTCATGTTTTCTTTTAAATCCACAACTTGAATCCCTCCACAGCCTCGTAGAGGATCTAGATAAATTTTCTAACCTCTCTGGATTGCAACCAAATTATGATAAATGTACTATATTACGTATTGGATCACTGCAAAAAATACAATTTTTACATTACCATGTAGTTTACCAATAAAATGGTCTGATGGTGATGTGGATATACTCGGAATACATATCCCAAATGAAATAAATGATCTCACTCCAATAAATTGTAATAGAAAGTTAGCAAAAATAGATAAGATCTTGCTACCACGGAAAGGTAAATACCTGTCTATTTGTGGAAAAATCACCCTGATTAACTCTTTAGTATTATCCCAGTTTACCTATTTGCTTATGGTCTTGCCTATGCCTAGCAAACAGTTTTTTAAATTATATGAGAAAAAAAGATTCCATTTTATTTGGAACGGCAAGCCAGACAAAATTAAAAGGGCCTATTTATAGGCCTATTTATATTAATTCAGAGGACAGAAATTATTAAATATTAAAGCATTAGACCTATCAATAAAAGCTTCAGTCATACAAAAGTTATACTTAAATCCGATCTGGTTCTCTAGCAAATTAGTAAAATTGTCTCACCCCATGTTCAAGAATGGCCTTTTTCCCTTTATTCCGATTACAACCTCTCACTTTCAGTTATTTGAAAGGGAAATAATCTCCCAAATATCCCTATTTAAAAAAACAAGCCATAGAAAGTTGGTTGCAATTTCAATTTAATCCTCCAGAAACGACAGAATAAATAATGCAACAAATATTGTGGTTAAACTCAAATATACTAATTGATAAAATAAAAAATACATAATTTTTTGACAAAATGTTTTAAAAAGGTATAATCTTCTTATATTATATCTTAGGTAGAACTGGTGGAGTTATGTCGCACATGCAGCTAACAAAAACATATGGAAATGTCTGCTCTCCCCAAAATTACAAACAAATAATTGCAGCATTACCGCAACTGGTCTGTCGGCCTCGCATTAAAGAACATAATTGGTTAAAGAAAATTGTGATAAATAAAAAAGTATACCAGTTTCATTTAAGGACCAAAGGATTGACAGCCGTCTCATATAGATTGCAAAATAGTTGGGAAGAGATTTATATATATATATAAAAGGAGGTGGAAACATCATTCTTTGGGGATGCTTTTCTGCAAAGGGGACAGGACGACTGCACCGTATTGAGGGGAGGATGGATGGGGCCATGTATCGCGAGATCTTGGCCAACAACCTCCTTCCCTCAGTAAGAGCTGAAGGATGCAAACCTGAAGGATGCAAACCTGGTCAAGACCTACAGGAAACGTATGATCTCTGTAATTGCAAACAAAGGTTTCTGTACCAAATATTAAGTTCTGCTTTTCTGATGTATCAAATACTTATGTCATGCAATAAAATGCAAATTAATTACTTAAAAATCATACAATGTGATTTTCTGGATTTTTGTTTTAGATTCCGTCTCTCACAGTTGAAGTGTACCTATGATAAAAATTACAGATCTCTACATGCTTTGTAAGTAGGAAAACCTGCAAAATCGGCAGTGTATCAAATACTTGTTCTCCCCACTGTATATGAGAATATTTGTGCCCAGCAAATTGGCCTGTGTCACCTAGTGTTTGTTTTTCAGTGTAACATTTCAGTGTAACAAAGAGGTAAATTAACAGTCAGTGGTGTAAAAAAAAACTGTGTTGGTGAACTAGAGGTGAAACACTCAAAACCACACAGGTCATTTTCAAATTTACCAGCATGCTCTATAGCAGGTTGATGTTTAGAATTGTTTGTTTCAATATCTGTGTTTTGGCATGCACATTGATTGATTGATTTGATGCTACACAAAGATAAATAACACTAATTTAATATTTTAGTAGTTGGACTTATTGCACCCGTTACTGAGATGGCTGATCCAGTTGACATGTTATCAGTAATCTCTATTATAAATCTTTCCTACCCTGGCAGTCATTCTGAATGCAGGTTGTAGGTGAGTAAAAGTTCCATTTGTTAGATATCCTACCTCTGGCTGGATTGCAATAGGAATTAAGCATCACTTCCGTCTCGCTTCCGCATTGTCTCCGTGCTGCTGTGCTGTTTGTTGCTACTTGGCTACCTGCCAAACTATTCACGTTTTACTTTTAATAAACGTTTAATCAATCTCTGTGTTCAACAAATTTACCAACTTTTTAGTTTTGTCCTCACTCATCTTTTTTCGTTAAACTTTTTCACCCCGGACGTTTTATCCCGAGACAGAAGAGTCATTTTCCTGTGCGTTTTAGCTGCCAATTTTACTTTATTTTCCATTTTTCCATCGCAACTTTTTTCCCTTATTCAACTTTTTCACTCCGGACGCTTTATCTGGACATGGTTCGTCAACATCTTCAACAGCCGAAGCTAAGTAGTAACATTAACATGATGTCTTCTAATTGCAGTTGCTGTACTCATAATATACAGGAGAACGATCGCCTTACGGCGAGAATAGCTGTGCTACAAGCCCAGCTTCAGACGCAATCGTTAGGCAAGGGTAATTTCAGTGTAGGAAAGGAAGAAACAGCGTCTGTGCCACCAGTAAGTACAGACAGTAACGTTAGTATAAATCCCCCCCGCACAGTCCCCGCAGCCGGACAACTTTCTCATGGCTTCTGGAGGGAAATACTGTTGGAATGCTCAACCGGTGTCGCTCATTCAGCCGACAGAAACCTTCAACCGGTTTTCCCCATTATGTAGCGAGTCGGAGTCTGAGTCTGAGTCTTCTCTTGTCTCTACTCCTCCCGTTACGGGGTCTGAGACGCCGAAGGCTCCCACCATTAGCTCTGACAAATTGAAAACCCTAGTCATTGGCGACTCCATTACCCGCAGTATTAGACTTAAAACGAATCACCCAGCGATCATACACTGTTTACCAGGGGGCAGGGCTACCGACGTTAAGGCTAATCTAAAGATGGTGCTGGCTAAAGCTAAAACTGGCGAGTGTAGAGAGTATAGAGATATTGTTATCCACGTCGGCACCAACGATGTTAGGATGAAACAGTCAGAGGTCACCAAGTGCAACATAGCTTCAGTGTGTAAATTAGCTAGAAAGATGTGTCGGCATCGAGTAATTGTCTCTGGCCCCCTCCCAGTTAGGGGAAGTGACGAGCTCTACAGCAGAGTCTCAGCACTCAATCGCTGGTTGAAAACTGTTTTCTGCCCCTCCCAAAAGATAACATTTGTGGATAATTGGCCCTCTTTCTGGGACTCACCCACAAACAGGACCAAGCCTGACCTGCTGAGGAGTGACGGACTCCATCCTAGCTGGAGGGGTGCTCTCCTCTTATCTACCAACATAGATAGGGCTCTAACTCCTCTAGCCCCACAGTGAAATAGGGTGCAGGCCAGGCAGCAGGCTGTTAGCCAACCTGCCAGCTTAGTGGAGTCTGCCAATAGCATAGTCAGTGTAGTCAGCTCAGCCATACCCATTGAGACTGTGTCTGTGCCTCGACCTAGGTTGGGCAAAACTAAACATGGCGGTGTTCACCCTAGCAATCTTATTAGGATAAAGACCTCCTCCATTCCTGCCATTATTGAAAGAGATCGTGATACCTCACATCTCAAAATAGGGTTACTTAATGTTAGATCCCTCACTTCAAAGGCAGTCATAGTCAATGAACTAATCACTGATCATAATCTTGATGTGATTGGCCTGACTGAAACATGGCTTAAGCCTGATGAATTTGCTGTGTTAAATGAGGCCTCACCTCCTGGTTACACTAGTGACCATATTCCCCGTGCATCCCGCAAGGGCGGAGGTGTTGCTAACATTTACGATAGCAAATTTCAATTTACTAAAAAAAAATGGCGTTTTCATCTTTTGAGCTTCTAGTCATGAAATCTATGCAGCCTACTCAATCACTTTTTATAGCTACTGTTTACAGGCCTCCTGGGCCATATACAGCGTTCCTCTCTGAGTTTCCTGAATTCCTATCAGACCTTGTAGTCATAGCAGATCATATTCTAATTTTTGGTGATTTTAATATTCACATGGAGAAGTCCACAGACCCACTCCAAAAGTCTTTCGGAGCCATCATCGACTCAGTGGGTTTTGTCCAACATGTCTCTGGACCTACTCACTGCCACAGTCATACTCTGGACCTAGTTTTGTCCCATGGAATAAATGTTGTAGATCTTAATGTTTTTCCACAAAATCCTGGACTATCGGACCACCATTTTATTACGTTTGCAATCGCAACAAATAATCTGCTCAGACCCCAACCAAGGAGCATCAAAAGTCGTGCTATAAATTCTCAGACAACACAAAAATTCCTTGATGCCCTTCCAGACTCCTTCTGCCTACCCAAGGACGTCAGAGGACAAAAATCAGTTAACCACTTAACTGAGGAACTCAATTTAACCTTGCGCAATACCCTAGATGCAGTTGCACCCCTAAAAACGAAAAACATTTGTCATAAGAAACTAGCTCCCTGGTATACAGAAAATACCCGAGCTTTGAAGCAAGCTTCCAGGAAATTGGAACGGAAATGGCGCCACACCAAACTGGAAGTCTTCCGACTAGCTTGGAAAGACAGTACCGTGCAGTACCGAAGAGCCCTCACTGCTGCTCGATCATCCTACTTTTCCAACTTAATCGAGGAAAATAAGAATAATCCAAAATTTCTTTTTGATACTGTTGCAAAGCTAACTAAAAAGCAGCATTCCCCAAGAGAGGATGGCTTTCACTTCAGCAGTAATAAATTCATGAACTTCTTTGAGGAAAAGATCATGACCATTAGAAAGCAAATTACGGACTCCTCTTTGAATCTGCGTATTCCTCCAGGGCTTAGCTGTCCTGGATCTGCACAGCTCTGCGAGGGCCTGGGATCGGGAGAGACACTTAAGTGTTTTAGTACTATATCTCTTGACACAATGATGAAAATAATCATGGCCTCTAAACCTTCAAGCTGCATACTGGATCCTATTCCTACTAAACTGCTGAAGGAGCTGCTTCCTGTGCTTGGCCCTCCTATGTTGAACATAATAAACAGCTCTCTATCCACCGGATGTGTACCAAACTCACTAAAAGTGGCAGTGATAAAGCCTCTCTTGAAAAAGCCAAACCTTGACCCGGAAAATATAAAAAACTATCGGCCTATATCGAATCTTCCATTCCTCTCAAAAATTTTAGAAAAAGCTGTTGCGCAGCAACTCACTGCCTTTCTGAAGACAAACAATGTATACGAAATGCTTCAGTCTGGTTTTAGACCCCATCATAGCACTGAGACTGCACTTGTGAAGGTGGTAAATGACCTTTTAATGGCGTCAGACCGAGGCTCTGCATCTGTCCTCGTGCTACTAGACCTTAGTGCTGCCTTTGACACCATCGATCACCACATTCTTTTGGAGAGACTGGAAACCCAAATTGGTCTACACGGACAAGTTCTGGCCTGGTTTAGATCTTACCTGTCGGAAAGATATCAGTTTGTCTCTGTGAATGGTCTGTCCTCCGACAAATCAACTGTACATTTCGGTGTTCCTCAAGGTTCCGTTTTAGGACCACTATTGTTTTCACTATATATTTTACCTCTTGGGGATGTTATTCGAAAACATAATGTTAACTTTCACTGCTATGCGGATGACACACAGCTGTACATTTCAATGAAACATGGTGAAGCCCCAAAATTGCCCTCGCTAGAAGCCTGTGTTTCAGACATAAGGAAGTGGATGGCTGAAAACTTTTTACTTTTAAACTCGGACAAAACAGAGATGCTTGTTCTAGGTCCCAAGAAACAAAGAGATCTTCTGTTAAATCTGACAATTCATCTTGATGGTTGTAAAGTCGTCTCAAATAAAACTGTGAAGGACCTCGGCGTTACTCTTGACCCTGATCTCTCTTTTGACGAACATATCAAGACTGTTTCAAGGACAGCTTTTTTCCATCTACGTAACATTGCAAAAATCAGAAATTTTCTGTCCAAAAATGATGCAGAAAAATTAATCCATGCATTTGTTACTTCTAGGTTAGACTACTGCAATGCTCTATTTTCCGGCTACCCGGATAAAGCACTAAATAAACTTCAGTTAGTGCTAAATACGGCTGCTAGAATCCTGACTAGAACCAAGAAATTTGATCATATTACTCCAGTGCTAGCTTCCCTACACTGGCTTCCTGTTAAGGCAAGGGCTGATTTCAAGGTTTTACTGTTAACCTATAAAGCGTTACATGGGCTTGCTCCTACCTATCTTTCCGAGTTGGTCCTGCCGTACATACCAATACGTACGCTACGGTCACAAGACGCAGGCCTCCTAATTGTCCCTAGAATTTCTAAGCAAACAGCGGGAGGCAGGGCTTTCTCCTATAGATCTCCATTTTTATGGAACAGTCTGCCTACCCATGTGAGAGACGCAGACTCGGTCTCAACCTTTAAGTCTTTACTGAAGACTTATCTCTTCAGTAGGTCATATGATTGAGTGTAGTCTGGCCCAGGAGTGTGAAGGTGAACGGAAAGGCTCTGGAGCAACGAACAGCCCTTGCTGTCTCTGCCAGGCCGGTTCCCCTCTCCACTGGGGGTTCTCTGCCTCTAACCCTGTTGCAGGGGCTGAGTCACTGGCTTGCTGGTGCTCTTTCATGCCGTCCCTGGGAGGGGTGCGTCACTTGAGTGGGTTGAGTTACTGACGTGATCTTCCTGTCTGGGTTGGCGCCCCCCTTGGTTTGTGCTGTGGTGGAGACCTCTGTGGGCTATACTCGGCCTTGTCTCAGGATTGTAAGTTGGTGGTTGAGGATATCCCTCTAGTGGTGTGGGGGCTGTGCTTTGGCAGAGTGGGTGGGGTTATATCCTTCCTGTTTGGCCCTGTCCGGGGTTTCTTCGGATGGGGCCACAGTGTCTCCGGACCGCTCCTGTCTCAGCCTCCAGTATTTATGCTGCAGTAGTTTATGTGTCGGGGGGCTGGGGTTAGTTGGTTATACCTGGAGTACTTCTCCTGTCTTATCCAGTGTCCTGTGTGAATTTAAGTATGCTCTCTCTAATTCTCTCGTTCTCTCTTTCTCTCTGAGAACCTGAGCCCTAGGACCATACGTCAGGACTACCAGGCATGATGACACCTTGCTGTCCCCAGTCCGCCTGGCCTTGCTGCTATTCCAGTTTCAACTGTTCTGCCTGCGGTTACGAAACCCCTACCTGTCCCAGACCTGCTGTTTTCAACTCTTAATGATCGGCTATGAAAAGCCAACTGAGAGACCTGAGCCCTAGGACCATACGTCGGGACTACCGGCCGTGGTGACTCCTTGCTGTCCCCAGTCCGCCTGGCCTTGCTGCTATTCCAGTTTCAACTGTTCTGCCTGCGGTTATGGAACCCCTACCTGTCCCAGACCTGCTGTTTTCAACTCTTAATGATCGGCTATGAAAAGCCAACTGAGATTTATTCCTGATTATTATTTGACCATGCTTGTCACTTATGAACATTTTTGAACATCTTGGCATGGTTCTGTTATAATCTTCACCCGGCACAGCCAGAAGAGGACTGGCCACCCCTCATAGCCTGGTTCCTCTCTAGGTTTCTTCCTAGGTTTTCGCCTTTCTAGGGAGTTTTTCCTAGCCACCGTGCTTCTACACCTGCATTACTAGCTGTTTGGGGTTTTAGGCTGGGTTTCTGTACAGCACTTCGAGATATTAGCTGATGTAAGAAGGGCTATATAAAATAAAATTGATTGATTGACTTTGCACGACAGCATAATGTGGCCTGTAAACCAGGTGCTTCTTAAACCACTGTGTTAGGGTATAACTAAGCCCTCAAAGAAAGGCCTTATGATATACACGGAGTCTACAAAACATGTTTTCTCCATGACATAGACTATCCAGGTGAAAACGATTATCCTTATTGATGTCACCTGTTAAATCCCCTTCAATCAGTGTAGATCAATTGGAGGAGACAGGTTAAAGAAGGATTTTAAAGCCTTGAGACAATTGAGACATGGATAGTGTGTGTGCCATTCAGAGGATGAATGGGCAAGACAAAAGATTTAGGTGCCTTTGAATGGGGTATGGTAGTAGCTGCCAGGCACACCAGTTTTAGTGTGTCAAGAACTGCAACACTGCTGGGTTTTTCACGCTCAACAGTTTCCCGTGTATCAAGAATGGTCCACCACCCAAAGGACATCAAGCCAACTTTACACGACTTTGGGAAGTATTGGAATCAACACGGGCCAGCATCCCTATGGAACGCTTTCGACACCTTGTAGTCCATGCCCCAACGAACTGAGGCTGTTCTGAGGGCAAAATGGGGTGCAACTCAATATTAGGAAGGTGTTCCTTATTTTTTGTACACTCAGTATATGTAATGTATTGTCATGAAGAGTTTAATTTTAATGACTAATTAAAGGCTGGTGGAACCACTCAGAGGGTTCTAGGAAGAACATTTAGATGATAAAAGGGTTATTCTTGTAGGAACCATTTATATAGGGTACTAGGATGAACCTTTCATAGAGGGTTCTATGAAGAACACTAATTAGAAGGTTCTAGGTAGAACCCTCTGCAAAGTGTTTTACCTAGCACCAAAAAGCATTCCCCTATGGGGGCAAACCAAAGAACCCTATATGGTTCTACTTAGCACCTTTTTTTCCTAAGAGTGTAACATTAGTCACACTGACCAGGCAGACGAGAGATAAACAGAAGAGAAGAATGAGTACTTTGCCTCAGTGAAAATGATAAATATGGGTAACAAGTCAACTCTGCCATAGTCCCTGTGCCCAAGAACACTAAGGTAACCTGCCTAAATGACTACCGATCCGTAGCACTCACGTCTGTAGCCATGAAGTGCTTTGAAAGGCTGGTCATGGCTCACATCAACACCATTATCCCAGAAACCCTAGACCCACTCCAGTTTGAAAACCGCCCCAACAGATCCACAGATGATCCATGACTCCAACACAATCATTAAGTTTGCCCACGACACAACAGTGGTAGGCCTGATCACCGACAACGATGAGACAGCCTATAGGGAGGAGGTCAGAGACCTGGCCGTGTGGTGCCAGGATAACAACCTCTCCCTCAACGTGATCAAGACAAAGGAGATGATTGTGGACTACAGGAAAAAAAAGAGGACTGAGCACGCCCCCATTCTCATCGACGGGGCTGTAGTGGAGCAGGTTGAGAGCTTCAAGTTCCTTGGTGTCCACATCACCAACAAACTATCATGGTCCAAACACACCAAGACAGTCGTGAAGAGGGCACGACAAAGCCTATTCCCCCTCAGGAGACTGAAAAGATTTGGCATGGGTCCTCAGATCCTCAAAAAGTTATACAGCTGCACCATCGAGAGCATCCTGACTGGTTGCATCACTGCCTGGTATGGCAACTGCTTGGCCTCCGACCGCAAGGCACTACAGAGGGTAGTGCGTACAGCCCAGTACATCACAGGGGCCAAGCTTCCTGCCATCCAGGACCTATATAATAGGCGATATCAGAGGAAGGCCCTAAAAATTGTCAAAGACTCCAGCCACCCTAGTCATAGACTGTTCTCTCTGCTACCGCACGGCAAGCGGTACCGGAGCGCCAAGTCTAGGTCTAAAAGGCTTCTTAACAGCTTCTACCCCCAAGCCATAAGACTCCTAATCAAATGAAAAGCTAATCAAATGGCTATCCGGACTATTTGCATTGTCCCCCCACCCACGCTGCTGCTACTCTCTGTTTATTATCTATGCATAGTCACTTTAACTCTACCTACATGTACAGTTGAAGTCGGAAGTTTACATACACCTTAGCCAAATACATTTAAACTCTGTTTTTCACAATTCCTGACATTTAATCCTAGTAAAAATTCCCTGTGAAATGTCAGAATAATAGTAGAGAGAATGATTTATTTAAGCTTTTATTTATTTCATCACATTCCCAGTGGGTCAGAAGTTTACATACACTCAATTAGTATTTGGTAGCATTGCCTTCAAATTGTTTAACTTGGGTCAAACGTTTCGGGTAGCCTTCCACAAGCTTCCCACAATAAGTTGGGTGAATTTTGGCCCATTCCTCCTGACAGAGCTGGTTTAACTGAGTCAGGTTTGTAGGCCTCCTTGCTCGCACACGCTTTTTCCTCATGATGCCATCTATTTTGTGAAGTGCACCAGTCCCTCCTGCAGCAAAGCACCCTCACAGCATGATGCTGCCACCCCCGTGCTTCACAGTTTGGATGTTGTTCTTCGGCTTGCAAGTCCCCCCTTTTTCCTCCAAACATAACGATGGTCATTATGGCCAAACAGTTCTATTTTTGTTTCATTAGACCAGAGGACATTTATCCAAAAAGTACGATCTTTGTCCCCATGTAGTCTGGCTTTTTATGGCGGTTTTGGAACAGTGGCTTCTTCCTTGCTATGTCGATGTAGGACTTGTTTTACTGTGGATATAGATACTTTTGTACCTGTTTCCTCCAGCATCTTCTCAAGGTCCTTTGCTGTTGTTCTGGGATTGATTTGCACTTTTCACACCAAAGTACGTTCATCTCTAGGAGATAGAACGTGTCTCCTTCCTGAGCGGTATGACGGCTGCGTGGTCCCATGGTGTTTATACTTGCGTACTATTGTTTGTACAGATGAATGTGGTACCTTCAGGCGTTTGGAAATTGCTCCCAATGATGAACCAGACTTGTGGAGGTCTACAAAAAAAATTCTGAGGTCTTGGCTGATTTCTTTTGATTTTCCTATAATGTCAAGCAAAGAGGCACTGAGTTTGAAGGTAGGCCTTGAAATACATCCACAGGTACACCTCCAATTTACTCAAATGATGTCAATTAGCCTATCAGAAGCTTCTGAAGCCATGACATCATTTTCTGGAATTTCCAAGCTGTTTAAAGGCACAGTCAGCATAGTGTATGTAAACTTCTGACCCACTGGAATTGTGATACAGTGAATTATAAGTGAAATAATATGTCTGTAAACAATTGTTGGAAAAATTACTTGTGTCATGCACAAAGTAGATGTCCTAACCGACTTGCCAAAACAATAGTTTGTTAACAAGAATTTTGTGTAGTGGTTGAAAAACGATTTTTAATGACTCCAACCTAAGTGTACGTAAACTTCCGACTTCAACTGTACATATTACCTAAATTACCTTGACTAACCTGTGCCCCTGCACATTGACTTTGTACCGGTAACCCCTGTATATAGCCTCGCTACTGTTATTTTACTGCTGCTCTTTAATTTTTAATTTAACACTTATTTTTCTTAAAACTGCATTGTTGGTTAAGGGCCTGTAAGTAAGCATTTCACAGTAAGGTCTACACCTGTTGTATTCGGCGCATGTGACAAATAGAATTTGATTTGATTCATACTGTCATGTGCATTAAGCATAACCTTTCAAATGTAATTTGGAAACATTCATTAACAGTAAGGTTAACATTATTCTACCAGTGTGAGGTGAAAAAATCACAACGCGATTCTGTCACCACAGTACAAGAGTGACAGTAGTGATGTCACAGAATTAGTGTCCCCACAGTCACCTTTAATCTCTCAGAGGTCCTAGAGGACAGAGCACATGACTATTCTGCAACAGGTAGCTACAGAGCACATTACTATTCTACAGTGTACTGCATAGGCTGTCTGGCTGCATGGGACAGGCTGCACCGCACAGGGGGAGCTTGAGGACTGCATATGCAAGAACTAATACACAAACATAACTACATCCACCTCTCACACACGTACAAACAAAAAAGGCTGATACCTTGTTAGCTACATTCTCCTGCCATCTTTCTCAAAGTCAATAAATCAATTTAGGACAATGTAAATTCGATATCAGTTGGGACAGAATTAAACAATTCGTTTTACAGGGGAGAAACAATGAAGACAATGTACCCAGAGACATAACCTTCAGTACCTGAGCATCAACATCCCACCGAGCTCTCTGTAACCTTGTCTGGGTAGACAGAGTTAACGTCCCAAATGGTATCCTATTCCCTATTTAGTGTACTACTTTTGGCCAGGCCCCTGGTCAAAAGTAGTGCACTAAATAGGGAATAGGATACCATTTGGGACATCCAGAGTTTGGACTGCAGAGCCTGAGCACTAAAGACAGACTGGCCCCTAGTGAAGAGAAAGCCTGAAGAAATTATTTATTGACTTAGTTGTTATGGTGTCAAAAATTGTTAAGGTCATTCAAATGTTCTACTGGTCTTAAAATGCTGGTCTTCATGCTGTGGAGATCAAGCTTATGTTACGTCAGAAACATTAGGAGTCGGTTTCCCAGGTGCAGATCAAGTCTAATCCTGGACTAGAAAGCATGCTCAATGGAAATTCTACATTGACATAGGTTTTTTGTGCAAGACCAGGCTTTTTCTGTGTCTAGGAAACAGACCCTGGGAGTTGTAACACTGGCTATATCAACATGTTATGACAGTTTATAACAGCCAATGGAATACTTTAACTTGAATGAAAGAAAATAAACATTGAAACGTGAGATAGTGTGCATCTGTGAAACAAAAAAAAAAGAGCCAACTCGAGCACTGGGTTTTTCGTTTTATTTAAGGTTTGTTTTTCCAGACCGGCAGTGGACAGTTCAATTCCTTTAAGCTCCTCAATGTGTTTTTATCTCAGCATCATGTTAAAAACCACAGTAGTATGACTGATTGTTGGTTTCACCTGGATCAGTTCATGTTTCTAGTGAATACTGTTTTAATAGGGGATAGCAGGAGAGAGAAAGAGAGTGTGTCAGAGAGAGAGAGAGAGAGAGAAAGATGGAGATATAGAGTTAAGACTTAAAAATAAAGACTGAAGGGAGGTTATTCATTCTCAAGGCCCAGAGAAAGGCAGAGCGCTCCTTGGATTAAATTGCTAGCCGTCGTTTGTGTCGTTTTGTAGCGCCTTCCTTTCACACAATCTCCGATATCGCATTACATTATTTAAATTCTCACTCTTTTTCTACAGGTGCATATCAGGACATCAACCATTTCATCATTTATCGGTTTGGTCTTCTTGTGACTTTCCTGATAAGGGTTTAAGCTACTGTAGTTGCCACACAGTGGCACTGTGAGTATCAGACCAGGATGTCCCATTATTAGCCAATATCTTCACTCCAAGTCTTTAAAGGACAATTCCACCCCAAAACGTTTAGTCCATTGTTGATATAGTCCCAAAAATGTTTTGCATGTCAGGAATCAAGTTTTCAAGATATATAACTTTCAAAATACAGAAATACAGCCGGTATGATTCATTTAGCCTCATTTGATGCAAAAAGCAGCATCTTATGATAAAAAAATGCATCATACCAGCTGTATTTCTGTATTTTGAAAGTTCTACATATATCTTCAAACTTGATTGCTGACATGCAAAACAATTTGGGACTTCAACAATCGACTAATGAAACAAAATTAAAACATTGTTTTAGGGTGGAGTTTTCCTTTAAATATTGTTCTTTGTTTTTGCCTCCACTCCAGCCATTCTTAGTTTCCCAAGAACTAGCACTTAACGTGCTGAGGTCTGGTATCATGACACTAGGCCTATTCTTCTTCCAAACTGAGAATAGTCGTGACACTATTCTTCCAACCCCGGCGGTCAGCCCCCCCAGTTAGGCAGTGCTCCATCCTCTGATACAGAGGTTGAACTGAATCTTGCCTCTACTACAGGATGGGGCACCATGACTCCTGACCCCAAAGGGAATGTGGGTTTTAATGACCTGTACAAGACAGGCCATTGGGGTGCATTCCAGGCAGACTACATTGCAGTCTCCTGCCAGATCTCACAACGCCTGGATAGGTGTTGTATCAGCTAACCAGTTAAACAGGTATAGCTAATCAGTTGTATCAGTTAACCGCATATGATATAGCAGTCTGACACCCGACAGCAAAGTTGATGACCATTGGTTGCTGCGTGAGTGCAGCATGACAGCAATATTGTCAGCCTGGAATGCGACCATTGCGACCCTGCCTAACAGGAAACCCAAAGCACGATAGCCTGGCTGTGTCCTCAACTCCCCCATCCTAACATTTTATCCATCTGTGACCATCTCTGTCTGCATCATTTTCTGTCATCTGAACCAATTACAACAAGCTGCTGAAGTCCCTTTTAACCATGCTATTCTCTAAAGATTCTCAACCCCACCCCTTAATCAGTTAAACTTTAAGGCATTTTGTATCATTTTCGCCTTAATGAACATGCCCAAAGTTACCCACTCAGGGGCTTCTTTGCAGTGAGGGAGGGTTAACCGTTTCATTCAGTATCCTGGGGAGGATGAGGGTCTTTGGGGCAAAGCTTTAAGAGCAGATTCACCATTGTTTGTTGCTTCATTCTCAAAGAAGAAGAGTAATCGTGACTTCACTTCTTTCACGCCGACTTACCTACATTTCATATTTAATCATAAGTTTACTTCTTAAAATTACTCACGTTAGCTAATCTTGATTCCTGTATATTTGGAGTTATCGTCTTGTGTGTCACAAAATGTATCACTGCTCCTATTCTCTGTGCTCGTCTATATCATACGGACAGACTCCACGTGAAGCTCACAGTAGTCAGCACCTGTCTGATCCCAAACAATTCACCTGGGTCGTGTTCATTATGCACCAAACAAAAGAAAACAGACTGAAACCGTGAGGGACTACATGGACTTATCTGCCCAATAAGAAACGCTCCTTTTCGTTTTCGGTTTGAAAACGTTTGACTCCGGTGCATCCTACTGAAGACGACCCTGACTACTGGAGCTCAGTGGGGTTGGTCAGTAGCAGACAAAAAGGGGTAACAGGTCATTCATGTCATGTGCCACAAAAAACCAAAAACAAACAAATAGGCCTTTAGAATAGAAAAAAAGGAGGAACGAGAAAGAAAAAGAAATCTTTGTTATTTTGTTAATTTGTTATGTTTTCATAATCTGATCATCTGCAGATTAGTGTATGTACTGTATCTGTATTGCATTGGGGAGGGGGTCAGTATTAGGACATGGGTCGGGGGTAGTCTGCTGTAATCTGTCTTTAGTTTAGTGGCGGTCCCCAGCAGCTGCGCTCTGTAGCAGCTCTGTGGCGCTCTGGCCTGGGGGTCTGAAGGCTGTCTGGAAGCCTGGAGGAGGGCTGTGGAAGTGGCTGGGGTTGGCTTGTGTGGGCTGGGTCAGGCCAGGCAGGTAGGGGGCCCAACCGGAGCCTGCTCTGTGGTGGAGGTGTGGGTGTGAGGAGGCCTGGTCTAGGAGGCCGTGGTGGTGGCTGTGGTGCTGCTGGTTCTGGGGCTGCTGGGGGAGTGACGGCAGCGCAGGGCCGTCCATCTCTGTCAGGGCCTGAAGGGATTTGAGCCAGTGCGGAGGGTTCTGGTCCTCCTGGAGACAGTCTAAACTGCTGCCTGCTGAGGCTGGGATGCCTGAGGGGAGGGGAGGGGAGGAAAGAAAGAAAGAAAGAAGGAAAGAAGGAAAGAAAGGTGAATTGAGTAGATATCTCACTTCCAACCAGAATCTACAGACATAATTTGAATCAGCTGTGTAGTGCTAGGGCAGAAACCAAGGACAGAGTTTGGGAAACGCTGCAATACAGATAGCGAAGACAGAACAAAAACACATCATTTGTTTTATAATAAACAATTGTAAAGTTACTCACTACCTGTGATGATAGCTGGGTCCATCCAGCTGGCCGTACCGTCCCAGCTGAGGCTGTGTGAGAGTCCCCCAGGGCCCCCCATGTGGTTTGGCCCCCCGATGTGGTTCATACTAGAGGAAGAGGAGGAGGAGGAAGAGGAGGAGGAGTTGGGGAGACCCCCGAAGTTGATGTTGATGTTGGGGAGGAGAGCTCTCAAACCGTCCTGCCATTCTTTCACATTGAGGCCGTCTATAGAACTGCTGTTTTCTGCAGAGCGAGAGAGAGAAATAATACATTTAATTATGAGAACATAAGGAGTGCTGCTTTGCTTCTGTAAAAAAATATATCAACGGTAGATAATTATAGACATTTAATATAAGTCTTCACAGGTGGGTTTGGTCTGCCATCTTGTGGCCAAAACACAGAACTGCATCTGCATGTAATTTGTTTCTCGCATGGTCAATATAACATGATCAAAACAGGCAAAACGATTACATATGTTTTGATATTCAATGCTTGATACAGTCATACTGAACAGATTGTGTTAAACACGACTCAACCAGAGTCAAAGGTCAATTCTATTTCAATTTAGTCTACTCAGGATCTAAAATTACATTCAAATTCTAGTTTACTTGAATTTGACACAGGACATATAACAGACCCCAACCTTGGCCTCAACACTCCCAGAAAACAGACCCAGAGTACCCTACCTGACATGGGGATCCCTCCCAGCCCTGTACTGTGACTGTGGTGCTGAGGAGGCATGCTCAAGTCCAGGAAGTTGCTATGTCCTCCCCCAGCATTGGCCGAGAGGTTCAAGTGTGAGAGGAGGTGGTTATTGCTGCGGGCCGAGGGAGGCATACCCATCCAGGTATGCCGAGCTGCAGCGGCCTGGGCAGCCTGACCTCCACCATGGTGACCGCTCTGACTCTGGGAACCAGGGAAACTAAAGGAGCTATACATTTGCCTGTGGTGAAGCTGAGAGAGGCGGGGTGGAGGTCCAATACTGTTGGGGAAATGGTTGGGGTTGGAGAGGGGCATGTGGAGGCCGTGGTGGGACCCGGGGTGGTGGAGGCCGAAGGGGCTGGGGGACCCCAGGGGACTGTGCTGGTCCTGGACTGACAGCTCCTTCTCTATGAGGTCAGCCAGGGCTTTCCGTGTCACGTCGAAGGGGTCGAAGCCCAGGTCGTCGTCCTGCTGCTGTTTAGTAGAGGAGCCGAAGCCGAAGGCTGCCTGCCAGTCTGTGGAGGAGGAGACCGGTATTGTGTCTGAAGAGGGGTGAGCAGAATGGAAAAGTTAGCAAGTGGTTAGTTTCGAACCCTGATATAGGCTCTTTAGCTGAAACATTAGTCAAATAAATCCACAGCAAGGAGAGACAAGTGTGTAACTTTCTTTTTAATTTGTACACGCTTCGACCAGTGGAGCAGCTACTGCGCTGTAAATGGAAGCATGTTTTTTTTTAACAGCGAGTGTGCGCGCGCATCTGTGTGTTTCTGCCCCACACAACCCACCTGATGCGAAGAGGCTCTGTGGTTCAGGGGTCATGGGCCAGTCAGATCCCCCTCTAGGCGAGCTGGCGAAGGGGGGCAGGCCGGACGGGATGGGGTTGGGGTGTCTGAAGTTACTGTTGTCTGAGAAGAGGGACTGGGACTCTGCAGCGGCCCCCTCGAAGGGCGAGCGGGCAGTGAGGTCCACTACACTGATGGGAACCACCAGACTGCTGGGGGGCTTAGTCAGCCCCGGGGGAGGGGAGGGGGACTCACTGTTAGGCATCTGGAAGGGGGAGAGAGGAAAAAGGGGATGGAATTAGTGGGGGGACACTGGTAATGTCTTACATCGTAACATTTGTAAGCAATAATAATAAGTCATAATGAAAACAAATATTTTATAGGTCCAACCAATGCAGCCGTTTTTATGTCAATATCAAATCATTTCTGGGTAACAATGAAGTACCTTACTGTGATTGTTTTCAATTAAAATGGTCAAAAAGAAACAAAAGTTGCTTCTTAGCAAAGGGCAATTTCCCAAGCAAGAATTTTGCTAGGACTGTCTGGGAGTGGTCTGATTGGGGAGGGTAAAACTAGCTGTTATTGGCAGAGAGTCTTGGAACTCTTTCTTATTGGTCTATAACAAATGTACTGCCTAGGCAGGCCAAAACTCCATCCCAACAAAACATGCTGAAATTTCAGGCGGTATTTTCAAACGTCTCTTACACTAAAAATGATATTGTCATAATTTTCACTGTATTATTCTAACCTCAGTGTGGAAATATATATAAAACAAAGGAAAAATCACATTTTGGACTGCACTGGGCCTTTAAATGGCTCAGAGAAGAAACAGTATAGTCTGGATAGATTTGACAATCATTTCTCCAATAACATCCCTATGTACTCCATGTGATAAAGTAATCATCTATATATTTATAAAAAATCTTTGACACTACATGTCAAATTAACTAATTAGTAAAGATCTTCTTACCGGTTGTAAAGTCGCTCCATTCACCATACCTATTGATTCCGGAGGTTTGTCGCTGGGACTAGAGGGAAACAGAAACAGACCAACATTGGACTACGCAGCTGTGTAGTTCATGGCCTAACAAAAGGGACCAAAAAAGGTGTCCAGTTTGGCTTGTGAGTTATACCCTTTTCAGTTCACTCTATTGTGCCGACCAAACTGTGCTGGCTCTGATATTTTTTGTTCACATTTCCCTTTTCAGCACGTTTCCAGCAACTATAGTGAATGCGTAACCATGTCTTCTCAGTACAGCTTGGTTTAGCTCGACTCAAGCCTTAAACTGTATATTACCTGTGTGTGTTAGTGTATATTAGTAGTTTGGCCTTTATGTGTCACGGTAATTACCTGTTACTGTCACAATTGGAGCAGAAGGGGGACAGAGCCCATCCCTGTGTCCAGCCCCAAGCCCCACTAATATAAAACTAATGTAATACTATATTACTATATATTACCCATTGCTGTCACAATTAGAGGAGAAGGGGGACAGGGCAGCCCCTTGGCCAGACCCCATCCCCAGCTCTGTGTCCGGCCCCAGGCCAAGTCCTAACCCGTCTGAGGTCATGACCGCTGGGTCCAGACAGCAGTCTAGCAGCGGAGGAGATTTCCCGTCCTCTGACAACCCATTGGCCAGTTTGCCACCATACCCTGATAGTGTCGGCCACCCGTCCTTGCCATTGCTGGGTCTGTGTTGAGAAATTGACAAAAACAAGAGGTCAGCATCGAATAGAGGTGTTGTGTGGAAGACTTGGCGAGAGAACCGTGGCCTGCGGTGGTCTAGCAGTTAGTTAGTGCCACAGCCTTCAGTGCAAATATTTGCTGTTGTTTGGGTTTGCGGCGAGAAGTTTTACGTTTCACAAAGTTTATTTGCCATACAAATAATGTATTAATTACATGTATAAATGGATCTCACCTCACCCAAGGTCCCACAATAAAATGACACAATAGAAACTGCAAGAAAGAAATATGCAAATACATGGTGTATACCAGGGTTTCCCAAACTCGGTCCTGCCCCCCCCCCCGGTGCATGTTTTGGTTTTTGCCCTAGCACTTCACAGCTGATTCAAATCATCAAAGCTTGATGAGTTGGTTTATTGAAATCAGCTGTGTAGTGCTAGGTCAAAAACCAAAACGTGCACCCAGGGGGGGCCCCAGGACCAAGTTTGGGAAACCCTGGTGTATACAACAACCAGCAATTAAATCATAACCCTGATTTACCTGAGAAGTAAGGTAAATGTCATCAAATCAAAGGATACTGCGTGGAAGAAAAAGACACCAAAATACCAAATGTACCTTTGTGTAGAATTTGAAGATTTGCTTTTTGACTTTTCCCCTGAACATGTTGGTGTTTGTAGAAAGCTAGGGTTCATTTTGTAGAGGTCCTGAAGTAGTTTCTGCTCGTATTCTTGGTGTTTCCCGGCCTAAAGGACACAAACATAACATGAAGTCATTTTAGCAGTGAATAATAACACACAATGCTCCCACTGTGCACCACAGACACCTAACTCAATTCAACTGTATGGCAGATTGACGACGACTATAGGAGTTGGCTATACGACGCATACAAATCTGGGACCAGGCTAGATTCAAGTAACACTAACGCGGAGGTCCGAAGCAAATTGAAGTAAGAATACCATACAAAATAGTGGCAGATACAACAAATAAAACTCGAAAGAAAAAGGAAGAATACATAAAACAGCTAGGGCTATCCCATACATCTGAATGAATGAACTTTATTGATCCCAAGAGAAGAAATTGGATCTGTCAACATCATAGGACACATATGCCCTGGCATACTGACCCCCCAGGCAAGTACAATACATGACGTCAAGTTATCTGCCATCTCTATTCACCCACCGACAATCACACAGACAGGAAGAATAAAGGTTTGTTTACCTGCATCTCCTCTTTCGTAAAGCTAGCCGCCTCGTCCCCCAGCTCATGTAGATACATACAGTCTGGTTTGGGACACTGCATGCTTTTGAGGAAGTAACTGCAGTATTTTGTTGTGCCTAAAGAAGCCTGCAATAAAAAAAAAACATACAGAAAGAAAAGCTCAGTGAAAATGTACTTGTGATGACATCATTCTGTTGAATATTCTCTTCAGCTGAGGTTCCCTCTAATGCATAATATTCTTACTTATATAAGTCAGAAGTCATATAGTATTTGATAGCATTCCTTACAAAAAGTAAGACACAGATTTAGCCTAGTCCTAGACTAAAATGCACCTTCAATGGAATTTCTCTACTGAGAATTTTTATCCAGTATTTGGTTTAATCTGTGTCCGGGAAACTGCCCCTGAATTTCTGTTTCTGTATGTTAAGTCTCACACCTTGAGTGTTCTACCGTCCACCACCACATTGTTCACACATTGTATTGCTCTGAGGGCATCTTCAGAGCGGATATAGGTGACATAGGCACTGGCACTGGGACCCTGTGGATCAGAAAACAGTGAAACTTCTATTCAGAATAGGTCATAAGAAACACGGCAAGTTTTTTTTATTAGATATGTAGTTCATGTCACATTCTCTCTACCTGCTGTTGAATTCAATCCCATGTAGTGTTGTCGCGATAACATAATTTTGACATCGGTACCAAGTTTAGTGTTGCGATACTCGATACCATCTTGATACTCAATACCAAAACGATACCATGGAGAAGGCGTATTAGCCAAAGAATGTCATTTGATCCAGACAGATCTTTTGAGTTCAATATCATTAGAAATGTTTTGTCTATTTTTCAGAGACAGCCAAGTATGCATTAATGAATCAAATATACAATCAATTTGACTTTGGTAAAAACAAACTACATTACATAATGTTAATAATTTATTTGAATGGTAAATCTCTATTGATAAACTGGATAAATAAAAATAGGCCTAGGCCTATTCACAATACAGGTGAATACATATTCAAGTGTGTGTTGCATTGAGTTATTGAGCTTGTTTTGGCTGATTTCATGGGGCTATAGATGAAAAACTATCTGTTTCCCTTCCATTTGGGACTTATTTTATTGTACTGATCAACAACATTTGCATAGAAGAAACAGTCTCTTCTTTTATAAAAGTGCGTACTGTCTCTTTAAGACCTAATGACGTCATTCACACACAGCGAGAGAGACAGGAGAGATGTGATGCTGAGGAGACGAAGTGAATTAATACAGTTTTTGGTGAGAATCAGCTTTGAAATCAGCATATTTTGCATTATGTTTATATAATATCAAACAAAGTACTAGGGTAGTGAATTGATGTTAACTTCAGCTGTAAGCTAGCAAGGAAAGCTAGCCTACAAAGCTACCGGTATCTTATTTACATTTTTTTACATCTTATTGCATTGTAGCCTGTTCTAGCCTGTAATGGACCATGTTTTGTGAACAGTAATTTATATTTTAAATTTTTGTCATTTTAGCAGACGCTCTTATCCAGAGCGACTTACAGTTAGTGAGTGCATACATCATTTTTTTTATTTTTCATACTGGCCCCCCGTGGGAATCGAACCCACAACCCTGGCGTTGCAAACGCCATGCTCTACCAACTGAGCTACATCCCTGCCGGCCATTCCCTCCCCTACCCTGGACGACGCTGGGCCAATTGTGCACCGCCCCATGGGTCTCCCGGTCGCGGCCGGCTACGACAGAGCCTTGATTCGAACCAGGATCTCTAGTGGCACAGCTAGCACTGCGATGCAGTGCCTTAGACCACTGCGCCACTCGGGAGGTACAGTTGCAACATTTCTACATGCCATGTTGCATTATTCAAATGTGTTAACTTCTGTACAGCATGAGTGGGAAGCTAACATGATGCAGCCCAGACTCCCAGTGAGTGCAATGGTTCCTCAGGACAGGCTAGCGCTAGCAATGAGTAAGTGGAGCAGGCATGGAGCAGGCACGGTGCGCTCGCGCTATAAGGAGACATCGGCTGCGCTGATACAGACTTGATCCTCTCAATCAGTAGACGACATGAGACATTTGACAGAAATACCAAAAGTAACAAAAATTCTATCGCCGAACCGTTTCTGTTCTAGTATCAAAGAAGTTCCGAAGTTGTGCCACTTAGCAGGCACTTTTATCCAAAGTGATTTACAGTACAGTGAGAGTATATCTTTTTTGTATGGGATCTCTGCAGGAATTGAACCCCGAACCGTGCCTGTTTCCAACTAAGCCACATAGAACCAGCTCTTACCTGTGAACCTGCATATGATGTGCTGTTGTTGATGACCACCTTGTGTATTTTCCCAAACTTCCCAAAATACTCTGGCCTCTTTAGAACCTGTGGAGAAACACAGAGACAGATAGAGGGGTGATGAATGTACTATGCTCTAGCATTATGAGAAGTTGTTCACAAACAGAACTTTATAAATACAGTTGGGAGGGACAACAAATTGAGCAAGGTCAGTAGACCAGAAATATGATCAAGTAACAGAATAGTGAGGTGAGACGCTCCATATCTCACTCTAACTAGGTTATGGCTGAAGCACAGTGGAGGGGTGGGGACTTAGATTTAGCATGTGTTTGTGTGCGTGTGTTAGCACAATGTGCTATGATAAAACCATGTACTCTATGTGCAACAGCTCATATAAGCAGCAAAAAACATTGCCCAGAAAAAAAAGCATGCATGGGTTAACTGTAGAGGGAATGGGATAGTATATTACATGGAATGTATTTCATATAGAACAAGAAACCTATGGCATTTAGCTTAAAAAGGATGGGGGAAAATAACACCCATGTAACACCCAGGTTTTCCAGAAATCCTAGTTGGAGGATTCCCAATTTCTGAAAAACCTGAGAATTTTGGCAAATGTTCCTGGAATTTTGCCACCTTAACAACAATTATAAAAATTATTATGTTTAATAATACATGCCATTTAAGAGACACTTCTATCCAAAGCAACTTAAAGTCATGCGTGCATTCATTTCACGTATGGGTGGTCCCGGGAATCAAAACCACCATCCTGGCGTTACAAGTGCCATGCTCTACCAACTGAGCTACAGAGGACCACATATTTACCCCTAGGCAATATAGAGCTGTGTTTCTCAACTCCAGCGTGGGATAAAATGTATGCCTGTGTAAGTGGCAGTAGTCTTGACATTTAAGGTAGGAAATTCACTAAATATCTTCATTCTCAGCATGCCAGCATTTCCTTTGGGTGTGAGGGGGCCTCAAGATTTGCATAAAAGAAGAAAAACTACAAACGGTTAGTCATTTTATAAAAGAGGGTAAAAAAATAACACAACCCCCTATTCACACACACACACACACACAGGTCAATATTTATGTGGTAGGCCTATATTGTGGAATCGAACACCAGGTTTCTCTGCACCACCCTGACCCTGTGTGTGTGTATGTGTGTCTCCTGTCTCACCTCTGGGTCTGCAAGCCTTTGAGAGAGCCCGACCACGAACACCAGGTTTCTCTGCACCACCCTGACGCTGGCCAGGTGTTTCCGATTCTCCGTCACCTTCTGCTTCTTCTCGTTCTGCTTCTGCTTCTTCTCGTTCTTTATCCTCTGGATCTCCTCCTGTGACAGGGGCTTGTACACTGCAGGGTCCTCCGGGTATGGCTGGATGGTAGGGGGCAGAGATAGAAAGACAGGTAAGCTTCTACTAGATTGTATGTCACATTTCCATAACCCCTATGTCTATTGACAGCACACCCAGCCAGCCAGCCTCACTTTTCTGCAGGATGGGCAGAGGCTGTTCTCGTCTGTGTGGATGCAGTGCCAGTAGATGGCTAGGGTAAGGGCCAGGGTAAGATAGGTTACGTACCTTTCTGCAGGCGGGGCAGAGGCCGTTCTCATCTGTGCGGATGCGGTGCCAGCAGAAGCGGCAGATCTGGTAGCCGCAGGTGCAGGGGAAGAAGTTGACGTCGTCAATCTCCAGCGGCTCCATGCACAGAGGGCACTCCATGGGGTCATCCTTCATCTCGGGGCTGTGGGACATCCTATGGCACGGCGAGGGGGAGCAGATGTCACGGCTGGTCACGGGCTGGGAGGGAGGAGCGTAGTAAGGGATGAGAGAGGATAGAAAGTACAGACTGACAATTATGCTACTCAGAAACTCTATTTGGAGTATTTCGGAAGTATATGAATTTTGAATAATGGAGAACATGAAGAGTACACACTACTGTCAATGCAAAATGTAGGTCTAAACCAGACCTGCTCACTTAGTTAGCAGTACTGGTAAAGCCATATGTCTTATTATCATGTAGCCTAAGCTAAATGGTATGAGGCTTATCAATATCTTCGGTCTGTATTAGCAGCTTGTTATAAAGTAGTGACTTGTGGAAGCAACAAACAAATTATGTGGTGTTTTGACAGTAGGAGGGCGTTCTATCATGTAGCTGTCAACTGTATTACATCACAGGTTGATCAAATAAACAGGCCTATCGAATCTTGGGGTTTGTTGAGGATGGGCTTGCGCTTGTCTAGGATGTAAATTGCAAATTGGATGTTATTAACTGAAACAGTTAGCTAGTTATTGATTGGAAGTAGGCAAAATCTGTCATTGACAAACTAGCTAGCTAGCTACATGCTAGCTAACGTTAGCTACAGGGTAACACTAGTTGGTTGAATTGCACTTCAAAATGTGTTGCTAAACTACAGCCTAAATAACAAGGGCTTCGCGCCCCATCCTGTCTCTCTCTGATGCAGCTGTACAAGCAAGCAGCAAACGTCAGCTGACTGATAGTTACAAGCTATGCTAACCAGCTTGCTAGCTAACTAACGTTAGCATGTTTCTAATGGTTTGCAATGATTCGCTAATGTTAGTTCGCGGCATGACATTATGTGTTAGCTAGCCCGCAAAAAGCCGTTCAGGCGCTGAAACAAAATATGAATATAAGACTCAAGTCAACGAGTAAAAGGACATGCACTTAATGTTGGGTTGAGTAAATAGTTAACCAAAGTTCACAAGACAGGCAGTCTTGTGAATACAAAGTGACAGCTTGCTAACCAACGAAAGTGCTAATAGGCTAACATTAGCCTACAAGCTAACTTCAGAATATAGGCTGGCATTCGCAGTTAGCTAACTTGGCAAACTAGCGACTGCGGCCTACTAACGTTAGTTCCCTAGCTAACAGACTCCGACACAGTAAACCATTGACAGTTCATTAAATCCACAAATAGACAACGATGCAAAGGATGGCATTGATACAGAAACTGTATCAATTCGTTCATGCAACCCTGGAGCTAATGTTATTTTGCCACGAAATCAGTAGCAGACAGTTACAATAATAGCTTGGGCTAGCTTGCTAGCCACTTACCCTGTCCGTATTACAGGGATTCCACTCCAAATGGACAGTCACACCAAATTGGGCGGGGATTGCTAATGTCTCTGAACTGTCCAGATTTGTATAGATAGACACTTTAGATTATGTTAGGTTTATTATTTCGCTATAATTCAAAAGGCTTGATAGATGTTTTGCCCTTTTCTTTCTTATCTGTAGAGACACTTTACGCTCTAACCACCATCTTAACGAGCATTAAAATAGGGAGGAGTGAATAGGGCAAGCGTTTAGTATGTACTGAGGCTGCGCAGGAGGTGCATTGTGTGAAATGTAGTTAATTATAGTTTCAGTCTGGAAATGTATGACAGAGGCAAATTTCAAACTGGGCTGTGGGTACAAAAATCCCGGCCCTTCTGGGAATGGGCCTGGTAGTGTGTTTGAAGTGGAGGGAGTACATTATTTATTATTTTATTTTACCAGGTAAATTGACTGAGAACACTCATTTACAGCAACAACCTGGGGAATAGTTACAGGGGAGAGGAGGGGGTTGAATGAGCCAATTGTAATCTGGGGATGTTTAGGTGGCCATGACGGTATGAGGGCCAGATTGGGAATTTAGCCAGGACACCGGGGTTAACACCCCTACTCTTACAATAAATGCCATGGGATCTTTAGTGACCACAGAGAGTCAGGACACCTGTTTAACGTCCCGTCCGAAAGACAGGGCTTAGCATGTCTCTCGAGGAGGCCCAAAAAATATTTTGGCTTGGAAAAATCGAATATTTTCAGAAGGAATCAGGTAATTGGTTAAGGGAGGAGGATTGGATGGAAAGAGAGAGGTTGTAAAGACTGAGGGAGGCAGAGGATGGGTTTGAATCTGTTTAAGCTAGCAATAACAAGGGAGAGGGTATGTCGAGGAAGACTGGTGTCAAGTTCAAACAAAGTGAGCCAGACGCCAGTTCGAGTTCTGGAGGTGAAAAGGAAGGGGTAGAAGGTGTTGTGAGGAGCTTGGAGCCCAAGCCTTGCATTGATGGACATGGTTATGATAAAGATACATTTGGTCCAGTGTGAGTGAGATTTCTGGTGAGGGTGGAACCAGGCCTTTTGGCTGATCCATGGATGGTTTCAGGTTGGGTAGAAAAGATGATGGGTGCTGTTGAGTCGGTGAAGGTAACCCGAAGTGGATTTGTGATGTTTGTTTATGTTTCTTCAGATCAGAGGGAGCAGGTGCTCCGTGCGACGCAACTTGGGTGAAGATCTGTTTCTTGCTTTGCTCTTAGGAACAGGGCACCATTGAAAGGAGTGATTTCAGGGGTAGCGTTAAGTGTGGAGGGGGAGCAATTGAAGTAGAAGATTCCCAGTATTTGTGACGCCCACCGTTTGGTGCGATGCAGACCCGGTGGTGAGCGTGGTGAAACAGAGGAGTCACTATCAGTCCTTATGAGTTTTGAGTCAGTCTTTACCCAAGGTAATGTTAGGATATATCAGTTATCCTGTTAGAGCGTTTGTGGCGAATCCACTGCACTGATTCAGGTGCAACGTTTATGGTCATGTCGCAGCAGTGTGTATGTGGGAGATTCCAAGATGTGGGAAGTGTGCAGGAGGGCATGGGATAGAGGATTGTGTAGTTTCGGTGGATAAAGTTGTGTGTGTCAACTGTAGGGGTGCCCATGTTGGTGGGGATCGGAAGTGTCGGTGCGAGAGAGGCAGGTTGAGGTGGCTAGAGTCAGAGTGGTGCAGAAAGTGTCGTATGCTGAGGCAGTGAAGAAAGTAGAGGAGGATGGGTCAAGGGTGAGGGATTCTGAGAGGATCCCTGTGAATAGTAGATATGTGCTAGAACAGAGGGATAGGCCAATGAGTGATATATGCTTCAGAAAGGTTGGCTTCTTAGCATTCAAAGCAATGGTTATCAACTGTACTGCAGAAATGGAATGTAAATCACAGAAAATAGTTGTTGTGGTGGCAGCTGCAGAGAAGTACTTGCGGGTACGAGATTTGAATTCAGAAGAGTTACAGGGTGTGTTGAGTGGTGGTGTCCCATTCTCTCAGGCCGTTGGCCTAGGGTAGGATGAGATAGGATTTAATGAGTATAGGGTTAGTTGGTAGGGTAATTCAATTATATATTTTTTAACTAAACAAACAAAAAATACAAATATATATTCTTTTTTTCGGTTCCCCTTTTTTCATTTTGTATCACAAAGTGTAATGGACCTATACTATAGTTCAGTTGGGGGCAGTAATGCAACATATTGGATGCCAACCGCCGTTAAGTGACCAGTGACAGGCGTGCTGCCAGGAGCCCCATCTTAACACAGCTTTGAGTGTCTCTGCCCTGGAACATCCCAGCCATGATCCCACCTGCAAGACTGAGGAGAGGGGAGAGAGGGGTGAGTGGGAAACCAAATTTCAGCTATGAAGTCAATTAAGTATTTTTTTTTCATTTCATGGGTTTATTCCCTGTCCCTAGATAGCTACCTAACTATCTCCTGCTCCTGAGACATTCACTGTTTCCTCTGTGGTCTGAGCCAAAGCAGGGTAGTGGACGGCACATAGCCGACCCTTCTGACAAACAAAAACCATCATCATCACCATCACCATCATCATGGTATTCCCATCATGGTATGCTATAGGTATTCCCAACCCTTACCCTTGTTCCTCTCTACTAGGCTGCAGGTCTACAGTCCCAGCGTTGTGCTCTCCACACAGCAGCACTCCCATGGCCCCCAGGGTCACCACCACCACACAGCAGCACTCCCATGGCCCCCAGGGTCACCACCACCACACAGCAGCACTCCCATGGCCCCCAGGGTCACCACCACCAGACAGCAGCACTCCCATGGCCCCCAGGGTCACCACCACCACACAGCAGCACTCCCATGGCCCCCAGGGTCACCACCACCACACAGTGCAGGTGGTCCAATAAGGGGCGTGTGAGAGCCATGGCACAGCTCAGAACCTCCTCCACAGAGCTAGGCAGCACTGCCGCCACAAGACAAGACCACATTCTCATTCATCATATGCTCATCATACACACCTTCTTAAACAAAATCAGTATTTCTCAACCCAACCCTTGGGGACCCCCAGCCTTTCCATATCTTTGTTAAATTCCAATACTAGAATACCTGATTCAAATGATCAAGGGCTTGATGATAAGTTGACTGGTTAATAAATCAGATATGCTAGTGTTGGAATAGTTCAAATATGTAAAGCGGTTGGTGGTCCCCAAGAATGGTGTTGAAAAACATACAGCCATTAGAAATTATCCAAGTACAGCTTTGCTGAAGTATTGCAGCTGAATGTTTTGGAAGGCCTAATGTCTTGTTCATGGTACACAGCTCAGCCAGGTTGGGAGAGGTGTAGGCCAGGGCCTTCCAGCTGTCTGTCAGGAGAGGCTTGCATGCCTTGTCAGAATCAGTTGGCTCATACCACACTGCAACACAAGTTTATCACATCAGGGTCCGTATGTACAGTTGAAGTCGGAAGTTTACATACACCTTAGCCAAATACATTTAAACTCAGTTTTTCACAATTCCTGACATTTAATCCTAGTAAAAATTCCCTGTATTAGGTCAGTTAGGATCACCACTTTATTTTAAGAACGTGAAATGTCTGAAGTTTACATACACTCAGTTAGTATTTCGTAGCATTGCCTTTAAATTGTTTAACTTGGGTCAAATGTTTCGGGTAGCCTTCCACAAGCTTCCCACAATAAGTTGGGTGAATTTTGGCCCATTCCTCCTGACAGAGCTGGTGTATCTGAGTCAGGTTTGTAGGCCTCCTAGCTCGCACACGCTTTTTCAGTTCTGCCCACACATTTTCTATAGGATTGAGGTCAGGGCTTTGTGATGGCCACTCCAATACCCTGACTTTGTTGTCCTTAAGCCATTTTGGCACAACTTTGGAAGTATGCTTGGGGTCATTGTCCATTTGGAAGACCCATTTGCGACCAAGCTTTAACTTCCTGACTGATGTCTTGAGATGTTGCTTCAATATATCCACATAATTTTCCTTCCTCATGATGCCATCTATTTTGTGAAGTGCACCAGTCCCTCCTGCAGCAAAGCACCCCCACAGCATGATGCTGCCACCCCCGTGCTTCACGGTTGGGATGGTGTTCTTCGGCTTGCAAGCAACCCCATTTTTCCTCCAAACATAACGATGGTCATAATGGGCAAACAATTCTATTTTTGTTTCATCAGACCAGAGGACATTTCTCCAAAAAGTACATTCTTTGTCACCATGTGCAGTTGCAAACTATAATCTGGCTTTTTTATGGCGGTTTTGGAGCAGTGGCTTCTTCCTTGCTGAGCGGCACTGAGTTTGAAGGTAGGCCTTGAAATACATCCACAGGTAGACCTCCAATTGACTCAAATTATGTCAATTAGCCTATCAGAAGCTTCTAAAGCCATGACATCATTTTCTGGAATTTTCCAAGCTGTTTAAAGGCACCGTCAACTTAGTGTATGTAAACTTCTGACCCACTGGAATTGTGATACAGTGAATTATAAGTGAAATAATCTGTCTGTAAACAATTGTTGGAAAAATTACTTGTATCATGCACAAAGTAGATGTCCTAACCGACTTGCCAATACTATAGTTTGTTAACAAGAAATTTGTGGAGTGGTTGAAAAACTAGTTTTAATGACCACTAAGTGTATGTAAACTTCCGATTCAACTGTATAAAGCGTCTCAGAGTAGAAGTGCTGTTGATATAGGATCTGTTTTTCCTTTTAAATCATTGTGAATAAGATTATATGGAGAGGGGGGACCTGATCCTAGATCAGCACTCCTACTCAGATTCTTTGTGAATGGGCCCTGATCAAACAGACATGCACTGATGGTGAGAAAATGGTGATCGATCACTATTGATGACTGTCAAAGCGGTCAGCTCTCCATACTAACCTGGCACTGCATGTTTCTTGGCGATGGAGCAAACATAGTCGATTATGGATACGGGTATATTTCCATCTAGAAACACGAGAGGCTGATGAAAGGTTTTCCTCAAACTGGGACACCTGTTTGTAGAGATATTTAGACATTCCCTCTAATTTAGTCCTGGGCAAAGTTGTTATTATTTCAGTGCTATTCTATAAAAAATAAAAATAAACAACGTGACATTTGTAGACTTTGATGTCTCGTAAATCAGACTCTCTTTACAGTTTAATGTAGCTGGAGTACCTGCTTCAGAAATACTCACATACTGTTCTGTGATTCGCTGGTAGATGTCCATGTCGCCCAATCCGAGACTCAGGTCACCGATCTCAGTGATCACAGCACAATAAGTAGCGGTCCTCTGCTCCTGAAGCCTGGCAACACCACTGGTGTTCTTAGCTAAAACAGGAAGCAGCAGCAATTTAATGTCATGCAAGAATACTTTGGGAGAGGGATTCATTCTGCTTTGCATTTGGTCATAACAAACAGTTGTTACCACTCATTAAGGGACGGATTTAGAGTTGAGATAAGAGCACACAACACCGCTCTTAAACTTCTTTGCATGTGTACCATGTGCTGAGAGTAGTTCAGTACAGCATCTCTGTGAGAGTCAGTTCCAATGACTGAGATGAACAGAGGTCTTTGTCCCATTCTGTTCAGAGAGTCTGGTGGGAAAAACATCACAAAACTTAAAACTTCCCTAACTCAATGTAATATTTGTAAACTATATCCTCATAAACAGTTGAAGTTTTGCAGATAATGAAATTATAACTAACCAGCAAGGTTCCTTCCTACTCCACCAAATGACTGGCAAAGGCAAACAATTCCAGGATTGTCTGTCCAAATGTCAAATATAAAAGTAGTTATGTCTGCAACCAAATAAACCCATTAGACTGACATAATCTGAATATAATAGACATAAGCCTACAGTATACAGTACAGTATCTTTGATGTAAGCCTATGTGAAGCTTGTGTGAGTTTCTGTGAACATACCACAAGCTTCTCTGTTTTCCCCTTAGCAATAAAATCCACGTTCACACCACCTATGACAACCTGTGATTAAAAAAAAAAGAAACAAGCCACAGTGGTATTGTACAGCAAGCATGTCACACACTGTCCATCATCCTAAAACTAAAGTGAGAAAAAATGATGCACTCTCCAAGATAAGAGTGGTTCACCTGTATTTGATGAGGAACATATGACTAGTACTCACAATGTTTGACAGTCAGAATCTTCCTCTTTTACGTGAAGACCAGGAATAGTCCTCTTCTTCTGCATTCGTTCAGACAGTGCACAGGCTATCTACCTGCCCAACCTGCCACTATTATGTATGAGAGCGATATCTTTGGGAATATGAGGTTAAGGGACCTCAATGTAATGAAGATACAAAAGTTCAGACGTATAAAGTTATATGTAGAATTTGTTATTTTTTTTAAGAACAACAGATCATTAACTTTTTTGACAATATCTAACCTTACACTGAGAGTGACTCTGTGATATGATCTCTCTCTCTCTCTGTGATATGATCTCTCTCTCTCTCTTTCTCTCTCTCTCTTTCTCTCTCTACCTCTACCACTCTACCTCTCTCTCTCTCTCTACCTCTCTCCACCTCTCTCTCTCTCCACCTCTCTCTCTCCACCTCTCTCTCTCCACCTCTCTCTCTCCACCTCTCTCTCTCCACCTCTCTCTCTCCACCTCTCTCTCTACCTCTCTCTCTCTCTACCTATCTCTCTCTACCTATCTCTCTCCACCTCTCTCTCTCCACCTCTCTCTCTCTACCTCGGTTTATTGGTGGATTATTAGGGACTTTCCTCTGGTCAATTCGTTGACCTTTTGAAGGATGAAGGGGACGTCACATCTCTTCCTCTAATACCTTTAGCACTAGAGGGGGAAATAGAAGGCAACAGAGAGCTAATCGTGCCACTAAGGTGAAATACTGAAACTTTTCTTTTCTTCTCATGTCAGCGCAACAACAAAGAGACTCTGATAAGGAGACTTCCTGTGATGTCAGCCATGCAAGCAGCTATATAGAGATCAGGAAATAACCGTTCAGAAAAACAACACAAGCACAGACAGACCATGAGAACCAAATTACTAAGTGCTCAGTAAATGGGGCTCTATAGCGATACTGACAAAACACAATATGACTATCAAATACCTAAGTAAGCAAAATACATATCCAAAAACATAGGAATTCAACTACAGCCAATATGAAAAATCATATTATGTTCTATTTTGAGCCTAATGCATTCCTTACATGGCCTCTGCCAGTGCAGCCTGTATAGCGTCCCCAATCTGTTGGCTGGCTGCTGCATGCTCCTCAGGGATGGGCACAGCCAATAGCAGGCCGCTCTGTAGACCCAAGGACAGAGGACCCGTTGTAGGCCAGAAGAAAGAGACAGCTTTAAAACATTATGAAGCATTTATAATACATTGTAAAATTGACGACAGTGTAAGATTTAAGACTCCTTATAGTGTCTTATTATCAGCTCATAATGATCCTGACTAAATAACAGCCATTTTGAGTCAGTTGACAAAGACAGGGATGCCAGCTCTGTATGCTGCTATCATGGTGCCTGGTACAGTGGTGCCACCACAGAGACCCTGAACACACACACACACAACAGTGCGGCAAGCAAGGTGTTCAAATTGAATAAGACTAAATTGACTGACTTTTTAGTTGTTTGTCCAAACATTGACAGGTGGACAGGTGTCTCACCTTACTGATGGCATAGGGCAGGTCTTGTCGGGACACTTTCAGCGACGTCTTACTCTGGGCTAGGTAGTCAAGTTCTGAGGACAACCTTACATGAACCCTCCCCCTTACTATGGCCTCCACCTCTTTGGCTGTGCTGAATGAGGCAAAACGGTGATACTTAGCAACTGCCAATACTAACTCAGGTATGAATAAACAAAGGATACCATTAGAAATAAGCTCAATGAAATAATACATAAAATACTGAAAGTGCATTTCTTTTTGTGACATAAACAACATGCACAACACCTTTACATCAGGAACTTTGTGTTAAACAAAATGGTTATCTGTTGGATATGTTTGTTTGTTTGGCCTCTTGTACTGTACCTCACGCTGTGTGGGTAGGGCATGCCATGGGTAATAATGGTGCTCACTAGCACCACCCCCGGTCTGTTTTCTGCCAACGCCTGGGATACTGACAGGTGGACTCTGAAGAGAACATCTAGGGAAAATAATAAGTATGTATTTTTCAGAAATCTAGAGAATATACACGTACAACAACAATAAACTATGACAATCAAAACAAATTCAAACATTTAATTGCAACATGATGCATTAGCTGGATGACTTGACAATTTTTGCATAATCTACTATGAAATGTTGAGATGCCATGTCTCAGGAGTTGAGCAGAAACTCTCCCCAGCAATCTCAACTCAGAATGTGTTAGGGAAACACTGACAGCAGAATAAAGAAATCAGAATCCAAGAATTACAGTGCATTCGAAAAGTATTCAGACCCCTTGACTTTTTCCAGGTTTTGTTACGTTACAGCCTTATTCTAAAATTGTTTTCTCCCCCTCATCAATCTATACACGATACCCCATAATGACAAAGCGAAAACAGGTTTTTAGACATTTTTGCAAATGTATTACAAATAAAAAACTGAAATACTTTATTTACATACTGTAAATATTCAGACCCTTTGCTATGAGACTCAAAATTGAGCTCAGGTGCAACCTGTTTCCATTGATCATCCTTGAAATGTTTCTACAACTTGATTGGAGTCCACTGTGGTAAATTAAATTGACTGGACATGATTTGGAAAGGCATACACCTATCTATATAAGGTCCCACAGTTGACAGTGCATGTCAGAGCAAAAACCAAGCCATGAGATCGAAGGAATTGTCCGTAGAGCTCCGAGACAGGATTGTGTCGAGGCACAGATCTGGGGAAGGGTACCAGAAAATGTCTGCATCATTCTTAAATGGAAGAAGTTTGGAACCACCAAGACTCTTCCTAGAGCTGGCCGCCCGGCCAAACTGAGCAATCGGGGGAGAAGGGCCTTGGTTAGGGAGGTGACCAAGAACCCGAGTTCCTTTGTGGAGATGGGAGAACCTTCCAGAAGGACAACCATCTCTGCAGCACTCCACCAATCAGGCCTTTATGGTAGAGTGGCCAGATGGAAGCAACTCCTCAGTAAAAGGCACATGACAGCCCGCTTGGAGTTTGCCAAAAGGCACCTAAAGGACTCTCAGACCATGAGAAACAAGATTCTCTGGTCTGATGAAACCAAGATTGAACTCTTTGGCCTGAATGCCAAGAGTCACGTCTGGAAGAAACCTGGCATCATCCCTACGGTGAAGCATGGTGGTGGCAGCATCATGCTGTGGGATGTTTTTCAGCGGCAGGGACTGGGAGACTAGTCAGGATCAAGGGAAAGATGAAAGGAGCAAAGTACAGAGAGATCCTTGATGAAAACCTGCTCCAGAGCCTAAGCACACAGCCAAGACAACGCATGAGTAGCTTCGGGACAAGTCTCTGAATGTCCTTGAGTGGCCCAGCCAGAGCCCAGGCTTTAACCCGATCGAACATCTCTGGAAAGACCTAAAAATACCTGTGCAGTGACGCTCCCCATCCAACTTGACAGAGCTTGAGAGGATCTGCAGATAAGAATGGGAGAAACTCCCCAAATACAGGTGTGCCAAGCTTGTAGCGTCATACCCAAGAAGACTCGAGGCTGTAATCGCTGCCAAAGGTGTTTCAACAAAGTACTGAGTAAAGGGTTTGAATACGTATGTAAATGTGATATTTTATTTTTATTTTTAATACATTTGCAAAAATGTCTAAAAACCTGTTTTTGCTTTGTCATTATGTGGTATTGTGTGTAGATTGATGAGAGAAAAAAATCCATTGAATACATTTTAGAATAAGGCTGTTACGTAACAAAAATGGGGAAAACGTCAAGGGGTCTGAATACTTTCAGACCAAACTTTTTCCAATTTGCATGTCCAGGTTACATAAAATAACATTATCACAGGAATAGAGTAGTGTACTTTAATATCCCATAGGGAAACTTGCTTTGCAACAAAGTACAGGCATACTTGTAAAGTACAGGAAGTAACCTTAATTTCATGTTGCAGAAACCAGAATTCTCAGTCTTGGATTCGCAGCATCAAAAGCAGCAGTGAGTAGCCTACCCCATCACTGCAAGGCACACATCCATTTCAACCATTCAGGAGATTTTCCATGCTCCAGTTAGTTGGAACAAATGAACTCCCACCTATTGGGGCACACTCAGCAAGCAACCTACACCCAATATCAGTGCTGTTTGCAAAATGGTGAAATTAGTGGAGTGGTCTATGTTCTTCTCGCTTTCTTATCCCACTCTATACAATAACTGATCAAAGACCCTTCCCAATAAGGTATATGTAAAGTACATTATTTAATTGTTCACACTTATCGATTTAAAGTCATAATGGTAGAGCAAAACACAGTCAACATTGTAACTTAATGGAACAACTCCTTGAAAAGAAGTGAGGAAAGGGCTCTGTCAAAGATATGGTCACATACTGTATAAAGTTCACACAAAAAAGGCCTTACACAATAACAATAACAACAGCAATGATACAACACAAAGTAACTCACAGTCACAACATGCTGCTATCTAACAGACATGAGAATGTCTTTCAGGAATGTCTTTCAGGAACTGAGTCAATAGTTGACATAACAATTCCTTAAGATTTTAGATATCCTCGTTCATTCATGACTAACATATTGTAAAAATGGCACCAGGCATTCCATTTCCCATAATTCATATCAGCTCATTATGAAATAAACCTTGTCTCCAACAATGCTGAAGAAATCCTTACCTTCCCCAGCATGTGAGAAATTAGAAACTGAGGAATGACAGCCTTTTTGCCCAGAAGAGTGAGTGAACTTTGACCCGGCCATGCTTTTTGTTGACACAGCTTGCTTGACTTTACTATAGAACTCTCTGGCCTCTATCTTTTGATGGATTCACCCAGTCTCCCTGAGTTTGCGCAAGTGGAAATTAACATGATCATATAAGAATAAGACCAGAAAACTTGCAAGGCACAGATGAGCATAAATTGTAATAATTTTAAAATAATTAGGTTTTTTATTTTACTGGACTGATGGTACCTGCATCTGGTCATGTTGCTTTCAAGACAACTGGGAACTCAGAAAAAACGAGCTCAAATCATGATGTCAGTGATCTTCAGGTCAGAAAGTCGGAGGTCTACATTTACGTCATTTAGCAGACGCTCTTATCCAGAGCGACTTACAAATAGGTGCATTCACCTTATAGCCAGTGGGATAACCACTTTACAATATGTTTTAGGTCTAGAAAGATGCCAGAGTTTCCGACTTGAAATTCCGAGTTGGATGACCGTTCAAATCCTTGTCGGATTTCGTTTTGTTCCGAGTTCCAAGTTGTCGTGAACGCACTGAAGTCGGAAGTCAGAGATTTCCGAGTTCCCAGTTGTTTTGAACACGGCATTAGTCTCGGCGGAGGGAGGGAGAGAAATGCCTGCTCTCTTTCTTTCCTCCTGTGAGACTGACTAGAGAAAGGGGACACCGTGTTCCACCTGATGGCAAAACTTGAGTCGCGGCGCATCTGCCTCGTGTACAAATTCATGTTGTTCCTATGACCAGAGAAAGTGAAATATTCCTCGATATTAAAATAGACACGACGAGCTGCTAATACAAATGCAGTAGTAGAGGAGCGCATTTCATGTTTTGTAATAGTGTTGAATATTTTAGTGCTAACAGTGCTCTAAACAGCAGCTCTTTGCTGTATTCTTTGACAGTCTCTCTGTGGTCATGGTTTTAAAAGTTATTAAATGTTACGTAGGCTAGTATCAAACTTTGCTGTGGCCGGGGTCGTGGAAGCTTTGTAGGCACGGTGATTTGAGCTATCCGATTGGCCAGCGCAGTATAGGCTCACTCGATTTAACCACAGATCTGTCGGGTAGGCGGAGTTTGTCTTCTCAGACAAATTAAATAGTTCAAAATGGGAACACTTTGCTTACCTGGTGCACATGGTTCTCAAACAAGTGCACATGCGGCCAACCGCGCAAAAACAAAAAAAAGGAGCGCAAGCTTTTATCGTTGTCTTTCCTACAGAAATGTTTGGTGATCGACAAGGAATGCCTTGAAGATCGCGATGACCGGTTGGTGACCACTGGTTTAGGATCCCCATTTACTGCACATGCAGCAGCTACTCTCATTTTTTTACATGTCATTTAGCAGACGCTCTTATCCAGAGCGACTTACATGAGCAATTAGGGTTAAGTGCCTTGCTCAAGGGCACATCAACATATTTTTCACCTAGTCTGCTTGGGGATTAGAACCAGCAACCTTTCGGTTACTGGCACAACGCTCTTAACCACTAAGCTACCTGCCGCCTAGGTGCCTGCCGTAACTGTACTCTCGCTGGGGTACTGAGTACATTTCAGGTCTGTTGAGCGCAAACTTGAACATTATGAAAATTCTGTGCAACTTCCAGCGTTTACTGTGAACACTGAGACTGTACACACTTTAAGTTACAGTTTTAACAGTGGCCATGTAGGCTACTGTGGCTATTTGATCATAATGGAGGCCTACCAGAGTGGCCTACCATAAAAAACAATGGAGAAAATGCATCCCATAACATTTTAACATGGAAATGGCTGTTCTAATATTCAGCCTACAGTAGCAGCCAATGTGGGGTGTTCAATGTAGGTCTACATTCCATGAGACTTTTGGAAAACAAACAAGCATGCAGGGCTTGACATTAACGTGTTTATCCACTTGTCATTCAGACAAGGAGGTGACTGAAAATGTTGTTGTGTTGTTTGATGCAAGAAACCACTTTACAAAATAAAACGCATTATTATTCCCATACTATTATTACAGAGAATCAGACAAATTATGCTACCCTCTGCTTATTGGCTACTTAGCTTATTCAAGCATGTCTCAAAATACAACACTGCCCCTTTAAGACAAAAAATAGCTCTTTACCTGACTAGCCTTTCAAAAATGTCTCGAAATGCCCACATTTTGTGCTCTTGTAGGAAGCAGTCACTCCCCTATTGCTGACTACAAATGATCTATAACTGGGCTAGTAACTCACTAACTAGCAAAGGATATGAACAAAATGTGCACACGTGGCTACATGCAGCTCTCTCTTTGATCTCAAAACAAGTGCAGCTACTCACGACCGCCCATGCTGTAAACACAGTCCAGTTCAAAGTAAATGGCACAGATCCATATATGGCAATGGTCTATTTGCATATTGGCCTACTGCAGCTCTGATTGTTTATGCCCTAAGTAGTGCGTGACAATGCAATAGAATCCTACTCCGATGCGTTCTGCCTACAACAAAATCTCTTGCATAGTTTGTTTTGTTTTGGTATGTTGCATTAAAAGTGGATAATATTGCGTTGATTCGATTACAATTGCCACAGTAAAGGGAAACGTTGATAGAGTTAACAGGGAAATCTGCAAGCCGAGATCTACCGCTCAGATTTTTTTTAACATGACTTAAAAAATGTAAGCCTATGCAACATTAACCAATTAAAAACAGTACTGTAGCAATGAGGTTTGTGCAGTAAGCTATAGGCCCAATACATTATCACTGCATATTGGCTTTGCTGGAATTGCCCTGCCAATGCATTGTTGTTCGTTTCTTAAAAAAAAAATATATATTTCAAAATTTGAGGCAGGCTGTGATCACACCGGTAATAGATCCGTTGTTGTATTACTTGTGAGGCACAGCTGAGTGAGCATACATTTAAATAACCTGCTTTTTATTTTACTGGGCTGATGGTGCCTGCATCTGATGGTCAGTCTCAGCGGAGGGAGAGAACAGCAGACTGATGGTCCGCCTCTCAACATCTCTCCTCTCTACCTTTCCTCCACTGACACTGACCAAAAAGGGACACCATCTTCCAGCTGATGGCGAAACTCGAGTCGCACCGCATTATTTCTGCCTCATGCACAAATTCATGTTATTAATTGGAGCACGGCGCTTGTAATGCCAAGGTAGTGGGTTCGATCCCCGGGACCACCCATACACAACAAAAAAAATGTATGCACGCATGACTGTAAGTCGCTTTGGATAAAAGCGTCTGCTAAATGGCATATTATTATTATTATTATTATTATTCATTCTATGGACAGAGAAAGTGAAATATTCCTTGATATTAAAAAAGACCCAAGCCGCTAATAATAACAAAGCAAGTCTATAGATACACTTTCCTACTCATTCATTCAGTGCTTGTTGTAGCGCTGAGTGGAAATAGGAAGAACGTGCATTTTATGGCTTATCAAAGTGTTGAATGCAAAGTGTTGACAGTGCTGAGTAAGAACTTAAACATGAACTCACTCATAAAAACAGTATCTCTTTGCTGTATTCGTTGACAGTCTCTCTCTAGTCATGGTTTTAAAAGTCTTTAAATCTCACGGGAAGACAGAGTTTGTACCTTCAGACACATGAAATGGTTCAAAGTGGCAACAGTTGGCCTACCCGGTGCGCAGGGCAGCTGAATCAGGTCCACCTACCGCCAACAGCCCGAGACGAATACATTAAAATAATGAGGCTCCATGCAAGATCTCACCTCGTGGAGTTGCAATGATCCTGAGAACATTGAGGAATCAGCCCAGAACTACACGGGAGGATCTTGTCAATGATCTCAAGGCAGCTGGGACCATAGTCACCAAGAAAACAATTGGTAACACACTACGCTGTGAAGGACTGAAATCCTGCAGCGCCCGCAAGGTCTCCCTGCTCAAGAAAGCACATATACATGCCCGTCTGAAGTTTGCCAATGAACATCTGAATGATTCAGAGGAGAACTGGGTGAAGGTGTTGTGGTCAGATGAGACCAAAATCGAGCTCTTTGCCATCAACTCAACTTGCCGTGTTTGGAGGAGGAGGAATGCTGCCTATGACACCAAGAACACCATCCCCACCGTCAAACATGGAGGTGGAAACATTATGCTTTGGGGGTGTTTTTCTGCTAAGAGGACAGGACAACTTCACCGCATCAAAGGGACAATGGATAGGGCCATGTACCGTCAAATCTTGGGTGAGAACCTCCTTCCCTCAGCCAGGGCATTGAAAATGGGTCGTGGATGGGTATTCCAGCATGACAATGACCCAAAACACACGGCCAAGGCAACAAAGGAGTGGCTCAAGAAGAGGCATATTAAGGTCCTGGAGTGGCCTAGCCAGTCTCCAGACCTTAATCCCATAGAAAATCTGTGGAGGGAGTTGAAGGTTCGAGTTGGCAAAAGTCAGCCTCGAAACGTTAATGACTTGGAGAAGATCTGCAAAGAGGAGTGGAACAAAATCCCTCCTGAGATGTGTGCAAACCTGGTGGCCAACTACAAGAAACGTCTGACCTCTGTGATTGCCAACAAGGGTTTTGCCACCAAGTACTAAGTCATGTTTTGCAGAGGGGTCAAATACTTATTTCCCTCATTTAAATGCAAATCAATTGATACAATTTTTTACATGCGTTTTTCTGGATTTTTTTGTTGTTATTCTGTCTCTCACTGTTCAAATAAACCTACCATTAAAATTATAGACTGATCATTTATTTGTCAGTGGGCAAACTTACATAATCAGCAGGGGATCAAATACTTTTTTCCCTCACTGTATGTTCCCAAGTATTCCCAAGCATAACAGAGAGGCATATATGATCGTATCCCAATGTAATCAGTGTTAGAAATGTTTCAGTTTTTGTCAAAAACTAAATCTGTTTGGGATTCTTGCGATCAATTTGCAGTGTAAAAATTATTTATAACTATGTTCCGGCCCTCTGACCATCTGCTCAAGGAAAAATCGTCCCACAGCTGAATGTAATAAGGGACCCATGCTCTATGGACTGGTACTTGGCAGAAGGATTAGCTGTGCTGAAAGACATTACCGTTCGTGTATTATTACATTACACTGCATCTCTGTTTTTACAGTATGATGCAAGCCAATCATCCTTGTGTGGAGCACACAGGACCCTGTGCAATGATTCCTCACCTTGTGCCTTAAAATCTATTTTGCTAGAGAAACTGACATCAAATGATGGTTCCATGTTTATGGTCTTAGAGCAGGTGTTCTTAGATATCAGACCGTTCTGCCAGTTTGTCAGAAGTAAAAAATTTTTTTTTCAGAAGTAGTTTTATAGCACAGGGTGTGTGTATGTTAATGCATACATACTGTACGTGCGTAAGTGTATGCAACGTGCGTAAGTGTGTTCATAAGTGTGTCCTGTGTATACCTTTCCATCTGCATAATCTGGGAATGGGATCCATATCAAATTGATGTGTCATAGGTTGAGAACAAAGAATGTTGGGATGCATTCTATTAAATGTCAGGAGTAGGAGAGGCATTGCAGGGGTCTATTTTAGTGAGCCATTCACATTAGGTTTTCAATACATAAATATTTCCCAAAAAATTTATAAATGCTTTTTCCTCTTCCTCCTCCGACACTCCTCTCACTCTCTCTGATTGTCATCACCTTGAAGGTAAGTTCGATACAATAATCAAGGCATCAAGTTAAAATGAAATTATGCAAACATTGCTAGACTGGGAAATTATCTATTGGAATGAATCAGAAGTTAAATTGAGCTGGGTGAATGGAATATGAATGACAGTCATCCAATATGCTGTAATAGAAATAAAGAATTGTCCTCCCTCATCTTAAACGGCACCAGCCGACACTGCTCTCTACCGCTGTGTTACCCTTCGGCAGGTGGACTGACAGCCTGTGTTTTAATGCAGGGATTAGTGAAGATTGCATATCAGTGGCAGTCGGTGCCGTTTAAAATGAGGGAGGATTATTCTTTTTTTATGAGCATGGCCTTATTTCTATTAAAGCATATTGGATGACTGTGATTCATATTCCATTCACCCAGCTCAACGTAACATCTACAGATTTATGCTACTACATGATACTAACATTTTCCCTGTACCCATCATGTGGTTGCTACAACCTTAGCACGGAAATACCCGTGCTAAGGACTATTCAACGCTGGTCTGACCAATCGGAATAAACGCTTCAAGATTGTTTTGATCACGCGGACTGGGATTTGTTCCGGGTAGCTTCCGAAAATAATTTAGACGAATACACTGAAACGGTGACCGAGTTTATCAGGAAGTGTATAGGTGATGTTGTGCCCACTGTGACTATTAAAACCTACCCTAACCAGAAACCGTGGCTAGATGGCAGCATTCGCGCCAATCTGAAAGCGTGAACCACCGCATTCAACCATGGCAAGGTGACTGGGAATATGGCAGAATACGAACAGTGTAGCTACTCACTCCGCAAGGCAATTATACTGGCAAAACATCAGTATAGAGACAAAGTGGAGTCGCAATTCAACGGCTCAGACACGAGACGTCTGTGGCAGGGTCTACAGACAATCACGGACTACAAAAGGAAAACCAGCCACGTCGCCGACACCGACGTCTCGCTTCCAGACAAGCTAAACACCTTCTTCGCCCGCTTTGAGGATAACACAGTGCCACTGACAAGGTCCACTACTGTTGATAAAACAAGTTTACTGGAGAACGGAGACCAAGTAGAGACTTTCGGACAAGGTGGATGATTGTATGATATAAGGCAGTTTATTCAGAGGTAAAGATATCAGAATTCTCGTGCACGGACGCGTTTCGTCAACCTCGTAGGGAGATATCTGAGAGCGCGCCCTAACCATTGTGTGCTGACATTTTATACAATAAAATAAAGTAGGTTGATTCTAGTCGTTCCGATCTCCCCATTGGTCCTGATGAGTTGGTCGAGGTCATCTCCATTTCATTGGCTCTGGAGTCAGGTTCTCTGTCTCCGGCCTAAGAGAAGGGGTTTTTTGTGTGTGTGTGCTTAACAATGATGATGTGTGTGTATGTGTGTGTATGTGTGTGTATGTGTGTGAGTGTGTGTATGTGTGTAAGTATGTGTGTGTATGTGTGTGTGTGTGTGTGTCCTCAGGAGATATCTCGTGAGTTTGGGAGGACTTGAGAGACTTATGGCCTGGGTGTTACTCATGGCCACCTGCTGATAAGGCCGACAGGATACAAGTCCTTGTGCATTGTATTAAGTCCCAAGGCCCCAACACAAGATGGGTTATGCACAAGATTTTAGTCAGACCAAGCTTTAACATAATATATTTACCACTACACTACCAAGGACTGTGGCCTCTCCTTCTCCGTGGCCGACGTGATTAAGACATTTAAGCATGTTAACCCCCGCAAGGCTGCCGGCCCAGATGGCATCCCTAGCCGCGTCCTCAGAGCATGTGCAGACCAGCTGGCTGGTGTGTTTATGGACATATTCAATCTCTCCCTTTCCCAGTCTGCTGTTCCCACATGCTTCAAGATGGCCACCATTGTTCCTGTACCCAAGAAAGCAAAGGTAACTGAACTAAATTACTATCGCCCTGTAGCACTCACCTCTGTCATCATGAAGTGCTTTGAGAGACTAGTCAAGGATCATATCACCTCTACCTTACCTGTCACCCTAGACCCACTTCAATTTGCTTACCGCCCCAATAGTTCCACAGACGATGCAATCGCCATCACACTGCCCACTGCCCTATCCCATCTGGACAAGAGGAATACCTATGTAAGAATGCTGTTCATTGACTATAGCTCAGCATTCAACACCATAGTACCCTCCAAGCTCATCATCAAGCTCGAGGCCCTGGGTCTGAACCCCGCCCTGTGCAACTGGGTCCTGGACTTCCTGACGGGCCGCCCCCAGGTGGTGAAGGTTGGAAACAACATCTCCACTTCGCTTATCCTCAACACTGGGGCCCCACAAGGGTGCGTGTTCAGCCCCCTCCTGTACTCCCTGTTCACCCAAGACTGCATGGCCAAGCACGCCTCCAACTCAATCATCAAGTTTGCAGAGGACACAACAGTAGTTGGCTTGATTACCAACAATGACGAGACCGCCTACAGGGAGGAGGTGAGGGCTCTGGGAGTGTGGTGCCAGGAAAATAACCTCTCACTCAACGTCAACAAAACAAAGGAGATGATCGTGGACTTCGGGAAACAGCAGAGGGTGCACCCCCCTATCCACATCTACGGGACCGCAGTGGAGAAGGTGGAAAGCTTCAAGTTCCTTGGCGTACACGTCACCGACAAACTGAAATGGTCCAACCACGCAGACAGTGTGGTGAAGAAGGCGCAAGAGAGCCTCTTCAACCTCAGGAGGCTGAAGAAATTCGGCTTGGCACCTAAAACCCTCACAAACTTTTACAGATGCACAATTGAGAGCATCCTGTCGGGCTGTATCACCACCTGGTACGGCAACTGCACCGCCCGCAACCGCAGGGCTCTCCAGGGGGTGGTGCGGTCTGCCGAACACATTATCAGGGGCAAACTACCCTCCCTCCAAGACACATACAGCACTCAATGTCACAGGAAGGCCAAAAAGATCATCAAGGACATCAACCACCCGAGCCACTGCCTGTTCACCATGCTATCATCCAGAAGGCAAAGTCAGTACAGGTGCATCAAAGCTGGGACCGAGAGAATGAAAAACAGCTTCTATCTCAAGGCCATCAGACTGTTAAATAGCCATCACTAGCACATTAGAGGCTGCTGCTGCCTATTGAAATCACTGGCCACTTTAAGAAATGGAACACTAGTCACTTTAATAATGTTTACTGTCACTTTAATAATGTTTACATATCTTGCACTACTCATCTCATATGTATATACTGCATTCTATTCTATAATTATTCCGTGCCGCTCTGTCATTGCTTGTCCATATATGTATATTTTCTTAAATTCCATTCCTTACTAGTTTTGTATGTATTTAGGTATATGTTGTGAAATTGTTAGATATGACTTGTTAGATATTACTGCACTGTCGCAGCTAGAAGCACAAGCATTTCGCTACACCCGCTATAACATCTGCTAAACACTTGTATGTAAATACAATTGGATTTGATTTGATTTGAATTAACGTTTACAACGTAGGTGCAACAATCAAGAGAATTTTGAATAATCAAGGTGACAGACAGTGACACATTCAATACCGCCTTGCACACTCTTGCCTGCCTCTAGTTGATCTAGGCTGCAATCATTAGTCCAACAGTTTCTATTGGACAAATTCAGGTATGTTTATCCCTGTTTCATTCTGTTTGCTTCCGTTTAAGAAATGTTTTTCAACAGAATCGGCAGAATGAATACACCCCTGATCACACACAAACACAGTTCACTTTCATAGCAGCCACATAAAAACAGCATGATCACTTTGCTCGTTGTATATATCATTCCTTCTCGCAGCTATCTATGCACTCTCCTCCTCTCACCTTTTCCCTTCGCTTGTGGACTTCAGTGCACAACACATCAGCTGTCTGTGACCAGGCGGAAAAACCTTTCCAAGCCAAACCATCATGTCATGACCGCTAACCGCTACACACAGCCTACATCGTTGTCACATCATAGTCAACATCGCTACTATAACTAACGCGTTAGTAAACCCGCTACAATCATGCAGTACAGTGTTGTCAGCAGTAATCTGTTTAGCAGTTACACTGGTGGGCCCCGTGGTAGTAAATTAATAAAACCAAAAGCTTACCTTGACTTAGAAGAGTTCCAGTGTTGGATAATCATAGCCAGCGAACTAACATAGCATCCCTCTCTGTTTGAGCCAGGTGTTTGTGTAGCCTAAACTAGCTAGCTGCATTCGCTAGCTAAGTGAAAGTGAAAGTTTGAAAAAATACAACCAAATATAGCTAGCGCTCTCTGTCTCTCTACCTCGCTCTCTCGCTTGTCCTTAATTCTCTCTCTTTGTGTCAACTGCTCATCATATTTTATGCACTGCAATGCTGTAGCTAGCTGTAGCTTATGCTTTCAGTACTAGAGTCATTCTCAGATTTTTTGATTGAGTGGACAACATGTCAGTTCATGCTGCAAGAGCTCTGATAGGTTGGAGGACGTCCTCCGGAAGTTGTCATAATTACTGGGTAAGTCTACTGAAGGGGGTGAGAACCATGAGCCTCCTAGGTTTTGTATTGAAGTCAATGTACCCAGAGGAGGACAGAAGCTAGCTGTTCTCCAGCTACACCATGGTGCTACCCTACAGCGTCCTGCTGAGGCTACTGTAGACCATCATTGCAAAACAGTGTGTTTTAACCAATTATTTGGTGACGTGAATATATTTAGTATAGATCTATCTAAAAATGATAACTTTTTTAATGTTTCACTATTTCTATTTTGATGAAATTCACTAAGGATGATCCTCCCCTTCCTCCTCTGAGGAGCCTCCACTGTTGCATATCAATGTGAAGGACCGTGACATGGATACTACTGCTGCTGCTCGTATTTACGTCAGGGAATCTGTGTTACACCATTGCTTTTGTTGGTTGTGTGCATGTGTGTGTCTCTTAGTTAGAGCAACTGTCCGAATGTGGTCAAATAACAATGCTGTTATTTATTCTGACCCCTCTGGGCCACACAACCTGATCTCCTGACTCCCGAACATGGCACCTCAGAGAGGGCAAAATGTAATCTGAAGCTTTTTACACACCCTCCGCCATTAAACATTCATGCTACACTCTTAGACAAAAGGGTTCCAAAAGGGTTCTTCGGCAGTCTGTCCCAATAGAAAAGTAATCCTATGGTGACAGCCGAAGAACCCTTTAAGGTTCTAGATAGCACCTTTTTTTCTATGAGTGTATGGTAGAGAACCTGTGATTCTCATGTGTCATTCTAGGATAAGGAAAAATAGCAGATGTATGTATTTCTATCCAAAGCAATGATATTTCGACAACCCCATTTGTCACTGCATCAGCCATGCACAGTAAGCTTCACCTTGCAATATTACAAACACATGCTGCTTTGTGTTGCAGGAAGGCTAAAAAGAGAGCCACATTAAATCTATTTCCTATCAGAGAGGGAAAAGGTTTTGGCAGAACACACACTTTAGAGAGAGAAAGAGAGAGAGATGAACAGATGGATAGATCATCCTTAGTGTTCTGCCAAAACCTTGTTCCTGCCCAGCCTTCTATTCATGGGCCTTAGACTCTCATCACCAAGGCCACAGCTGCTATCTGGCTTCTATCTGGGCCATAGGAAAGCATGGGAGCAATGTAGCCAGACAGGAGCTCTCACACAACTAAAGCCCTTGATAACAAAGGGAATTATTATCCCATAGTGTAAGCACAGTGAAATGTTGTCCCCATCAAGGCCTATGGGACAACTAGGCCTAAATTTCAAATCAAAATCAAATCAAATTTTATTTGTCACATGCTTCTTAAACAACAGGTATAGACTAACAGTGAAATGCTTACTTACGGGTCATTTTCCAACAATGCAGAGGATAGACTACAGATCTGATTCTCGGGTTCAGATATGTGTATAAGTTGGCTTCAGTGCAAAGGAAGTTCCTGCAGGAAAATTTATTATAATGTAAATTGTGGATGTTTGGCTGTCTTTCAGGAAACAAAAGATAAAACATCATGTCTGAGGCGTAAGTATGATTTTTATGTACTTTTAAAGGATATCATTATTGCTTAAAACCTTTATCGGCTTTATCACTAACTCAGTGTTCATTTCTCCATTGTTTACTATGATCAAATATCCTTCACAGACCGGTGGTAAGTCAATTATACATATTTTATTTTAATTGTATTTATTACAGAACCGCTTATGGTGAAATTGTGTAAATTAATTGTGTACCTGTTGTGTTAGGTATGTTTTCAAAACGATTGTACAGTATGAAGAGAATAAGAGAAAAAGATAAGTAATAATTGAAACAGACAGTAACCAGAAAAATAGTAAAACATGACATATGGGGACAATTTTATGAATTCTAATTTAACCTCTATGTTCTATGTTCATGTAGAAAAAGCTGAAGATCTCCGCATCCCGCAATTTGGCTCTAAAGGTATTCTTTTCCCCAATCACCACCGCTATACAAGACACACACACTACACACGAGAAACATGTTCGTCGTCAAACCCACTGGCTCCAGGCCATCTATAAATCACTGCTAGGCAAATCCCCGCCTTATCTTAGCTCATTGGTCACCATAGCAGCACCCACCCGTAGTCTGCGCTCCAGCAGGTATATCTCACTGGTCATTCCCAAAGCCAACACCTCCTTTGGCCGCCATTCCTTCCAGTTCTCTGCTGCCAATGACTGGAACGAATTGCAAAAATCTCTGAAGCTGGAGACTCTTATCTCCCTCAATAACTTTAAGCATCAGTTGTCAGAGCACCTTACCGATCACTGCACCTGTACACAGCCCATCTGAAATTAGCCCACCCAACTACCTCATCCCTATATTGTTATTTATTTTGCTCATTTGCACCCCATTATCTCTATTTGCACATAATCTCTTGCACATCTAGCATTCCAGTGTTAATACTATTGTAATTATTCTGCACTATAGCCTATTTATTGCCTTACCTCCATAACTTGCTACATTTGCACACACTGTATATATATTTTCTGTTGTATTTCTGACTTTATGTTTTTTACCCCATATGTAACTCTGTGTTGTTGTTTTATTGCACTACTATGCTTTATCTTGGCCAGGTCGCAGTTGTAAATGAGAACCTGTTCTCAACTGGCTTACCTGGTTAAATAAAGGTGAAATAAATAAAAATAAAAAACAATTATTATGTACTCCTGTATTATCACATTTTCACAAGGATAACAATACAGTTAAATAGATCTCAGGAGGCCTAATACATCATTTAGCTTACATTTGTAATAATGTCTTTATTTGATAGAAGATACTTATGGCATAAATGATGTATTATAATATTCTTCTTCTTCTTCTTAATAATATTCCTCTTGTTATTTCAGACCAAACTGCTGAAGAAGACAGGGGTGATGGTGGTGGCAGAGAAGGAAGAGGAGAGGCTGGAGAGAGAGAATACTCTGAGTGAGAGAGTCCCCCCTCTCAAGTTCTTTGGTTTGGCTCTGGTTGACCTACAGGTATGTCCCAGGGGCAGTGTTGGGGAAGCTACTCTGAAAATATAGTTTACCAAGCTACCAAGTGGCGCAGCAGCCTAAGGCACTGCATCTCAGTGCTTAAGGTGTCACTACAGACACCCTGGTTCGATTCCAGGCTCTGTCACAACCGGCCGTGAGTAGTCCCATAGGGCGGCGCACAATTGGCCCAGCGTCGTCCGGATTTGGCCGGTGTAGGCCGTCATTGTAAATAAGAATTTGTTCTTAACTGACTTGCCTAGTTAAAATAAAAAATTACTTCACACTGGAATAAGTTTTAAGCGACCCTAAAGCAAAATATCATTTACTTAATGTAACTAAAGTTACTTTGAAAAGTAGTTCACTACATCCAAACTATTTCATAATATATTATCATATCTAAATCTGAAATTTCATAGATTACAAATTGCAAGAACAGCTCACTCTGGAGTCAGATGTTAACAGAATATCTGTTAGGCAGGTCTGATACTGAAAAACAAAGGAAATTCTTGCCTACTTCACCCATATTTTATTTTAGCAAAAGAAGTAGTATAATTCCATTAGTTAGCTACACCGCTACATGGCAAAAAAATTATGAACTACTAAAAACACTACCTAGATTTGAATTGAGTTAAACTACCACCAAGCTACTGAAAAATGTAGTTAAATTACTTGTTGAACTACATAAACATTGCCCAGGGGTCATGGAGATCAGGAGTTGAAGGCCACAGGGGTTGATTGAGTCACTCAATCATGGAACTAACTGGAATATATTTGGAATTGTAAAAATATCAGCATTCAATCTGAGAGAAACAAGCCTTCTAGGCATAGTTGCAAAGAAAAAGCCATATCTCAGACTGCCCATCTTAATCTTTTCTTTTTATTGGCCAGTTTGAGATATGGCTTTTTCTTTGCAACTCTGCCTAGAAGGTCAGCATCCCGGAGTCGCCTCTTCACTGTTGACGTTGAGACTGGTGTTTTGCGGGTACTATTTAAAGCTGCCAGTTGAGGACCTGTAAGGCGCCTGTTTCTCAAACTACAAACTCTAATGTATTTGTCCTATTGCTCAGTTGTGCATCGGGGCCTCCCACTCCTCTTTCTATTCTGGTTAGAGCCAGTTTGCGCTATTCTGTGAAGGAAGTAGTACGCAGCGTTGTACGAGATCTTCAGTTTCTTGGCAATTTCTCGCATGGAATAACCTTCATTTCTCAGAACAAGAATAGACTGACGAGTTTCAGAAGAAAGTTATTTGTTTCTGGCCATTTTGAGCCTGTAATCGAACCCACAATTGCTGATGCTCCAGGTACTCAACTAGTCTCAAGAAGGCCAGTTTTATTGCTTCTTTAATCAGCACAACAGTTTTCAGCTGTGCTAACATAATTGCAAAAGGGTTTTCTAATGATCAATTAGCCTTTTAAAATGATCAACTTGGATTAGCAAACACAACGTGCCATCGGAACACAGGACTGATGGTTGCTGATAATGGGCCTCTGTACGCCTATGTAGATATTCCATTAAAAATCAGCCGTTTCCAGCTACAATAGCCATTTACAACATTAACAATGTCTACACTGTATTTCTGATCAATTTGATGTTATTTTAATCAACAAAAAAATTGTTTTTCTTTCGAAATCAAGGAAATGTCTATGTGACCCCAAACTTTTGAACGGTAGTGTGGTTGGAAAGGTATTGATTATTTCCTTGCAGATTCCCAATGAGCACTTTAGCCTTAACATGACAGATGATGAGGGGGAAATACTCAATTAAATTGTACACAAACTATCGTGTTATTATAGGAACGCAATAAAGCCATCAGGTGTAGTATATCTAAATGGTACTTATAATTTATTTCCATAATTTGGTGTATATTTTTCATGTTTAGATTTGATAGTGTCACTAATGTTGAGGTAGGAACACTTGGATCATACAATGAATGTCTTCATTATTCATGAATCCTTTTCACAAAGAAAGAAAACAAAAGAGTATAGTCTGTTATATCCTTTGAGTTATATAGTCTGCTATGTCCTTTGAGTTACTTTGAGTTGTATAGTCTGTTATGTCCTTTGAGTTACTTTGAGTTGTATAGTCTGTTATGTCCTTTGAGTTACTTTGAGTTGTGTACTTTGTTCTATTCAGTTTTAATGTCTAGAAAAGACAGGTGTCAGCCATGAAAATAAATACCTCTGAACAAAAACAAAAATATGAGTCTTTGGACCATTTCTTAAAAATGTATGAACTTACTTGCTTACCAGCTTACTTGCTTACTTACTTTCTTTCGCACTTACTTATTTACCTACTTACTTAGTTTGCTTTCACTGGGTATTATCAAGTATTTTACTACTTACTACTGTGCACAGTACCTCAGTGATCAGCTAGCTGCTCTCTTTATACTTCAAGGTCTCCTCACTCCCACACGAGAACAAACAGAGTTAGCCATAACGTTTAACAACGTCTGTAAATCAAAGAAGACGTAAGACACATATTAGGATCTCTGACCTTTCCAAACATAATGAGGGTCAGAGGGTCAGGGTTACTATCGTACTCTGAAGAGACTGGTTCAGTAATAAAGAGACTTTGTCTAAGACTTTTATTGAGGATATTGTGATTGACAATAGACACATGGTGTTGTGTACCAGGAGTTAAGGGTTGTGTGGGGGCAGGAGTCTATCCTGACCATGTGACCTGACCAGGTAACACCACGGGTCACACTAACGTGACATCTTAAGATAATCTACCAAAAACAGTACTGAACCACTGATGTTTTATATTCTTCCAAGAAAAGAAATTCAGAGTGGTCATTTCCAAGTGATCCAATACTATGGTACATATCATGACCTCTTCTATAATGACAGTGTACTCATTTTTATTAGGCTGTTCCACAAAGACATGGCTCTGATAAATACTTTATATGTCAAAGTGATCCATTTCTTTGTACCATTGATGTCTCTTACAGGATTCACACAAAGAATGAACTCGGACTGAATCAGGTTACACCACATCAAGATCTGCCACTTAACACCAACACCTGTTCATTCCTATTATTCTACTACACTAAATAAAGAGCCACTAAGATTTATATTGCTTTGTTTTCAGGTCACAGGTGGCGGTCCGATGTGTTGGCTAATTAGTTCATACAGACACCTAAATGTGATGTGGTACCTATGTTAGATATATAGAAAGACAGTTCTAATTGACATCAGATAGCTATATATGGGGATCCTTAACAATGCTATCAAATTACTTTGATTTTGACAGAATATAATTAAAAGATGCAGAGAATCAACCCCAAGTGTTTTCTTGGTATTGTCCAGTGATATTATGCCCTGAGATTGATTAATTTGGGGGTATAGGGCCAAATTCAAACAGATGCCTCTGACCTTTAGGAATGTGCCAAATATTGTTGAATACATTAATGTACAAACATAAATAACGAAAATAAGTGACGTGAATCGAGATGCAACAGAAACATTTAATCATCATTGAAAAGGAAAAGGCGCGACGCTCGCTCACCATTAAAAATGCATTGTTTTATTTAACCAAAGTTAAAAGATTAAAATTTCGGCCTTCAATGGCCTTCATAAAAAAAATGAATTCAAACGTAAATAATGGTTATTTGTTTTACATTACATTATCTAGGGGTGTAAGACAAGGATGCCCTTTACCACTGTTTCTAAATATTATGACAAATTAAATAATTGCTATGAATGTAAGATTGAAAACATCAAATGTTTATCTATTAGATGTAAGACTTGCAACTGTCACCTGAGAAAGGTGGTCAACAAGACAGTGTTACGGTGTCCAATTTAGGACATCCCTATGACAAAACTCCAAAGTTCTAAAGGTGTAGGTATGATACTGCTCTAGAAAAAGGGTTTAGAGGTGATTGTAGCACTAAATGCTACATGTCAACTTGCCACCAACGGATGGAGTCAGAACCACGAGACAGACCGACAGTGTACCGCCCCAAACGTCCAAGTCCATAAAAGTTGTTTTATTACAGCACTTACCTGCCTGAATAACATTTAGATGCTATGTGCAACAGTAAAAGTCAGTGTCAGTGGGAGAGTGACTCGGACAGAGAGCAGTCTATTTTAGTGAGCCATTCACACGGGGGTCAGAAACTATAAATCTGAATGGTTTTTTCCCTATCCTCTCTCAGCTACTCTCCCACCCTACAGTCCCTCACTCTCTCGTTCAGCCTTTTCTACACCTTAAAGGTAGGGCATGTCTCAATTACCACTTTGGCTTAATATTAAGAAACGTACGTTTTTAATATTTCATCTTCTGTGTGGATGAAATGTATTACATTTTAGGTTTGAAATGAATGCAGGAGGAGTGTCACTGGTTGAGGAGAGCAGTGGAAAACAGTTTGGGAATGTGTCATTTTTCAGCATAGGTCAATTGTATTTATTTCTGGAGGGCTGCTTGAATTCAGAATGGAAATGTATGGTATAAAATGACGACACATTGGATTAACATTTTGCTGAAGACTGACAGTGAGATAGTGTTAATAAGTTCACATGCCCTTGAATTAGTGGGTTATGGAGACTTATTGACACCTATGCAGACACTCTGGTCAGTTTTGGAGATAAATGGTAACACCACACATTTTAAAGCTTAGATATTCCAAAAATTATACAATGTTTATATTTTACAATAACTATTTAAATATAACATTTTGGCACACCTTTTTTTGCTCTCAAATTAACCAGAGCTGCCTTTGAAATTGTTAATAAAATGTAAATGTGTTGTAAACGGCTTTTATTTGGAGTGTTAAAGTGCATGCCCTCACATTTCCCCAAAAATATTAATATGTGATACAGTGCATTCGGAAAGTATTCAGACCCCTTGACTTTTTTCACATTTTGTTACGTTACAGCCTTATTCTAAAATGGATAAAAATATACAAAATCCTGTTCAATCTACACACAATACCCCATAATAACAAAACGAAAACAGGTTTTTAGAAATGTTTGCAAATGTATAAAAAATTTAAATTGGATATACCTTATTTACATAAGTATTCACACCCTTCACACAGACTCGAAATTGAGCTCAGGTGCATCCTGTTTCTATTGATCATCCTTGAGATGTTTCTACAACTTGATTGGAGTCCACCTGTGATAAATTCAATTGATTGGACAGGATTTGGAAAGGCACATACCTATCTATATAACTTCCCACAGTGCATGTCAGAGCAAAAACCAAGCCATGAGGTCGAAGGAATTGTCTGTAGAGCTCCGAGACAGGATTGTGTTAAGGTACAGATCTGGGGAAGGGTACTAAAACATTTCTGCAGCATTGAATCCCCAAAAACACAGTGGCCTCCATCATTCTTAAAGGGAAGAAGATTGTGACTAGCTCTTAGGAAACTTTGCGGTATTTAGTTTTTTTATGTATGATTTTTTAAAACATTATTAGCTCAGAAAATGTTTTGTATCATTACATACAGCCGGGGAAAACTATTGGATATCAGAGAGGCGGTAACTCACCAGAACTACCAGCATTACGACCAGGAATACGACTTTCCCGAAGCAGATCCTTTGTTCGCTCTCCCCAGGGCAATTTAACTGATTCCAGAGGCCGACCCAAAACATTGCCGGCGGAGGAGAGGCACTCGGAGCCCCCTGCTGGTTCGACTTAGGAGGAGTGCACACCACCCACCGCTTCCGAGTATATTACTCGCTAATGTTCAGTCTTTGGATAACAAAGTTGAAAAGCTCAGGGCAAGGGTTTCTTTCCAGAGAGACTTCAGGGCGTGTAACATACTTTGTTTCACAGACACATGGCTCTCTCGGGATATTCTGTCGAAATCGATCCAGCCAGATGGGTTCTCAGTTCATCGGACAGAAATAAATATCTCTCCGGGAAGCAGAAGGACGGAGGTGTGTGTTTCATGATTAACGACTTATGGTGTCATTGTAGTAACATACAGGAGCTCAAGTTATTTTGTTCACCCGACCTAGAATACCTCACAATCAATTGCCGACCGTATTATCTCCCAAGATAATTTCTCGGTTATAGCCACGGCAGTTTATATCCCCCTCAAGCCGATACCACGACGGCCCTCAAAGAACTTTACTGGACTTTATGCAAACTGGAAACCACATATCCTGAGGCTGCATTAATTGTAGTTGGGGATTTTAACAAAGCTAATTTGAGGACTAAGCTGCCGAAGTTCAATCGTCTGTTGTACTCTCGCTGCTAAAACACTAGACCATTGCTATTCAAACTTCTGGGATGCTTACAAGGCCCCGCCCTCCTTTCGGCAAATCTGACCACGACTCCATTCCAATAGGCAGAAACTCAAAAAGGAAGTACCCGTGCTAAGGACTAGTCAATGCTGGTCTGACCTATCGGAATCCATGCTTCAAGATTGTTTTGATCATGCGGACTGGGATTTGTTCCGGGTAGCTTGCGAAAATAATTTAGACGAATACACTGAAACGGTGACTGAGTTTATCAGGAAGTGTATAGGAGATGTTGTGCCCACTGTGACTATTAAAACCTACCCCAACCAGAAATCGTGGATAGATGGTAGCATTCACGCAAAACTGAAAGCGCGGACGATCGCATTTAACCATGGCAAGGTGACTGGGAATATGGCAGAATATGAACAGTGTAGCTATTCACTCCACAAGGCAATCCAACAGGCAAAACGTCAGTATAGAGACAAAGTGGAGTCGCAATTCAACGGCTCAGACACGAGACGTATGTGGCAGGGTCTACAGACAATCACGGACTACAAAAGGAAAACCAGCCACGTCGCCGACACCGATGTCTTCCTTCCGGACAAGCTAAACACCTTCTTCGCCCGCTTTGAGGATAACACAGTGCCACCAACGCGGCCCACTATCAAGGACTGTGGCCTCTCCTTCTCCGTGTCCGACGTGAGTAAGACATTTAAGAGTGTTAACCCTCGCAAGGTGCCGGCCCAGACGGCATTCCTAGCCGCTTCCTCAGAGCATGCGCAGACCAGCTGGCTAGTGTGTTTATGGACATATTCAATCTCTCCCTATCCCAGTCATGCTTCAAGATGGCCACCACTGTTCCTGTATCCAAGAAAGCAAAGGTAACTGAACGAAATGACTATCGCCCCGTAGCACTCACCTCTGTCATCATGAAGTGCTTGAGAGACTAGTCAAGGATCATATCACCTCTACCTTACCTGTCACCCTAGACCCACTTCAATTTGCTTACCACCCCAAAAGATCCACAGACAATGCAATCGCCATCACACTGCACACTGCCCTATCCCATCTAGACAAGAGGAATACCTATGTAAGAATGCTGTTCATTCACTATAGCTCAGCATTCAACACCATAGTACCCTCTAAGCTCATCATTGAGCTCGAGGCCCTGGGTCTGAACCCTGCCCTGTGCAACTGGGTCCTGGACGTCCTGACGGGCAGCCCCCAGGTGGCCTGTCAGGTTCACCCATGACTGCATGGCCACGCACGCCTCCAACTCAGTCATCAAGTTTGCAGACGACACAACAGTAGCAGGCTTGATTACCAACAATAACGCGACAGCCTACATGGAGGAGGTGAGGGCTCTGGGAGTGTGGTGCCAGGAAAATAATGTCTCACTCAACGTCAACAAAATGAAGGAGATGATCGTGGACTTCAGGAAACAGCAGAGGGTGCACCCCCCTATCCACATCGACGGGACCGGAGTGGAAAAGGTGAAAATCTTCAAGTTCCTTGGCATACACATCACTGACAAACTGAAATGGTCCACTCACGCAGACAGTGTGGTGAAGAAGGCGCAACAGAGCCTCTTCAACCTTAGGAGGCTGAAGAAATTTGGCTTGGCACCTAAAACAAAACAAACTTTTACAGATGCACAATTGAGAGCATCCTGTCGGGCTGTATCACCGCCTGGTACGGCAACTGCACCGCCCGCAACAGCAGGGCTCTCCAGAGGGTGGTGCTGTCTGCCCAACGCATTACCGGGGGCAAACTACCCACCCTCCAGGACACCTACAGCACCCAATGTCAAAGGAAGGTCAAAAAGATAATCAAGGACATCAACCACCTGAGCCACTGCCTGTTCACCCCGCTATCATCCAGAAGGCGAGGTCAGTACAGGTGCATCAAAGCTGGGTTCGAGAGACTGAAAAACTGCTTCTCTCTCAAGGCCATCAGACTGTTGAACAGCCATCACTAGCACATTAGAGGCTGCTGCCTATAGACATAGACTAGAATTCACTGGCCACTTTAAGAAATGGAACACTAGTCACTTTAATAATGTTTACATATCTTGCATTACTCATGTCATATATATATATATATATATATATATATATATATACTGTATTCTATACTATTCTACTGTATCTTAGTCCATGCCGCTCTGTCATTGCTCGTCCATATATGTATATATTCTTAATTCCATTCCTTACTTAGATTTGTGTGTATTTGGTATATGTTGTGAAATTGTTAGATATCAGTTGTTAAATATTACTGCACTGGTTGACCAAGAACCTGATGGTCACTCTGACAGAGCTCCAGAGTTCCTCTGTGGAGATGGGAGAACCTTCCAGAATGACAACCATCTCTGCAGCACTCCACCAATCAGGTCTTTATGGTAGAGTGGCGAGATGGAAGCCACTCCTCAGTAAAAGACACATGACAGCCCACTTGGAGTTTGCCAAAAGGCACCTAAAGTACTCTCAGACCATGAAACAACAAAGATTCTCTGGTCTGATGAAACCAAGATTGAACTCTTTGGCCTGAATGCCAAGCGTCAATGCTTTCCACAGTTGTCTAGTTGGCTGGATGTCCTTTGGGTGGTGGACCATTCTTGATACACATGGGATACTGTTGAGTGTGAAAAACCCAGCAGCATTGCAGTTCTTGACACAAACCGCTGCGCCTGGCACCTACTACCATACCCCTTTCAAAGGCACTTTGTCTTGCCCATTCACCCTCTGAATGGCACACATACACCATGTCTCAATTGTCTCAAGGCTTAAAAATCCTTCTTTAACTTGACTCCTCCCCTTCATTTACACGGATTGGAGTGGATTTAACAAGTGATCAATAAGGGATCATAGCTTTCACCTGGATTCACCTGGTCATGTCATGGAAAGAGCAGCTGTATTCATTTCCCATGTTTTCTTTACAATTTAATGGTGACCTTTGTAATCACATCCTGTGAGCTTCAAATAACAAGAGCCCTCTTCTGTCTTACATACTGTACACAATTCAAATGCTTTACAATAAAATCAAGTATGGACAGAGGCCTCTATTGGACTTGGACACAGGCTTAACCAGCAGTGCACATTAAATGATCTAAAAGAGCTTAAATGAGACAACACATGCACTGAGTGAGTGACATAACTGACCCAAACAAGGATTTAACCAGTCATCAATCCCCATCTTCAGCATTGGCAACAGCTCAATAAGTGAAAGATACACTACATTTTTCAACTTAATACATTTGGTTGTTGTTGATAATTACGATTATTCCAAAATATATATATTTTTGATAATTTTTTGTGTGGGGGGCGAAAATGCTAACTTTTTCTCTATCCAAATTTCAGGGCTAAGACAAGAAGGCAAACATGGCGGATGCGTAAGTATTCATGTTTACGTGTGCATTTGAAAGATTAACCACATCATATGACAGAATAGCACATTTCTATGTTCTCTATTTCTCCCCCTCTGTCATTTAACGCTGACACAGACCGAAACCAAAAGAAAAGTCCAAGATCTCCTCAGCCCGACGATTGGGGTTGAAGGTGAGCGTTGACGTCCATGGTCAACACAAGAAACAAAGATGTAGTCTTACACTTGAGATATGAACAGTATATAAACCAGTGGAGGTTGCTGAGGGGAGGAAGGCTCATAATAATGGCTGGAATGGAGTCAATGGAATGGCATCAACCACATGGAAACCACGTCTTTGATGTGTTTGATACCATTCCACTGACTCCATTCCAGCCATTATTATGAGCCGTCCTCCCCTCAGCAGCCTCCACTGATATAAACAGAATGCATGTCATAATGTGTAGCTCATGTGTAGGTCATGAACCCCGACCTCTTGTGATCTTTTGAACCTATGTTTACATTCCTTTGGATGTTTGTGCTCGTATAGATCAGATTGCTGACTGTAGCTTTATGCTTCCTATAGATCAGATTGCTGACTGTAGCTTTATACTTCCTATAGATCAGATTGATCACTGCAGTTTTCAGTGGAAACTGCTGAGTGGAGGACAGATCATAATAATGACTGGAATGAGCGAATTGAATGGAATCAAACACATAGAAACCATGTGTTTGATACAATTCCACTCATTCCGGTCCAGCCATTACCACGAGCCCGTTCTCTCCAATTAAGGTGCCACCAACCTCATGTGGTAGCTTTATGTTTCCTTCCTATAGATCAGATTGCTGACTGTAGCTTTATGTTTCCTTCCTGTAGATCATATTGCTGACTGTAGCTTTATGTTTCCTTCCTATAGATCAGATTGCTGACTGTAGCTTTATGTTTCCTTCCTGTAGATCAGATTGCTGACTGTAGCTTTATTTCCTTCCTGTAGATCAGATTGCTGACTGTAGCTTTATGTTTCCTCCTTATAGATCAGATTGATGACTGTAGCTTTATGTTTCCTTCTTACAGATCAGATTGCTGACTGTAGCTTTATGTTTCCTTCTTACAGATCAGATTGCTGACTGTAGCTTTATGTTTCCTTCTTACAGATCAGATTGCTGACTGTAGCTTTATGTTTCCTTCTTACAGATCAGATTGCTGACTGTAGCTTTATGTTTCCTTCTTACAGATCAGATTGCTGACTGTAGCTGGCCAGATGCTAGAGGTTGAGACAGAGGAGAAGAAGAGAGAAAGAGAAGAAGCTCTGGCAGAGAGAGTCCCTCCTCTCAAACTTTCTGGCTTGTCTGTTGATGAGCTCATGGTATTATTTATTTAAGATTAAGCCTGCCAGCAGCATACCACCCTGCATCCCACTACTGGCTTTCCTCTTGAAGCTAAGCAGGGTTAGTCCTGGATGGGAGACCAGATACTGCTGCAAGTGGTGTTGGAGGGCCAGTAGGAGGCACTCTTTCCTCTGGTCTTAAAAACATATCTGCCCTATGTAGGGTGCTGTCTTTCAGATGGGATGTTAAAACAGGTGTCCTGATTCTCGGTGGTCACTGAAGATCCCAAGGCACTTATTGTAAGAGAAGGGGTGTTAACTCCGGTGTCATGGCTAAATTCCCAATCTGGCCACCTAATTATCCCCAGCTTTCAATTGGCTCATTCCTGTCCCCTGTAACTACTCCCCAGGTTGTTGCTGTAGATGAGAATGTTTTCTCAGTAAAATAAGGGATTAAAATATATGTACTTTGTTTAACCAGGTTGGTCTCGTTGAGATAAAAATCTATTTTTCAAGACAGACCTGGATATAGACTTAGGTATACAGGCTGATACTCACATTGATATTGCAAACAATACTGAGTGCATTTATCTAGCCATGTGAGGTGTGCATAATGCATTATAATACACGACACAGTTTAAATTCTTTACAGAAAGTGTAAAAAAAAAAAAAGATAAATTAGCTGTCTTTTGTTCTCTTGGCAGGATTTGTGCAAAGATCTGTACCATAAGATCGACGTGGTAGATGAGGAGCGATACGACGTGGCACTCAAAGTTATGAAAAATGACAAGGAGGTAGGATACTCAAAAATACATTTGTAGAAAACTAATAATTGCAGAGGGAAATGACAAAAGATCAGGGGTGTAAAGTATTAAATAAAAATAATTTTAAGTACTACTTAATTCGTTTTTTGGGTGGTATCTGTACGTTACTTTACTATTTATATTTTTGACAACTTATATTTTTACTTCATTACATTCCTGATGCTTGGGGCCATTGTCCATTTGGAAGACCCATTTGCGACCAAGCTTTAACTTCCTGACTGAAGTCTTGAGATGTTGCTTCAATATATTCACATAATTTTCCTTCCTCATGATGCCATCTATTTTGTGAAGTGCACCAGTCCCTCCTGCAGCAAAACACCCCCACAGCATGATGCTGCCACCCCCGTGCTTCACGGTTGGGATGGTGTTCTTCGGCTTGCAAGCCTTCCCCTTTTTCCTCCAAACATAATGATGGTCATTATGGCCAAACAGTTCTATTTTTGTTTCATCAGACCAGAGGACATTTCTCCAAAAAGTACGATCTTTGTCCCCATGTGCAGTTGCAAACCGTAGTCTGGCTTTTTTATGGCGGTTTTGGAGAAGTGGCTTCTTCCTTGCTGAGCAGCCTTTCAGGTTATGTATCGACATAGGACTCGTTTTACTGTGGATATAGATAATTTTGTACCTGTTTCCTCCAGCATCTTAACAAGGTCCTTTGCTGTTGTTCTGGGATTGATTTGCACTTTTCGCACCAAAGTACATTCATCTCTAGGAGACAGAACGCGTCTCCTTCCTGAGCGGTATGACGGCAGCGTGGTCCCATGGTGTTTATACTAGCATACCATTTTTTTTGTTTTTGTTTTTTTCATCTTTAAAAAAAAATTATTATTTTATTTTTATTTTCCTTTTTTGGGGGGATGGATCAGCTTAATATTGCAGATAGATTGTAACTTCTATCAATGTAATTGTCTGCATCACTTCCAATCCCCCATGTTTTTTATATATATACTCCCCTTTATTACTTTTCAACCCTGCCATCCTTTCCCTACTTAGAGTAAATTAGTGAACAACAATGCCCAGGCCTCTACTTCCGGTCTATACTTACTATCTACACCTTATGGACACAGTTAATTTTATATATATATTGTGATGTCACGAGAGGCTGTGTCCTGGAGGGACGTTACATCCCCCTGAGGTGGCTGCAAACCCAGACAGCTATGGCTCCATCTGCTGGTATGGTCGGGAACTCCACCCCCTCTATGGCCAATCTTCCCACGCAGCTGAAACAAATGAGGGGCTGATGAGCTGAAGGTTTGGGAAGGGAAGAGACACAGTCTCCAACCTGGGCTCTCTGGAGGACAAGAGTGCTGCACGTCCACTTCCATGAGGAATATACGGATTTGGAGATACTTACCTTTGGGAAATACGCACCTTTGGATATATGCACCTGTGGAAATACGTGAGAGACATTTGGAAGGACTTTTTGCTGGGTTGGCCACTAGCTGCAACGTGGACTACAGTAAGGCTGGGGAAAAGTTATCTGAGCGAGTGAGAATTATGATTTTGGATGTGGAAGAGACATCCCTGAACTGTTAACCCTTAAAGAGCCACAAGAGAACAGAATTTTGTTATATTTTCGTTAATTTCCCAAGACCTATAATAAAATCCTTGTTTTGTTTGAACCTTGTCTCCTTGCACTACTTGAGCAATCCCGCTGAAAGCTGTGTAGCCTCTCGTGACGTCACAGATGGTGGAGAATACGGGCACGCTCAAGCATTAATAGTGCATGTCAGAGGAGGATACCGAAGGTTTGATCACCCAGTTTTCCAAGTTGGCCGTAGGCTCCCCCCGACTGAAATGGAGGACATATTGAAAGCCCCTTGTTGCTGGCCAGCAAGCCCAGATGCAAGCAAACATGGCTCTCTTGGAGGAGCAAAAGAAAGCCAACCTTCTGAAGGCAGAGGAATTGCAGTTGCAGAGACAGAGGGTGGTCCAAAATACCCGCCCAATAAAGGCAAGTGACTTTATATCTAAGATGGGAGCTACCGATGACATTGAGGCATACCTGCATGCATTTGAGGCCACGGCCACTAGGGAAGCCTGGCCCAAGCAACAGTGGGTTGGTCTGTTAGCCCCCTTTCTAACCGGGGAATCGCTGAATGCTGTCCGGGACCTGGGCCCTGACCAGGTTACTGACTATGATGCCCTGAAGTCTGAGATCCTCAGCAGATATGGACTCACAAAGTTTGGTATGGCCCAGCGCTTTCACAGCTGGACCTTCCAACCAGACCAACCTCCTCGGGCGCAGATGCATGAACTTGTCCGAATCGCAAGGGAAATGGCTGGATCCGCAGAGGAATACAGCAGCAGCGGTGGTGGAGGCCGTTGTGGTGGATCGTTACCTCACGCGCCCTGCCTTATGAGGCAAAACGGTTCATCAGTCAACAGGCCTTGACCACGGCTGATCTGACCGTGGAAGCTGTGGAAAAGTACCAGGCCACAGCGGAGATGCTGAATGCTTCCCGAAAAGACCCCAGGAGTGTGGCCCCACCACAAATGGGAAGAACCCGTCCAAAGGACCCCAAGGTCTCGAACCCAGCCACGTCAGGACTTATCCCGGCTCCAGGGGGAGCCAGAAACCAGGCGGGTCCAAGAAGAGTACACCAGGAGGGGGAAACTTCGACAGTGTTACCGGTGTGGGGAGATGGGACATATCTCCTGGCAGTGTGGGAAACCAGCCGATGAATCTATGCCCACTGCGGAGTCCTCCAGCTCAGCACCCACACACCGTTTTGCCTCGCTCTTGGGAGTCGTAGATGGCGGCCCAGATCGACCCCCCCACCTGCCCGGTAACTGTGAATCACCATGATGTGGAGGCCTTACTGGATTCTGGTAGCCGGGCCACCCTGGTGCGTAAGGATTTGGTGGGCCCAACGTGTCTGACCCCGGGGAAAGTCCTCCCAGTTTCCTGTGTCCATGGGGACACCAGAGAATACCCCATTACTGAACTTACAATGACCAGCACACGGGGAACCATACACACGACGGCGGGGGTGGTTGATTCCCTCCCCGTCCCTGTCCTAATTGGACGAGACTGCCCAGCCTTTTACCCACTCTGGAGAGAGTCTCAGGAGAGGATAACCCGAGTACCTCGGAAACGGAGAGGCAAGACTCATCCTGGGAAGGCTCCGGTGCAATCCTCCGAGTTACTCACTCCCGCCCGGGCTCTGATAGGGATGGCAGGTGCCCAGACCGACACAGAGACGGAGCTACAGAATCTGGACAAATAACTGTCTGGTCTGAAGGGGACCGCTGAGAGGTATCGTTTGTTAAAGCAACAGTTAGACATGAAGACAGAAGAGTTAGATATCCTCCAGGCTAAACTCCAACAGAGCTCCTTCCCTAAGCAACAGGAGGAGCTGGGAGAGGCTGCGCAGGACCATCGAGGGAGTGTGAGGAGACCCTGCGCAGTAGTAAGGAGGTCCAGAAGAAGGCAGAGGAGAAGTACAAGGTGTTGGAGAACAAGATGAAGAATGCGGAGGCAGAGAGAGAGAAGGAACTGAAAGCTGCTCAACAGAAGCTAAACTCTGCTAAAACCAAGGCTGATGCGTTCAGTAAGAAACTCAAGGAGAGACAACAGGAGGCTGAGTCCCTGGTCCTAGAGTTGGAGGAGTTGAAGAGAGAGCAGTCTGGCAAGCACCACGGCAATGCGGACGCCCTCTCCCGGCGTGATGCCTTCTTCGCTGCCTTTACCCGACGAGGACGTCGGTCCCGAGGAGGGGGATGTGTGATGTCACGAGAGGCTGTGTCCTGGAGGGACGTTACATCCCCCTGAGGTGGCTGCAAACCCAGACAGCTATGGCTCCATCTGCTGGTATGGTCGGGAACTCCACCCCTCTATGGCCAATCTTCCCACGCAGCTGAAACAAATGAGGGGCTGATGAGCTGAAGGTTTGGGAAGGGAAGAGACACAGTCTCCAACCTGGGCTCTCTGGAGGACAAGAGTGCTGCACGTCCACTTCCATGAGGAATATACGGATTTGGAGATACTTACCTTTGGGAAATACGCACCTTTGGATATATGCACCTGTGGAAATACGTGAGAGACATTTGGAAGGACTTTTTGCTGGGTTGGCCACTAGCTGCAACGTGGACTACAGTAAGGCTGGGGAAAAGTTATCTGAGCGAGTGAGAATTATGATTTTGGATGTGGAAGAGACATCCCTGAACTGTTAACCCTTAAAGAGCCACAAGAGAACAGAATTTTGTTATATTTTCGTTAATTTCCCAAGACCTATAATAAAATCCTTGTTTTGTTTGAACCTTGTCTCCTTGCACTACTTGAGCAATCCCGCTGAAAGCTGTGTAGCCTCTCGTGACGTCACAATATATATATATTATTATTTTTTTGCTCCTGAACTTCTTCTACTCTCAACCTCTCTGATTATTTTCATGATGTCCATCCGGTTTGCTTCTATATGCCATATCTTTCTAACTGTGCTCTTTCCCAAAAGCTCCCAACATACAACCTATATACTTATTATGGACACAGTATGCTTACATTATTAGCTATCTTTGTTATTATTTGTTGTTATTTGTTATTAGCCCCATCCTTCAACTCTATTCAATACCTCCCATCTATCTCTTAACACCATCCATATAGGATTTCTATTTGCCATATATATTTCAACCGTACTGTGATGTTTTACAAAAGTTCTGAACCTTTCTATTCTCATTGCTTCTACAGATTGTGAATTAAAAATAAACATTTTTGCTAAAAGTATTATTATATTATTGATCGATTGACTATGACTTTTCAGATCACCCAGTAATGCTATCTGCAAGGTTAGCTCCAGGTAAATATTGCAATCATTTAGCCATTCCTGGACCTGTGTCCAAAAACAAGCTACAAATGGACAGAACCAAAACAAATGATCTAATGATTCTGTCTCTTCACAGCAAAATCTGCAGAGCTGGTTAGATTTTATCCCCCATATAAATAACATTCTATTGGTAGCAAAAATTTTATATGATAATTTAAATTGAAAGATTCACATTTTTGAATCCGGTGTCGTTTTGCGTGTCAGTTCATAAACACTATGCCATGGGATCGGTACGTCAAAGATCTCTTCCCAACAATTTTGCAATCTATATGGGACGGCTGTCAATTCTTTGGTCCTTAAGTGAAACTGATATACTTTTTTATTTATCACAGTTTTCCTTAACCAATTATGTTCTTTAATGCAAGGCCGACAGACAAGTTCCTTACTTTCTCCCCCTTCCACTTTCCTCTTCCACTTTTGCGGTAAGGCTGCAATTATTTGGTTGTAATTTTGGGTAGAGCAGACATTTCCATATGTTTTTGTTAGCTGCATGTGCGACATAACTCCACCAGTCCTACCGATGATATCATTTATGAAGATTATACCTTTTTTAAACATTCTGTCAAAAAATAAAGGTTTTTTGTCAATTAGTATATTTGAATTTAACCACAATATTTGTTGCATTATTTGTTCTGTCATTTCTGGAGGATTAAATTGAAATTGCAACCAACTTTCTATGGCTTGTTTTAGAAATAGTGATATTTGGGAGATGATTTCCTTTTCAAATAACTGCAAATTAGTTGTTGTAATCTGAATAAAGGGAAAAAGGCCTTTCTTGAACATTGGGTGAGACAATCTTACTAATTTGCTTGAGAACCAGTTCGGATTTAAGTATAACTTTTGTATGACTGAAGCTTTTAGTGATAGGTCTAATGCTTTAATATTTAATAATTTCTGTCCTCCGAATTCATATTCATTATATAAATATGCCCTTTTAATTTTGTCTGGCTTGCCGTTCCAAATAAAATTGAATATTTTTTTCTCATATAATTTAAAAAACTGTTCGCTAGGCGTAGGCAAGACCATAAGCAAATAGGTAAACTGGGATAATACTAAAGAGTTAATCAGGGTGATTTTTCCACAAATTGACAGGTATTTTCCTTTCCATGGTAGTAAGATCTTATCTATTTTTGCTAACTTTCTATTAAGATTTATTGAAGTGAGATAATTTATTTCCTTTGGGATATGTATTCCGAGTATATCCACATCACCATCAGACCATTTTATTGGTAAACTACATGGTAATGTAAAAATTTTATTTTTTAGTGATCCAATACGTAATATAGTACATTTGTCATAATTTGGTTGTAATCCAGAGAGGTTAGAAAATGTATCTAGATCCTCTATGAGGCTGTGGAGGGATTCTAGTTGTGGATTTAAAAGAAAACATGAATCATCAGCGTACAATGACACCTTTGTTTTTAAGCCCTGTATTTCTAATCCTCTGATATTATTATTGGATCTGATTTTAATAGCTAACATGTCGATGGCCACAATAAATAGATATGCCGATAGTGGACAACCTTGTTTCACTCCTCTTGACAGTTTAAAACTTTCTGAGAAATAGCCATTATTTACTATTTTACACCTAGGGTTACTATACATGATTTTGACCCATTTTATAAGAGATTCTCCAAAATTGAAATGCTCCAGGCATTTATATATAAACCCCAGTCGAACTTTATCAAATGCCTTTTTCGAAGTCTGCTATGAATAGCAGGCCTGGTTTCCCATATTTTCCATAGTGTTCTATTGTTTCCAATACTTGCCTTATATTATCTCCAATGTATCTTCCATGTAAAAAACCTGTCTGATTAGAATGAATAATATCAGACAATACCTTTTTAATTCTATGCGCTATACATTTTACTAGGATTTTTGCATCACAACACTGAAGTGTAAGGGGCCTCCAATTTTGTAAATGGACTGGATCTTTATATTTTCCACTTGTATCCTGTTTCAGTAATAATGAGATCAGACCTTCTTCTTGAGTGTCAGATAATCTACCATTTACATAGGAGTGGTTAAAACATGCTAATAACGGTCCTCTTAGTATATCAAAAAAGGTTTGGTATACCTCGACTGGTATGCCATCCAACCCTGGAGTTTTCCCAGACTTAAAGTCTTTAATTGCATCCAGAAGTTCCTCCTCTGTAATTTCACCTTCACATGAGTCTTTCTGTGTGGCTGTTAATTTGACATTATCAATAGAAAAAAAATCTCTACAATTAGCTTCAGTTAGAGGAGATGGAGGCGACTGAAAAGAAAACATATGCTTAAAGTACTTTGTTTCTTCCTTCAAAATATCATTTGGTGAATTATGGGTGACTCCGTCAATTGTAACCAGTTTCATTAAGTTATTTTTGGTAGCATTCCTATGTTGAAGATTAAAAAAGAATTTTGTGCATTTTTCCCCATATTCCATCCAGTTTGCTTTATTTTTTATAATATATTACACTTGATCTTTCTTGAATAAGTTTCTCCATTTCTTTTAGTTTTTCCTCTAATTTATTCTGAGCCTCTATGTTACAGTTTTTATTGCCATCTATCTGTTCTGTTAGACTTTCTATTTCCTTTCTTAGTATAAACTCTTTTGACCTAAATTGCTTTTGTTTTCGAGATGAGTAATGAAATTGCATGGCCTCTAAAGGCACATTTAAAGGTGTCCCATACAATAAGGGGATTCCTATGTTATGTTGGAAAAAGTCAGTTATAAATTCCTTTGTTCTAATTATAAATAAATTATCATCCAATAGGCTTTGATTAAATTTCCAATATCCTCGCCCACGTGGAAATTCAGTAAGAGTAATGTATATGCCTATTATATGATGGTCCGACCGCATTCTGTCCCCTATCAACACTTTTTTTTACTTTTGGTGCCAACGAGAATGAGATAAGAAAGAAGTCAAGACGACTAGCTTGATTCAGTCTCCGCCATGTATATCTCACTAGATCAGTATATTTAAGCCTCCATATATCTACTAGTTCTAATGTATCCATGACATTCACAATTTCCTTAAGAGCATGTGGGTGATTGTTTGTGGTGTGATTTCCTTTACGGTCCATTGAGCTATTTAAAACAGTATTATAATCCCCCACCATAATAATATTGTCTTGAATTGCTTGCAGGCTTGATAATTTATTATATATATTTTCAAAGAATTGTGGATCATCATTATTTGGTCCGTAAAGGTTAATGAGCCATATCTGTTTATGGTCCAATAACATATTTAAAATAATCCATCTACCTTGCGTATCTATTTTGACAATTTGCACATTCGAATGGAAATTACTATTAATTAATATCATCACCCCTTTTGAATTTCTTTGCCCATGGGAGAAGTGTATTTCCCCCCATTCTTTTTTGCATACTATTGTTTGTACAGATGAACGTGGTACCCTCAGGCGTTTGGAAATTGCTCCCAAGGATGAACCAGACTTGTGGAGGTCTACAATTATTTTCTGAGGTCTTGGCTGATTTCTTTAGATTTTCCCATGAGGTCAAGCAAAGAGGCACTGAGTTTGAAGGAAGGCCTTGAAATACATCCACAGGTACACCTCCAATTGACTCAAATGATGTCAATTAGCCTATCAGAAGCTTCTAAAACCATGACATCATTTTCTGGAATTTTCCAAGCTGTTTAAAGGCACAGTCAACTTAGTGTATGTAAACTTCTGACCCGCTGGAATTGTGATACAGTGAATTATAAGTGAAATAATCTGTCTGTAAACAATTGTTGGAAAAATTACTTGTGTCATGCACAAAGTTGATGTCCTAACCGACTTGCCAAAACAATAGTTTGTTAACAAGAAATTTGTGGAGAAGTTGAAAAATGAGTTTTAATGACTCCAACCTAAGTGTATGTAAACTTCCGACTTCAACTGTATCAAGAGAACATCCCTAGTCATCCCTACTGCCACTGATCTGGCAGACTGACACAAATGCTTCATTTGTAAATTATGTCTGAGTGTTGGAGTGTGCCCCTGGCAATCTGTCGATTTTTTAAAAACAAGAGCATTGTGTCTTTTGGTTTACTTAATGTAAGCGAATTCAAATGATTTATAATTTTACTTTACTTTTGATACTTAAGTATATTTTTGCAGTTACTTAAATATATTTAAAACCAAATACTTGTACTCAAGTGAAGCAGACACGGCAGACCAGGCCAGAGTTTGGGGTTTGAGAAGTCAATGAGAGAAGTGAAATATTATTCCTCAGTTGTTAATGTTCTCGAAATCTAAAGGCACAACCTAGATTCAAGCCAATGTCTTGCGTAGCTAAACATGTTATTACTCCAACCTCGTGAAAGTGACAAACTGACACATTTTCATTTTCGTCAAAAACAACTTTATATCGAAGGAGTGCCTTTGATTTGTCGATGTGCAGTATACCTACAAGCGTGATCGGGGATTTCTATTTCTATCTTCATACTGTACTGTCTTTGATAATACAAAACACTGCCTCCCAGTGGCTATGAGTTCACAACATGAACTAAGAGTGAACGTCAGCCACAGTACATACTAGTTGCAGTACAACTGGGAGGACTAAGCGTCTGTCTCAAATGGCACTCTATTCCCTATACAGTGCACTACTTTGGACCAAAGCCCTATGGGCCCTGGTCAACATTTGTGCACTATCAAGTGAATAGGGTGCCATTTGGGACGCAGCCAATGGTCAGTAAATGTGAGAGCCTGTACTGTGGCTGAAAGTTATAATGTCCTCTGTTCTCTGTGCTCTGCCAGAGCCATGAGTTGGGGCTGAAGATCATTGAGCTGCAGAGCAAGTTCAAGAAGCCAACCCTGAAGAAGGTGAAGATCTCAGCTGAGATGATGCTCAGTGTTCTGCTGGGCTCCAAGCACAAGGAGACAATCGACTTCAAGTCCAACCTCAAGACAGTCAAGAAAGCAGAGGAAAAGGTAAAACTGGTGCATGCTCAGTCCGCTGTACTTTGTCAAGATGTCTGCTTGCTTTTTCTTGTTATATTTAGGTACTATCACAGACAGTTGAAATCTAAGAACCTCTTCATCTCTAAGCCAAATTATGTACTTGTTGTTTATTCTTAAGCTAGTTTGTTTGTCAATGACTGATTGAGTGTCAATGATACATTTCTGGTCCCCACAGAAAGAGGAGGTCACCGACTGGCGTCAAAACGTGGACGCCATGTCAGGCATGGAGGGCAGAAAGAAGATGTTTGATGCTTGATAAGGTACACAAAACATTGCATGTACTGAGAAGATCAATTCCTGTAGACAACATATTGCTGAAACATAGAACATCTGTTTACTTTGGTATATGAAATGTTTTGCAGATTAGTGATGATTATCAAGGACAACAGAAAAGGAGAGGACAACTGAAGGTATCAAGAATAACTGTAAGAGACAACTGAATGAACACATGGAGAAGAAAGAAAAAGTTAATAAATATATTTGTTCCTTTTTGTACGTGAAATCAACTTTTTAATTTAAATGACAATATGAGAATGTTGAAGCAAATACAAATAGTTTATGTACAATAAACGTAATATACGTTTTTATTAAGTGTTATTCCAATATATTTTGTGTTTGAGCAAATGCATTTCTTTATTTGCAACGCCTGTATGCAGAAGTTACCAATAAAAAAAATGTTTGAGTATTTCAAGTTCAGTTTCTTGTTTGATAGCAGTGTTAGCTTTAGGTCAGAGAAAATTGGCTTGGTTCTCTTGGCTGCTTTTGCCCTATGTTATTGATACAACAGCGCATTCGGAAAGTATTCAGACCCCTTCACATTTCCCACATTTTGTTAAGTTACAGCCTTATTCTAAAATTGAATTTAAAAAAATAATCCCTCATCAATCTACACACAATACCCCATAATGACAAAGCAAAAACGGAAATATCATATTAACATAAGTATTCAGACCCTTTACTCAGTACTTTGTTGAAGCACCTTTAGCAGCGATTACAGCCTCGAGTCTTCTTGGGTATGATGCTAAAAGCTTGGCACACCTGTATTTGGGGAGTTTCTCCCATTCTTCTCTGCAGATCCTCTCAAGCTCTGTCAGGTTGGATGAGGAGCGTCACTGCACAGCTATTTTCAGGTCTCTCCAGAGAAGTTAGATCGGGTTCAAGTCCGGGCTCTGGCTGGGCCACTCAAGGACATTCAGAGACTTGTCCCGAAGCCACTCCTGCGTTGTCCTGGTTGTGTACTTAGGGTCGTTATCCTTTTGGAAGGTAAACCTTCACCCCAGTTTGAGGTCCTGAGTGCTCTGGAGCAGGTTTTCATCAATGATCTCTCTGTACTTTGCTCTGTTCATCTTTCCCTCGATCCTGACTAGTCTCCCAGTCCCTGCCGCTGAAAAACATCCCCACAGCATGATGCTGGCACCACCATCCTTCACCGTAGCGATGCTGCCATGTTTCCTCCAGAAGTGACACTTGGCATTCAGGCCAAAGAGTTCAGTCTTGGTTTCATCAGACCAGAGAATCTTGTTTCTCATGGTCTGAGAGTCTTTAGGTGCCTTTTGGCAAACTCTTAGCGGGCTGTCAAGTGCCTTTCACTGAGGAGTGGCTTCCATCTGGCCACTCTACCATAAAGGCCTGATTGGTGGAGTGCTGCAGAGATGGTTGTCCTTCTGGAAGTTTCTCCCATCTCCACAGAGGAACTCTGGTGCTCTGTCAGAGTGACCATCGGGTTCTTGGTCACCTCCCTGAGCAAGACTCTTCTCCCCCGATTGCTCAGTTTGGCCAGGCAACCAGCTCTAGGAAGAGTCTTGGTTGTTCCAAACTTCTTCCATTTAAGAATGATGGAGGCCACTGTGTTCTTTGGGACCTTCATTTCTGCAGAAATGTTTTGGTACCCTTCCCCAGATCTGTGCCTTGACACAATCCTGTCTCGGTGCTCTACGGACAATTCCTTCGACCTCATGGCTTGGTTTTTGCTCTGACATGCAGGTGTGTGCCTTTCCAAATCATGTCCAATCAATTGAATTTACCACAGGTGGACTCCAATCAAGTTGTAGAAACATCTCAAGGATGATCAATGGAAACAGGATGCACCTGAGATCAATTTCGAGTCTCATAGCAAAGGGTCTGAATATTTTGTATACATTTGCACAAAAAAATAAAAACCTGTTTTCACTTTGTCATTATGGGGTACTGTGTGTAGATTGATGAGGGAAAACAAGTATTTAATCAATTTTAGAATAAGGCTGTAACATAACAAAATGTGGAAAAAGTCAAGGGGTCTGAATACTATCTGCATATCCCCCATCAAGAGTTGCAAGTGTTTCAACATGTATAACCTGTTAATGAATAAATCAATAAACTTTTGAACTCAAGTGCAAATTCAACTGCTTGTCAAATGATTATGGGGGCATTATGGATTGCTGTGCTCGAGATTCAATACATTTTCATATTCATCTTGTGTCAGTCCAAAAGTGGACAACAGGACAATACTTTTTAATACACTCTCAATATACAGGATATAAATACTTGCAGTACTCCTTACTTACTAAAACATGTTCAAAAAATTCATTTAGAATTTGTGCAACTTAAAACATTGTTGACAGAGGTACATCTGACTTATTTTAGTGCCAGTCACTGCCAGGTATACAAAACAAAAAATTAAAGTCCTTGGGAACTTTCAATTCTTATAATACAGATAAGGTTAACTGAAATCTGTGTGATCATTATTATTTTCCAAATTACATGGCATTGTACATTTATGTGACACGGACCAAATTCTCTGAAATGCTCTTAGTTGTGTACACCACATATAATATATATAAACTTTATTACACTCTCACATGTAGTACAATATAAAGTACCACCACTTAAACTGAAATCAAGTCACTTCATCCAGTTTGTCCCCCTTTGGTCACTGTGTATGAACAGACAACCAGACAGGTGGAAAGTCACACATAATAAACATCCACAGACCAGAGATTGGGATGTGCAGCATTTCACAGCAAGAATGGTGAGGACAGTGAGTCTATTTTAGTGAACACCTCACATGAGGTCGAGAATCTATATATCTACCCACTTTCCGTCCCTCCAGCCTCACAAAGACAACTAGTAACATTACAGTAGGTTTTCTTCACCTGAAAGGTAAGTTTCCAGTATTCATGTTTTGACAGTAGCTTGCTGTCAGTGTGAGTAGTCACCCCAACAAAGAGAGGTCAAGTAGAAGTAGTAAATACTGTGGATTTGAAGTTTGTACACTTGATTTACGTGAGGATTGTTTTAGTTTGTCATCTATTGCAATCGGGTAAGACCAGAACTTTATTGATTTATTTTCACAATTGGACATTTTTATGAATTATCAAACGACCAGAAAATTGTTATCTGTTATTTGCGTTACCTATCGTAATTTTGTGAGATGTTACAGAAGATAGCTAACCAATTAAGCTATTTAAGCTCATAACTTCATTTCTATGTACAATTTATGCAATCTAAAGTCTACAATAATACAAAGGAGATCTCTTGGGAGAAGACCTTCATGAATGAAATTATAAAGCTACATAAAAGCAGTATTTGATAAATGCCCCAAATACTAAATTCCAGTCAGATGTGTTTCTAAATACTAAATTGAATAAACACTACATTAAATAAAGACTAAATACTAGTCAGACAGATTCATTGTGTTAACAGTACTGACGTTCATTTATTATTTAATGATTCCTAGCTCATCTCATTTTCTGTAGTTGCATCATATGTTTTATAACAGTCAATTGCTGTAGTTCTGAACAAACAAGCCAAAATGTAAATTGATAACCTGGTAGAATTAATATGAATGTCATCCAAATCAACAACATATTATTGATTGTTAAATGTTTTAGAAAGTTGAAATACATTTTTGCATGCTCAAAACTTATACTGTCCATAATATCGTGACATAGTTTAGAAAAAAACTATATTTTAGTCTATTGTAACTTTTTCACCTTTTTCATTGACAGGAGACACTTAGAACCACAGCCATGTCTGAAGCCTAAGTACCCATGTCTCTTATCACAATTTCTTACATTGCTGTCAACATTGACAGGAAATAGTAGCTATAAAAACAACATGAATATGATCATCTTCCTCCTTGTGTATTTTTAATCTTTATTTAGAATTTACTGTCTGTCCAGGCTGGTAAGTTAATTTTCATATTTAAACCACAACAAATGAATTCTGCTCCTGTAGTTGACTATTGTGACGGGTCTAATGTCACTCACAATCATTATTTTGAAATCTTGCTATGTGGCAATATAGATTGAAAAGCTGACCATGAAGATCACTGAGCTGAAGGGCAAAAAGTGACCTCAGCTGAAGAGGGTGAGAGTATCAACTGAAGCAATGTTGGGGGCTCTGCTGGGAGCCAAGGTCAAAGAGTCTGTCGATTTCAAGGCCAACCTCAAGACTGTCAAAAAGGAGGAGAAGGTAAGGGAAAGGAGACGCTACTCAGTAGCCTGGGTGCCAACCTGTTTCTGCTCTTTTGCCAACTCCTTATGGAAATATGCCAAATGTTTGGCTTGATAATGACAGAAATGGAGTTGGTAAGAGCACAAACAGATATGTGACAAGGCTAACTACATAGTACAGCCCCTCCCCATTATTTATTTCATAACCTGTTGTACAATGCACCTGCACGTATAACTCGGTGTGCACTAGCTGAGTTCTGAACTGGTTATACTATGTTGTCATCCCCATAGAAAGAGGACGTGACTGTCTGGCGTAAGCATGTGGACGCCATGTCTGGCATGGAGGGCAGGAAGAAGATGTTCGCTACTTCCTAATAGTCATGGGCGGAGTAATGAAATCATATGACTGCTCAGTGTTTACCTTACATAATGACAGTCAAGGAAGACGCAGTTTGCATAGTTTTACATATATAACAGTAAGAGTCTCTTGCATTGTTATGTGTTTTGTATGGATGCAAATCCTCATGTACATCATATGATAGATAATTCTAGTCATTCAATAGAAAATATTGTCTTATTTTTTATGGGAAATAATGTCTTATTTTTATGTAATTAGTTATGAAATGTTATTTATATGATGTGGTATGAACACACACAATGTTGGATGTTAGATGTTATAAAGCACTTATTAACATTGTATTATCATTGTCACTTGTATGGTCAACAGTCAGCTGCACAGTTCATCCCACAAAGTTAATGCTGTGTTTGTGTGAGTGTGTGAGTGCGTGCGTGTGTATGTGCGTGTGTTCGAGCTTGCGCATGTTGTTTGCATTGTGGATCAACCACAGTTTAAACTGTAGTTTTGGGCCAAAATGGTACAGTATGTCCACTTCGCAAGCAAAACATTGACATAGCAGATACTTAATAACGTCTAGACAAATTCAGTGACTGTTAAAATGTAGGCAGCTAAATGTGTCATGCCACGCCTTCTTCCCCCATGATGACCGTTCCAGACAGCACGAGCCGTTCCTCTCATCCGTCCATATGGGCAGCACACGTTACACAAATCCCGCCCAAATGTGAGATTTACCGTTTCGATTGGCCCACAAGCTGTCAGTCGCGGACTTCCTTTGAACGCTCTCGATGGTGATACACATTTCTGTCATCAGTCACGACTGCACGACAATTGCTCCAAAATTGTAACTCACGCAGGGTAAGATAGTATCCATGCTATACATTTTCCGTTACAATTGTTATTGAACCGCATTTTGTAGCTTGCGGTCTTACACGCATTCCCTCGTAAAAACGCATGCACGCTATCTGAATTCTGGACAGAGAGTAGGCTACCAATGTATGAGATGACAAGTGCAAGGCATCCCAGCTAGCTGCTTTTATTGTCTGTTGATATGATGTAATAATAAGATATTCCGTTTAAATTACGACATAGGGAATGTGTAATAGCCACATTTCGTTGTTTAGTTTCAGCATTACCCTGTACAATTATGTTTAACTTGGGTTAACATAACCGTGTGTTGTGTGGGTTTGTAGCATGCCACTTTGAAATTACTGACCTACCAGACCCACCCCTTAAACCTCTCAGCCATGTTGATGATGGCTACCGCTTCTGCTTCTGATATCACGCTTATTAACAGTAGAGTTACATAGTAACAACAGTAAAGTATTAGGCTTATAGCAAACGGAGTTGTGTACATGTAGCTAATAACAGTGCTTAATTAATAGTGTGTGCAGTGACAAAAAGTATGCGCGAGCGGGGGTGACCTCGGGAGCTCTGAGGTACCGTAAGGCATGAGAAAAAAAACCCCACCTTTATAATAAAGCGTTGCATGCATATCATCGCAATTGCTAGAGTAGAAGCACTTACAGAAGTTGCACACATGGGGAAACATTTTAGTAGCTTAGGGTCCGGGAAAAATCGGGCCTTTTATAAACTAATTTCATGCGTTTATAAAATGACTGGAGACTTTGGCAGATACCGCACAAATTATCGAAATTACAGTCTACTTTGACACAGGCAAACTGAGAATCTGAGATCAATAAAAACAACCTTGTCTTGTTGTTTATTCGAGACTTGTTGAATAATTGTTATTTAAGTTGTGTGCTAAGTGTGATGTTAGCTGGCCACAGTAACAGTCCAGTGCATTATGTAACTGAACCTGCACCCTTAGCATCTACAATTCAACCCATTGTTTGTTTGTGTACAGTACAGGCTCCTGCTGCCAGCCAGTCCTTCTGGATGTCCAAGTACAAAGTCTTTGTGATGAGGCATGGAGAAGGGGCCTGGACCAAAGAGAACCGCTTCTGCAGCTGGGTGGACCAGAGGCTGAGTGAGGACGGCGTCAAGGAGGCCCTGGCGTGCGGTCACCTCCTGAGGGAAGCAGGCTACCACCTGGATGTGGTCTTCACCTCCCTGCTCAGCCGCTCCATCCACACAGCCTGGCTGCTGCTAGAGGCCATGGGGCAGGAGTGGGTCCCAGTGGTGAAATCGTGGAGGCTGAATGAGCGCCATTATGGTGCTCTGATCGGGCTCAACCGCGCCGAGATGGCCCTAAACCATGGTGAGGAGCAGGTGAAACAGTGGAGGAGGAGTTACGACCTCACGCCACCGCCTATTGACAAATCACACCCTTACTTTCTGGAGATCTACAACGACCGGCGGTATTCTACTTGCGATGTTTCTAAAGAGGATCTACCGATGTCGGAGAGCCTGAAGGATGTCTTAGAGAGGCTCCAGCCATACTGGGATGGCACTATTGTGCCAGAGATCAAACAGGGGAAATCGGTGCTCATCTCTGGGCATGGGAATAGCTGCAGGGCACTGCTGAAACACTTACAAGGTATAACTGGTTTAAAATCAAATCAAATGTTATTTGTCACATGCGCCGAATACAACAGGTGTAGACCTTACAGTGAAATGCTTACTTACAAGCCCTTAACCAACAATTCAGTTTTAAGAAAAATAAGTGTTAAGTCAAAAATAGATACAAATAAAAAATTATTAAAGAGCAGCAGTAAAATAACAGTAGCGAGGCTATATACAGGGGGTACCGGTACAGAGTCAATGTGCGGGGGCACAGGTTAGTCGAGGTAATGGAGGTAATAAGTACATGTGGGTAGATTTAAAGTGACTATGCATAGATAATAAACAGAGTAGCAGCAGCGTAAAATAGGGGGTGGGGGGGGACAATGCAAATAGTACGGGTAGCCATTTGATTAGCTGTTCAGGAGTCTTATGGCTTGGGGTAGAAGCTGTTAAGAAGCCTTTTGGACCTAGACTTGGTGCTCCGGTACCGCTTGCCGTGCGATAGTAGAGAGAACAGTCTATGACTAGGGTGGCTGGAGTCTGACAATTTTTAGGGCCTTCCTCACCGCCTGGTCTGTAGTGCGTTGCGGCCGGAGGCCGAGCAGTTGCCATACCAGGCAGTGATGCAGCCAGTCAGGATACTCTCGATGGTGCAACTGTAGGAACTTTTTGAGGATCTGAGGACCCATGCCAAACTCCTGAGTGGCGCAGTGGTCTAAGGCACTGCATCGCAGTGCTAACTGTACCACTAGAGATCCTGGTTCGAATCCAGGCTCTGTCGCAGCCGGCCGCGACCGGGAGACTCATGGGCGGCGCACAATTGGCCCAGCGTCGTCCAGGGTAGGGGAGGGAATGGCCGGCAGGGATGTAGCTCAGTTGATAGAGCATGGCGTTTGCAACGCCAGGGTTGTGGGTTCAATTCCCACGGGGGGCCAGTATAAAAAAAATATGTATTCACTAACTGTAAGTCGCTCTGGATAAGAGCGTCTGCTAAATGACTAAAATGTAAATCTTTTCAGTCTCCTGAGGGGCTTTGTCGTGCCCTCTTCACGACTGTCTTGGTGTGTTTGGACCATGATAGTTTGTTGGTGATGTGGACACCAAGGAACTTGAAGCTCTCAACCTGCTCCACTAACGCCCCGTCGATGAGAATGGGGGTGTGCTCGGCCCTCTTTTTCCTGTAGTCCACAATCATCTCCTTTGTCTTGATCACGTTGAGGGAGAGGTTGTTATCCTGGCACCACACGGCCAGGTCTCTGACCTCCTCCCTATAGGCTGTCTCATCGCTGTCGGTGATCAGGCCTACCACTGTTGTGTCGTCGGCAAACTTAATGATGGTGTTGGAGTCGTGCCTGGCCATGCAGTCATGGGTGAACAGGGAGTACAGGAGGGGACTGAGCACGCACCCCTGAGGGGCCCCCTTGTTGAGGATCAGCGTTGCAGATGTGTTGTTACCAACCCTTAACACCTGGGGGCGGCCCATCAGGAAGTCCAGGATCCAGTTGCAGAGGGAGGTGTTTAGTCCCAGGGTCCTTAGCTTAGTGATGAGCTTTGAGGGCACTATGGTGTTGAACGCTGAGCTGTAGTCAATGAATAGCATTCTGTTCCTTTTGTCCGGGTGGGAAAGGGCGGTGTGGAGTGCAATAGAGATTGCATCATCTGTGGATCTGTTGGGGTGGTATGCAAATTGGTCAGCGCATGCTCGGAGTACCCGCCTCTGGATGAGCGTTTTCCTGTTTGCTAATGGCCTTATGCAGCTCATTGAGTGCGGTCCTAGTGCAAGCATCGTTTTGTGGTGGTAAATAGACAGTTACGAAAAATATAGATGAAAACTCTCTTGGTAAATAGTGTGGTATACAGCTTATCATGAGATACTCTACCTCAGGCGAGCAAAACCTTGAGACTTCCTTAATATTAGATTTTGTGCACCAGCTGTTGTTTACAAATATACACAGACCACCACCTATTGTCTTTCCAGAGGCAGCTGTTCTATCTTGCCGATGCAGCGTATATCCCGCCAGCTGTATGTTATCCATGTCGTCGTTCAGCCACGACTCAGTGAAACATAACATATTACAGTTTTTAATGTCCCGTTGGTAGGATATCCGTGATCGTAGTTCGTCTATTTTGTTATCGAATGATTGTAGGTTGGCTAATAGGACTGATGGTAAAGGCAGATTACCCACTCGCCGTCGGATCCTTACAAGGCACCCCGACCTACGTCCCCGATATCTCTGTCTCTTTCTCATGCAAATGACAGGGATTTGGGCCTTGTCGGGTGTCTGAAGAAAATCCTTCGCGTCCGACTCGTTAAAGAAAACATCTTCGTCCAGTATGAGTTGAGTAATCGCTGTCCTGATATCCAGAAGCTCTTTTTCGGTCATAAGAGACGGTGGCAGAAACATTATGTACAAAATAAGTTACAAATAACGTGAGAAAACACACACAATAGCACAATTGGTTAGGAGCCCGTAAAACGGCAGCCATCTCCGGCGCCATTGACTTTGTGTGTGTGCAACCCACTAGGCTCGACTGCATCATCTGCACCATTATTACTATTGACGTTTGATGCACTGCTATTGTTCTTTTTAGTTCTCTTTTGTTACTGCAGATATTAGTATGAGCTGCATGGCCACTTTCTCTTTCACTTGCATTTGAATGTTTGAATCCACAAACACCCTTCTAGGGGAGTTCGCTAGGCCCTCCATGCTTTAGGCCTAGCTCGTAACTATCATTCACTCCCATTTGGTTTATAGCAATATATATGAGTTCCAGAAATGGCACGAGGTTGAACTTGTACAAAAAGGGCACTAGGTTTATGTTACATCAGACTACTGCCATGAGATCCACATTGACCTTTTAGCTCCTCCACTGGGTCACCCTGTAACTTTATAAACGGTTATGTAATGGGGATATTATAAATCATCTATGCTATATAGCTGGAATTTTTGTTTAAGATGACCTACATTATAGACCTACAGTAGTCTGTTACGCATAATACAGTTATTCCCTTATCTGTTTATTTTGATTTGGTTTTAATTGGTTATTGAGCGCTCAGACAAGCTTACTTCAGATAGCCCATGTACAGAAATCAGAAATGTTGGTAGCGCTTTACATAACAACATGGGATAAAGCTGTACTAACATAATGGTTATATTATGTTCATGGTGATAGCATAATAGTATGCCACGGGTTGTTTGTTTACTGTGGTTCACAGCAGCAGAACACTACAAATCAAACATTCTCTCTATTATTTCAACAGGTATATCAGATGCTGATATCATCAACGTGACGTTACCCACAGGAACACCCATTCTGATTGAGCTGGATGAGAACTTCCGGCCCACCAAACCCATGCAGCTCCTGGGAGACCAGGAAGCCATCCAGGCAGCCATCAGGAAGGTGGAGGATCAGGGGAAGGTCAAACAAACAGCCTGATTGGCCTGAATCTAGTCAACTGGATTCTTGATTCAAAAATCTAGTCAACTGAACTCTAGTCATTATAGATACTAGTGATTGTAGAATCTAATCAACTGGATTCTAGTAATTCTGTAGTGGATTCTAGAATCTAGTCAACTGGCTGTAAGACTCTAATATATGAAGTTGCCCAGGCCCGGGCTAGCACTTATTTGGTTGCCTGTTATGCACCATTAATCAGATTCACTCAAAACTGAATTCTTCATTTAATTAAATTCATAGTAATTAAATTCATAGTAAGTACATGTTATTGTAGCCAGTAAGTCTCACAGTGAATTTACTGTATGCAGAATTGTGGTATGGACTGAACCCAGACTACTCTATTTGGTGCAACAAGGAAACAAAATAATATTGTTCATACAGAAATAAGTGGTGTGCATTAACAAGCATATTTGGTAATAGGCTGACTAGGCTTGTATTGAGGCATTTTGGCATTAAAGAAATACTAGCATGTGAAACACATGTGCCTTCACTGCCATTATTCTCCATTTCTGTAGGACTTTGCAATGCAATTATGACTGTGACAGAATACAGAATCTAGCAGTAGAATATGAGCCAGACCAACAGGTACAAGTTGTGTTATTTATCAAGAAACTCTTTCAAAGCACTTCATAACAAGTATTACCTCATTGAGACTGAAAGCCAGGCTATTCACTCCAAGACAGGTCGGTGATTGTGTGATCTAAGCTTTTTTTGGTACAGAAATGCTGTAAATGTGTTGTTGAAAAAGAGAGGTCAAACTTGATAAGAACATGTCCGCTCATATGCTACATGCTAGTTTAAGAGAAGTTCATATGAAATAACTACAGCGCTTATGCGATTAATCATAAAATACCTACGTTGACATGCTGATTTATGATTTGCAGTATATTGCGGTATAATTTGACACAAAAGCTTGTCGTTTCAATTTGTGACCCACCACCTGGATTCGGTCCTATGTAGCAACATTTGAAATTGTGTTTTTTACATTGGATAAAAGTAGAGACTGGTATATCATACACTGCAGTTGAGGAACAATGGAAAAGTAATTCTGCTTTGAATGTTGATAAACCTCTAACCCTACTTTTGAAAAAATGGCCCATTAATGTTTTGGTACACCTACTGGAGAGCTCTTCTTTGTCTACACCCATTCAACATCGTTCACACCCTCTTAAGCCTCACCCATCTCTTTAAGGATTCATATGTGAGGCCATGTGCTACACAGAGTGAGTAGTGTAGTAAACAACCAAAGATTTCTAGACTAAAAGTGGTAAAAGTAGTAGCCTACAATAAGGAAAAACTCCAGGTAAAAATAGACTTTAGTCCTTGGCCTATATCCTAATCTGACTTTGGTGCAAGTCATGTTGTTCTTCACATTACTATCTCTGCTAAACACACACTATATCAAATAAAATCTATGTTTATTTGTCACATGCACAGTATACAGAAGGTGTAAACGGTACAGTGAAATGGTTACAGTGAAATGGTTACTTGCAATATCAAAAACAGAAAGTGTCCAGATAAAAATATTTTATAAATATTTTATAATTATTAGATGACGCTTACCCGGACACACATGTCTAAATTGATGGGTCATGTGTAACCACCCCACAGCCACATCTAGCTAAGTGGATGGGTCACTATTGTCTAGACATGTACACATGTTCATGAAATACAATAGATGGCTGTAATCACCCCCAGTCACACCTGGCTAACTTGATAGGTGATCATCTGGCGAAGTGGAGTCTTTTGTTTAGACATGTAGCTAGCTAGCTAAATAATGAACCGGCATAATCCCAACTCATACTACAACCACTACAAACATTTTCATAGCTGTAGTCTGAATCTGCAGGTAGCTAAAGCTAACCAACTAGGTTAAATGTTAGCTAGCTAACATTAGGCTATAACTAGCCATGCAAATGAATTTCTGATTCGAATAATATTACTACACAGATCATACACGTAACGTTAGCTAGCGAGCCAGCAAGCTAACGTTTGCTAGCTAGCTAACAGTATGCTTTAACTTGCAATGAAAACGACTTTCTGACAAAATTAGAAAATGTAGCTAGACCCTTACCAGTATACATGGATGAACGCTTCACGGCAGACTGGAACCATTTAACTCCGATTTGTTTCTAGCTACATCTTGTTTGGCCAGCGTTGTGTCAAGTCACTCCGGTTCACACTGACCGTGGCGTGTGCAGAAAGTAGCCCATCACATATTTTTCCAACTGATCTGTCGATAGCACCTGCTAAATTCAGGGCATCAATGTTGTTGAGAAAAGTAGCAAAACTTTTCTAGTTCTCGATGGCCAAAGTTGTCGCGGTAGAAAGGACTATCAACACATACTGAGCAGCTCACGTTATAGACAGAAGCATGCTACATGGCAGACCAATCCAAACTCATCTCCCGGCATGTCCAGCCCATCCATTATCTCAGCCAATGTTACCTTAAAAGTTAAAGTATTCTTAACATAGTTTAGTTTATAGTTTAGGTTATGTGAACACCACTGCATTTTCAATTGAATACAGTGCTACTAAAGATGTTTTAGATCAAATCAAATCAAATGTTATTTGTCACATACACGTGTTTAGCAGATGTTATAGCGGGTGTAGCGAAATGCTTGTGCTTCTATCTCTGACAGTGCAGTAATATCTAACAAGTAATATCTAACAATTTCACAACATATACCCAATACACACAAAACTAGTAAGGAATGGGATTTAAGAATATATACATATGGACAAGCAATGACAGCAATGACAGAGCGGCATTGACTAAGATACAGTAGAATATTATAGAATAGAATGCAGTATATACATATGAGATGAGTAGTGCAAGATATGTAAACATTATTAAAGTGATTAGTGTTCCATTTCTTAAAGTGGCCAGTGATTTCAATAGGCAGCAGCAGCCTCTAATGTGCTAGTGATAGCTATTTAACAGTCTGATGGCCTTGAGATATAAGCTGTTTTTCAATCTCTCGGTCCCAGCTTTGATGCACCTGTACTGACCTCGCCTTCTGGATGATAGCGGGGTGAACAGGCAGTGGCTCGGGTGGTTGATGTCCTTGATGATCTTTTTGGCCTTCCTATGACATCGGGTGCTGTATGTGTCTTGGAGGGCGGGTAGTTTGCCCCCGGTAATGCGTTCGGCAGACCGCACCACTCTCTGGAGAGCCCTGCGGTTGTGGGCGGTGCAGTTGCCGTACCAGGCAGTGATACAGCCCGACAGGATGCTCTCAATTGTGCATCTGTAAAAGTTTGTGAGGGTTTTAGATTTGTACATTATGGGGATACTAGTATTCAGGGATGATCCTGGCCGCTCTGCCCCCCTTGGCGACAACAAAAAATGGCTGCCACTACAAGAATAATCCCAGTAAGCAAAATGAAGTTGAAAAGACATCTAAAATACGTATTTTTCCAGACGTTGAAGTTAAGTTCAATTTAAGCTCTGAATGAAAGGTGAAAATACATATTTTATGGACGTTGAAATCAGGTTCATTTTCGGTTCTGAATGAAGGTTGAAAATATATATTTTCCAGTTGTTGAAAATAGGTATTTTCCGGGCGTTGAAAATACGTATTTTCTGGATGTTGAAATCAGGTTCATTTTCGGTTCTGAATGAAAATTGAAAATATGCAATTTATAGACGTCAAATGTTTGGGCAAAATCAAGGCTGGTCCAGACCGGAAAAAATCTGAACCAAACATAAAATGTAACTTTGACATTATGCGGCATTGTGTGTAGGCCAGTGACAAAAACATCTACATTTGACCCATTTAAAATTCAGGCTATAACACAACAAAATGTGGAAAGATTCAAGGGGTGTGAATATTTTCTGAAGGCACTGTACATGTGTTTGTGGGGCATTACTGTGATGTTTTTTTTTTTACACATGCTACTTTATGTTTGTGTGTCTCATTTTGTATTGTATGTCTGTGTCTGTCTAATATTTCTGTTATGCTCTGTCCATCTGTGTCATAGTAACCACCATCTTTGGTGTTATGGTCTTCAGGTCATTAGGGAAATGATGACTAATATTATTAGTTAATCCCTAAAACCTTAAATGTGTAAATATATTGATACTACAAAATACTGTAGTCGTGTCCTGTAATATCTTCTGTAATGTATTATCCCCACAGTTATACTAAATGTTCAATGATGACATTAAGTATTTGACTTAGTTTGAAAACTTGACTTTGCCATTTGATGGTTTGCATGGTAGAAATAAAATTAAAGGGAAATGAAAATAACCCACTCTGTAATGATGTGACTGTTGTCTCAGAAATAAGTTTTCTTTGTGGTAAAAATGCCAAAGATGTTTCAAGGATGTGAAAGTATGTCAGTGTAGTTATATAGTATGGTAGTGTATTATGATGAAAATGTTCTTGAAGAAAATGTCTGTGCCTACCAGTTGGAGCTACAGTTTTCCTTTTTTAATCATCCTGAATCATGATACAGTCAAGTGAACTGCAATGAGCAAAGCCCATAGATAATTAACCTCGACAATAGACAATGAACCTTGTCATCAGGGTGACCACAGGCGGATACAGCGGGAGTGGCTGTTTTAGTTATTTGGCCTGAAGGAGAAGATGATGGGACTGTGCCAAAAACCATCAGTCTGGGTGTGAGACTGTCGCCTGGGATCAGGCAAACAAGAATGAGTAACATGGTGTACAATATGATTCTTATTCCCCCTTGTGCTTAAATTGAGCTTGCCTGTTGTAAAGGAACCAATAGAAAATTCCCAAAAAGTGCAAACCTCACCCACCTTTCTTGCATTCCAGAGAGGCTAAGCAAGATTTTAAATAGTATTTGAACCCAAATCTGTTTAGATTAGCGTTTTGGGAGGGATGTACACACTGCATACATAGGTACTGTACAGTGAGGGAAAAAAGTATTTGATCCCCTGCTGATTTTGTACGTTTGCCCACTGACAAAGACATAATCAGTCTATAATTTTAATGGTAGGTTTATTTGAACAGTGAGAGACAGAATAACAACAACAAAATCCAGAAAAACACATGTCAAAAATGTTATAAATTGATTTGCATTTTAATGAGGGAAATAAGTATTTGACCCCTCTGCAAAACATGACTTAGTACTTGGTGGCAAAACCCTTGTTGGCAATCACAGAGGTCAGACGTTTCTTGTAGTTGGCCACCAGGTTTGCACACATCTCAGGAGGGATTTTGTCCCACTCCTCTTTGCAGATCTTCTCCAAGTCATTAAGGTTTCGAGGCTGACGTTTGGCAACTCGAACCTTCAGCTCCCTCCACAGATTTTCTATGGGATTAAGGTCTGGAGACTGGCTAGGCCACTCCAGGACCTTAATGTGCTTCTTCTTGAGCCACTCCTTTGTTGCCTTGGCCATGTGTTTTGGGTCATTGTCATGCTGGAATACCCATCCACGACCCATTTTCAATGCCCTGGCTGAGGGAAGGAGGTTCTCACCCAAGATTTGACGGTACATGGCCCCGTCCATCGTCCCTTTGATGCGGTGAAGTTGTCCTGTCCCCTTAGCAGAAAAACACCCCCAAAGCATAATGTTTCCACCTCCATGTTTGATGGTGGAGATGGTGTTCTTGGGGTCATAGGCAGCATTCCTCCTCCTCCAAACACGGCGAGTTGAGATGGTCTCATTTTGGTCTCATCTGACCACAACACTTTCACCCAGTTCTCCTATGAATCATTCAGATGTTCATTGGCAAACTTCAGACGGGCCTGTATATGTGCTTTCTTGAGCAGGGGGACCTTGCGGGCGCTGCAGGATTTCAGTCCTTCACGGCGTAGTGTGTTACCAATTGTTTTCTTGGTGACTATGGTCCCAGCTGCCTTGAGATCATTGACAAGATCCTCCCGTGTAGTTCTGGGCTGATTCCTCACCGTTCTCATGATCATTGCAACTCCACGAGGTGAGATCTTGCATGGAGCCCCAGGCCTAGGGAGATTAACAGTTATTTTGTGTTTCTTCCATTTGCGAATAATTGCACCAACTGTTGTCACCTTCTCACCAAGCTGCTTGGCGATGGTCTTGTAGCCCATTCCAGCCTTGTGTAGGTCTACAATCTTGTCCCTGACATCCTTGGAGAGCTCTTTGGTCTTGGCCATGGTGGAGAGTTTGGAATCTGATTGATTGCTTCTGTGGACAGGTGTCTTTTATACAGGTAACAAACTGATATTAGGAGCACTCCCTTTAAGAGTGTGCTCCTAATCTCAGCTCGTTACCTGTATAAAAGACACCTGGGAGCCAGAAATCTTTCTGATTGAGAGGGGGTCAAATACTTATTTCCCTCATTAAAATGCAAATCAATTTATAACATTTTTGACATGCGTTTTTCTGGATTTTTGTTGTTGTTATTCTGTCTCTCACTGTTCAAATAAACCTACCATTAAAATTATAGACTGATCATTTCTTTGTCAGTGGGCAAACAACAAAAATCAGCAGGGGATCAAATACTTTTTTCCCTCACTGTATATGTACTATAGGCCTACACATATACTACATGACCAAAAGTATATGGACACCTGCTCGTCGAACATCTCATTCCAAAATCACGGCATTAATATGGAGTTGGTCCCCCTTTGCTGCTATAGCAGCTTCCACTCTTCTGGGAAGGCTTTCCACTAGATGTTGGAACATTGCTGCAGGGACTTGCTTCCATTCAGCCACAAGAGCATTAGTGAGGTCAGGCACTGATGTTGGGCGATTAGGCCTGGCTCGCAGTCTGCGTTCCGATTCATCCCAAAGGTGTTCGATGGGGTTGAGGTCAGGGCACTGTGCAGGCCAGTCAAATTCTTCCACACTGATCTCGACAAAGTATTTCTGTATGGACCTCGCTTTATGCATGGGGGCATTGTCATGCTGAAACAGGAAAGGGCCTTCCCCAAAGTGTTGCCACAAAGTTAGAAGCACAAAATCGTCTAGAAAGTCATTGTATGCTGTAGCGTTAAGATTTCCCTTCACTGGAACTAAGGGGCCTAGCCCGAACCATAAAAACAGCCCCAGACCATTATTCCTTCTCCACTAAACTTTACAGTTGGCACTATGCATTCGGGCAGCTAGCGCTCTCCTCCAATGGCGGCGAGCTTTACACCACTCCAGCCGATGCTTCAGATTGCGCATGTGATCTTAAACTTGTGTGCGGCTGCTCGGCCATGGAAACCCATTTCATGAAGCTCCTGACAAACAGTTATTGTGCTGACGTTCCAGAGGCAGTTTGGAACTCCTAGTGAGTGTTGCAACCGAGGACAGACTATTTTTAAGTGCTGCGCGCTCCAGCACTCGGCGGTCCCGTTTTGTGAGCTTATGTGGCCTACCACTTCGCAGCTGAGCCGTTGTTGCTCCTAGACGTTTCCACTTCACAATAACAGCACTTACAGTTGACCGGGGCAGCTCTAGCAGGGCAGACATTTGACGAACTGACTTGTTGGAAAGGTGGCATCCTGAACTCTTCAATAAGGCCATTCTACTGCCAACGTTTGTCTATGGAGATTGCATGGCGGTGTGCTCGACTTTATACACCCGTGTGGCTGAAATAGCCGAATCCACTCATTTGAATGGGTGTCCACATATTAATGTATATATACTGTATTCTTTGACTATGATTCCTCTTTCATTTAGGTGGACAGAGGAGTTTCAATTAGCTGTTGACTGTGGGAGTAGTAACATGTCCTTGTTTGGTGGGAGGCTAGCTCTGTGTTCTGGCAGCAGAGAGAGATGTCAGCTGTTGGACTTTTATAGTCTATTTTATTTCCTCATACATTTCAGAGTGGTTCAGATTCCTTTTTGATTACTGCATTGACTTCCCATCTCACTTAATATATCCCCATTTAAAATGATTATATTGCCCGATTGCAAGTACAGTATAAGTCGGCTACACAGTATATTTATTTGTTGGTAAATTATCTGACAATCACATTAGTCATTGGTCTCTCCCAGCAATCGACACTACTTACTTTGTATATTCTGACCTGAAATAGCTGCATCCAATAGCTGCCAGTATGGTTAGTAATGAACTATGTAATTATTAGTCTACAGCTTTATTGAAGCACTAATGGTTCCCCAACGCCCTTTGAATTAGGTATTAGCTCTTAAGGATGGTCTCCCACCTATAGTCTGCCTATCCGTTTTAAAGTGGGAATCAGAGAACATTCCCACCTGGACTACATCATGGTTCCCTCGCGTGTTCTCTTTGCTCTGCCACATTTGTGTACATTTCACATCTGTCACATACCAAAGCTGCTGTATGGCCAGCTATAGCTACAAGACTAATGGAATAGTGCCAAGTTTCGTCACATTCTTTCAAAGTATTTGTTGTGAGAACAGCCAAAGGCTTCCAATATTATGTTTTCTATTTATTTATTCCCCCCATAAATGTGTCATTTGTTGGTGAAGTTTAATTATGGCGATGAGGCGGCAGGTAGCCTACCGGTTAAGAGCTTTGGGCCAGTAACAGAAAGGTCGCTGGTTCGAATCCCAGAGCAAGGCACTTAACCTTAATTGCTCCTGAAAGTCGCTCTGGATAAAAGCACATGCTAAATGACAGAAAAATAGATAAGGATGCCTCATCATATTAGAAAGCAATAGTTACTTCTTTAGAAGAAAAATACATTAAAGCTCTATATTATTGCGTTTATCATGAGCGTTTCATTATTAGGCAAAGCCAACGGTCTCCCATACACATAGTGACTACAAGGAGAGAGAGAAATACGCAATGTAGCCTAAACATCTTAGAAATGTGAGCGAGACAGGAGGAGCCAAAACTGCACCGTAGCCAGTGGATAAAAGATACAGTGTTTCAACTCTCTTTCCGAAGCTGACTTCGAACATAAAGAAACAACTGAACGTGGCTTTCTGCAGGACAGGTACGTTTGAATTAAATATCAACTTTACATGCATTCATGTCACACGCGAGAATATGTGCCACAACTCACCGCGGAGCATCAGTTGCCATGATTATGTGCGCATCCCATTTTCCAAAGAAATGCGAGGTGTATTGCAGGCCAGGCTGTGGTTATAGTTCAAGAATAATAAGTTATTCCTCATAATATAAAATGAAACGATTTCGCATAAAATGTTTGCCATGTTTGCTGTGTTCTTTAAATTGATAGTTGCATCACATTTCTACAAGTGTATCGACTCAGTAGGGTAACGTGGGGTAACCAGTCCCCCTTAAGAACAATGTCCAATTGCAAAAAAAAAGAAGAAGCTAAGTTTAGTAAAAAACAAACATTTTTTAAAGTAGGTATATGGAAGATGGTCATCAAATAAACTATGAAGGGAAATAAGAGGCCCCCAACACACTCACCTTAAATTTGACTGCTTTATTCAAAACGGATTACATTTTTTTCTCTAAGCAAGTGGATTATTTATCTTTAGGCTCCCCTAATGGAATACAGTGCCTTCAGAAAGTATTCATACCAGTTGACTTATTCCACATTTTGTTGTGTTACAGCCTGAATTGAAAATGAATTAAATATTATTTTTTAATGAAATTGTTGCTAATTTATTGAAAATGGAATGCAGAAATATCTCATTTACATAAGTATTCACACCCCATGTTAGAATCACCGTTTGCAGCGATTACACTTGTGAGTCTGGATGGTACAATATTTGCACATTATTCTATTTTTTTAATTCTTCAAGCTCTGTCAAGTTGGTTATTGATCATTGCTAGACAGACATTTTCAAGTCTTGCCATAGATTTTCAAGCTGATTTAAGTCAAAACTGTAACTAGGCCACTCACGAACATTCAATGTCGTCTTGGTAACAACTCCAGTGTATATTTGGCCTTGTGTTTTAGGTTATTGTCCTGCTGAAAGGGGAATTTGTCTCCCAGTGTCTGTTGGAAAGCAGACTGAACCAGGTTTTCCTCTAGGATCTTCCCTGTGCTTAGCTCTATTCTTTCTTTTTATCCAAAAAAACTCCCTAGTCCTTGCCGATGACAAGCATACCCATAACATGATGCAGCCACCACCATGCTTGAAAATATGGAGAGTGGTACTCAGTGATGTGTTGTGTTGAATTTAACCCAAACATAACACTTTGTATTCAGGACATAAAGTTAATTTCTTTGCCACATTTTTGGCAGTTTTTGCCTTATTGCAAACAGGATGCATGTTTTGGAATATTTAAATTCTGTTCAGGCTTCCTTCTTTCAACTCTATCATCTAGGTTATTATTGTGGAGTAACTACAATGTTGTTTATCCATCCTCAGTTTTCTCCCATCACAGCCATTAAACTCTGTAACTGTTTTAAAGTCACCATTGGCCTCATGGTGAAATCCCTGAGCGGTTTCCTTCCTTTCCGGCAACTGAGTTAGGAAGGACGCCTGTGTCCTTGTACTGACCGGGTGTATAGATACACCACCCCAAGTGTAGTGAATAACTCAAAGGGATCTACCTATAGGTGCCCTTCTTTGTGAGGCATTGGAAACCTCACTGCTCGACTGAGAGACCTTACAGATAATTGTTTGTGTGGGGTACAGAGATGAGGTAGTCATAAAAAAATCATGTTAAACACATGCAACTTATTATGTGACTTGTTAATTTTAATCCATTTTAGATTCAGGCTGTAACACAACAAAAAGTGGAAAAAGTCAAGGGGTGTGAATACTTTCTGAAGGCACTGTAATATAAAACATTTATAGATCTAATTTGAGCAAGAGTAGTGGCAGCCAGGGAAAGTGTTGAGAATTATTGTTTTTTACACACATTTGTGACACAGCTAAATTGGTTGTTATTACTGAATAATGCTTAATAATGACATGATGCAAGGGAAATTATATAAATAGGGGAGGATAGTTTTTGGTAGCAAGTTAAGAAACAATGAAGAAAAGCTTATTTTCGTATTCTAAAGATTCTCAAGATTTATTTCAGTCCCTTATTACTTAGAATAAAGTTACCTCTTTTACAACATCCATTTACCAAAGATGCTAACTGCATTCTGCATTCCCTTTGAAGGGAAGAAAGACTTAGTGCCGAAAATCTGCATTGTAGCACAATAGAAATTTAAAAGTAATTTTCAATTGAGCCAACATATGCAGCGTTTACTGTGTCTCAGCAAATGCGGAAACATTGCCTTTAAATTTAAATCACGCTATAACGCTGATCTTCGGCGCTACTGATTGAATCCAGACCTTAGGATATCTTAGCCTTGTAACAGAGCCATTGTCTAAACTGCTAAACTAGATCACATGCCTCAGACACCTCTTTGGTTTTGAAGCTTGGTTGGTAAGGACTCTTATTCCAGACATGATGATGAGCATGAAGCCAGTCTGGTGATATGAAAGCAGCCACAGACAGTCTCAACTTGTTTGAAGTATTTTCTTGGGCTTTAAAGGCGTGTAATTGAAGGCCACTCTCTGCATTCATCAACCCAGTTATAGTCACATGCACGTGCATGCACACACGCGCGCATGCGCGCACACACACACACACACACACACACACACACACACACACACACACACACACACACACACACACACACACACACACACACACACACACACACACACACACACACACACACACACACACACACACACACACACACACACACACAACCATGTGGAGCCCATTGGACATATGTGACCTGCAGAACAAAACAGGGGATGATAAAGAGAGAGAAATGGTAAATCAAGCATTCCTCAATCATGAAGTAGGAGTAAGCTGAAACCCATGGATGTTGTTGATGTAGGTCTATGCAAGTATGCTGTAAGTAGCCTAGCTTGCAGATGATTCACCAGCCAGTAACATAAAATCTTGAATTCGTAGGATTTACACTATTTTTCAAAAGTATGTGGACACCAATTCAAATTTGTGGATTCGGCTATTTCAGGTACACCCATTGCTGACAGGTGTAGAAAATCGAGCACACAGCCATGCAATCTCCATAGACAAACATTGGCAGAGCTCAGTGACTTTCAAAGTGGCACCATCATATGATGCAACCTTTCCAACAAGTCAGTTTGTCAGATTTCTGCCCTGCTAGAGCTGCCCTGGTCAACTGTAAGTGCTGTTATTGTGAAGTGGAAATGTCTAGGAGCAACAACGGCTCAGCTGCGAAGTGGTAGGCCACACAAGCTCACAGAACGGGGCTGCTTAGTGCTGAAGCGCGTAGCGCGTAAAAATTGTCTGTCCTCAGTTGCAACACTCACTACCGAGTTCCAAATTGCCCCTGCAATGTCAGCACAATAACTGTTTGTTGGCAGCTTCATGAAATGGGTTTCCATGGCCGAGCAGCCACACACAAGCCTAAGATCACCATGCACAATGCCAAGCATTGGCTGGAGTGGTGTAAAGCTCGCCGCCATTGGACTCTGGAGCAGTGGAAACGCGTTCTCTGGAGTGATGAATCACGCTTCACCATCTGGCAGTCCGACTGACGAACTTTGTGGCAACCATTTGAGGAAGGCCCGTTCCAGTTTCAGCATGACAATGCCCCTGTGCACAAAGGTCCATACAGAAATGGTTTGAGGAGATCGGTGTGGAAGAAATTGACTGGCCTGCACAAAGCCCTGACCTCAACCCCATCGAACACCTTTGGGATGAATTGGAACGCCGACTGCGAGCCAGGCCTAATCGCCCAACATCAGTGCCCGACCTCACTAATGGTCTTGTTGCTGAATGGAAGCAAGTCCCCGCTGCAATGTGCCAACACCTAATAGAAAGCCTTCCCAGAAGAGTGGAGGTTGTTATAGCAGCAAACGGGGGACCAACTCCATATTAATGCCCATGATTTGCAATCAGAAACAGGTGTCTACATACTTTTGGTCATGCAGTGTATTTGTTCCCCTCTCCTTGAGGATTAGAAGTTCTCGCATCTGCTTTACCCAGGCCAGTGTATGTGTGTGTGTGTGTGTGTGTGTGTGTGTGTGTGCGCACGCTCTCTAACCTGACCCAGGCAATGAATACTATAATTTGACTTAACACTCTGTTTGTCATACATTAGGCAGACGTCATGCAGTGGAAAAGCTGTGTGCCACAGAGTACATGCCAAGTCAGGCTCCTATTCCTTAGATGGTAGTGGTTATGGAGGCCAAAGCCAGAGCCTCATTGTGTGTGTGTGAGCCATTGAGCCATCGTCTCCTGATGAACAATGAGCTTGTCTCCTGGAGGACCAGGAATGTTTTCTTACTGCTACTAGCTCTACTCTGCTCTCTCTCTTATAGAAAAGTATCCTCTTTTCTACTCAGTCAGTGACTGTGAGAATGGGATTTGTCAATCTCACTGGAGAAAAAAGAGCACAAGGCTGTCTTTTTCTGATACACGTGTGTCTAGGTCTGTGTTTTTGTGTCCTTATAGGAATATTGTCTTAGTGTTCAAACCTGTGCCTTAGTGTTAAAACGCTCGTCTCCTGTGTGCCATAAGACTGTGTAAGACCACTGAGCTAAAGCCAAGGCAGTTGCTCAAAGAGCTAAAGCAAGACTTCAGGTCTCAGGTAAGGTTATCATGCGAGTGTGTTTCACCTCTGTGAAACTCTGAAGCGTCTCTCCTCAGAGTGCACCAGTTGCACAACTGAATGCATTCAACCGAAATGCGTCTTCCGCGTTTAACCTAACCCCTCTGAATCAGAGAGGTGCGGGGGGCTGCCTTAATCGAGATCCACATCATCGGTGCCCGGGGAGCAGTTATTGTTGGGGGTTAACTGCCTTGCTCATGAGCAGAACAGCAGATTTTTTCACTTTGCCGGCTCAGGGATTCAAACCAGCGACCTTAACCTCTAGGCTACCTGCTACCTGCTGTCTCATGTTTAGGTCAGGATGAGATGCTGGCACTCTCCTTCCGTACGGAAAGCTGTAACACATTATGTTGATTAAAACAGTTGTGTCTGCATACGGCTGATTACTGTTTCTTGTCACCAGAGAAATTAAGATCCACCCCGTTGTTTTACGGGAAAAAGTGCATTCAAGTTAAGTTAAGCGTTAAGTCAAGTAAAGTTGAGCATGCATACAAACACAGCTGAAGTCTAACTAGACTATATCATTCAATTAAAACTCAGACTTGAGTCATGGGGAGGTGTATAGAGAGCAATATTGTATATTGCCAATAGTATCCTGTTTTCTCTGTCAAAATCTATAAATCCCTTTTGGACAAATTAGGTTTATGATATTCTAGCAACCGGCGGGGCAGGGAAGGGAACTTGGGAAAGTTGGTGTGAAAGGCAAACACCCTACACCAATAGGGTTAAAGGGATACTTTGGATTTTGGCCATGAAACCCTTTATCTAATTCTCCAGAGTCAGATGAACTCGTGGATACCATTTGTATGTCTCTGCGTGCAGTTTGAAGGAAGTTGCTAACTAGCGTTAGCGCAATTGTAAACTAGCGTTAGCACAAGCACTGGAAGTCTATGGTAACTGCTAACACGCTAGTAGATACTATAGACTTTCAGTCATTGCGCTTACGCTAGTTAGCATTGGTTCACCAAACGACCTCGAACTTCCTTCATACTGGATGTAGAGACATAAAAATGGTATCGAAGAGTTCATCTGACTCTGGGGAAGTAGATAAAGGCTTCATTGCCAAAATCCTTTAACCCACTTGTTGGGAATTGTAACGTGTCTCATATAGCGAGGATCCCTACACTGCCCTCTCCGAACGGGAAGGCACATCCCCGTGCTTCAACTACTCAGCCCCCTCATATGTTTGGGCCATGCGTTCCGATGGCCTAACATCCGCCATCCCACTTCTGACACCAACGTAGCAAACAGCAGGGCAGGGATGCGAGCCCAGGTCGCTGGCGTGAAAGGCAAACACCCTACACATCGCACCAATAGGGTTAACCCACTTGGTGGGAATTGTAACATGGCTTATATAGCGAGGATCGCTACAATATTATAATCTTTAGAAATGTATTAAGGATGTTGTCCTATAATACACATAATGTACAGTATGTTAAATAATTTGGTGACCCTTTACTATTTAAAGCATTAATGAAAATATAGTGGTTTAAGATTGTCTGGAACTATTTTTTTGCCACATAGTCAGCTATTGACGACTATATAATGACAACATCTATAAACAGTAATGTGATGTCTGATCATGTCTGGTGCTTGAACCTGTCAGTGAAGAGTGGTGGGCTGTGGTGGGCTGACAGTGGAATAGATAGTTGTCTATAATTCTATTCAGCAATGGCACAGGTGTGACACTGAATGGGAAAGGAAATGGTTATCCACAGGGGCAAATTATAGGGAGGTAGTCTACTCTGAGGGAGGTTAGAGTGAGTGGCATGAAAATGGAGTCATTCATCAGCCATCATTTTGCCATCAGTGCACTTATACCACATATAAATAGAATAACTGTCCCTTCTAGTTATACTATGTTAGATACATAGAAAGGCCACCATGTCCCAGACAGATGTCTATTAGCAGACATTACTATATCACTAGGATACTAGAATCAACTGAATGTGCTGGCGTGAAAAGAAGCTCTGCATTCTATGATTTCTCGCTTCTTCCATGGATGCCATCATAGTAAGACTCAGAACAGATTATGTGATGGATAAGGATACAGTAATAGATACAGAAGCCCCTAAGGTGCCTTTGGAGCAGAAGAGGACGTCGTAGATACTGTAGATGTTTCATTTGCACAGTCAAGTATGTCATCCATTACTTATTACCTAATTAGGCCTACTTTATTTGATTTACCCTACCTTCTTTCCTCTCCTTCAGCTTGTACACACAATGGCTTTATGGAAAACGGATTCTTTAATCATCACGGAAATAAAAGTTATTCCTGGATCCCATCTTGTCTCTGGATAGCTGGGCTGTGTCCCAAATGTCACCCTATTCCCTACATAGTGCACTACTTTTGACCAGAGGTCTACGGGAATATGGTGCTATTTGGGGCACAGCCCTTGTCTCTGGATAGCAGCAGCAAGCAGGTATTTGTTAGGGTAAACCATGGTTTCTGTATTCTGTTCCTGTTCATTCCAAGCTACGCTAACTACTACGACACAACTACCATCAACTAACATCGCCTCCTGTGTCTGTGTGCTTCCTTAAAAGGAGGGATAGTACCGACGCCTTCTCAGTTGATGGGATGCAGTCGGAACACATAGCTTCATCTATTTTTATTAGTTTAGACTTGATGGTGACGCCAAGGGAAACTCCAACGCAAGTATTTGAATGGAGCCTCAGCCTGCTATCTGGACACCAATGTCACAAGACTCATTAGGAGTGGGAGGGAGAGCTCAGTGTTGTGTTCCGTTCCAGCAAATGTCCCAATCCCAGTGTGTGTGTGTTTGTGTGTGAGTGTGTCCCAGTTGTAGAGGTCAATCGTGCAACCCATCATCATCATCACAGGCTGATATTCAAACTATTTCACCAGCTCAGCTGCGACTATAGCTGGTCTTTAATAGTAGACTTATTTTGTTGAGAGGAAACTTTGTCCGTTTTGAGTGAGTGAGTGACAGTTATGAGCACAGAAAAGCCTGGTGGAGAGTTGGAGAGTGAGTTCACTGATTACTCCAAGAGATCTCAACAAAGATGGACAGAATTCCATTCAGAGCATTGTCTGATGAGGGTCTGTTTAGACCGAAACAACAAACTATGTTTAATCTTAATATCAATTACATTTTTATGTATAACAGAGAGGGTCGCACCTCACCTTCTTATGCAGTTCCCTCCATGGAACCGTTCCCACTCAAGGGCAAATTGACCTTTAAAGTTGACTGTATCACCAGGTTTTTTTATCAACTACTGTACTGTACACAAACCTGCTCAAACTGAGTGACCACACATCCCTGATTCCCTGAAGGTCATTACTACACTGCATCGTATAACCTTTTGGAGTTTCTTTCCTGGATAAGGGACAGTACCATATTTGGTCATGTGGAACAACGCTTGTAAGCAGCTGCTCTTTCTTGATCGATTGCACACGCCTCTTTGACATGTTTATCTATATCTACTTTGGAATAGTATAAAAGTAATCCCTCTACCTCCCCCCCCCCCATAAAAAAAATAAATAAGTTGTTGTCCCACTGGCTATCATAAGTTGAATGCACCAATTTGTAAGTCGCTCTGGATAAGAGCGTCTGCTAAATGATGTAAATGTAAATGTAAAGTCTCTATCCTCCTCTTTATTAATAAGGGTATCAATGATCAAAAGGAGTTCTATTTTAATTGTTATTCTTTATCATTAAACTAAGGGTGCTCTGCTCTTTGATTCTGAGATAGTGAAGTAAACTTCTCTTGTCTGAACGATCTAAGGAGTTATATTTGAAGGCGATGTTGTAGTTTACTGTATAGGAAAGACAACCCAGTCACAATGTAGCTGAACGTCTGCCAACAGCATCCAGCTGCCTCCTCTGTCTCTACAGCCTCTATTTCTTCCCCTGGATATTTCCTTATGTGATTTGTGGGTTCAGTCCTTTAATTGCCACTGCTAATGCAAATGATGCATTTAAAAGGAAAAGGGAACATCATGCTTTACTGTGCCTCTCTTTAATGTCACTGATTAATAAAGTTATAGACGTGCCTGTAGACATGCTATTATTTTATCTAGTTGAGTCATTTCATGGCCAGACAGTATCTAAATAGCACATGGGGCATATATCAAAACAGGAATGTATGAAGACAGACATAAGGAAGTGCTATGTGTTGATCTAATTATACATCTTGTAATGGGACATCCAGACTGCCTTCAACGTCTAAGAAGCTAGACTATAGTTATGATTGTGGCCTAGAGTATAGAAATGGAATATTCCCTTGTTGGCTTTTGTAACTTACAGAGTATTAACTAACTTTGTGATTTAATATAATGAGACTTTGAAATCAGATTAAGATCTTTGGGTCAAAATGTTGCACTCAATAAAACTGTGGGAGCATTCAAGTGTGCCGGTATCTATCTTTCTTTTGAGACTTTGATTTGATTTTTTATTTTTTATAATTGCACAAAGCCCAGGTAACATCATTCAGGATTTGATTATGACAGCAGGCTATGCCAGGAATATCCACCATTGTCTGGGAATGCAGAAGTCTTCCTTTTCATCTTCTTTGACATGAAACACAATAAACACATAATATATCCAATAACTTAAATTGCTCAGAAACCTGCATGCTATTGGTGCACAGATGAACTTGTTCAAACTCCAGAAGTTTTTTTCTATTCCTTTGTTGCTTGTATTACTGGTTGTATTATTGTTGTTGAATGTTTTCCTAGTGTGATATTGATGTAAGTTAACTAAATATTTCTCTGTAAATACATTTAGATGAGGAGCAGGTAAACTGTCAGTGGGTTGAGACGGGGCAGATGTTTTTTTTTATCGACTCAAGCTCTGATAGCACACAATTCATGTATACACATACCTGACAGGTCAACACACCAACTCAAAAGGAGAAGCATTTCCAAAGTTTTGTCTTGGATCTTTTGTTGTCATCTGTTCTTACTCAGCAACAAACCCAGTTTTCCCTGTCACTTTATTTTAATTTTATATAAAATATATACAGTACCAGTCAAAGGTTTGGACACACCTACTCATTCGATGGTTTTTCTTTATTTCTACAATTTCTTACATTGTAAAATAATAGTGAAGACATCAAAACTATGAAATAACACATATGGAATCATGTCGTAACCAAAAAAGTGTTAAACAAATTAAAATATATTTTATATTTGAGATTCTTCAAATAGCCACCCTTTGCCTTGATGACAGATTTGCACACTCTTGGCATTCTCTCAACCAGCTTCACCTGGAATGCTTTTCCAACAGTGTTAAAAATGCTATTTAGCAGACGCTTTTATCCAAAGCTACTTACAGTCATGTGCGCATACAATTTTACGTATGGGTGGTCCCAGGGATCGAACCCACTACCCTGGCGTTACAAGCGCCATGCTCTACCAATTGAGCTACAGAGGACCACTCTTGAAGGAGTTCCCACATGTGCTGAGCACTTGTTGGCTGCTTTTCGTTCACTCTGCCGTCCGACTCATCCCAAACCATCTCAATTGTGTTGAGGTCGGGGGATTGTGGAGGCCAGGTTATCTGATGCAGCACTCCATCACTCTCCTTCTTGGTCAAATAGCCCTTACACAGCCTGGAGGTGTGTTGGATCTTTGTCCTGTTGAAGAACAAATAATAGTCCCACTAAGCCCAAACCAGATGGGATGGCGTATCGCTGCAGAATGCTGGTAGCCATGCTGGTTAAGTGTGCCTTGAATTCTAAATAAATCACAGACAGTGTCACCAGCAAAGCACCCCAACACCATAACACCTCCTCCTCCATGCTTTACGGTGGGAAATACACAGGCGGAGATCATCCGTTCACCTACACCGCGTCTCACAAAGACACGGCGGTTTGAATCAAAAATCTCCAATTTGGACTCCAGACCAAAGGACACATTTCCACAAGTCTAATGTCCATTGCTCGTGTTTCTTGGCCCATGCAGGTCTCTTCTTCTTATTGGTGTCCTTTAGTAGTGGTTTCTTTGCAGCAATTCAACCATGAAGGCCTGATTCACAAAGTCCCCTCTGAACAGTTGATGTTGAGATGTGTCTGGTACTTGAACACCGTGAAGCATTTATTTGGGCTGCAATTACTGAGGCTGGTGTCCAGCTCCAAATCCGGTCCAGTTCCAGTTGTCTTTTTCATGACTTGCAGCAGGCCACAGAAAGAAGGGAGATAGTGACAAAGAGAGGGAGAGAGAGTCTAGGGAGAGAGAGAGAGAGAGAGAGAGACTCATGCCCGCAAACTGAACGTGCTCCAGATGTGTAAATTACAATGTGTCCTCAGCCCCCATCATGTGGAAGTAATTTGTGGATATGATTCTACCTTGTGGTACGAAGGACATAACATGGGAAATCTATTACATGCTGTTCCCAGTCCCATGCATAAAGGAAGAGATTATTATGGGACTCAATGACAGGTGTATATGAACTCAGTTTTTAGGAGGTTTCTAGAGACGGAGAGGTGGACAATGTGTAAAGACGACTGTCTGTACTGTATGTGATTGAGAACAGCTGATTTACATAGCTCTGTTTCCATAGCATTGGGTTTTGCATGGTGTGTCAGTACTGTATATTAGTGCCCTGTTAGAGAGAAACTACCAGTTTAACTGTGATTCAGAGTGAGTTCCATTCTCACTTCAGAGTGTGCAAAGAGGCAGACCGACACTCCTGACCGCCAAAGCAGGAGTTGAGAGTCTTCAACTCTTCTCATGTAGAGTAGCCTCTCCCCTTCCTTCACTCCATCCATCCTAGCCTGGTATTTAAACCCCTGCTGGAGCCAGGCCAACCCAAACAGGCCTGCAGCTCCAGTAAAAGTTGTAAGGGTTGGGGTGAGGTGTGACCCAGGTGCGGTGCAGGATATACAGTAGGCAGTAGGCAGAGATGGTGAAAGAAGGATCTTTACTGGTGGTCCCAATGCCAGAATACAAAATAATGGACTTATCACGATAAAAGAAAGGCGGAGCAAATAAGTCTCCCAACACCATCTGACAGTCAAAATACGAAATACTACCTAAGACTGAAACAAATAACGAAATAGGGAGAACACTTCTCAAGTACCTGTACATAGATCTCCGATCAGACACTGAGTAGTACTGCTGGACATAGAGAAACTAGCAGAGAAAACTGAGCAAGGGAACACAGGGAAGTGAGGGCATAAATACACAGGTGAACCGATAGACACAGGTGACACCAATAGGATGATGATTAGTCCCGACTGTGAGTGAGGAGGTGCCTAAGGTTGTCGGAGGATGACACCTAGTGGGTCACACCGGAACTGCGACCCCCTGCTGTAACAAAACGTAGCAGTGGTCTCAGACTCTCTGACATGTATGAGTGCTGGTTACCCTGACATATATGAGTAACCCTGCCAGTGGGTCAGTCTGTGGTTGCATCCCAATTAGCACCCTATTCCTATATGGTAATTTCCATGTAAAAGGACCCATGAGCACCAACATGTGAAGTTTCTTTAGGAGCATATCAAATTTGATGTCAAATGAAAGATAAGAGTCTATATTTCTGAAGGCATAAATATGTTTTTAAAACATTTTCCATCGTAAGAATTAGGAATAAGCAAAGGCTTTAATTTCTGGTCACACAAATGGAAAAGGGTTCTTAAAAAACATCTACTAGAAAAAGTCTTAAAAGGTATTAGAAATACATCAAAACACAATAATGTTGAAGTAAAGGCCCCTGCCAATTAATATCAACATTTATATTTAGTTTTGCAGAAATTATTTGCCTTCTGTAAGTTGAAGAAATATTGCGTAGTGTCTTGTCATTCTGTTACCAAAAACCCACATGCAGTATCTTTAAGATATTTTCTAATTTCTCTCCCTCATGAGGGAGGATAATGAAAGTTCACAGAAGTAACAAGTAAAGGTAGACCTACCAATTAGTTACAGTGTTTTTACTGATAACAATTTTGTTTATGAATTATCTGTAACAAAATGACTGCAATTGAATTGGCCACAATGTGAAATCATAGTAGTCACAAACCCCAATTGGAGTAGAGCACAGCACAGCACAGTACAGTAGAGTTGAGTACAGTAGAGAACAGAATAATAGAGTATAGTTCATTAGAGTAGAGTTCAGTGCAGTAGAGCAGAGCACACATGAGTAAGGTACAATATAATGTAATATATTCTACTCTACTGAACTGTTCTGTACCGAACTGTACTTTTCTTTACTGTACTCTACTGTGTGCTACTGTACTGTAACTCTACTGAACACTCTACTCTACTTTTCTTTACTGTACTGAACTGTGCTGTGCTGTGCTGTACTGTACTCTACTTTGCTGTACTGTGATGTCCAAACTTGTGAAACATAGACGTCTATGATTGGTACAGATTTGATCCAGTCCGGACCAACCAAATTTGGTCTTGTTTGGGGCGGAGCTCATTAGAATAACAGCCAGTGTGTAGAATAATACCCAAACATGCAAAATAGGATATTACAAATAGGATACATCCCCATGAAGGGAATGACTTTCATAATTATGCATTTCTGTTTAGTACAGATCAAGGTCCCATGATGTCATTCTGTTACCATCATTCTGTTACCGGATGTTAATCCACTTCTCTTACTGTAGTTCAATTACCAAAATATATTTTTTCAAACTCAAGGTGTCATATCATAGCTGACACCCCATTCTTTCTGCAGACATCTTTGAATCTTAATTCGGAGTAGATATTTAACAGAGTGTTTGGAAAATGTGGTCACATAAAAAACTGAGGGAGATTTTACTGTCATTCTGTTACCAAATTTTGCATCTGCACTGTTCCTCAAGTATGTATTTTAGTAAAAAGGTCAGTGGCAATTGTTAAAAGTAGACTTCTTCATATACTGTAGGTGTATGATTTGTTAAACTTAGCAGTCAATGGTTTTTGCTTGGCATACATTTAAAGTGAAAAGGTAAGTCACTCTGTAACTGTGGAATTGCCCATATAGGGCCCTGGTCAAAAGTAGTGCACTATATAGGGAATAGGGTGCTATTTGGGATGCAAGTTGTGTCTGCAGGGTTGCGCCGCCTCACCTCATAGAAGCACAGAAAATTATTTGTCACACCCTGGACATAATTGGTCCACCGCGCAGATGGTAAGCTCAACTCCGCTGCCCCTGGGAGACTGGTCACTACCCAGGCGTAGGAGTTCAGGAGGGAGGCAGTCTGGCTGCATCCCCTGTCCATACCACCAGCCACCGCGCCTCCCGACGCCATCCAATGCTACTGGTGTGGGGAGTCAGGCTATCCTGACTGGAAGAACCCGACCCTACCTAGTCAGTCCCATCCCATTCCCCCCTTCCTTCCCATTGGATTCCATCACGACCAACTTCACTGTGGGCAGCTCGATGGTGAGAGATGCTGGCCTGCCTACGGTCTGTGGACCGGCTAAGGTCCACTGTCACCCAGGCGCCCGTGTCTGAGACATCAACTCCCTCCTGCCCACAGTTCTGGCCAATTACACCATCGTCACTCACGTTGGGTTTAACGACATTCACTTTAAGCGATACTTGGAACTGAGAGAGGATTACAAAACTCTTTTAAAAACCCTTGTTACCACGGGGAAGAGAATAATTATCTCTTGGCCCCTCCCGCGCTATTGAAGGGGTTTGGAACGTTTAAGCCACCACGTTGCCCTAAACGAGTACCTCAAGGAACTTTGCAATAACATGATTGTTTCTTTTTGTGACAAATTTGATTTGCTATGGGAGCAACCAGCGCTTTATAAAAGAGAAGGGGTTCAACCTAACCGCAGGGTTCCAGGATTATTTCCAGCAACATTGGGCTGTTGCAAGTAAACGTGTGAAGCTTGATGTCAAAGATGGACCTTCTTGATGTCTGGGTGCATGATATGAGCCCTGATATTCTGGTTCTCACGGAGACCTGGCTCAAGGGTTCGATCATGCATAAGGACATTGAAATAGTTGATTACAACATCTTCAGGTGTGATAGACTGAACAAGGGGTAGGGGGAGCTATATATGTGAAATCGACTCGTGGCATCATGTTCCCTAAGTGTCACTATCCCCCCAAGAGTTTGAGTGTTTGGTTATAGATGTGGCCTTATGCCAAAATATGCATTTGTTTGTAGCTGGGATTTACCTCTCTCCTGCTGCACTGACTGATGCTGTTGATACTATTTCTGAATATTTAAAACCTTTTATGTCATCTAGTTATTTTAGGAAATTTTAACCTGGATTGGCTTACCCCAGCTTCTGATCATTTGAAGAATATTTGTCTTGACTTTAACATACCTCAATTAATCTCCAAACCTACACGGATTAATGTAAGAAACCCAGCAAACTCCTTACTGATTGACCAAATTTTGACAAATAGCCCCAAGTACTTATTGAGTGGTGTTTTTGCTAATGACATCAGTGATCACTGTCCTATTGCATGTATAGAGATACCATATACTATAATTATGAGGATACATTTTTTTTTACAAAATCTCCCCAGGCGTTTCTTCATTATACTGTATGTATTGCTCTGAGCTTTCCTTTATCAGCTGCATGTCTAACCCTGAATTGGCTCTGGAACTTTTTTAATCTCCCGCTGGGCAAAAACTGGTTGAATTCCACGTTGTTTCCATGTAATTTCAACCCCCAAAATCGATGTGATGACGTTGAATATGTAGGTTCGCCCCCAATTTATGTGTTCTCTGTAACCTCCGGCCGCATGGCAGATGGCCCAGAAAGGAAGCCTTTCCCCCCTCTGAGTGCCCAAAATGTATCTCTCTCTCTCTACAGAGGACTGGAATACTGGATTACTGGAATGTGTGATAGAATAATCCTACAGCAGCCATGTCTGGTATCTAAAGCCTGTCCTCTGAGGAGAACTTTTATGCCATCTACAGTGCCTTCAGAAAGTATTCACACCCCTTGACTTTTTCCACATTTTGTTGTGTTACAGCCTACATTTTAAATGGATTAAATTGAGATTTTGTGTCACTGGCCCACACACAATACCCCATAATGTCGAAGTGGAATTATATTTTTTGAAATGTTTACAAATTAATAAGAAAATGAAAAGCTGAAATGTCTTGAGTCAATAACTATTCAACCCCTTTGTATGGCAAGCCTAAATAAGTTCAGGAGTAAAAATCTGCTTAACAAGTCACATAAGTTGCATGGACTCACTCTATGTGCAATAATAGTGTTTAACATGATTTTTGAATGACTACCTCATCTCTGTACCCCACACATACAATTATCTGTAAGGTCCCTCAGTCGAGCAGGGAATTTCAAACACAGATTCAACCACAAAGATCAGGGAGGTTTTCTAATGCCTCGCAAAAGAAGGGCACCTATTGGTAGATGGGTTAAAATAGTTTATTGGCTGTGAGGAGAACACTGAGGATGAATCAACAACATTGTAGTTACTCCACAATACTAACCTAAATGACAGAGTGAAAAGAAAGAAGCCTGTACAGAATAAAAAATATTCCAAAACATGCATCTTGTTTGCAGTCATTAAAGTAAAACTGCCAAAAATGTGGCAAAGAAATGTACTTTATGTCCTGAATACAAAGTGTTATGTTTGAGGCAAAACCAGCACAACACGTAACTGAGTACCACTCTTCATATTTCCAAGCATGGTGGTGGCTGCATCATGTTAGGGGTATTCTTGTCATTGGCAAGGACTAGGGAGCACAGGCAAAGCCTGATTCAGTCTGCTTTCCACCAGACACTGGGAGTCAACTTCACCTTTCATCAGGACAATAACCTAAAATACAAGGCCAAATATTCACTGGAGTAGCTTACCAAGATTACATTGAATGTTCCTGAGTGGCCTAGTTACAGTTTTGACTTAAATCGGCTTGAAAATCTATGGCAAGACTTGAAAATGGCTGTCTAGCGATGATCAACAACCAACTTGACAGAGCTTGAAGAATTCTAAAAAGAATAATGTGCAAATATTGTAGAATCCAGGTGTGCAAGGCTTTTAGAGACTTACCCAGAAAGACTCAAAGCTGTAATCGCTACCAAAGGTGATTCTAATGTATTGTCTCAGGGGTGTGAATACTTATGTAAATTAGATATTTCTGTATTTCATTTTCAATACATTTGCTAAAATTTCTAAAAACATGTTTTCACTTTGTCATTATATGTAGATGGGTGAGAAAAAATATATTTTATCAAATTCAGGCTGTAACACAACAAAATGTGGAATAAGTCAAGGGGTATCAATCCTGCTGTGACATCCTGTGGAGATTGGGCTTGGGTGATCAGGTTACTGTAAACTTGGTATTGTTCGATTGGTCAATGGTGGTTGGTTTTGGTTTGAAAAAGTTACACCTTCAGATGTTATAAATGGAATGAAATCCCTTTGTTCTGTCTGTTATCCTGAATCCTGTCCATGGAGGAAGGTTGGGTGATCAGTTCTCATTTCCTATACTTCAAAGCCTCTGGCCTAGTAGGCATCTCATTGTTCAGTCTTATAAGTTAACCTTATGATCTATATGCCTAGAATAATAGCTTGTAATGCTTGTTAATGATTTGTAACGTAAGCTTCATGCCTTGTATGTGATTTTATTGATTTTACAATGTAATTAAATATCTGCCTTTGGTATTCCACTCTCAGACCAATTCTTCCTAGTCAAAATCAAATACATTTATATTGGTCGCATACACATACAGTATTTAGCAGATGTTATTGCGGGTGTAGCGAAATGTTTGTGTTTCTAGCTCAACAGTGCAGTAATATCTAATAATAGACAACAATACACACAAATCTAAAAAAGTTAAAGAATGGAGTAAAAAATATAGAAATATTAGGACGAGCAATGTCAGAGTCCGGAGTACAAATATATGTATATATATATATATATATATATATATATATATATATATATATATATATATATATATATATGATGGGATGCATAGACATTATGGACAGTAGAGTGGGGAAAAAAAGTATTTAGTCAGCCACCAATTGTGCAAGTTCTCCCACTTAAAAAGATGAGAGAGGCCTGTAATTTTCATCATAGGTACACGTCAACTATGACAGAAAAATTGAGAAAAGAAAATCCAGAAAATCACATTGTAGGAGCTTTAATGAATTTATTTGCAAATTATGGTGGAAAATAAGTATTTGGTCACCTACAAACAAGCAAGATTTCTGGCTCTCACAGACCTGTAACTTCTTCTTTAAGAGGCTCCTCTGTCCTCCACTCGTTACCTGTATTAATGGCACCCGTTTGAACTTGTTATCAGTATAAAAGACACCTGTCCACAACCTCAAACAGTCACACTCCAAACTCCACTATGGCCAAGACCAAAGAGCTGTCAAAGGACACCAGAAACAAAATTGTAGACCTGCACCAGGCTGGGAAGACTGAATCTGCAATAGGTAAGCAGCTTGGTTTGAAGAAATCAACTTTGGGAGCAATTATTAGGAAATGGAAGACATACAAGACCACTGATAATCTCCCTCGATCTGGGGCTCCACGCAAGATCTCACCCCGTGGGGTCAAAATGATCACAAGAACGGTGAGCAAAAATCCCAGAACCACACGGGGGGACCTAGTGAATGACCTGCAGAGAGCTGGGACCAAAGTAACAAAGCCTACCATCAGTAACACACTACGCCGCCAGGGATTCAAATCCTGCAGTGCTAGACGTGTCCCCCTGCTTAAGCCAGTACATGTCCAGGCCCGTCTGAAGTTTGCTAGAGTGCATCCAGAAGAGGATTGGGAGAATGTCATATGGTCAGATGAAACCAAAATATAACTTTTTGGTAAAAACTCAACTCGTCGTGTTTGGAGGACAAAGAATGCTGAGTTGCATCCAAAGAACACCATACCTACTGTGAAGCATGGGAGTGAAAACATCATACTTTGGGGCTGTTTTTTCTGCAAAGGGACCAGGACGACTGATCCGTGTAAAGGAAAGAATGAATGGGGCCATGTATCGTGAGATTTTGAGTGAAAACCTCCTTCCATCAGCAAGGGCATTGAAGATGAAACGTGGCTGGGTCTTTCAGCATGACAATGATCCCAAACACACCGCCCGGGCAACGAAGGAGTGGCTTCGTAAGAAGCATTTCAAGGTCCTGGAGTCTCCAGATCTCAACCCCATAGAAAATCTTTGGAGGGAGTTGAAAGTCCGTGTTGCCCAGCGACAGCCCCAAAACATCACTGCTCTAGAGGAGATCTGCATGGAGGAATGGGCCAAAATACCAGCAACAGTGTGTGAAAACCTTGTGAAGACTTACAGAAAACGTTTGACCTGTGTCATTGCCAACAAAGGGTATATTACAAAGTATTGAGAAACTTTTGTTATTGACCAAATACTTATTTTCCACCATAATTTGCAAATAAATTCATAAAAAATCCTACAATGTGATTTTCTGGATTTTTTTCCCTCATTTTGTCTGTCATAGTTGACGTGTACCTATGATGAAAATTACAGGCCTCTCTCATCTTTTTAAGTGGGAGAACTTGCACAATTGGTGGCTGACTAAATACTTTTTTCCCCCACTGTATATGGATAGAATATGTAGTACAGTGGCTTGTGAAAGTATTCACCCCCCTTGGCATTTTTCCTATTTTGTTGCCTTACAACCTGGAATTTAAATTGATTTTTTTGGGGGTTGTATCATTTTGAAGATGCAAAATATTTTTGAAGATGCAAAATATTTTTTATTGTGAAACAAACAAGAAATAAGACAAAAAAAAAACAGAAAACTTGAGCGTGCATAACTATTCACCCCCCCAAAGTCAATACTTTGTAGAGCCACCTTTTGCAGCAATTACAGCTGCAAGTCTCTTGGGGTATGTCTCTATAAGCTTGGGACATCTAGCCACTGGGATTTCTGCCCATTCTTCAAGGCAAAACTGCTCCAGCTCCTTCAAGTTGGATGGGTTCTGCTGGTGTACAGTAGTCTTTAAGTCATACCACATATTCTCAATTGGATTGAGGTCTGGGCTTTGACTAGGCCATTCCAAGACATTTAAAGGTTTCCCCTTAAACCACTCGAGTGTTGCTTTAGCAGTATGCTTAGGGTCATTGTCCTGCTGGAAGGTGAACCTCCGTCCCAGTCTCAAATCTCTGGAAGACTGAAACAGGTTTCCCTCAAGAATTTCCCTATATTTAGCGCCATCCATCAGAGGTGTTGGGTTTACGCCAGACATAGCGTTTTCCTTGATGGCCAAAAAGCTCAATTTTAGTCTCATCCGACCAGAGTACCTTCTTCCATATGTTTGGGGAGTCTCCCACATGCCTTTTGGCGAACACCAAACGTGTTTGCTTAATTTTTCTTTAAGCAATGTATTTTTTCTGGCCTCTCTTCCGTAAAGCCCAGCTCTGTGGAGTGTACGGCTTGAAGTGGTCCTATGGACAGATACTCCAATCGCCGCTGTGGAGCTTTGCAGCTCCTTCAGGGTTATCTTTGGTCGCTTTGTTGGCTCTCTGATTAATGCCCCTCCTTGCCTGGTCCGTGAGTTTTGGTGGGCGGCCCTCTCTTGGGAGGTTTGTTATGGTGCCATATTCTTTCCATTTTTTAATAATGGATTTAATGGTGCTCAATGGGATGTTCAAAGTTTCTGATATTTTTTATAACCCAACCCTGATCTGTACTTCTCTACAACTTTGTCCCTGACCTGTTTGGAGAGCTCCTTGGTCTTCATGGTGCCGCTTGCTTGGTGGTGCCCCTTGCTTAGTGGTGTTGCAGACTCTGGGGCCTTTCAGAACAGGTGTATATATACTGAGATCATGTGACAGATCATGTGACACTTAGATTGCACACAGGTGGACTTTATTTAAATAATTATGTGACTTCTGAAGGTAATTGGATGCACCAGATCTTATTTAGGGACTTCATAGCAAAGGGGGTGAATACATATGCACGCACCACTTTTCCGTTATTTTCTTATTTAAATTTCACTTCACCAATTTTGACTATTTTGTGTATGTCCATTACATGAAATCCAAATAAAAATCCATTTAAATTACAGGTTGTAATGCAATAAAATAGGAAAAATGCGAAGGGGAATGAATACTTTTGCAAGGCACAGTATATCTGAAGAATACGTAGGATAGAATAATATACAGTATGTACAGCAATAGTTAAATTGGATAGGCCATGACTAGAATACAGTATATACATATGAAGTGGGTAAAACAGTATGTAAACATTATTAAGAAGACCAGTGTTACATTATTAAAGTGACCAGTGTTCCATGTCTATGTACATAGGCAGCAGCCTCTAAGGTGCAGGGTTGAGTAACCGGGTGGAAGCTGGCTAGTGACAGTGACTAAAGTTCACGGCAGGGTATTGGGCGGAGGCCGGCTATAGGTGACTATTTAACATTCTGATGGCCTTGAGATAGAAGCTGTTTTTCAGTCTCTTGTTCCCAGCTTTGATGCACCTGTACTGATCTCACCTTCTGGATGGTAGCGGGAAGAACAGGCCGTGGCTCGGGTGGCTGAGGTCCTTGATTATCTTTTTGGCCTTCCTGTGCCACCGGGTGCTGTAGATGTCCTGGAGGGCAGGCAGTGTGCCCCCGGTGATGCGTTGGGCAGACCGCACCACCCTCTGGAGAGCCCTGTGGTTAAGGATGGTGCTGTTGCCATACCAGGCGGTGATACAGCCCGACAGGATGCTCTCAATTGTGCATCTGTAAAGGTTTGTGAGGGTCTTCGGGGCCAAGCTGAATTTATTCAGCCTGATGAGTTTGAAGAGTGGCTGTTGCAACTTCTTCACACACTGTCTGTGTGGGTGGACCATTTCAGATTGTCAGTGTTGTGTACGCTGAGGAACTTGAAGCTTTTTAACTTCTCTACTGCGGATGGGGGCGTTCTCCCTCTGCTGTCTCCTGAAGTCCACAATCAGATCCTTTGTTTTGTTGATGTTGAGGGAGAGCTTATTTTCTTGACACCACTTTGCCAGAGCCCTCACCTCCTCCCTGTAGGCTGTCTCATCGTTGTTGGTAATCAGGCCTACCACTGTTGTGTCGTCTGCAAACTTGATGATTGAGTTGGAGACGTGCGTGGCCACGCAGTCATGGGTAAACAGAGAGTAGAGGAGCACGCACCCTTGTGGGGCCCCTGTGTTGAGGATCAGCGTAGTGGAGGTGTTGTTTCCTACCTTCACCACCTGGCAGTGGCCCGTCAGGAAGTCCAGGACCCAGTTGCACAGGGCGGGGTTCAGACCCAGGGCCCTGAGCTTAATGATGAGCTTGGAGGGTACTATGGTGTTGAAGGATGAGCTATAGTCTATGAACAGCATTCTTACATAGGCATTCCTCTTGTCTAGATGGGATAGGGCAGTGTGCAGTGCAATGGCGATTGCATCATCCGTGGATCTATTGGGGCGGTATGCAAATTGCAGTGGGTCTAGGGTGTTGGTTAAACTGGTCGGGTAGTCAACGTCAACTCATTGCCTAATGCAACGTCAACTCACTGCCTAATGTGTCGGGTAGTCAACGTGAACTCATTGCCTAATGCTTGCTTGCATACTTGAATTATCTTTATGGAGTCAGATAACATTTCAATAGACTAATTGCATAGTCTTATAATGGGTCGCTTGTGATGTATATACACTGAGTGTACAAAACATTAGGAAAACCTGCTCTTTCCATGACATAGACTGACCAGGTGAGTCCAGGTGAAAGCTATGATCCCTAATTGATGTCACTTGTTAAATCCACTTCAGGGCTTAAGACAGGTTAAAGAAGGATTTTTAAGCCTTGAGACAATTGAGACATGGATTGTGTATGTATGCCATTCAGAGGGTGAATGGGCAAGACAAAATATTTAAGTGCCTTTGAACGGGGTATGGTAGTAGGTGCCAGGCGCACCAGTTTGAGTGTGACAAGAACTGCAACACTGCTGGGTTTTTCACGCTCAACAGTTTCCAATGTGTATCAAGAATGGTCCACCACCCAAAGGACATCCAGCCAACTTGACACAACTGTGGGAAGCATTGGAGTCAACATGGGCCAGCATCCCTGTGGAACGCTTTCGACACCTTGTAGATCCCATGCACCGATGAATTGAGGCTGTTCTGATGGCAAAAGGGGGTGCAACTCAATATTAGGAAGGTTGAATATTACCTTCAAATATTACCCCACTACAAATCAACATGGAAAACTGATCGTATTTTTTAAAAGTCATCAACGTAAGGGCATTTTATTTTAAATATTTTAACCTAAATCCAATGACATGGTGTTATTGTTTTGTTAATTTCACGTTGAATTCACATTCGTTGAGAACTCAACCAAATGTTAATCAAAACTAGATGTTGAACCAACGTCTGTGCCCAGTGGGCTATTTTTATATCTCTGGCAGAGAAACATGCCCCCTTTAAAAGCCTTAGAGTTAAAAATAGAACAAATCCTTTGTTCTCTATATAACTTTTAGATCACACTATGATGAGAAATCAGGCCTGGGTCAAGGATAGAAAACTGACTTGGTAGCTCATTAGCAGCATTTCAGACAATTGATAAATAGATGCACTTCCTCAATTAAGAAAGCTAAATCAAGCTACGTTCTAAGTTCTATCTCAGACTCTGCTGGTGATCCGTAAAAATGTTGTAAAACAGTTAATGCACTGAAATGTGGAAATTCCTCTCCTTCCCTGCCTAAGCAAGTCATGTCAGACTCTGGCATCAAATCAAATCAATTTTTATTTGTCACATGCGCCGAATACAACAGGTGTAGACCTTACCATGAAATGCTTACTTACAAGCCCTTAAGCAACAATGCAGTTTTAAGAAAATATAGTTAAGAAGATATTTTTACTAAATAAACTAAAATAATAATACAAAAATATTTATAAAAGTAACACAATAAAATAACATTAATGAGGCTATGTGACAGATTTTCATGCAAATATTATATGCACATTTTCCCACCAGAGATGTATTTCCATCAAATTGACTTGTTGCAGATAAAAGGCTGTGTGTGCTGACGTAGTGCACATAAAAATACCTTTTGCGGTTAAATTCCCAAGTACCGAATAAAAAATATAAGCTATCACACTGATTTAGACATTGGCAATACAATCACAAACATTAGATTTATATTTAGTCATTGTTATATTGAGAGATAATATATAGAGACAGACTGAGCACTAAATATAAAACACTGTGTCCTCAGAACTATCACCTTCTTAAACTAACATTTGATTTTAAAAGGTTGTGCTCTGGCAAACATACACTTGAGTTTGATATGTTCAAGTGGTTACAGGCCTCTTCCGGACTGCTCTGGTTTTAAGCCTCTATTACTGTATATGGTGTTGGTCATTGTGAAATTGAAACCAGAATACACTAGTGCCCTGCTGTAATGCACTGTGCTGTGGCCCCCTCTTTAGATCAGATATCATAGATAAAACATGTAATGGGACTGCAGCACTGGAGTAGACCATCTATAACTGGGTAGACATCCTACATTACCATATAAGGCTAAGTTTAAAGGCCCACTCCTTCAAAACAACAAAATGGCAGTGCCACCATTTGGTTTGCTATACAGTTGATAGCTATGGATAAGGAGATTGGTGTGATTTCATAAACCTTTGCTGTCCAGTCCTGTCACACTCTGAGCACATATTTCACCCCTGGAATTCAAAGTTGTCGCTTGTCAACATGAATAGGGACAGCAAACAAGAGGGTGGGATAGGTGGTCATATGAAGAGTGATGACAGGTCACATGACCCAATGAGCTCACTTCATCTCCATTCCCATCCAATGAGCTGTCCTGTTACCCAGGAAGTATACACAGTTTAGTTGAGGAACAGTACAAAAGATCACCCTGTATAGTCCCTTCACAGCACGTCCTCAAACATCTGCAGGCATGCATTGCTCACACACCTGTGGAGAGAAATAAAGAAAGAGTGCCTGAGAGAGAGACAGAGAGAGAGTGATAGAGACAGAGAGAGTGGAGAGAGAAAGACAAAAAGAGAGGGAGACAGAAAGACGAAAAGAGAGAAAGAGTGAAAGAAGAAGAGAGAGAGAGCGAGAGTGTGGGAAAGAGGGCGGGATTGAGAGAGAGAGAAAGAGAGCGAGATCAGGGTGGAGCAATGCTACTGTATCCCAGAGAATGTGGTTTTATTCTCAATACATGTAACTCCTTTCCCACTGGTCACACACTGGTTGAATCAACGTTGCTTCCATGTCATTTCAATGAAATGTCTGTGCCCAGTGGGTTCTCTAATTCTGCTGCGACTATTTCTGTCTTCAGTACTAGAATCTTACAGATCTCTTGGGTACATTACACATTCATGTGGATCTATTTGTTTATAAATTGCTCTTAGATTACACAAACTGCAGCACTTGATTCACTGATATGCTTACATTGTCTGGAAATAAATCCCAGCATGATATTTTCCAGAGCTCTGTGCTCTAATAGTACCTCCCCATTTGACTCTGTTTCAAAACGTTTTCTTCCTACTGAACACTACCCAGGCTACACTAGTGGGACAGCCGGGAAAGGAAGAGACCCCAGTGAAGGAAGGCTTGCTCGCTCTGTTGGCTTTGCTTTGCCATGTAACGGTCTCTGCACATTAGAAAAGGCACAAAGCAGTCAAATATACAGGTAAAGGCCAAAATAACGGAAGCACTTGAGTAAATGAGGGATATAAAGTTTATTGAAAGCAGGAGTTAATTAAGCAATTAACGTCCCATCATGCTTAGGGTCATGTCTAAAAATGCTGAGCGGGCCATTATTTTGGCTACCATGGCTATGCCCCCATAGGATGAAAATAACATGAATTATTACCTTATTATCATTATTATTTTAAATGGACTAGGGTTTGTCATACATCCAAGATCTAATTGAAATTGATAGCAGCCTCTCCCTTCTTAAACGAATATCTTCTGGGATGTTAAAAAAAATGCACAGGGAGCTGGTGCCATAAACAAAAACAAGCAGTTTTCATTTATTTTTATTAGCTGTTCTAAGCCAAAATGTCTGGAAGTGTATGAAAAATGTATGCACTCACTAACTGTAAGTCGCTCTGGATAAGAGCGTCTGCTAAATGACTAAAATGTAAATGTAAAAAGTGAACTGCTTTTGCTTAGTTTTCTTTTTCCTTTCCCCCACTGAAAGGAAAAATCACGCATTGTGTTACCTTGCTTCGTGACTACTCTATTTTCACACACCGTTACTCTGTTCTTCTCACAGTAGACATTATTGGCAGTGGGCAGAGTGACTGTCAAACTTAATGTGAATTTCCAGTAGAGGGAGCTGTCAATGGCATGCCAGGTCAGTATCAGGATCATATCAAAATAGCATTTAATTGGCAGTAGTTATGAACATACATACACTGGTGCTTTACAAAACCATAACATGTTGTTATTACCTTGCTTACCTATGCTATTAGAACCCTTTGAAGATAACAGATGGAGAGACAAGCAAATTTGATAAATTAGCTACTACTAAGGGCTAATGAAGATTAGCTTTGAAGATACACTAAGGAATAAGTGTCTATTTATTTCTGTTGTTGTGGTTCTGGCATTACCAAAGCATGGGTGGTCTATTTATGTCAGAAGTACACACGTACACTAGCTGAGTTATTCAATGAAAGAATGAAGGCACCAGCCTATAAATCACTTCTTTCAGCATCTGTTTATTCCTCATCGACTATTCTATTATTGTATCTGCCAATCAAGTCTCTTCACAGTGGAAGCAGACTCTCTCGGAACAACACAACCTCAGCCTAAGTCAGTCAGTCACTTATGAACGTGAAATCATCAAATTCGTACATCAAATAATGTTGAGCTATTATTGTGATGTATAATTTAAGAAATGGGGCTGCTCTGACAGATCTCCGTTCAAAGGGGCTCTATCAGACAGCCGGTAAGAGTTTTGGCATTTGTAAGTTGTAAGGCTTACAGTGTTACATAAAATACTGCACTTCACTAAATTACCTCCTGGCCTGCCTGGCTGTACAATCCTATCACGAACTAACACAGGGTTTTGTAGATAGTTAGTAAATATGCTTTGGCAGAGATACCCAATCTAATATTATCTCTTTAATATCTTTTGTTATTTACGTTTACGATATGTGATGCATTTTCAGATGCTCTTTTTTCCCCTTTCTGGCATGATAAGTGTGTTCATGATGAGAAAAAGAGATACCCACACACTTTTGAAAAGTTGGAAATGTCCAAAACCATAAACATTGTGGCATTATGTGAATGCCATAGACAATGGCTTCTGCAGCACAGAGGGAGAGGGAGAGGGAAGGAAGTGGATCGAGGGAATACCATCTGCAACACTGTATTGTACTGTCCTGGGGCCATACAGTATCTTTTTCACATGTTTGTGTCTTTCCTGTCTCTGCCCCTACCCTGGTCCACTCTGTGGGCTGGAAAATAAGTTGCTGGGTAGTTTTGGCCACTCAGAGGAAGTGAAGGCCTGTGGTTTAATGCAAGAAACAATCTAGGAGACTACCTGCCTGCCTGCCTGCCTGCCTGGCTGCCTGCCTGCCTGGCTGCCTGCTTGCCTGCCTGCCTGGCTGGCTGCTTTGCCTGCCTGGCTGCCTGGCTGCCTGCTTTCCTGCCTGCCTGCTTGCCTGCTGCCTGCCTGCCTTTAACATCATATTCCAACCAGCTGAGTTTAGCTAACCAGTGACAGCTCTGTAAACACAAGCAGGCTAAAAAAAAGAAAAGGTAGATATGGTAGGAGGGAGGTAGAGAATGGCGAGAGAAGGAGAGAGAGAGAGAGAAAGGTGGAGGGAAAGAGGGGTTGAGAGAGAGGAAGAGATGGAAAGAAAAAGGAGAAAAAGGAGAGGGATAGACAGAGAGAGCTAGAGGGAGAGAGAGGAAGAGAGAGCTAGAGGGAGAGAGAGGAAGAGAGCTAGAGGGAGAGAGAGGAAGAGAGCTAGAGGGAGAGAGGAAGAGAGCTAGAGGGAGAGAGAGGGAGAGAGCTAGAGGAAGAGAGCTAGAGGGAGAGAGGAAGAGAGCTAGAGGGAGAGAGGAAGAGAGAGCTAGAGGGAGGGAGAGGAAGAGAGAGCTAGAGGGAGGGAGAGGAAGAGAGAGCTAGAGGGAGAGATAGACAGAGAGCGCTAGAGGGAGAGAGAGGAAGAGAGAGCTAGAGGGAGAGAGAGGAAGAGAGCTAGAGGGAGAGAGAGGAAGAGAGCTAGAGGGAGAGAGAGGAAGAGAGCTAGAGGGAGAGAGGAAGAGAGCTAGAGGGAGAGAGAGGAAGAGCGCTAGAGGGAGAGAGAGGAAGAGAGCTAGAGGGAGAGAGAGGAAGAGAGCTAGAGGGAGAGAGGAAGAGAGCTAGAGGGAGAGAGGAAGAGAGAGCTAGAGGGAGGGAGAGGAAGAGAGAGCTAGAGGGAGAGATAGACAGAGAGCGCTAGAGGGAGAGAGAGGAAGAGAGCTAGAGGGAGAGAGGAAGAGCGCTAGAGGGAGAGAGAGGAAGAGAGCTAGAGGGAGAGAGAGGAAGAGAGAGCTAGAGGGAGAGAGGAAGAGAGCTAGAGGGAGAGAGGAAGAGAGAGCTAGAGGGAGAGAGGAAGAGAGCTAGAGGGAGAGAGGAAGAGAGAGCTAGAGGGAGAGAGAGAGGAAGAGAGAGCTAGAGGGAGAGAGGAAGAGAGAGCTAGAGGGAGAGAGAGGAAGAGAGAGCTAGAGGGAGAGATAGACAGAGAGAGCTAGAGGGAGAGATAGACAGAGAGAGCTAGAGGGAGAGAGAGAGGAAGAGAGCTAGAGGGAGAGAGAGGAAGAGAGAGCTAGAGGGAGAGAGAGGAAGAGAGAGCTAGAGGGAGAGAGGAAGAGAGAGCTAGAGGGAGAGAGAGGAAGAGAGAGCTAGAGGGAGAGAGGAAGAGAGAGCTAGAGGGAGAGAGAGGAAGAGAGAGCTAGAGGGAGAGATAGACAGAGAGAGCTAGAGGGAGAGATAGACAGAGAGAGCTAGAGGGAGAGAGAGGAAGAGAGCTAGAGGGAGAGAGGAAGAGAGAGCTAGAGGGAGAGAGAGGAAGAGAGAGCTAGAGGGAGAGAGGAAGAGAGCTAGAGGGAGAGAGAGGAAGAGAGCTAGAGGGAGAGAGGAAGAGAGAGCTAGAGGGAGAGAGGAAGAGAGCTAGAGGGAGAGAGAGGAAGAGAGAGCTAGAGGGAGAGAGAGGAAGAGAGAGCTAGAGGGAGAGAGGAAGAGAGAGCTAGAGGGAGAGAGGAAGAGAGAGCTAGAGGGAGAGATAGACAGAGAGAGCTAGAGGGAGAGATAGACAGAGAGAGCTAGAGGGAGAGAGAGGAAGAGAGCTAGAGGGAGAGAGGAAGAGAGAGCTAGAGGGAGAGAGAGGAAGAGAGAGCTAGAGGGAGAGAGGAAGAGAGAGCTAGAGGGAGAGAGAGGAAGAGAGAGCTAGAGGGAGAGAGAGGAAGAGAGAGCTAGAGGGAGAGAGGAAGAGAGAGCTAGAGGGAGAGAGGAAGAGTGCTAGAGGGAGAGAGAGGAAGAGAGCTTGAGGGAGAGAGAGGAAGAGAGAGCTAGAGGGAGAGAGAGGAAGAGAGCTAGAGGGAGAGAGAGGAAGAGAGAGCTAGAGGGAGAGAGGAAGAGAGCTAGAGGGAGAGAGGAAGAGAGCACTAGAGGGAGAGAGAGGAAGAGAGAGCTAGAGGGAGAGAGGAAGAGAGAGCTAGAGGGAGAGAGAGGAAGAGAGAGCTAGAGGGAGAGAGGAAGAGAGAGCTAGAGGGAGAGAGGAAGAGAGCTAGAGGGAGAGAGAGGAAGAGAGAGCTAGAGGGAGAGAGGAAGAGAGAGCTAGAGGGAGAGAGAGGGAGAGAGAGCTAGAGGGAGAGATAGACAGAGAGAGCTAGAGGGAGAGATAGACAGAGAGAGCTAGAGGGAGAGAGAGGAAGAGAGCTAGAGGGAGAGAGAGGAAGAGAGAGCTAGAGGGAGAGAGGAAGAGAGAGCTAGAGGGAGAGAGAGGAAGAGAGAGCTAGAGGGAGAGAGGAAGAGAGAGCTAGAGGGAGAGAGAGGAAGAGAGAGCTAGAGGGAGAGAGAGGAAGAGAGAGCTAGAGGGAGAGAGGAAGAGAGAGCTAGAGGGAGAGAGAGGAAGAGAGAGCTAGAGGGAGAGAGGAAGAGAGAGCTAGAGGGAGAGAGGAAGAGAGAGCTAGAGGGAGAGATAGGAAGAGAGAGCTAGAGGGAGGGAGAGGAAGAGAGCTAGAGGGAGAGAGAGGAAGAGAGCTAGAGGGAGAGAGGGGAAGAGAGAGCTAGAGGGAGAGAGGAAGAGAGCTAGAGGGAGAGAGAGGAAGAGAGAGCTAGAGGGAGAGAGGAAGAGAGAGCTAGAGGGAGAGAGAGGAAGAGAGAGCTAGGGGGAGAGAGAGGAAGAGAGCTAGAGGGAGAGAGAGGAAGAGAGAGCTAGAGGGAGAGAGGAAGAGAGCTAGAGGGAGAGAGAGGAAGAGAGAGCTAGAGGGAGAGATAGACAGAGAGAGCTAGAGGGAGAGAGAGACAGAGAGAGCTAGAGGGAGAGAGAGGAAGAGAGCTAGAGGGAGAGAGGAAGAGAGCTAGAGGGAGAGAGGAAGAGAGCTAGAGGGAGAGAGGAAGAGAGCTTGAGGGAGAGAGGAAGAGAGCTAGAGGGAGAGAGGAAGAGAGCTAGAGGGAGAGAGGAAGAGAGCTAGAGGGAGAGAGGAAGAGAGCTAGAGGGAGAGAGGAAGAGAGAGCTAGAGGGAGAGAGAGGAAGAGAGAGCTAGAGGGAGAGAGAGGAAGAGAGAGCTAGGGGGAGAGAGAGGAAGAGAGCTAGAGGGAGAGAGAGGAAGAGAGAGCTAGAGGGAGAGAGGAAGAGAGCTAGAGGGAGAGAGGAAGAGAGAGCTAGAGGGAGAGAGAGGAAGAGAGAGCTAGAGGGAGAGATAGACAGAGAGAGCTAGAGGGAGAGAGAGGAAGAGAGCTAGAGGGAGGGAGAGGAAGAGAGAGCTAGAGGGAGAGAGAGGAAGAGAGCTAGAGGGAGAGATAGACAGAGAGAGCTAGAGGGAGAGAGAGGAAGAGAGCTAGAGGGAGAGAGGAAGAGAGCTAAAGGGAGAGAGGAAGAGAGCTAGAGGGAGAGAGGAAGAGAGAGCTAGAGGGAGAGAGGAAGAGAGCTAGAGGGAGAGAGGAAGAGAGCTAGAGGGAGAGAGAGGAAGAGAGCTAGAGGGAGAGAGAGGAAGAGAGCTAGAGGGAGAGAGGAAGAGAGCTAGAGGGAGGGAGAGCGTGTGAAAAGAAGGACAAGGCAAAACAAGAGGAAAGAGTTCTAGGAAGACAGTCTGAGCAAGAAGGAGGGAGGAGGAGAGAGTGAGAAAGAGAGAGAGGGAGGGAGCAAGCAAGAGAGTAAGGAGGGAGGGAGGCTGAGCGAGAGAGAGAGAGGGAAGAGACAGGCTTTGCCTTTTCTGGTAGTTATAGTTGCTGAAAGAGCAAGCAGGAATTCTTTGTGCTGTAGCAGAGAGAGCTGAGATATAAACCAGACTGTAGAGTTGATATACTGAGAGAGGAGTGAGTGCTGCCCATGGACTAAGCGTCGCTACTCACTACAGCTAAGGTATTGTATAGCTATGGGACGTTTCCTCCTATTCAGTAGCGCATAGAGAGCCAGTGAATGTCGTAATGCTGAGTGGTGAATGTTTCTTGGGTGGTCCTACTTCGAGTCATGTCCAGTGAATGTTAGTGTGTTTCTGTGTTGACTGGGGACCTTATCTTGTGTTTTGTCTTCACTTTGTGCTTGTTTTGTTTGGTAGAGTTTCCATCCCATAGGGATTATTAGCCTAGTTAGTCCCAGAGAATTGGGATTGGAATGATGATGATAATCATGATGATGATGATATTTCATCATATTTCTATTTATGTATATTATTTATTTATATTTATAATTATTTATTTATATATTTATTGCGGCATTAGGTGTGACAACTAAGAGCTCTGATGTGAGAAAAGCAGGGGTTGGTTATACCGCAGCAGCTTTAAGTACCCACATTTTTTGCAGGTCTTTACTGTGTCATGCTAATGTGAATGAGTTACAAGCACTTCATTACCAATGATGTCACTGTCAGGGTTCTTCTGATGTAAGGTCAAAGTCAAAGGTTATGTCATTTGACTTCAAAATAAATACAGGAGTTAAACATATGGAAAGTGTTGAGGCTAGATTTGGCATACACACACTACAGACAGGGCCTTTTCACTTATGGCATCAAGGAAAACCTTTTTGCACATCCTCATTTCAGCATACTGACCTCTGTACAGAGTAGAAATTGTGTAATTGTGTAATGACGTTAAACTCACCAGTCTGTGTTGGTTTCTTTCAGTCTGAACACAGAAGAAACGCTCACCGGCCACCATGGATGACGACTTTGACCAGCGCATGGAATTAAGGAGGCAGAGGCGTGAGCAGATGCGTCTAGAGGCAGAGAAGTGAGGAACCTGTCTGTCTAATACACACACACACACACACACACACACACACACACACACACACACACACACACACACACACACACACACACACACAAACACCTCCTGCTTAGTTCAGTGAGGCCATGGTCATTCTGTACATTCTTCAGATGTGTGTGTGATAATATTCAGGTAGGATGGATGTATGCATACTTGTTACTATGCCATAAGGTAAATCAATCATTATTCAATCAATCAACCTTTTTTACATCAGCTGTTGTCACAAAGTGCTTTACAGTAACCCAACCTAGAACCCCACAAAGCAAGCTGAAGCAGAATAGATGTGTTCCAGTGGATATAACATGGATGATCTGATATGGATTTTCAGTACTGGTACCCCGTGTATATAGCCAAGTTATCTTTACTCATTGTGTATTTATTTCTCCTGTTATTATCTTTCTATTATTTTTCTATTTTTCTATTTTTATTGTTGGCAAAGGCCCATAAGTAAGCATTTCACTGTTAGTCTACACCTGTTGTTTTACGAAGCATGTGACAAATGAAATGATCTAATATGGTGGATGAGCTTTAAGCCCAACTGTGTGCTCTCCTCCAGTTAAGCCCATTGCCTCCTCTGAACCCAGTAAGAGTTCTCTGATCTCTATGCCAAACTCATCCTTCTCACTGGGCATTTTACTGGTAAACCTCAGTCAGGATTTATTGTATCTATTGTCATGCAGGTACACTTGTATGCACACAGAGGATAACGTGAGAAGTCATTCCAGACAGCTTTGGGCCCGTCTCCCATCCCCTGAATCACAGGCTGGTTAGTTTCAGTGGTGTCCAATTCTAATCGAAACCTGACTATTTGACTGACTGATTTACTGCAAACAAACAAACTCTATAGATGTTCTATTTTGGCAGTGGATTTGTTTTTGGCTCCTAGAGGCTTCCATTCTTCAGATTGTAGGGTTGCCCGTCTCTCCTTGCTTGCTATAGGGTACTGTTGTTTGTTTTGTATGAGCAACCATCACTCTACATCAGCTTCTAAGTCATTCTAACTTGAACAGATGCAGGCTTGCCTAGATGTCCATTTTGTTGCCATTGGCAGGCAAGCCATCGATTCTGCCTATGATTAAACCGTACATATTCCGTTACACTTTCCACTGTTTAGGAAATCTGGTTTTACTGTGAATATTTACGTTTGCTATAATCTAACATTCAGAAACATAAGTGGTTTTGTCATGCTCATGAATGCAGTATTATGGTTATAGAGAATACATTAACAGCATTAGAGGTTTGTTGGAATGAGACTGGCGAGGCCTTGGTATGCAGAGTGTTTACATTATGCAGAGTCATGAGACACTTTCCCTTTCTCCTGTACCTCCCATAGTCCAGCAGCCATATATGGGCGTGTATGCAGATAATGGCCAGTTGTGCTTGTACAATTTGAGTGTGTGTACTGTGTGTGTGTGCATGTTTGTGTGTTGATGTGTTTGTACACTCTTAGAATAAAAGGTGCTATCTAGGATCTAAAAGGGTTCTTCGGCTGTCCCCATACGAGAACCCTTTGAAGAACCCCTTTTGGTTCCAGGTAGAACCCATTTCAGTTCCATGTAGAACCCTTTACACAGAGGGTTCAACATGGAACCCAAAAGAGTTCTACCTGGAACAAAAGGGTTCTAACTGGAACCAAAAAGGGTTCTCCTATGGAGACAGCCAATGAACCCTTTCTGGAATCCTTTTTTTCTAAGAGTACATCCAAACATGTGTGTGAGTGTATGTGTGAAAGCACAGTATATGTACTGTAAGTGTGTCTGTCTTTGTCTGATCTATGTGTTGGCCCAGCAGGCCCTGTGCAGTAGACAGACACAGACACAGACAGAAGACTTGGATGATGTAGCAGCAGGCTGAAGTGATGACTGCTTGATGAGCTCTATTGCTTTGCTCATTCGTTAGTGAACAGATTGGCTGGGCTGTTTGGAGAGCTCGGGCCTCCGTCTGTGTGTGTGCGTCTGCAGTCTAGCTCTGCTCCCTGTCAGAGCTCACTCCTGTGGGTCTGGGATGTAGCTGCTCAGCTCCTCTCCTGCTGACTGGACAGGACAATACTGACAGTGACCAGATGATACCCAGCTCACCTCAATACTTTTCTTATATTGAAGCTGATTGTAATGTCCTAGGTACAACAGTGCATATTGGCGTAGTCTGCTGGATTGTTAGCTTCTTTCCTGTATTGTCGTGCACAGGTCATCAAACTGATTGGTTAACTTAAGGCTCTAAAGTCAGATATTAGGCTTCCCTGGCAAATGCTACTATGTTTGTTGTTCAGTTAGTTCAAGATGATGACCGCATGTAGGGTAGATTCTTTGGCCCAAATGCATTTTTAATACTACAAAATGCACAATCTCTTTAGCTCTGTTGCCTCTGTTACCAGGGGAACGAAGTTCAACAGACAGAAAGGGGATGGTGGAAAAATCTGCCACTCAAGCCAAAGTATGCTGTAGAAAAAGGGGGATAGTTAGAGATCTAGGGGATAGTTTACTGTTAGCAGACATTGCCCAGGTGTGTGTGTGTGTGTGTGTGTGTGTGTGTGTGTGTGTGTGTGTGGAATTGAAGGGCGAGTACAATCGTTCCCAGACAAAGTCACGAATTACTGCAATGCATCATCTAAACTGCCAATGTGACCACGCCTAAATGTCAGTTTGGGTCTAGAGGCTTTCGTCCAGCGAAGAGGAATGGTAATATTGCTCAGCAGGAAGCACCGCCAGTGTGTGTGTGTGTGTGTGAGAGAGAGAGAAGGAGAGAGAGAGAAAGGGAGAGAGAGAGAGAGAATAGAAAGGGTGCAGAGAAAGAGAGCGATTCAGTAGTTTAGCTGTGAGTTTGGCCATTATAATGCAGAAGTGTTCTGCAATCGCAGAGTGTGAAAACGTCAGCAGTGCTGCACGTGTGCTGGACTGATCAAACTGAAAAGTTAATTGGAATTTATGTCTTCAAACTTGGTTTAAAACATGTCCAGAACAGAGCAAGTATTCCCAATTGGAGTATCAATCTAAAAGTGTCACATCTCCATCACCAGTCAAATAGAATAGGCTGTTTTCCTATTTTGTCAATGACAGCATCTGTATTGTTGGATACAGGAGGGCACTCTCTGTCTTATGAAGGAGATAGCGATCAGTGCATTGTTTGTTTGCGCATTTGCCTACTACATGTACTGTATGTACAGTATTATCAGAAGTCCCATCAGCCCCTGCTCTGGCTGTGGTCTGAAGGGCGGGCCTGCAGTTTTCTCACAGTCCGGCTCCTGCCCTGCATTTCCTGTGCAGCTTTACACACACACAGAGCCTCGCTGCAGCACGGCCTGGACCCGAGGAAACGTTGTAGACGCTGGAATGTTTTGACTGCTGTTTTTATTTCAGAGCTGACAACTTGAGTCTCTTTCTCTCTCTCTCTCCTCCCCCCCAATTGTTATAATCTGTAACATATCAACATGAGTATGTACAGTATGATGGTATTCTTGAAGATAAATACTCATGGTTCTCTCATCTCTGAGTGACCTTTGTCATTCAGAAAACCTGCGCACTTCCTCTCCTCCACAACATCTGTAAATCATTGAGTGTGTGTATACACACTACATGCCCAAAAGTATGTGGACACCTGCTCGTCGAACATCTCATTCCAAAATCATGGGCATTAATATGGAGTTGGTCCCCCCTTTGCTGCTATAACAGCCTCCACTCTTCTGGGAAGGCTTTCCACTAGATGTTGGAACGTTGCTGCGGGGACTTGCTTCCATTCAGCCACAAGAGCATTAGTGAGGTCGGGCACTGGGCAATTAGGCCTGGCTCACGGTCGGCGTTCCAATTCATCCCAAAGGTGTTCGATGGGGTTGAGGTCAGGGCTCTGTGCAGGTCAGTCAAGTTCTTCCACACTGATCTCGACAAACCATTTCTGTATGGACCTAACTTTGTGCACGGGGGCATTGTCATGCTGAAACAGGAAAGGGCCTTCCCAAAGCTGTTGCCACAAAGTTGGAAGCACAAAATCGTCTAGAATGTCATTGTATGGTGTAGAGTTAAGATTTCCCTTCACTGGAACGAAGGGGCCTAGCCCGAACCATGAAAAACAGCCCCAGACCATTATTACTCCTCCACCCAAATGTACAGTTGGCATTATGCATTGGGGCAGGTAGTGTTTTCCTGGCATCCGCCAAACCCAGATGCGTCTGTCGGACTGCCAGATGGTGAAGCGTGATTCATCACTCATGAGAATGCGTTTCCACTGCTCCAGAGTCCAATAGCTGCAAGCTTTACACCACTCCAGCCGATGCTTCGTATTGCACATGGTGATCTTAAGCTTGTGTACGGCTGCTCGGCCATGGAAACCCATTTCATGAAGCTCCCGACGAACAGTTCTTGTGCTGAAGTTGCTTCCAGAGTCAGTTTGGAACTCGGTAGTGAGGATTTTTACGCGTTACGTGCTTCAGCACTCAGCGATCCTGTTCTGTGAGCTTTTGTGGCCTACCACTTTGCGGCTGAGCCGTTGTTGCTCCTAGACATTTCCACTTCACAATAAGAACACTTACAGTTGACCGGGGCAGCTCTAGCAGGGCAGAAATTTGACGAATTGACTTGTTGGAAAGGTGGCATCCTATGACGGTGCCACGTTGAAAGCTCTTCAGTAAGGCCATTCTACTGCCAATGTTTGTCTATGGCGATTGCATGGCTGTGTGCTCGATTTTATACACCTGTTAGCAACGGGTGTGGCTGAAATAGCCGAATCCACTAATTTGAATGGGTGTCCACATACTTTTGGTGAAGTAGTGTATATATACACTGAGTGTACAAAACATGCTCTTTCCATGACATAGACTGACCAGGTAAATCCAGGTGAAAGCTGTTAAATCCACTTCAATCAGTGTAGATGAAGGGGAGGAGACAGGTTAAAGAAAGATTTGTAAGTCTTGAGAAAATTGAGACAAGGATTGTGTATGTGTGTCATTAAAAGGGGAATGGGCAAGACAAACGTTTTTCGTGCCTTTGAAAGGGGTATGGTAGTAGGTGCCAGGCGCATTTTGGGTGTTCTGAGGGGGGGTGCACCTCAATATTAGGAAGGTGTTCATAATGTTTTGTCCACTCAGTGTAAATACAGTGCATTCGGAAAGTATTCAGACCCCTTGACTTTTTCCACATTTTGTTATGTTACAGCCTTATTCTAAAATCAATCTACACACAATAACCCATAATGACAAAGCGAAAGCAGGTTTGTAGAATTGTTTTTGCAAATGTATTAAAAATAAAAAACAGAAATACCTTATTTACATAAGTATTCAGACCCTTTGCTATGAGACTCGAAATTGAGCTCAGGGGCATCTGTTTCCATTGATCATCCACTTGTGGTAAATTCAATTGATTGGACTTGGAAAGGCACACACCTGTCTATATAAAGTCCCACAGTTGACAGTGCATGTCAGAGCAAAAACCAAGCCATGAGGTCGAAGGAATTGTCCATAGAGCTCCGAGACAGGATTGTGTCGAGGCACAGATATGAGGAAGGGTACCAAAACATTTTTGCAGCATTGAAGGTCCCCAAGAACACACTGGCCTCCATCATTCTTCAATGGAAGAAGCTTGGAACCACCAAGACTCTTCCTTGAGCTGGCCGCCCAGCCAAACTGAGCAATCGGTGGAGATGGGCCTTGGTCAGGGAGGTGACCAAGAACCCGATGTTCACTCTGACAGAGCTCCAGAGTTCTTCTGTGGAGATGGAAGAACCTTCCAGAAGGACAACCATCTCTGCAGAACTCCACCAATCAGGCCTTTATGGTAGAGTGGCCAGACGGAAGCCACTGAGTAAAGGGTCTGAATACTTATGTAAATGTGATATTTCCATTTTTAAAAAACTCAGAAATTCTAAAATGTTCTATAAACCTGTTTTTACTTTGTCATTATGGGGTATTGTGTGTAGATTGATGAGGGAAAAAAACTAGCTACAGCATTCAAAGTAGTAGTAGTTTTAAGGGTGATATGAAAAAAGAACTGTTGTGCACATTCATGTTATAAATGTATCATTCAATTTATCGTTGTCGTGATAATTCAGTCAATTTATGGTGAAATGGATTTAGGTTTCTCTTTGTTTCCAGTTGATGAGCATTGTACTCCCCCTATTTTTGCTCTCTGTCTCTTTCATCTCAGTGACGTTTTGATTCACAACACATATACACCTGTGTGTGTTATCAGTCTGACCTTCCTCCACCATGACAGCATGTATCCATCCATCCGCCGGATCTGTAATTGGTCTGGAGGTCAGATCACTGGGAGACAATATGTGGTGTGTGTGGGAGGAAATAGGATCAGGGCCCTGGATGGTGGATCAGTACAGGGTCAAGTGTTTGACTGACAAGAATGATAATGAATCTTTTCATAGTTTGTGAGACCGTCTGCACTATTGTGCAGTTTAAGGTCTATGGCTGGATCATCTCTCTCAAAGTAGTAGGAGGCTGTTGGTTAGAAGGATGAGCAGTCTGAACCTTAGGGTTTTAGTGTTAGTCTGAACCTGTGTGTAACTCTATTTAGCATGTTCTTTATGAATGCTTGCATAGGGTCTGTAGTGTAAACCCATCTGCAAATGAATCAGTTTTAGACAGCTCTTTTAAAAGTTGTGGCTGTATATAAGGTGTCTTAAAGACTTTATGTACTCTATATAATCACACTTTCAGACGTAAGGATTAGGCCATGACTACATGGCAGATTTAGTGTCGTAGAAAGAACGGAGATGGAATTATATAGGGAACACACATACACTGGTGGAAAAGGTACCCAGTTGTCATACATGAAAGTAAAGATACCTTAATAGAAAATGACTCAAGTAAAAGTGAAAGTCACCCAGTAAAATACTACTTGAGTAAAAGTCTAAAAGTATTTGGTTTTAAATATACTTAAGTATCAAAAGTAAATGTAATTGCTAAAATATACTTAAGTATCAAAAGTAAAAGTATAAATCACTTCACATTCCTTATATTAAGCAAACCAGACGGCACCAGGGGCATGCTCCAACACTCAGACATAATTTACAAGCGAAGCATTTGTGTTTAGTGAGTCTGTCAGATCAGAGGCAGTAGGCATGACCAGGGATGTTGTCTTGAGAAGTGCGTGAATTGGACCATTTTCCTGTCCTGCTAAGCATTCGAAATGTAACGAGTACATTTGGCTGTCAGGGAAAATGTATGGAGTAAAAGTCAAAGTTGTCAAAAATATAAATAGTAAAGTACAGATACCGAATAAAACTACTTAAGTAGTACTTTAAAGTATTTTTACTTAAGTACTTTACACCACTGCACACATTATTATAGACATACTACATACATGCTGTACAGAAATGCCTTTAAAGGAAGTTTTCAGTCCTGTAGGCTCTTCTCAGTCCAACATACAATAAATGTCCTTCTGTAAAACGCTTGATGAAACAAAAATGAGATTTCTTACAATTGTTATGTAAACCACTGTAGGTGAAAATAATTGTAGTGATGGTTTGGTACGTATGGGAATCATAATGATATGCAATAGGCATTGGGATAATATCAGTAATTTGTATGGCAGTAATAATTGTACGCAAAAGGCCAACATCTCTCATTCATTTATGTGTATGTCTTGGCTTGTTTCAGGGGCTTCAGCACAACTGATGATGATGAGGAGGTGGCTCGCGAGCGGAGGAGAAAGGCTCGTGAGGAACGATTGAAAAAGGCAGAGATGGAGGAGTCTAGCAGCAGCACCATGACAACAGAGGTCAACAACACTCACAGGTACAGAACACAGGACACCCAGACCATGAACAAAATCCTCGAAAAAAAAAAAGTATTCTACAAATGTAGGTAGAACCACCCCATTCACTCTATTTCAAAAGGTTTTCTCCCTAATGAAGAAGACCTTGATCTATAGAAAGATCCCATCTGGTAACAATCATATAAGTTCCAGTGTTAAACCATAGATCAGGGTTCTTCAATTCCGGTCCTGGAGGGCCGAAACACCTCTGTTTTTCATCCTCTCATTCTAATCAGGGGCTAATTCAGACCTGGGACACCAGGTGAGTGCAATTAACTACCAGGTAGAAATAAAAAACAGAAGTTTTTCGGCCCTCCAGGACCGGAATTGAAGAACCCTGCCATAGATTGTCCATAACTAATTCATTCTGTTTTCCCTTCACTCCACAGTGTGACAGAGACAGAGTCCTCCTCCACCGGTGCAGAGGTGAGCTCCTCATCAGGTGGTGGGGATGACGTGGCACTCCTGGACCGCCTGGCCAAGCGGGAGGAACGCAGACAGAAGAGGTTGAAAGAGGCACTGGATAGACAGAAGGAGTTCGACCCTACCATCACCGACGGCAATGAGAACAGCCAGGAGGAGACCTCCTCTAGCAGGCGCCACCAAGGCACAGAGGAGGAGAAGGAGGAGAAACCAGTCCAGGAGGAAGTAACCACTAACTCCTGGAGTAGAGAGGAGGAGAAGGAGGTGAAAGAAGAGGAGGCGACGCCAAAGGAGGAAGAGCCTGAACCCGTCACAGAACCTGAGAAAGCTGAGGAGGTGGAGGAAGAGAAGAAAGAGGTAGAGTATGACTTCCTAGTTCCTTCCTACTTCCTACATTAAAGGGCATAACTGTTGGATGGGAGGTAATTGTATTTACAGGAAGTTATATTGACACAAAATGTACTTTATCTCATAGGAAGAGGTTGAAGAAACGCAAATAGTACCAGACACATTTATTGAATTTGTTGTACCCGCTGCACCACTACAAGAGTGCGGGTTTGAAATATCCATAATGCCCAAGATGGTAGTAGAGGAGAAAGCTGTTGAAGAGATATCTAAGAAAGAAGAGGAAGAAAAACAGAAAAAGGAGATGGAAGAAAAAGAGGCTGCAGCAAAACTCAAGAAAGAGGCTGAGGAAAAGGCTGAAAAAGAAAGGAAAGAAGCTGAAGAGAAAGCTGCACAACTCAAGAAAGAAGAAGAAGAAAAAGCTGCACAACTCAAGAAAGAAGAAGAAGAAAAAGCTGCAAAATTGAAGAAAGAAGAAGAAAAGGCTGCAACACTCAAGAAAGAAGCTGAAGAAAAAGAAAAGGCTGTAGAACTGAAGAAAGAGGCTGAAGAAAAAGCTGCAAAACTCAAGAAAGAGGCTGAAGAAAAAGAAAAAGCTGCAAAACTCAAGAACGAAGAAGAAAAATCTGCAAAACTCAAGAAAGAAGAAGAAGAAAAAGCTGCAAAACTCAAAAAAGAAGAAGAAGAAAAATCTGCAAAACTCAAGAACGAAGAAGAAAAAGCTGCAAAACTCAAGAAAGAAGAAGAAGAAAAAGCTGCAAAACTCAAGAACGAAGAAGAAAAAGCTGCAAAACTCAAGAAAGAAGCTGAAGAAAAATCTAAAAAATCTAAGCAAGCAGAGGAAAAAAAGAAAGCGGAGGTATCAGGGTGACTTTTAGGATGATTGCCTCCATTCAAATCCTGGATAACTCAAATGTTCCTCATTAGTTTCTTACAGGACATGTATCTACTGTATCATAATACAGTATGCTCAATAATACATTTCTAATCAAGATATTTTAAATTACACATGTAGAGGATATATTTGGGTTATCCAAGTTTTGCTGCGTTTTATGTCTTCACTGTTTGGGCAGATGATTGCATCTTCCATATCCACATTCTCCCATGCTTTAAGGTGTGGTTACAGATCACAGAGTGGTCACGATGTGTTGCTTTGCATCATTGATCACTTGGGCAGTTGTGTCATAGTCTGGTCCCAGATCTGTTTGTTCTGTCCTACCAATTCCTATGGTCATTGTCATGCCAAACTGAGCCATAGAAGTTGGCACAAACAGATCAGGAACCAGGCTAGTTATGTCACAGTGTTGTCACAGTGTGTGTGTGTGTGTGTGTGTGTGTGTGTGTGTGTGGTCAGCATCAACGTACCTCTGCATTGCTCTCACCTTGCAGGCTGGAGTGGAACAGCATTGTATGGCAATGGCATCCAATTTGCCTGGCTTCTACAGTTTGCATATGTAGATATATTCCACAGTTATCTGACTTCTCTTGTTATATTTCCCTTTGTTCCTGCCCACCAAGGAGGAAAAGTCAAAAAAGCGGGTAAGATCAAGATTAAATGTAGAGTCAAATTGACCATCACATATATATCACACTTTCTATAAAAATCATAGATTGTAAAAATATCCATATAATGTTGGACACAATTTTGTTTATATTTTATAACTTTGTTTTTGTTTCATCATTGTTGGACGTTGATGCAGGAGGCTGAGAAGGTGGAGAAACCGAAGTTAAGATCAGTGAAGAAAGACGAGGTGAGTCATGTTCTATCCATCCGACAAACAGTTTCCTTGTTATACCTGTTTGTTGCATTCATCAATTGTTCTATCTATCTCTGCTTTTTATTGGTGTATAACTCATCCATTTGTTGCTCATCCACTGGTCCATCACTCACCAATTGGTTTCCATTGGTGAATCCATAGAGATAGATTAAGAATGTTGGATGGGGTAATCTCATTCCAATTCTATGGGTCTATCACTCATCCATTGGTCTATCTATCTGTGCTCTCTATTGAACCGAAGGAGTCCACCCCCTCCAAGCAGCAGAACGGAGGTGTGGCGCGCTCCACCGAGGCCGAGGACCAGGAGCGCCTGGAGGCTGAGCGTAAGCTGGAGGAGCTGAAGCGGCGTCGTGACGAGGCGGACAGCGAGGAGTTGGAGAAGATGAAGCAGAAACAGCAGGAGTCTGAGGCCGAGCTGGAGGAGCTGAAGAAGAAGAGGGAGGGGAGGAAGAAGATCATTGAGGAGGAGGAGAAGCAGAGGAAGACAGAGCTGGCAGAGAAGAAGGCCAAGGAGCAGGTGGGTGGGGACTGGGGACGTACAGACAGACAAACAGATGGGTGGGTGGGGACTAAGGATGGACACAGACAGGTGGGAACTGGGGACGGACAAACAGACAGATGTGGAATGGCGCTGCAGTGGATAGCAGCCGTTTTACGGGCTCCTGACCAATTCTGCTATTTTGTGTGTTTTTTTTAATGCTGATCTTAACTTCTTTTGTACATAATGTCTCCGAAAACAGCTTCTGGAGATCAAAACAGCTATCACTAACCTCGATTTGGATGACAATTTCTACTTCAACTAGTCTGCAGCTCTGGACGTTCTGTTTACTGGATCAGGCCCTATTCCCCGGGACTCGAAAGAGGAAGCGACGGAGCAAAAGAGGCAGATGAGCCGGCATCCTGACGAGACTACGTTGGCGACCAAATAAACTGCCTCTACCCTCCATTCTGTTTGGGAACGTACAGTCACTAGAGAACAAACTGGATGAGCTCCATTTGAGACTATCCTATCAACGGGACCTGGAGAACTGTAATATTCTATGATTCTCGGAGACGTGGCTGAACAAGGACATGGATAATATACATCTCGCTGGCTTTTCCATGCATCGTCAAGACCGGTCAGCAGCCTCGAGTAAGATGGGGGGAGGTCTCTTTGTTAACAACAGCTGGTGTGCAATCAGACCATACTGTTTACTAAGAGAGTTTTCATCTATATTTTTCGTAGCTGTCTATTTACCACCACAAACCGATGCTGGCACTAAGACCGCACTCAACCAGCTGTATAGGGCCATAAGTAAACAAGAAAATGCACATTCAGAGGCAGTGTTTCTCATGGCCAGTGATTTTAATGCAGGAAAACTGAAATCAATTTTACCTCATTTTTACCAGCATGTCACCTGTGCAAGTAGAGTCGAAAAAATTATAGATCACCTTTACTCCACACACAGAAAAGTATTAGAGGTTCTCTCTCGCCCTCCCCTTTGCAAATCTGGCTATAACTCTCTCCTCCTGATTCCTGCTTACAAGCAAAAACTCAAACAGGAAGTACTAGTGACGTGCTCAATACAGAAGTGGTCCGATGAAGCGAATGCTAAGCTACAGGACTGTTTCGCTAGCACAGACTGGAATATGATCTTGGATTCATCCGATAACATTAAGGAGTTTACCACATCAGTCACCGTACGTACACATCCCAACCAAAAGCCATGGATTACAGGCAACATCTGCACTGAGCTAAAGGCTAGAGCTGCCACTTTCAAGGAGCGGGACACTAACCCGGACGCTTATAAGAAATCCTGCTACGACTACGAGGTGGTGAGGGTAGGTAACAACACATCCGCCACGCTGACCCTCAACATGGGGGCCCATCAGGGGTGCGTGCTTAGTCCCCTCCTGTACTCCCTGTTCATCCACGACTGCGTGGTCGTGCACGACTCCAACACCATCATTAAGTTAGCTGAGAACACAACGGTGGTAGGCCTGATCACCTACGACCATGAGACAGCCTATAGGGAGGAGGTCAGTGACCTGGCAGTGTGGTGCCAGGACAACAACCTCTCCCTCAACGTCAGCAAGACAAAGGAGCTGATTGTGGACTACAGTAAATGGAGGGCCGAGCATGCCCCCATCCACATCGACGGGGCTGTAGTGGAGCGGGTCGAGAGCTTCAAGTTCCTCAGTGTCCACATAACTAAGGAATTAACATTGTCAACACCAACACATTCAAGAAGAAGGCACGACAACGACTCTTCCCACTCAGGAGGTTGAAAAGATTTGGTATGGGCCCTCAGATCCTCAAAAAGGCAACTGCTTGGCATATGACCGCAAGTCGCTACAGAGGGTAGTGCGAACAGCAGAGTACATCACTGGGGCAAGCGGTACCGATGCACCAACAGGAACCAACAGGACCCTGAACAGCTTCTACCACCAAGCCATAAGACTGCTAAATAGTTAACCAAATAGCTACCCGGACTATCTGCATTGACCCTTATTGCACTTACTCTTTTGACTCATCACATACGCTGCTGCTATTGTTTATTATCTATCCTGTTGCCTAGTCACTTTATCCCTACCTATATGTACATATCTACCTCAATTACCTCGTACCCCTGCACATCGACTCAGTACTGGTACCCTGTGTATAAGTTATAGTAAATCATTGTGTATTTATTCCTTGTGTTATAATTTTTTTCTATAATTTTTCTATTTTTCTCTCTGCATTGTTGGGAAGGTTCCATAAGTAAGCATTTCACTGTTAGTCTACACCTGTTGTTTACGAAGCATGTGGCAAAAACACATTTGACAGACAGGTGGAGACTGTGGACAGACGGCAGACAGACAGGTGGGGGCTGGGGACGGACAGAGAGGGATCTAGTTGAAACAGAAGCTAAATGCTCTATGAGCAGCTGAATGATCAAACAAATGTGTTTTCACCCCATTTCAGACCGTTCTCTTCCATTTCGTGCCTAGTGAACAACCCTAACCCTAGCTTCATGTCCACATCCCGGTTGAACCCTAACCCTAAAGATAACAATGGTTAAATGGGCCTTTGCTCTGGTTCTAACAGGAGGAGAGGAAGAGGTTGAAGGAAGAGATAGAGCAAAGAAGAAAAGAGGCTGCAGAGAAGAAGAAACAGATGATAGAGGAATCGGGCGACGGAGACAAGAAACCCTTCACACTGGGTGTCACGCCCAAGGGCAAGGTGAGGTCCTATAGGCTACAACTACAGCTCACCCTGTGATGATATCATTACAGTAACTGAGAGAGATCTGTTGGCAATATACAAAAACTATCGTCTATAGACATTGTGTTCATATTGATGTGCAATGTGTTCCCACAAAGCAATACAATGTCTTGAGTAAAGATCCATTGAATTATTCTCATACAAACATGACAACTGTTATGTGTTTCCAAGTTTGATACATACTGCTGTCTCTTTCATTGTTAAGTCGGTTTCTATTTCCGCTGATTGATAGACAGCTTTTCATAAAAACATAACATCTCTATGACAAGTACAAAATTAGTGATGTTGCTGCTGGTATCACAAATGTGCTCAAATATGGGTGTTTAGAGGAGGTCTAGGACTGGGAGGAATTTACTGTGACGAGTATTTTAGGAGCTTCCACAGCCAGCAGTATGAGGAGTGTATGCGTGTGTGTGTGAATGCTTTTGTGTGTTTGTGTACATGTGTGCCTGCCTGAGTGTATGGCGTGCGTACGCGTGTGGGTGCATGCATGCGTGCGTGCGTTTGTGTGCACACTCGTTTTGGACTTGCCATTTATCATAAACAGCAGTTCTGGGTTCCCAGCCCGTGGCTCAGGGGCTGACAGGACCCTGCTTATACTGGCTCTGTGACAGACTGACTCCTCAACACAACACTGAGTCACCACCACTGGGTTCACTTTGTTCAGATCACACAGAACTAACTACCCAAGAATGGTAAGAATGTTAGTCAAAAGGGAGAAAGGAAGAAAGATAAATGGAGAGAGAGGGACAGAGGAGGAGAGACAGAGAAAGAGAGAGAGAGAGAGAGAGAGAGAGAGAGAGAGAGAGAGAGAGAGAGAGAGAGAGAGAGAGAGAGAGAGAGAGAGAGAGAGAGAGAGAGAGAGAGAGAGAGAGAGAGAGAGAGAGAGAGAGAAAGAGAGAGAGAAAGAGAGAGAGAGCACGCAGACATTTGCATCAGCTGTGTGTTGCATGTCAATAATGTGTTTACAAGTGTAATCAAGTTAGTCTATTCTCTGTGTTTTTAGATTGGGGAGAGGGCAGAATTCTTGAACCAGAGATCCCAGAAAGGGTGAGCATTCCTTGCCTTTTACTTCTACCATGGTATTCATGTAAACCTTCAGTCTAGAATGTACTGCATTGTACTCATGGTATGTGTGTTCTTGCTCCTACAGCTGTAAGACATCACATGCTCCTATTGTCTCCAAGATAGGCAACAGACTGGAACAATACACTGCTGCAGTTCAGGTGAGGCACAGACACATCCTAAATGCTACACACATACTGTATACATAGTGTTCCAGGGCATCTTAAGGCCTACTCATCATGTCATAAGATGACAGAATGAGTATGTGGACACAGCACTAAAAATCCAATAAAAGCTAAGAGGCAGAAATTAGGTGATTGTATCATCATTGTAAATGAGAATAGGTTCTCAACTGACTTTTCTGGTTAAATAAAGGTTAAATAACTAAATCAACAGAATACAAACACAATCACTTGCCTACCAGTTTCTCTTTTTTATTTATTTAAAAGTGGCATTATATTGATGTCTGACTGTAAGTCGCTCTGCTAAATTACCAAAATGTAAACATTTATGAAATGTCTCCTTTCCCTGTTCACAGACCAACCGGGATGTGAGGTCTCCCAAGTCTCCAGTCTCAGACCTGCCAGAGACACCAAGTATCCGCAACATCAAGAGCATGTGGGAGAAAGGGAACGTTAGGGGGGCCACTGAGAGCCCCAAGCCTACGAATAAGGTAAGGGAGAAGAGAGAGGGATGGGGAGAAACGGATGAAGGAGAGAGAGCGTGTGGGAGAGAGAGAGGGGAGGGAGGGGGAAGGAAAATAAGTGCGGCAGGTAGCCTAGCGATTAAGAGAGTTGGGCCAGCAACGGAAAGGTCGCTGGTTTGAGTCGCCGACTAGGTGAAAGATATGTTGATGTGGCCTTGAGCACTTAACCCTAATCGCTCCTGTAAGGCGCTCTGGATGAGAGCGTCTGCTAAATGACTAAAATGGACAAATGTAAGAAGAGATTGGGAGACAGGAGGAGAGAGCGAGAGAGCGATCGCTGACTGTATGTCATGAATGACAGCCTACCTCTCCATCTTCTTCCCAGGATGCTGCTGATATTAAAGTGGGTGTGGCTGGACTGACTAAAGGCTGGGGCAAGAGCCCAGCAGACACTGGCAAGGCAGCTGCAGCCGCAGCTGAGAAGGCTGAAGTAAGGACAAACACACGATTGAGCTCTTTAACTTGAAAATATGGCTAGCTGTACTCTAGTGACCCCAAATGGTAGACATGGTGAGTGCACGTCTATACGACCATCCATTTGTCTTTCAACCTGCGGCCTACACTAGTGTAAACACGCTGAAATAGGATTTGTATACACATCACGTCAGACGTGGAGACACACTTTTTACAAACGGTCTGGGAGCACTGCGAAGGTGTTGCCTGCTGGTCAGCTTCAGATTCAGATTGAGTGTTTAATAGTCACATGTACAGGGTTGCAGGTGCGATTGCAGGGTACAGTGAAAAATCTTAGGCTCCGAGCTCCAACATGCAGGACTAAGTGAAATATAATAATGAAAAAGGTAATAAAAAACAACAACAGTAGAAATAGCATCATAACTGTAGCAGTGATGAATAAATCAATGTTTATTAGGGTGGAGGCAGAGTAAAGACTGGTGGGGGAGGGGGGGGATGACCATAGGGGGAGCAGCAGTCAGACTAAATTACCATTGAGGGGGGGGACCAAGTGAAATAAAATAATAAAAATAATAATATACATATTAACAACTGCAAATGTGAAGAACGTCATTGGGGTGGGAGCAGAGTAAAAGTCAGTTGAGGGGGTGGGGGGAAAATGTCCATAGAGGGAACAGCAGGTAAGGTAAGTCCATAGGGGGAGTAGCAGGGGGAGGGGTGAGCAGGTAGCTGACTAGTGGTGGCTATTCAGCAGCCTGATGGTCTGGGGGTAGACATTATTGGCCAGTCTTCCAGTTTTCGCCATAATGCTCCTGTGCCACCCACGTCTGAGTGATGGAAGCGGGGAGAACAGGCCATTCCTCCTCCAACAAACTTTACAGTTGCCACTATGCATTGGGGAAGGTAGCGTTCTCCTGGCATCCGCCAAACCCAGATTCGTCCGTTGGACTGCCAGATGATGAAGTCATCCAGAGGGGGAAGGAATGCACTCCAGAGAATGCTTTTCCACTGCTCTACAGTCCAAAGGTGGCGAGCTTTACACCACTCCAGCCGACGCTTGGCATTGCACATGGTGATCTTAGGCTTGAGTGCGGCTGCCCGGCCATGGAAACCCATTTCATGAAGCTCCCGATGAACAGTTCTTGTGCTGAAGTTGCTTCCAGAGTCAGTTTGGAACTCGGTAGTGAGGATTTTTACGAGCTACGTGCTTCAGCACTCGGCGATCCCGTTCTGTGACCTTGTGTGGCCTACCACTTCGCGGCTGAGCCGTTGTTGCTCCTAGATGTTTCCACTTCACAATACGAACACTTACAGTTGACCGGGGCAGCTCTAGCAGGGCAGAAATTTGACAAACTTACTTGTTGGAAGGGTGGCATCCTATGTCGGTGCCACGTTGAAAGTCACTGAGCTCTGCAATAAGGCCATTCTACAGCCAATGTTTGTCTATGGAGATTGCATGGCGGTGTGCTTGATTTTATACACCTGTCAGCAACGGGTGTGGCTGAAATAGCCAAATCCACTAATTTGAAGAGGTGTCCACATACTTTTGTATATGTAGTATACCTCCCTAGTTCTGCCCTCTCCACACCAGCCACTCTCAAAGGCAATATTTCACCTTGCTTGGGCTGGATAGTTATTTTAATTAACCCTATCTTACAGCTGATAGAGTACGATAAGAGTACATTCAAGTATGCGTACAGTACACCATGGCATATGTGGTTTATGGAAGTGTGTAAACAGTGTCTTGAGGGGACGTTTTAAAACTTTGTCACATTGTGACTCTGTCTGTATTTGAACAATCAAAAAGGTCAAGTCTCTCAAATGTTTTCAGTTGACGACCAGTTTCATAACAAACTTTTGCTTTCTCAAAACAGTTGATTTGTTTTCATTTATAATTTAGATCAAAACTAGAGATTTAAACTAGATCATTTATGTGTATAACCAATGTGTAGGATACAGGTATCCTAAATTGGATGTATATCTAAAATAAATGCCATATCCAGTGTGATGGGTGAGTCCATTTGAGACAGTCAGTGTGTCCTATTCTTTATAGCGTGCTAGCAGGCTAATCTTACCGGTTCTATTAGAGACAGACAGAACAGTATGTGAGACGTACTGTTGATTGGCAAGCCACTTTGTTCGAACCTGAAATTTATGAGGGGATATCTTTAGTCCCATTCCTTCTGGCCACAAGTAGAGCCAAGTCGCTTTTACAGGAACGCTACAAGGTTTCCCTCTCATGGAGAGAAGTTGTATAGCACTCTTCTGTATGTTATATGAAATGTTTAGGTTAGATTTGAATTTAGCTTTTGAGGTAGGTTATTTCTTTTGAGAAAATGTCTATCAATTACTGTTGTTTAACAACTAATTTTATTTTCCTCTCTTCTACTTTACTAGCTCTGCAGTTTTCTTCCTCTTGGTCTTCCTCTGGAACTTTCCTTCCTTCTGTACTTTTCTGTTCTGTCTTCTGCTTGATTTTATCTGTGGGAAAGGTACTGTACGATCCAAACAGTTTGTCATGTTAGCAATATGCATCTGATATCTTTAAAAAGTACTTTCTTGAATGTGCCATTGATGGAAATATCTACATTTTAGTTAATCAATAAATGATTAGCAATTTAGTCATGATCATTCACCAACAATTGATGCACTTCTTAGCATCCACCGTAGTTCCATCCATGCTTTTGTTCAGATTAAATGCACTATAGCCTCACTATGGCTTCTTCCCCACATCACGCTCTACTCTGTGTTCTCTTGCAGGACCTGAAACCTGTTGATGTGGGCAACAAGCGCAGCCTATGGGAAACAAAGGGCTCCTCCCCTGCCAAGGTGAGCTAGTAGATCAGATGATGGCCCTGTCCCGAAACAACCCCTAGCCCCTACCCCCAGGCACATGGATAACTGAGAGGATTTGGTGGGTGTAAACAGTATGGTGATAGCTCCACCCTCTTATTGTCTAGCTGGATTTTTGACATATTGTGAACACCTGTCCATTCTCTCAGATCTCCACAAGTGTTGGGTTTAGGGTCTAGGAGTAAATGTGGGGTTGGGCAACAGTACTGGAGTATCTACAGTGTGTCAAATATGAAATGCTTGGCTTTGGAACAGTGTCAGCACATTTAAGGAACTTGACCAAAAAACTTTAACAGAACGTTTCCTAAAAGTTCAAACATGGTTTCATTTCATTTCAATTTTGGTAATGTTCTAGGAATGTTCCCCAACTGGTTTGACATTGAGAATGTTCTCAAATAGTTCCAAGAATGTTAAGAAACAATGTTCTTCTGTGGGAATTTCAGTACTTTAGCATAACGTTTCCTACAGGTTTCCTCATGGTTCTATTTAAAGTCATGTTCTCAGATTGTACGAAGAACATGAAGAAAACTTTCCATAAAAACCACAAGAGAAATTTCTAAGAATGTTATTTAAAAACATACATTACCAGTCAAAAGTTTGGACACACCTACTCATTCAAGGGTTTTTCTTTATTTTTTACTATTTTCTACATTGTAGAATAATAGTGAAGACATAAACTATGAAATAACACATATGGAATCATGTAGTAAGCATAAAAGTGTAAAACAAATCAAAATATATTTTAGATTTTAGATTCTTCAAAGTAGCCACCCTTTGCCTTGATGATAGCTTTGCACACGCTTGCCATTCTCTCAACCAGATTCACCTGGAATGCTTTTCCAACAGTCTTGAAGGAGTTCCCACATATGCTGAGCACTTGTTGAAAAACAAATGATAGTCCCACCAAGCCCAAACCAGATGGGATGGCGTATCGCTGCAGAATGATGTGGTAGCCATGCTGATTAATTAATTAATTAATTAAATCACTGACAGTGTCACCAGCAAAGCACCCCCACACCATAACACCTCCTCCTCCATGCTTTACGTTGGGAACTACAGATGCAGAGATCATCAGTTCACCCACACCGCGTCTCACAAAGAAACTGCGGTTGGAACCAAAAATCTCCAATTTGGACTACAGACCAAAGGACACATTTCCACCGGTCTAATGTCCATTGCTCATGTTTCTTGGCCCAAGCAGGTCTCTTCTTATTATTGGTGTCCTTTAGTAGTGGTTTCTTTGCAGCAATTCGACCATGAAGGCCTGATTCACACAGTCCCCTCTGAACAGTTGATGTTGAGATGTGTCTGTGACTTGAACTCTGTAAAGCATTTATTTGGGCTGCAATTTCTGAGGCTGGTAACTCTAATGAACTTATCCTCTGCAGCAGAGGTAACTCTGGGTCTTCCATTCCTGTGGCGGTCCTCATGAGAGCCAGTTTCATCATAGCGCTTGATGGTTTTTGCGACTGCACTTGAAGAAACTTTCAAAGTTCTTGAAATGTTCCGTATTGACTGACCTTCATGTCTTAAAATAATGATGGACTGTCGTTTCTCTTTGCTTATTTGAGCTGTTCTTGCCATAATATGGACTTGGTCTTTTACCAAATAGGGCTATCTTTTGTATACCCCCCCTACCTTGTCACAACACAACTGATTGGCTCAAACGCATTAAGACGGAAAGAAATTCCACAAATTAACTTTTAAGAAGGCACACCTGTTAATTTAAATGCATTCCAGGTGACTACCTCATGAAGCTGGTTGAGAGAATGCCAAGAGTGTGCAAAGCTGTCATCAAGGCAAAGGGTGGCTATTTTGGTTACTACATGATTCCATATGTGTTATTTCATAGTTTTGATGTCTTCACTATTACTCTACATTGTAAAAAATAGTAAAAATAAAGAAAAACCCTTGAATGAAAGGTGTGTCCAAACTTTTGACTGGTAGGGTACGTTCCGTTCTCAGCATCAACAAAACTCTCTATCCTCTATCTTGTTTAGAGTGTTCAGGTGTGTTGGCCGTGGCCACTAATTGGCCACACCTGATCTTATTGAGTGCTTGTTTCCTTTGACATGGGGTCTGTTTGAATAGACTGAAATGAACCATTTTGTATGCGCAAAAAAACATGGCATGCTAGCTTCATCCTGGTGTCGCAGTGGACTAATTCCATGAATAGAGAACAGAAGATTATAGGTTTGAATCCTAATGATGCTGTGTCACAATAAAAAAGAATGATTAATGCCTAAGGAAATTAATTTCCATATGTCCTATCAAAATAAGCTAGCAGCGTTATTAAAAGTCTTATTGAAACATTCTGTGAAAGTTTTAAGGAAGTTATTAAAAAACCTCCCAATAACCTATAATTTCCGTCCTCAGAGTGTTAGTAAAACATTCTCAGAACCTAAAACTAAATGTTCCCAGAACAAGCAAAATGTTCACTTCTGTTCTTAGAACGTTTAAAAAACAGTTCAGTTTTACCGGTCATGAAGTGTATGGCTTCATTCCCACAACCTGTGAAACCAAAAACATACGTTCCCACAACTTCCAAAGTACCAAATGCGCTAGCTGGGAACCAATCAGAACAGAAACAGGAACAGCTCTGAATCTGATTAGATGTATTCTCTTACCTCACTCATGTGGTTTGGATTCCCACTATGTCTTATCACATCAATCACCATATCCCATTCTCACATGCAGTATTTCTGTATGTACAGTATGTGGCAATCCTTAGCTTCCATAGTGGCATTGACTAGATGAATAGCATTCTGGGAACTGTTGGAGCTCTTCTGATGTGGCTTTTCACCATTGATGTTTCATCATGTCAAATTTTAAATAGTGGCCTTTGCAATCCTATTCTGGGAAATGCTCTATATGTTATGTGAAGGGAGGTATGGATTGCATTGCTCAGCAGTTTGGTGCCAAGGCTAAATACATCTGGGCCAGTCAGGACATACATGTAGTCATAGACTATAAGCACTGGGACAGAATGTATCCGCCCCCCACCTCATTCCACTCCTCTAACACAGTTATGTTCAATTCAGGTTTGCTGATACATCGTTTTTACACTTTCTTCACTCTCACCTCCTGAGTACACTCCTTGTTTGAGTCAGTTTAGCATATTAAAATGCATGACCCTGAACTATATGACATTTGAATAAGTAATAATGATTGCCCCTTGGTAAGACATGATACACCCTGAAATACAGTCATTTCACTGGTAAAGATGAGATGGTTTAGTAACTTCTTCCCCTTTTTGTTCCCTCATTTGTTTTCTGTTAGCAGGTGACAGTTGGAGGCAAGAGCAAATCTGTCACAAATGGTAAGTGAGTTTTCTCACCATGATGTGAATGTGTGCGCTTTTCTGAACCTGTTGTGAGTGACATCGTCACAGAACAAAAGAAGGTGAGGCTAAGGAAAGGTTTTCCCTTCTGAAGGACACACCCACACCCACACATACCTTGAATTGATTTCCAACCCCCTATGGAGCCAAGTGTCCATAACTCCTACATCTGTCCTCCACTCTGTGCCCGAGTTCGCTGGCCACCGTAAATCAAATCCTTTGGACGGACATATTGTGCATGTTCCATCACCTCATTGCATTATTGTTCTATATTTAAAGGGCCTGTTCCCACTGACATTGTTTCCCTGTGCAAGGAACCTGTCATGCTCCTCAGATGGCTGTCACTGTCTTGCGTCCCAAATGGCATCCTATTCCCTATATAGTGCACTACTTTTAACCAGAGCCCTATAGGCCCTGATCAAAAGTAGTGTACTACATAGGTAATAGGGTACCATTTGGGATGCCTCCACTGTCCTGCGTAGTTCACCCCACGCCACCTGGACCTGACGAATACTGTGCAGACTGTTGGCATGATGCCACGCATGCCACAGTGCAGCTGCTTGTATTGTCACATTACTGTTGCATTATGCCCGTAGGGCTGTGGAGGATTACCAGCCGTTTAAGCGGCAAAGTAGCCTCACTCACCAGGCTTTTACACTCAACATTTATGTTGTAAAGGCTTCTACTCTTACAGGGTCAATTGTAGTTGCTTACTGTATAATCTCAGGGGGTGTTGAGTGAGACTAGCAACAGTAGATACTGACAGGTCAAAGAGATATGATTCCTATGGGTATCAAGTTGTTATGTTGATTATGCAGTACGCGTTTCTGCCCAAGTATCTTTCTCACTACAGTGCTACTTTTTATAGTTCCCCTATTACAGTATATACTGTATCATTAGTAGCACCCTCAGCCCAGTCTAACCCAAACTAGGGATATCCCTCTCAGGACCTCAAACACCCACTGTCTGAGTCAGACCCTGGGGGAAAGGAAAAGCTGTCGCACTCTCTTGGGTGTCACCCTATCTAGTGCCCCCACCCTTGCAACCTTCCCAGTTCTTCAGCTGAAATAGCCCCCTGGGAATGAATTGAAGGGCAAATGACATTGTTAGAGCTATCAATCACTCAAACTAGTGTCACTGCAGGGACCTCAGAATATGTGTCAACAGAGGTAGCACTTACTGGGTCTGATATACACAGCTGCACACACACACACACACACACAAACACACACACAAACACACACACATACACTAACACACGTGTGCGCACATATGCACGCTTGTACGCAAACACACACACACTTCACTGTACTTGAACTTGAACACACGCACGCACACGTTTGTACGCGCATGCGCACACACACACATACATTTTGATGAACAGCTCTAACATTAGATTACTCGTTAATCAATCAGTGTCTCTATTAACACCTAATAAAGTTTGATAAGCTATGGCATATTATGAAGGAGTGGATACATATTTCTCTCTGGGAGTTAGAATTGAGTAAGTGAGACTCACTTAGAAGTAGAATTATACTTTACTATATTATTTTAAAGTGATTCTAACATTTTTAAGAGTTTGTCTGTACTCGTTGTTCTCTGTTTCCTTGCATAGTTTTGCCACTTTTTGCGACTTTTTGTTTGTGACATTTTGTGACTTTTCCTCAGGACTAATGATCTTTTCCCCCTTATCTCTCTCAGCAGGTGTGGGACGCTAATGATCCAAAGTAAAAACCCTGAGGAAGAAGCCCAAACGGATGAAATAAAATACTCTACTATTCATAACCAAAAATATCTCCATAACAGCCTTGCAGGGGTTGGAACCGAAATTATTTTCCAATATTTTAGTTCTGAACAGAACCATTATTTTTTTTGTTCCGTTCCACTGTTCCGACCAGCAAAATAAAGTTCTGAACCGGTTCCCCCAAAAGTAATGGTTTATAGTGTTCCTTTCTGTTCCTTTTTAAACCTCTGAAATCAATTTTTATACATTACTTCACCAATCAGTGCAGATAGAACAGCTTGCTATGGAGCGGGCAAGCTATAGTTGTTTACATGCATTGGACAGACAAGTGTAGGGCGAGATGCGACTGAAATGTTGCGGGTGGGGAGAGAGCGAGAGAGGGAGAGGAGGAGGCTTGGCTTGAAGTGCTGGGCATCTTGTTATGACATGCATTATCTGAATTAGACCCACAGAATTATACCTACGGAGGAGGGGCTTCTATGAAGGAACTTTGAATGTCTTTGAACTTCCGAGAGTTGGCTTAACGTTGGACCAGAGCTAGTTAGCTAGCTAACAAGCTTGTGTGTGCACGGCACCAGTATTAAAATGAAAACACGTCTTACCTTTTTGTTTTTAATAAATCCAATGTGAATCGTGATAACTATAGTATCCTTAACTAGCAATGAAAAAGTTAATCCATTCTTCTCTAGTAAAAAATCTCTCTCCCTAATTTCTGAATCACGCTTGTAACATCAGTAGGCTACAGTAGCCTATGCTTCAGAGGCGGAGGGGCAGGTAGCCTACACATGCACACACACTGGCAAAGATTTCCAGTTGGCAGGCAGACACTGGAATAAGTTTCTGAGTGACAGAGTGTGGGCTTTGCATAGGTGCTTTGTTGTGTTTTTTTGTGGGACTGGAAAAAATTCCCCAGAACGTAAAATAACGTTATTAACCAGTTCCCATGCTTTTAAAATAATGGTTCTGTTCCAGAACAGTATACTGTAGATCACTTTAATTCCCGGTTCTGATTCTGTTCATCGAAAAATGTCATTATTTTCCGTTTTTTGGTTCTGTTCCCTGAACCGGTTCCAACCCCTCCAGCCTTTGCACAATCCCTTGTACGTCCTCATAGAATTTATGCTGTGAAAATGAAATTTCATCAACCACGTTTTTGTAGGAAATAATTTATATTAGTGTAATGAAAAATATTGTATCCCCACCCTTTTGGGCTCAACTTAATTTATTTGATAAACAAAAGAAATTCAAAGAATAGATAAGAAACCTTAAAAAATATTTTCAAAGTTGTTTAAAAGTTATCCAAAACATCATGCGTCTTCTGAAGAGATACAGTAAGAATTGAATAAGGTATCTGTCCAAATAGCCATACTGAACTGAATTTTGTTGTATTTTTATTTCTTCTAATTTTTCAAGAAAAGCTTCCAGTTGCATAAGGTTGACATTAGCTGGCAGTCTGATCATATACACGTACTACCTATATGTCAGGATAGATAGATAGATGTTGTCACACTCATCGCTTCAATATCTTTGCTCACAGTGTAATGGTGATGTGATGGTGTCATCGTAGTGCATATTCACATTATTCAGTCATACAGTATGTATGGGGTATTGTAGTTTTTTGTTATGAATTAGCAGTATACACTATCACAGCTTTTTTGAGATGTGTTCACATTTTGTATTCCATTTGTGGAAATTTTCAAAATGAGTATTATTGCATCACAGCTGTTTTTTCCTCCCAAATATACTTTTCGTTGACTGATACTTTGGTGTTGTTTTTCTCCCGCTTAGCTGGATCTGGGCTGATGAGCCTCTACATACTTGACATATTTAATGTTTACGGATGTCCATATTCGGACTGCCACATAGTCATAAGGAGGCTGTCCTAATATGGACACCGTATACATGTATATTGAAAGGCTCTGCTCTCCAGGTGACATAAACCATGAACTACAACTTACTTCCCAATAAGCACTGGTTGCTAAACTAACCCCCTCAAAATCATTGGAGAAATAATGCCCAGGACTGTAGCAAGATTATCAGAGGGTTAATCACTCCTTGGTTGGGCTTAAAGGTCTCAATGTATAATAAGGCTATTGGAATTAAGGACTATCCAGGAAAGGTGTGACTAAAGTGAACAATCATCCAAAGAGACAGGAGTCATATCATATTGTTCCATGAAGATTTTCACTACTAAACCAAAGGGACTAGGCTTTAGACCAAAGTTTTAAACAATGAGGAGGCATAGATGCAGTATAGAGTTCAATGGAACATAGTCTGTGGGGGATAGAAGAAGGATGCCGGATTGGCGCACATTCAACAAATCTGATCTAACAAAGTGGATATTCGTCAAATCTGTCATGATATATGTATTGTAACAGGCCCACAACGTGGTTACTAAAGTCCGATTTTGATATATTTGTCTGTTTTCGCAGCATAACATTTAGAAGTTGTCCCTTTTCAGGTTTAGAAGAAGTGACTGCTAAACGCTAACTCCCATTCGTATAAGCTGGTAGCATAGCTAGCATAGAGAAATCGGTGGTGGTAATCAAAGTCGGTTTTAACTGTAATGCAGTTGATTGATGACGATGACATTAACATGTATTGGGGTTGACGTCAATACAAGCATTATACTCTGATTTTTACCTCAACATAGTGTGAAATACACATATAAACAACAGCCTAAATGTAGGGAGATTTTGCTGGGGGCAATAAGGAGATTCCGGATCTTTCCCCCATGGCATCTTTCCCCCATGCGTTTCCATGGCATTTCCATTGTTTTGGTCGAGTTCTATTGACCTCGTTACTGCATCTATCATTTCAAAACCAAGTATGTAAAACATTCTGGGGATTCTTAAGAATGTCCTCTTTCTTTTGTCTCCACATTTTCTAATAATCCATTGTATTTTATTTTTATAGGATTCTTTGCATCATTTTGAAACACCATGGGAAATATTCCCACAGAGTAAAATTAGCTGAGATTTGCATCGTATTGCAAGTTGAGGGGAAAAGTAAAACCCATCTGTCTATATACAGTTTACTTTATTGATTTATACCAAAATACAATACTGTACTAGGCCTCTAATTAAAATACAGTACTTTAGTCACTGAGTTTCACTTTGGCATTCTGAGTATGAGGTGGTATCGATCTCTGTGAATGGTCCTTTTTGTTTGAAACTTGAGGTAATGGAGAATATTGTAAGTAAAGTAAGTCCTAATGTCTATTGTAATGGACTGACTTGTTCGAAGGTTTTGTTTCAAGGTTTTCATTGTCCCTGCTACAGCAATAAAATGTAAAAAGCTAAGAATGTGTCATAATTTTGTTTGTGATGTTGTGTTTTTTTTCAAAAGCTTGTGAATGTTTTAATGGATGAATGACATTCTCAACAGGCAAATGGTGGACAAAAGCTATAAGAGATCTTCAACGTTTTTCATGGAAAGGAATGTGGTCAATGAAACCCTGTGTGTCTGTCCGTACACGTATGCGTGTGCCTGCCTTCAGATATAATGCCATTATCTAAGGTTCTAACAATATCTGAACAACCATAGGGCAATGCAATCACATGAGTAGGAAGGGCCACACTACGTAGCCTTGATGGCTAAACAAACCTGTTTGGATTCTGAACCCCAAGGAATTGCAGCCTCTGTATCTGTCTCTCCCTCTCTGCCTTGGGCTCAGGTAAGGGCTATTACTTCATACTGACATATCTTAACATCCAGACATACCTTTACACTGCCTTGGAATTCATCATAAATCAATGTGACACAGCTAGAGTAGATATACATTTTGATGGTTCTTAGCTTGACCATTTGGTCTCTAGGATTGAGGGGAGGCAGTGGGGGAGAGGATAGCCCTCATACATTTCAGTAACACTTTATTTGAAGGGTACCTACATAAGGAGTTCATAACAAATTCATAATGGCATGCTTATGTACTGCTTGTGAATGATTTATGTATGGGTTATGAATGTTATATGCGTCATATAAAGTCGTCCTGCAGGTACTTTTTAAATAAAGCATTACCCACGTTTCTAAAGCCACTGACAGGGCTCTGGCAGGCAGTTAGACATCACCATAGGATAGGCATGACATGAGGTACAATTTCGTGAGTGGTGAAGGGTCTTGGACTCCCCACCTGTCCTGAAGTACGTAACTGACAGCCCTGTTAGTGCCTAAAGCAGACAGTGTACCTGGCTGCAATCCCAGTTTAGACTCAGTATAAGGTTTATTTCCTTTTCTACTGGTCAGAAGAGATCATGACCTGTAGACCCCTTGTATCTATAGAAGGGAGTATGGATGAGCGCAATGTTGTGTGGATCAAGCCCTCATTAAATACAATTTAGTTATATAGATAGTGCTCTTCTAAGAGGAGCTAAGTAATTGATCAGACTGACAATGTCCTCTGAGCAAGTAAACAAGCCAGAGCAAATACATCAGATGTCGAGAGGAAGATTGAGTGCTGTGATAATGGGAGGTGATAATAGTAGCCTATACTATAATAGTTTGTTATTCCATGTGTTTGAATCTGGTATGGGTTACTCTCAGGGGTGGAATTTAAGGATTTTAGGCACTGGCCAGCCGGGCTAGTAGACCAACATCTGTGCAACGCAATATTTGAAAAGACAAAATGTCACTAGCCGGCAGCCTAGTTTGGCACATTTTCTACTAGCCAGGTCTGAAAAGTACATCCCTGGTTACTCTTCTAGCCATATTAGGTACTCAAGTAAAGGTGTATTTTGTATTTTAGGGTTCAAATAAAACAAAATGTCAGACACAGAAGAAGTGCAGTGAGTATCATAAGTTTTATTTATTTATTATTAAAACGTTTTTTTCTGCTATATCAAACTAATGAAATGTGTATTTTGTTTTCATGCCACTTCTTTTGTGTAGGGAGGAAGAAGGTAAGATTTATTTTGGCTTTGTCTGAAAGTCTGTTGATAAATTGAGGTTTTCCTCAAATTATTGTAATGAATAGTACAAAAAATGTTTTTGGGAAAGACTGACTGCTGGTGTATACACTGAGTGTAGAAAACATTAAGGACACATGCTTTTTCCATGACATAGACTGACCAGGCAAAAGCTATGACCCCCTCATTGATGTCACTTATTAAATCCACTTCAATCAGTGTAGATGAAGGGGAGGAGACTTGAAGTTAAATAAGGATTTTTAAGGCTTGAGACAATTGAGACATGGATTGTGTATGTGTGCTATTCAGAGGGTGGGGTGCTGCAACTCAATATTAGGAAGGTGTTTATAATGTTTTCTACACTCAGTGTATGTTGCCCTTATCATTACTTAAATTGCATTGTATTGGGTCATTCCACGAGCTGTTCGATTTTCCGGGGGAAATGCGCTGCAGCTGCCCAACTCTGCCCAAATACTCTTTCTAAACATGAATACGCCTTGCTTGCGATAGGGTTTTGGAAATATTTGGAACTTAACCTTCATATTACACGTACTGTTTCATTTTCCGATGGAAATGCGCCGATGCTGCCCAAATGCTCTTTCTAAACGTTAATACGCCTTGCTTGCGATAGGGTTTTGGAAATATTTGGAACTTAACCTTCATATCCGCAATAAATTATTTTAAAAATACAAAAGATACACTTACTGTACACAGTTTAGCTTAGTTGCACCCGGCTGTGTTTTGAGTAACACCTGATTCCAGGCGGAAATGTAGAATAGTATGGTCCAATGGAAATGCAAGCGTAAGGTGAGAGGATGTGTTGTAGCCTACTTCGGCTGGAGGGTGTGAGAAAATACAGCCATGTGCAACTTTGCTAAACTGAGTACAGGAAGTGTATCTTTAGTATCTGAAAGATTCTTTCTCGCTGATATGAAAGTTATGTTCCAGAGGTTTCCAAAACTGTATAGCATGCGAGGATTATTAACGTTTTCTAAATGTTAAAACAGAGGGTTGTGATTGCAGTTCACATGGAGCCAGCTGTGGTCCATACCTTCAACAAAGAACTCTAGGGCTGGGTATGCCCCCTTGGCTTCTTGAGGGCTAGTGTATATGCAAATGAAACTCTATATAATGTATATTTTATTACATAATTATACTTTTATGACCACGTCCAGTAAAACTAAAGGACTATTCTATCCCAGTTAACATGAAATCATTCTAATAATACTTATAACCTTTTGTATGATATCATCAGGCTAAGAGAGTCACATTTTTTTTTATTACAGATGGATCCAAGCCCAAACCAAAGTAAGTTTTAATATACCACAAAATCATGAGTTTCAATTTGACATAGTATGACTTACTTGATTAAACTCTTAAGACATTGGCTCCTGTAAGGAGCATAGGCTGTTGAAGAATGTCCTCCATCTCACTCTGTTCGTGGCAAGTTTTTCCAGGTCACATCAGTTGAAGTAATTTCTACCTGGACATCTCCGTTTCTGTGTTACCCTCTCTTTCTTTTCCCCTGACAGATGACAGATTATATGTGTTTAAGGATCACATTTGAAGTTTACTGAAATGTGCAAATTGAGATTATATTCCATACATTTTTTATTTCCATAGGTTCATGCAAAACCTCTCTGCACCAAAGATGGCTGATGGTGACAAAGTGGATTTTGATGTGAGTTGAACCATCCAACACACACACACCATGGTAAGAAAACTCACCATTTGTGACAGATTTGCTCTTGCCTCCAGCTGTCATCTGTTATAGTAAGCAAATGAGAGGTACCGAAAGTCAATAAAAAGACAGAAGCCTATAAGAATAAAGTATATCTAGTGAAATGGTGTATTATATAATGTCTTACCAAAGCAATTCTTATTACGAATTCTGATTCTTCTTCCTGGTGGTCAGGACATCCACAGGAAACGTCAGGAGAAGGACCTGTCTGAGCTCCAGTCTCTGATTGAGTCTCACTTCATCCAGAGGAAGAAGGAGGAAGAGGAGCTCATCTCCCTCGTCAACAGGATTGTGAGTCTGCCATTTTAGAATGTGACTGTGCTTTCCATATAAATAAAATGAAATAATAATAACATTTATATTTATATAGTGCATTCACTGTTCCCAAAAAACATTGCAACTAACAAAAAAACACCTACAGTGGGGAGAACAAGTATTTGATACACTGCCGATTTTGCAGGTTTTCCTACTTACAAAGCATGTAGAGGTCTGTAATTTTTATCATAGGTACACTTCAACTGTGAGAGACGGAATCTAAAACAAAAATCCAGAAAATCACATTGTATGATTTTTAAGTAATTAATTTGCATTTTATTGCATGACATAAGTATTTGATACATCAGAAAAGCAGAACTTAAATATTTGGTACAGAAACCTTTGTTTGCAATTACAGAGATCATACATTTCCTGTAGGTCTTGACCAGGTTTGCACACACTGCAGCAGGGATTTTGGCCCACTCCTCCATACAGACCTTCTCCAGCTCCTTCAGGTTTCGGGGCTGTCGCTGGGCAGTACGGACTTTCAGCTCCCTCCAAAGACGTTCTATTGGGTTCAGGTCTGGAGACTGGCTAGGCCACTCCAGGACCTTGAGATGCTTCTTACGGAGTCACTCCTTAGTTGCCCTGGCTGTGTGTTTTCGGGTCGTTGTCATGCTGGAAGACCCAGCCACAACCCATATTCAATGCTTTTACTGAGGGAAGGAGGTTGTTGGCCAAGATCTCGCGATACATGGCCCCATCCATCCTCCCCTCAATACGGTGCAGTCGTCCTGTCCCCTTTGCAGAAAAGCATCCCCAAAGAATGATGTTTCCACCTCCATGCTTCACGGTTGGGATGGTGTTCTTGGGGTTGTACTCATCCTTCTTCTTCCTCCAAACACAGCGAGTGGAGTTTAGACCAAAAAGCTCTATTTTTGTCTCATCAGACCACATGACCTTCTCCCATTCCTCCTCTGGATCATCCAGATGGTCATTGGCAAACTTCAGACGGGCCTGGACATGCGCTGGCTTGAGCAGGGGGACCTTGCGTGCGCTGCAGGATTTTAATCCATGACGGCGTAGTGTGTTACTAATGGTTTTCTTTGAGACTGTGGTCCCAGCTCTCTTCAGGTCATTGACCAGGTCCTGCCGTGTAGTTCTGGGCTGAACCCTCACCTTCCTCATGATCATTGATGCCCCACAAGGTGAGATCTTGCATGGAGCCCCAGACTGAGGTTGATTGACCGTCATCTTGAACTTCTTCCATTTTCTAATAATTGCGCCAACAGTTGTTGCCTTCTCACCAAGCTGCTTGCCTATTGTCCTGTAGCCCATCCCAGCCTTGTGCAGGTCTACAATTTTATCCCTGATGTCCTTACACAGCTCTCTGGTCTTGGCCATTGTGGAGAGGTTGGAGTCTGTTTGATTGAGTGTGTGGACATGTGTCTTTTATACAGGTAACGAGTTCAAACAGGTGCAGTTAATACAGGTAATGAGTGGAGAACAGGAGGGCTTCTTAAAGAAAAACTAACAGGTCTGTGAGAGACGGAATTCTTACTGGTTGGTAGGTGATCAAATACTTATGTCATGCAATAAAATGCAAATTAATTACTTAAAAATCATACAATGTGATTTTCTGGATTTTTGTTTTAGATTCCGTCTCTCACAGTTGAAGTGTACCTATGATAAAAATTACAGACATCTACATGCTTTGTAAGTAGGAAAACCTGCAAAATCGGCAGTGTATCAAATACTTGTTCTCCCCACTGTAACTACTGTGTGTGTGTGTAGGAGAAACGCCGTGCGGAGAGGGCAGAGCAGCAGAGGGTTCGCGCGGAGAGGGAGAAGGAAAGGCAGGCCAGGGTTGCTGTAAGTTCCTTCTCTCTTCTTTCAAACATTTTAGAGGGGAAATATATTGTGGATGTAGTTTCTTTGAAAGATCTCTTGATCGGTTTTTCTTCCCTAATGCTCTGCAGGAGGAGAAAGAGAGGAAGGAGGCAGAAGAGCAACGTAGGAAGCATGATGATGATGCTAAGAAGAAGAAGGCTCTCACTAACATGACCCACCAGTATGGAGGCATTCAGCAGAAGGTCAGTTTGATATTGTACAAAAACATCTCAAATATACTATGTTTCCTTTAACATAAAGACATGGATAATGGTGTAACAGAGGTATCCAAGTAATGTGGGGCAATGGACATTTCCTCCCCCAAAATTCTCAACATTTTTTAAATTTCTTTGAGAGTAATCGTATTTCTGATCCTTCAATGCCCAGAGTGAAAACCGTAAAGGAGCCAAAAAACAGAACGAGAGGGAGAAGAAGAAGAAGATTCTTGCTGACCGCAGGAAACCTCTCAGCATCGACCATCTGAATGAGGACAAACTCAAGTATGATGCCGTTGTTCATATTTTTAATTTGCCTGCCCTCAGAAAAGCTGACAGTGTTATTATACTGTATATGTCTGATGTTTTCTCAATTTTTGACTGAACATGACTATCTGAATGGTTCGAGTGATGTAGATTCTTCAGTGAGACATCAACGGTTGCTTTAGAGCAAGAAAGCAACTGTTCTGATTGGCTGTTGCCCTACAGGGAGAAGGCCAATGAGATGTGGCAGTGGATGATGGAGCTGGAGGCTGAGAAGTTTGACCTCTGTGAGAAACTTAAGAAACAGAAGTACAATGTAAGTCACCTTTACCTAAAACACACACACACACACACAAAAAAACTCAAGAAAGAGAAGTATGACGTAACTCAGCAAACCGGAAACATTCCCACAACATTATCTAAGATTCCCATTAAGTTCTAGTTAGGGTTTTATCTAACATTAGGATGATAACATTTTTTGTATCTGTTTTAAATTAAATATCCTTTGAATATTCTCCTAACATTCACTAAAATGTTCTGCACAACATCTGTAACAACCACCACAGAACATTCCCCAAAGTTCTCATTAGATTTCCAGGTAAAGTAATAACACAATGTACAAGTAACGTTTTCCCAGCAAACCAAAATTGGTTCTGTGAAAGTTCCCAGAACATTCGTTATGTTGCGGCAAATGTTCTCATAACACAAAAACTGTCCAGTCATGCTGATGATTATACAATGTTTGTATAAAACATTCACCTAATTTTACAAGAACGTTCCCAGAACACATTTGGTCTGTTCTTTAAAGAAATGTGTTAGGAACTTTTAAAGAACATAAAAAATGTGTTCTGGGAACAGTCTGGGGGGAACATTGTGGGGACATCACAAAATATATGTTCCCAAAACACAAAAACTGTCCAGTTGTGTGGATGATTATACAATGTTTCAAAAAACATTAACCTGATGTTGCAGGAACGTTCCCAGAACACATTTTTTTATGTTCTTTAAAAGTTCCTAACACGTCTTTAGGTTGTGGCAACATTGTGGGGATATGACAAGAGACAGGTTCCCAAAACACTAAAACTGTCCAGTTGTGCTGACATTCAGATAATGTTTGTATTAGGGTGCACCAAGCATTTGTTTGATGTTGCAAGAATGTTGACAGAACAGCCTTTGAGTTCTTTAAAGGTTCCCAGAACATTTAATTAGGTTGTGGGATACATTGATACATTACAAGAGATAGGTTTCCAAAACACAAAATATGCTCAGTTGTGATGACATTCATACAATGTTTAAGTTAGGTTGCACAGGACATTCCCTTAATGTTGCAAGAATATTCTTGTGATATTCACAAAGGTTGCACAGAACATTCCCACAATGTTGCACAATGTTCCACAATCTCCAAATACAGTGAGGGAAAAAAGTATTTGATCCCCTGCTGATTTTTGTTGTTTGCCCACTGACAAAGAAATGATCAGTCTATAATTTTAATGGTAGGTTTATTTGAACAGTGAGAGACAGAATAACAACAAACAAATCCAGAAAAAGGCATGTCAAAAATGTTATAAATTGATTTGCATTTTAATGAGGGAAATAAGTATTTGACCCCCTCTCAATAAGAAAGATTTCTGGCTCCCAGGTGTCTTTTATACAGGTAACGAGCTGAGATTAGGAGCACACTCTTAAAGGGAGTGCTCCTAATCTGTTTGTTACCTGTATAAAAGACACCTGTCCACAGAAGCAATCAATCAATCAGATTCCAAACTCTCCACCATGGCCAAGACCAAAGAGCTCTCCAAGGATGTCAGGGACAAGATTGTAGACCTACACAAGGTTGGAATGGGCTACAAGACCATCGCCAAGCAGCTTGGTGAGAAGGTGACAACAGTTGGTGCGATTATTCGCAAATGGAAGAAACACAAAATAACTGTCAATCTCCCTAGGCCTGGGGCTCCATACAAGATCTCACCTTGTGGAGTTGCAATGATCATGAGAACGGTGAGGAAGCAGCCCAGAACTACATGGGAGGATCTTGTCAATGATCTCAAGGCAGCTGGGACCATAGTCACCAAGAAAACAATTGGTAACACACTACGCCTTGAAGGACTGAAATCCTGCAGCGCCCACAAGGTCCCCCTGCTCAAGAAAGCACATATACAGGTCCGTCTGAAGTTTGCCAATGAACATCTGAATGATTCATAGGAGAACTGGGTGAAAGTGTTGGTCAGATGAGACCAAAATCGAGCTCTTTGGCATCAACTCAACTCGCCGTGTTTGGAGGAGGAGGAATGCTGCCTATGATCCCAAGAACACCATCCCCACCATCAAACATGGAGGTGGAAACATTATGCTTTGGGGGTGTTTTTCTGCTAAGGTGACAGGACAACTTCACCGCATCAAAGGGATGATGGACGGGGCCATGTACCGTCAAATCTTGGGTGAGAACCTCCTTCCCTCAGCCAGGGCATTGAAAATGGGTCGTGGATGGGTATTCCAGCATGACAATGACCCAAAACATACAGCCAAGGCAACAAAGGAGTGGCTCAAGAAGAAGCACATTAAGGTCCTGGAGTGGCCTAGCCAGTCTCCAGACCTTAATCCCATAGAAAATCTGTGGAGGGAGCTGAAGGTTCGAGTTGCCAAACGTCAGCCTCGAAACCTCAATGACTTGGAGAAGATCTGCAAAGAGGAGTGGGACAAAATCCCTCCTGAGATGTGTGCAAACCTGGTGGCCAACTACAAGAAACGTCTGACCTCTGTGATTGCCAACAAGGGTTTTGCCACCAAGTACTAAGTCATGTTTTGCAGAGGGGTCAAATACTTATTTCCCTCATTAAAATGCAAATCAATTTATAACATTTTTGACATGTGTTTTTCGGGATTTTTTTGTTGTCATTCTGTCTCTCACTGTTCAAATAAACCTACCATTAAAATTATAGACTGATCATGTCTTTGTCAGTGGGCAAACGTACAAAATCAGCAGGGGATCAAATACTTTTTACCCTCACTGTAAGTCTGTTTTTTATGACGTTCTTAGCATATTTGTTTTATGTAGGTCTAACATAATGTTCCATTGATGTTCACGCAATATACATATTACCTTGTCTTGGAGGTCTTCAGAACATTTCAAGAACATTTAGAAAATGTTATATTTAAGTTTGACCTAATATTACCACAACATTCTCAGCATGCAAATGTGTAGCTCCTTACAGCATAAGAAAGCAAACTTAATATTTTTTACACTTTATATGTTGACAATCTACACATGGGGGTTTAAACCTGCAATGTTTGGTTCCCAAGCCAGGTCTTTTAACCTCTGCACCACAAGGAAAGGTCTCTTACAGCTTATTCTTTCAGTATATAGCCATGGCAGTATGGTCAATCAGGAATTCCATCATTCCTTTTTAGCCTTCTTAGACATAACTAACCCAGGGATATACTGGTAACTGGGTTATTCACCATCACTTCACCCATCCTCTTTATATGCTGCATACTTCTGGGCCATATTTACAAAGTATCCAAGACTGAGTGCTGATCCAGGATCACTTTTGATTTTCAGATCATGAAAAATAAGACAGACCATACCAAGCTTCTCAATGTAGAAATTATCGAAGTAGAAATTTGGACAGTCAATATTTACACAATGTGAGAGGGCCCGGGCAGTGGGTACATCAGAGGTGACCTACAGTACACTGAACAGGTGAACAACAGGTGAATTCTTCTATAGTATCATCAGGTTCCTGGGTTCCTCTCCTCTCCACCTCTCTGATGGAGTCCACTTGTACAGGTTTAAACAGTAAATAAAAGTTGTGTTTAAATGCTTATAGCCAGATTTACAGTATGTGTCCTTACAGATTAACCAGCTTCTCGCTCGGGTCCAGGACCACCAGAGGTAAGTAACACTGAGGTTCAGGATTTTGGAATTCTTTAAAAATATATATATACACAGTACCAGTCAAAAGTTTGGACACACCTACTCATTCCAGGGTTTTTCTTTATTTTTTACTATTTTCTACATTGTAGAATAATAGTGAAGACATCAAAACTATGAAATAACACACATGGAATCATGTAGTAACCAAAAAAAGTGTTAAACAAATCAAAATATATTTTATATTTGAGATTCTTCAAAGTAGCCACCCTTTGCCTTGATGACAGCTTTGCACACTCTTGGCATTATCTCAACCAGCTTCATAGAAAAATAGAAAAAATAAAGAAAAACCATGGAATGAGTAGGTGTGTCCAAACTTTTGACTGGTACTGTATATATATATTTTGTATTTTACCACCTTTTTCAATCTTGTCTCATCACTGCAACTCCCCAACGGGCTCGGGAGGCAAAGGTCGAATCACGAGCCCTCTTAAACATGACCCAACAAACTGAACTTCTTAACACCCGCCCATTTAACCCAGAAGCACCAATGTGTTGGAGGAAACACTGTTCACCTGATGACCGAGGTCAGCCTGCAGGCACCCTGCCCACCACAAGGAGTCGCTAGAGCGCGATGAGCCAAATAAATGGTCACAATGAGGAACATCAGTCCTTTAACAGTGGAACAATCATTTATTTGAACAGGTCATTCACTATCCATCAATCCCCAATTATACAATAACGCAGAAATCGTGGCTGAAACAGAACTGAAAATAATGAAATTTTTAGAGGAACAGAATCAGAACTGGGAAGGAAAGTAATTTATACTGTTCCGGAACATAACCGTTTTTTAAAAGCATGGGAACTGGTTAAAAACATTATTTTATGTTCTGGGATAAACCATTTTTTGCAACAAAGCACCTATGCAAAGCCCTTACTCTGTCACTCAGAAACTTAATCCAGCGTCTGCCTGCCAGCTGAAAATATTTGCAGTGTGTGTGCATGTGTAGGCTACATGCCCCTCCCCCTCTGAAGCATAGGCTACTGATGTTGCATGCATGATTCAGAAATGAGAAGAATGGATTAACTTTTTCATTGCTAGTTAAAGATACTACAGTTATCACGTTTCACATTGCATTTATTAATTACAAAAAGGTAAGACGTGTTTTTATTTTAATTCTGGTGTCGCTCTGCACACGTAAGCTTGTTAGCTAGCCAACGTTTGCTCTGGTCCAACGTTAAACCAACTCTTGGAAGCCGCTCCTCCGTAGGTATAATTCTGTGGGCCTAATTCAGATAATGCACGTCATAGCAAGATGCCCAGCGCTTCAAACCAAGCCTCCCCCTTCTATATTCTCTCTGCCCACCCACAGAATTTTAGTTGCAGCTCACGCCCTACACTTGTCTGTCAAAGCATATAGCTGAACAACTATAGCTTGCCAACCCCTGATAATTTCACCATTCATATCCATTGTTTACGCCGCATATGTGTATGTCTGCACTGTATGTGGCATCTATGCACTATGCATGATAGCTCCTATTCATTTTAAAAGGAGAAAACCTGACAACATGGTGTGGTCTGAAATTGCAGAATAAAACCATTCCCCATTATTATAAAAAACAAAAAACAAGCCTAAATAAATAAAACCCTGTATTTCACCTGATTGATTGCACTGATGGAATGAACTTGACATCTGACTGAAACCATTAAACTCATTCACACAAGTTGTAAGTGGACCACAGATACGGTCCCAAAGTGTGCACTCAAACACTACCCCTCACAGATTCAAAAGGAGTGGACTGGCCATGATTGCACCAATCCAATGATTTTACCTGAATGAGGGAGAGTGAACGAATGCACACTTCTGAGTGACGAGTACAGTAGATAATTAGAATGAACAAAACTGCTGCAATTGAAAGACATCCACCGGCACCAGCTGGTTCACTACCTGCTAAGCCTGGCTGGCTCGAGATGAAGCTTTTTAACCCTTTCCTGCCCCTTTCAGCACCAAAGGTCGTGGCAAGAAGATGGGCCGGGTGAGGTAAAGGAGCAATCACTACAGTCGGAGAAACCACGACGACGCCAGGGATCGGCCAATGATGTGTGTTCATCTGTGTTGTTGTGTCTGGCATAGCGTCTGACTATCACTGTATATCAAAGTATCAAGTCAATAAATGAGTCATTCAACACTGGCATCCCTTTTTGAATATACTGTATAAAGCAGTCACTGCAATTGAAGCTTTGTCACACAATTTAGCTCTGTACTGACATTTAGTTTTAAAGACATGCTCAGGTACTTCGGCGACTAAGAAAGTATTTTTTTAAACCTCCCGCTTTGGGCTGGATGTGTCAATGTGTAGTTCATACAGTCATTCTGCTCATAGATGTCTTACCTCAATTAGCCACGAAATCCCTAGTTTGAAAGCGACTTTCTTAAAGCTGTGCCACACCATTTCCCCCCACGTGGGCCAGCCCTGCAGCAATTAGAGTTCTAGCTGGCAAGAGGCCTGCCCAGCGTTATCCAATGAGGTTGTTGGGTGCCAACGGCTCAGTGGACACAGCAGAGAGAGAGAGAGAGAGAGCAATGATGTGGTGAAATTGTACTAGAGCTGGGACGATAAAGCAAAAATGAACGACTCCGACCATACCGATCACTTATCGCAGGCCTTTTGCTGATATTGTTAATTAAGTAGCCTATACTAGATAAATGTCATGTTTGAAATGAAATAAGTTTACCAATATGGGTGATTGTTAATGGGACAATTAATGGCTGCAACAAACTAGAAGTTTAAAGGATAACAAAAAAAAAAAACTTGTGCACATTGCTATAAACATATCATTCTATTTATCGTTATTGCATCAATTCAGGCAATTTATCACAACATTGACCTTTTTTGTCCATACTGCCCAGCTCTACGTAGTACGCAATTTTTGGGGGACCACTTTTGGCTCATTAGTGCTACTTTCAGAACTACTGGCTAAAAAGTATACAAAAGTACCAGAGAATCTCTTTAACAAGAAATGTAATGTGTCTCTACCAGCTGGTGTTTTACCACACACAGTGTACAGAACATTAGGAACACCTGCTCTGTTCATTACAAAGACTGACCAAATGAAAGCTATGATCCCTTATTGATGTCACTTGTTAAATACACTTCAATTAGTGTGGATGAAGGGAAGGTGACAGGTTAAAGAAGGATTTTTAAGCTGAGACATGGATTGTGTGTGTGCCGTTCAGAGGGTGTATGGGAAGACAAAAGATTGAAGTGCCTTTGAACCGGGTATGGTAGGTGCCAGGCACACTGGTTTGAGTGTGTCAAGAACTGCATGACATTTTCAACAGTAGCATTGACAGAGAGACACTAGATAGGTAACCATGATCAAACAGACAGCATTTAAAACGCAGCATCCAGCAAGCCAGAGACTACAGTAAACATATATACGGTTTGCCATTTCTAGCTTTATTTTAACTCTACATTTAGGGACAAACATTCTTCATTAGGTATGCCTCACACCTTACATGATATATACTGTACTTACATATGAAAGATATCATTTGGACAGGAGCGCTCCTGTGTGTGTGTGTTTTGTGTGTGGTGCAGGCAAAGACGTATGTACTGCCCTTCGTGTAGTTCAAGTCTGTATAATACAGTTGAAGTCGGAAGTTTACATACACTTAGGTTGGAGTCATTAAAACTAGTTTTTCAACCACTCCACCATTTTTCTATAACAAACTATAGTTTTGGCAAGTCGGTTAGGACATCTACTTTGTGCATGACAAGTAATTTTTCCAACAATTGTTTACAAACAGATTATTTCACTTATAATTCACTGTATCACAATTCCAGTGGGTCAGAAGTTTACATACACTAAGTTGACTGTGCCTTTAAACAGCTTGGAAAATTCCAGAAAATGATGTCATGGCTTTAGAAGCTTCTGATAGGCTAATTGACATAATTTGAGTCAATTGGAGGTGTACCTGTGGATGTATTTCAAGGCCTACCTTCAAACTCAGTGCCTCTTTGCTTGACATCATGGGAAAATCAAAAGAAATCAGCCAAGACCTCCACAAGTCTGGTTCATCCATGGGAGCAATTTCCAAACACCTGAAGGTACCACATTCATTTGTACAAACAATAGTATGCAAGTATAAACACCATGGGACAACGCAGCAGTCATACCGCTCAAGAAGGAGACGCGTTCTGTCTCCTAGAGATGAACGTACTTGGTGCAAAAAGTGCAAATCAATCCCAGAACAACAGCAAAGGACCTTGTGAAGATGCTGGAGGAAACAGGTACAAAGTATCTCTATCCACAGTAAAACGAGTCCTATATTGACATAACCTGAAAGGACACTCAGCAAGGAAGAAGTCACTGCTCCAAAACCACCATAAAAAAGCCAGACTACGGTTTGCAACTGCACATGGGGACAAAGATCATACTTTTTGGAGAAATGTCCTCTGGTCTGATGAAACAAAAATAGAACTGTTTGGCCATAATGACCATCGTTATGTTTGGAGGAAAAAGGGGGATGCTTGCAAGCCGAAGAACACCATCCCAACCGTGAAGCACGGGGGTGGCAGCATCATGCTGTGGGGGTGCTTTTCTGCAGGAGGGACTGGTGCACTTCACAAAATAGATTGCATCATGAGGAAGGAAAATTATGTGGATATATTGAAGCAACATCTCAAGATATCAGTCAGGAAGTTCAAGCTTGGTCGCAAATGGGTCTTCCAAATGGACAATGACCCCAAGCATTCTTCCAAAGTTGTGGCAAAATGGCTTAAGGGCAACAAAGTGAAGGTATTGGAGTGGCCATCACAAAGCCCTGACCTCAATCCTATAGAATATCTGTGGGCAGAACTGAAAAAGGGTGTGCGAGCAAGGAGGCCTACAAACCTGACTCAGTTACACCAGCTCTGTCAGGAGGAATTGGCCGAAATTCACCCAACTTATTGTGGGAAGCTTGTGGAAGGCTACCCGAAACGTTTGACCCAAGTTAAACAATTTAAAGACAATGCTACCAAATACTAATTGAGTGTATGTAAACTTCTGACCCACTGGGAATGTGATGAAAGAAAGAAAAGCTGAAATAAATAATTATCTCTACTATTATTCTGACATTTCACATTCTTAAAATAAAGTGGTGATCCTAACTGACCTAAGACAGGGAATTTTTACTAGGATTAAATGTCAGGAATTGTGAAAAAACTGAGTTGAAATGTATTTGGCGAAGGTGTATGTAAACGTCCGACTTCAACTGTACATCATAAAACTATATTCAAAATGTACCTCCCGATTCTCCACTCTTCTCCAGAAGTGTGCACTTCTACACTCCCTGTCATGGAATTAACAATGGGGGAAGCTCCCTCCTGCCAATGCTTACACTAATCGAATGCTTTAAATCCAAGACAGGGAGTGTGCAAGTGCACTGATAATAGAGACGCTATAAAACACAAATTGACACCAGTGCATTTTCAAGTTGGCCGTCTCTGCAGTCCAGGTAGGTTTGAGAGAATAGGGCTTAGGGGGAAGGGTTTAGGGCATAGTGTCCATGTGGGAGGTAGAGGCCCTCACCACAGGTGTGTTTCTCTGATTTCAGCAATCACCTGACTGGCTTTCTGCAAGGCCTGTGGACACAGGGTGGAAAGGGGGTCAAAACATTCATATAGATACAAATAGTATGTGCGCACACACACACATACACACTACCTTGAGCATGTCTGCAGCCTCATTGCGTCTCTGGGCCATGTCTTCAGACTCAGTGAGCAGGTCATCCAACAGCCCTGCCTTATACAGCTGGCCCACCAGCTCACTCTGCAGGCTGTCTTTCACATGGTTCACTAAGAAGTGCATCACTGCCTTGGGCACACTGCAGGGAGGGAGTGCAAAGGGAGAGCGACGTATGGAAAAGGTGAATGGGGGGAAAAAAAAGAGGTGAAGAGGAGGAGACAACAGATGATTTGTAAGCAAACGAGATGGAACCAAATAGAAAGGAGAATGAAACACAGAGAGAAATCTTACAGAAGCCACAGGAGAGGGAGTCTAACAACAGCAAGTAAAGCAGAGAAGCGCCATACCTGTCCTGGATGTTTTTCCTGACGATGAGGAAGTAGGACTTGATGAGCCTCTCGATGACCTCACAGTCCCTCTGCTCTCGGGACGACAGCTTCCTGGAAACGGGAACAGGCTGGGGGATACACAGAGTCAAACAGACCAATCACTGACATGCTACATCTCAGAAGTCATTAACATGTGGTGGTATGGAACTTGTTTTGACTTCGAGCAGTAGTTAGTCCCATTCAATGTTTGCCCTAACCCTTCAATGTTTGCAAATCTGAAGGCGCTGGATAGGCATAAGCAGTGTAGTGGGAAGTTTCCACAATATGAATTGCTTACACTTCACAGTTCTGCTCATCTCTTGTGGACAGATCTACGTCAACATAACTGGTATTCTAGAATCTGTCGGTAAGGAATGGAATGCATAGGATAAAGAGCAGCAGTAGTTCGTGTTTTTCGTCACTGGTTATTTGATGAAATCATGATTTCGCAGGTTTTGGCATCTTTCGATTTTCGGACGGGGAGGAGACATTCGGCCCATAATTTGCAAAGAGAGAGGGTTCCGCTCCTCATTCTAGCATCTCTTCATCCCTTCTCTTAACACGTGTTGGACCCAGAACTTAAATTGAGCAGCTGACCAACTACGTGAGACTTTAGTTCTGGGTTAACCAAGATCACAGTTCTGCAAACATCAACGGTTAAGTGATAGAATTGGGACCGAGTATCTGACTAGCATAGATTACTCACCACATCCAGCAGGTTGACAGCGTGGCCCCTCTGAGGGCTGGCAGGGTTGGAGGTCTGGAGCATGGACTTATCTCCACCCATCCCCTCCTTCAGCATGCCCCTCCAGTTCCCTGTCCCTCCATCCTGGTCCCCCTGGGGACCCCCACCTGCTGTCTGGAAACACAGGCAATAGACACAGACAGAATGTTTAGAGATCATGTCTAGTGGTTTATTCATTTTTATTGATTCATCCTTTATTCATACAGTTGTCTCCCTGAGATTAAAAATCTATTTTACAAGAGAGAACTGTTGACAGCAACAATCGATATGCTCGTTACAATTTATTCCCAAAGATGGAGCATGCTTCTGTCATGGCTATTACATCACCTAGGCTTGTATGATGTAATATCTACAGACTATTCAGTCATGTCTGTAGATACATATACTGACTTTTTGGATTAAAATCGCCATTCTGACAGCGGCAGGGTCATATTGTACAAAGATTTCACTCCAGGACCCTTCCTCTGTACAGAAGCACAGGTCAAGCAAGAGGTGATAGATGGGAAATGTAATGACAGAGTCAAAGTTCATCCTCAGGGGGTGGAGTTAGTTCGGGTGGGGGCTCATCAATTTATTAAAATACATATGTGTGGGACATTGAAAGGGAACAGATAAGGGGAATTCAGAATAGCAGCCTACACAAAGTAGGATCGTCTACAGGGTTGCAGAGGGGAGTATGAGGGTGGGGGGTGGGTCGGTGGAAAGTCCATTGCAATTCAGTCAATTCATGAAATGAACTGACATTTTAAGGAACTAATGAAAACAGGAATTTTAGTTAACTTCCTGAACTGAAATGGAATTGACCCCAATCCTGGTTGAGGTAGGATGCAGGCAGGGCCGTGCAGGCATTGGGAGGGTCAGTGACACACCTTGGGTCCCTCTCCCTCGGGGGGAGGAAGCTCAGTGGGGGAGAGAGACTGACCACCTGGGCCCTTAAAGGACTAGAGAGAGAGGGACAGAGAGAAAGAGAGAGCAGGAAGAGTGGACAGAGTTCGAAATAGGAACCTAAAAAGCATGGCAACGGAAGAAAACCCTTACTGAATGAGCTGCGACAGTCTGGTGTGGAAAAAACAGCATATGGCTTATATCTCTGCTGTAAAAGGTAGAGATCTTCACTTGGAGCAGTAAAGAAACCGTTTTTGTAGCAATTAAACAAATCAAAAGCACATTGAAAGAGGGAGAGTCTTGAGTGTGTTATGTTACCTTTTCCCTGGGAACTGAAGAGGGAAGCTCTCTCATTCTGTTGCGTCTTTGTTCCTAGGAGATAACCATTACTACTAATTAATTACAACACTTCATGTACTATTTAAGAAAGTTAGAAAATACAGAATAAAGCTATTTCTAAAGCTGTGAACGTTTCTTACCTCTATGTTGTTGTTCATGAGGCCACAGGCATCAGCAAAGTCAGGGTGCTTGGTGTTAATATAGGCCAACTCTATGGCCACCAGGTTGTGAACCTGAGGAGGAGTTGGAATTAGTACACTAAAGATAAGCAAACATACTACAAGTGGAGCAGATAGCATTTAAAATGGATTACTGATGAATGTTAAGTGTAACCAAAAAATGCTCACCATCTCATTGGTGACCGGTAACCGTTTCCTGAGGAGGGACGTGACCACTTCTACTATGGCATCATGGAGCTTTGGAAACCTCAACAGCTCCTGGAGAGAGAGAGAGATACAACACTCATCAGTGACTGTGGCCAGATGTCAAGAGTCAAAGCAAGTGTTGTTGATGTGAATGTGTGTATGAACAGCCTACCTGTGTGCTGTAGTTGCTGTGTGTGTGTGTGTGTGTGTGTGTGTGCGTGTGTGTGTGTGTCTCTCTCTAGTCTACCTGTGTGCTGTAGTTGGAGCAGTGCTGGATGATCCTCTGCATCTCCTCGTGGACAAGCTCTACACAGCGCAGACTGGGCTCCTCCAGTCTCTTCACCTGTCTCTTCACTAGCAGCTCAAACGACACCTCAGGCACAAACAGGGCAGGCCGCGGGCCCTATACACACACACAGACAGACAGAGACTACATTACCCAACAGCCTCTCTGGCTAACATGCAACTCATCTCAACTCACAATAAATCATGAGGTCGATAAAGTTCTTCTTTTCCAATCTCAAAGAAACGAAAACACATATCAAACTGATTATCAAAACACTCAACATTCCATCATTCTACTCCGCAACAAACATACAGCCCAATGTGAGCCTGTATAGATAAATATACTGAACAAAAATATAAAAAACGCAACATGCAACAATTTCAATGATTTTACTGAGATACAGTTCATATAAATTCATTAGGCCCTAATCTATGGATTTCACATGACTGGGTTGGGGCGCAGCCATGGGTGGGCCTGGGAGGGAATAGGCCCACCCACTGGGGAGCCAGGCCCAGCCAATCAGAATGGGGTTTTCCCCACAAAAGGGCTTTATTACAGACAGAAATACTCCTCAGTTTCATCAGCTGTCCGGATGGCTGGTCTCAGACGATCCCGCAGGTGAAGAAGCCGGATGTGGCAGTCCTGGGCAGGCGTGGTTACACGTGGTCTGCGGTTGTGAGGCCGGTTGGACGTACTGCCAAATTCTCTAAAACGACGTTGGAAATTAACATTAAATTATCTGGCAACAGCGCTGGTGGACATTCCTGCAGTCAGCATGCCAATTGCACACTCTCTCAAAACTTAAGACATCTGTGGCACTGTGTGACAAAACTGCACAATTTAGATTGCCTTTTATTGTCCCCAGCACAAGGTTCACCTGTGTAATGATCGTGCTGTTCAATCAGCTTCTTGATATGCCACATCTGTCAGGTGGATGGGTTATTTTGGCAAAGGATAAATGCTCACTAACAGGGATGTAAACAAATTTCTGCACAACATTTGAGAGAAATAAGCTTTTTGTGTGTATGGAACATTTCTGGGATCTTTCATTTCAGCTCATGAATCATGGGATCAACACTTTACATGTTGCATTTATATTTTTGTTCAGTATAGTAGCGCACATCCATACAGTATATAGCATTGCACACTCACCGTAGCATTTCTAATAGCTGTTAGCACATCTATGGTGGTCAGACCTCCTAGAGGGTCCACTGACTCCAGCGTCCGACCAAAAGTCTCATGGAAAATATAACAGATTCGTGCTCCACCACACCTGAAAGAGAATGTCCACTGTTACATATACATGCAACAAAATGTTTGACATTTGTGATCAATGTAGTAACCTACTTAATTTAGGCCATTTAATCTACCCACTACATTAGACTGCAAAAGCTTCCAATTGGTTGACTTGTGATGCTCAATTTGTATGCCCCCTTCTGGTAACTAGTAGAAGTACAAGGATGTTTGAAAAAGGTTCTCCATCCTTCCTGTCAATCTCTTCAAATAAATGAAAAAATACTAAAGAGTAGGATTTCACACTTTATTTAAAGGCCCAGTGCAGTCATGAATGTGATTTTCCTGTGTTCTCTATATATTTCCTTGAAATTTTGAAAATGATTATGCCTTTAGCGTAAGAGCTGTTTGAAAAGACCGCCTGAAATGTCAGCCTGTTTGGTGGGATGGAGTTTTGGCCTTCCATGGTGACATCACTAGGTGGTAAATTAGTTAATAGACCAATAAGACAGAGTTCCAAACCTCTCTGCCAATATGAGCTAATTTTCCCTTTCCCACTCAGACCACTCCCAGACAGTCCTAGCCAAATTATTGCTTTAGAAATTGCCCTTTGCTAAGAAGCTATTTCTATTTAATTTTGACAATTAAAAAAAAATAAATAACTGAAAGGTACTGAAATTGTTACCCAGAAATTATTTGATAGAGAAAAACAGCTACATTGGACCTTCAAGTGAAAGGAAGTTACTCACAGCTCGGTTGTCTCTATGTACTTGGCGGTGCCCTCGATGGTGTGGCAGTACTCTGCAGCAAACTTTGTGATGAGCTGGAGCAGTGTGGAGCTCTGGTCTTCTACAGGTTCACCATAGCTGCTTAGCAGGGACTGGTACTGGGCCGCCAGAACGTTGATACGAGTCTTTAGCTCCGGGAGACAGTCTCTGATGTGGTGCATCAACAACCTGGCATCAAGGAGAAGGAGAAAAGAGAGAAAAGGTAACAGACAACATGATAGTTGCTAGTTTCTAGAGTGACATTACACTCTAAAATCATAGTCGGCCAGATGTTTTCAAACCTCAAAAGTACACTTCTGTTGAGGCCTTGAATGCCTAATATATCTATTTTTTCTCATACACAATGTTCCTTCTAAGCTGCGCGCGTGCGTGCAGTAGCCCCAAGACTGCCGCGCAGATTGAACTTTACTCAACTTTCTACAGGTTTCGCTGTTAGTTAACACTATCAACGTTTCCCTTTACTGTGGCAATTGTGATCGAATCAATGCAATATTAGCCACTTTCAATGCAAAATAAGGAAACAAAACGAACTATGCAAGAGATTTTGCTGTAGGCAGAACGCGTCAGAGTAGTATTCTATTGCAGCACGACTCAGCCCGTACTCTACACAGACCGGTGTTGTATAACCAATCAGAGCTGCATAGGCCTATATGCAAATAGACAATTGCCATATATGGACCTGTGCCATTTACTTTGAACTGGACTGTGTTTACAGCTGTGGTCGTGAGTAGATGTGCTTGTTTTGAGATCAAAGCAAGAGCTGCATGTAGCCACGTGTGCACATTTTGTTCATATCCTTTGCTAGTTAGTGAGTTACAAGCCCAGTTATAGATCATTTGTAGTCAGCAATAGGGGACTGATTGCTTCCTACAAGAGCACAAAACATGTACATTTCTAGACATCTTGGAAAAGTATGTCAGGTAAAGGGCTTTCTTTTTTGTCTTAATTAACCTCTACGTGATCGGTGTCCTGTATACGGGACGTTTAAGCTAACGTGCGCTAATGTGATTAGCATGACTGTTGTAAGTAACAGCAAACTTTCCAGGACATAGACTTAAATTCTTGTTAATCTAACCGCACTGTCCAATTTACAGTAGCTATTACAGTGAAAGAATATCATGCTATTGTTTGTGGAGAGTGCACAACAACAAAAAACGTATCACGGCAACTGGTTTGATACATTCACCTCTGAAGGTAAATAATGTAATTACATTCAGTAATCTTGCTCTGATTTGTCATCCTAAGAGTCCCATAGATAAAATGTAGCATAGTTTTGTTTGATAAAATCAATTTTTATATTCAAATGTAGGAACTGGGTTCTACAGTTTGAACCCCTGCCGTCTCTGGCTCCACACCCACCCCGCCCGGCCATCTAGATGTGTGAAAGTTAGTGTATAAACTAATGATCCATCATGTATGACATTGCTGGGAGTGTGTAAACTTACATTTTGTACTACCATATCCTTTTTGTATGTTCTCTATAGTTATGTACTTGAAAATGTATCAATTGACCAATTCGGCACATTTGGGCAGACTTGATACAAAATAGTCCATTATTGCAGTATTTTCGGGAGCGGTTGTCGGGAGAGGTTGTGTTTTCTCTAGCAGGAGGTAAGCTTGGCTTCTTATATGGTGTTGAGTAAAGCTTAAACCATGTATTTAGATTGTAGGTAGGTATTGTAGTTAGGTATTATAGGTAGTTTACTCAGGTAGTTATTGTAGGTTATTGTAGGTAATTATTGTAGGTAAGTATTGTATTCGGCGGACCCCGGCGAAGCACGAGGCTAGCCTACCCACTACTTGGACCAACAAAGCTAGCTAGCTAGCTAGCGGGTAGCTACTGGTAACTTTTAGCAACTGTGGTTAGTTGTTTCCAATGTTATTTCACGCTTAAGAGTACCTGTGATTGAGCCAGCTAGCTGCCACCATTCAGCTGTTTTTCTAACCTCATTATCCGAGGCATTAACGTTAGGTGGTTGGTAGCTGCTGTACTTAATTACAGCTACTGATTGCAGTCTGCCAGTTTGGCTTTATACATAGCTTGGGCTTTGTCGAGTAAGGCTTAAACTATGTATTTAGATTGTAGTTAGGTATTATAGGTAGGCATCGTGGGCTGTATATTATTAAGTAGTATAGGTAGGCATCGTGGGCTGTTGTGGGTAGTTGTTGTGTAGTTATTGTAGGTTACTTTTGTAGTCGGCGGTGCCGGGTGTAGCACAAAGCTAGCTAGCTAACTCACCTCCTGGATTAGCTGGCGAGTAGCTATTAGCAACGGTAGCAACTAAAAACAATATCCTTTTAGCCAGCTACATTCGTTCGCAGCGACGCCGTTTTTTCAAACAAAGTCAACACAGCAGCCATTGCTAGCTAGCCAACACTACCAGCTGGCTGTACTGTAGTAGCTAAATACAATATCTTTGTGCTAGCTAGCCAACGTTTAATCATTGCTGCGTTATGAAAGAACTAGACACGGACACGAATTATCTGTTTAGTGTGTTCACACACTATTGGTAGTTTGTTGTAACCAAGTATTGGTGCTAAACTGTGTGTTATTGGATGCTAGCATGCTAGTTAGCTATGGCGTCATAGTTAGCTAGCTGAATAAAGTAAGTTGAGCCTATTCATTGAAACATTGAACCGCTGTAGTGTACAACAATTCTAATTTCTAAGTGGAAGTTGGGAGAGTTTTATTCGGGTGGTTCAGTGAAACAATTATAGTTTCTGAGGTGGAAGTTGGGAGAGTTATATTTTTTTGGTGAGGGAGGCCTGCTCTCTCCTTTCCCAGATGTTTAGTTCATTTCATTCCGATCTCCTCTGCATTATTGTAGCCATCTGCTGCAGCCTGTCAACTATGCCTCTGCCTATCCCTGTTCTCTCCTCTCCGCACAGGCTACACAAACGCCTCACACCGCGTGGCTGGTGCCTCTCTAACCTGGTGGTCCCTGCACGCACCACACACCTGGAGTTCCAGGTCTCAGGCAGCCTCTGGAACTGCCGTTCTGCCGCCAACAAGGCTGACTTCATCCCAGCCTATGCTACCCTCCAGTCCCTCGACTTCCTGGCGCTGACGGAAACATGGATTACCACTGAAAACACTGCTACTCCTACTGCTCTCTCCTCGTCTGACCATGTGTTCTCGCATACCCGAGAGCATCTGGTCAGAGGGGTGGTGGCACAGGAATCCTCATCTCTCCCAAGTGGTCATTCTCAATTTTTCCCCTAACCCATCTGTCTATCTCCTCATTTGAATTCCACGCTGTCACAGTCACTAGCCCATTTAAGCTTAATATCCTTGTCATCTATCGCCCTCCAGGTTCCCTTGGAGAGTTCATCAATGAGCTTGACGCCTTGATAAGTTCCTTTCCTGAGGATGGCTCACCCTTCACAGTTTTGGGGGATTTCAACCTCCTACGTCTACATTTGACTCATTTCTCTCTGCCTCCTTCTTTCCACTCCTCTCCTCTTTTGACCTCACCCTCTCACCGTCCCCCCTACTCACAAGGCAGGCAATACGCTTGACTTCATCTTTACTAGATGTTGCTCTTCTACTAATCTCACTGCAACTCCCCTCCATGTCTCCGACCACTACTTTGTATCCTTTTCTCTCTCGCTCTCCTCCAACACTACTCACTCTGCCCCTACACAGATGGTAACGCGCCGCCGCAACCTTCGCTCTCTCTCTCCCACTACTCTCTCCTCTTCCATCCTATCATCTCTTCCCTCTGCTCAATCCTTCTCCCTCCAATCTCCTGACTCTGCCTCCTCAACCCTCCTCTCCTCCCCTTTCTGCATCCTTTGACTCCCTGTGTCCCCTATCCTCCCGGCCGGCTCGGTCCTCCCCCTCCAGCTCCGTGGCTTGATGACTCATTGCGAGCTCACAGAACAGAGCTCCGGGCAGCGGAGCGGAAATGGAAGAAAACTAAACTCCCTGCCGACCTGGCATCTTTTCACTCCCTCCTCTCTACATTTTCTTCATCCGTTTCTGCTGCTAAGGCCACTTTCTACCACTCTAAATTCCAAGCATCTGCCTCTAACCCTAGGAAGCTCTTTGCCACATTCTCCTCACTGCTGAATCCTCCCCCCACCCCCCCCTCCTCCCTCTCTGTGGATGACTTCGTCAACCACTTTGAAAAGAAGGTTGACGACATCCGATCCTCGTTTGTTAAGTCTAATGACACTGCTGGTCCTGCTCACACTGCCCTACCCTATGCTTTGACTTCTTTCTCCCCTCTCTCTCCAGATAAAATCTTGCGACTAGTGACTGCAGGCCGCCCAACAACCTGCCCGCTTGACCCCATCCCCCTCCTCTCTTCTCCAGACCATCTCCGGTGACCTTCTCCCCTACCTCACCTCGCTGATCAACTCATCCTTGACTGCTGGCCATGTCCCTTCCGTCTTCAAGAGAGCGAGAGTTGCACCCCTTCTCAAAAAAACCAACACTCGATCCCACTGATGTCAACAACTACAGACCAGTATCCCTTCTTTCTTTTCTTTCCAAAACTATTGAGCGTGCCGTCTTTAGCCAACTCTCTTGCTATCTCTCTCAGAATGACCTTCTTGATCCAAACCAGTCAGGTTTCAGGACTGGTCATTCAACTGAGACTGCTCTTCTCTGTGTCACGGAGGCTCTCCGCACTGCTAAAGCTAACTCTCTCTCCTCTGCTCTTGTCCTTCTAGACCTGTCTGCTGCCTTTGATACTGTGAACCATCAGATCCTCCTCTCCACCCTCTCCGAGCTAGGCATCTCCGGCGCGGCTCACTCCTGGATTGCGTCCTACCTGACCGGTCGCTCCTACCAAGTGGCGTGGCGAGAAGCTGTCTCCGCACCACGTGCTCTCACCACTGGTGTCCCCCAGGGCTCAGTTCTAGGCCCTCTCCTTTTCTCCCTATACACCAAGTCACTTGGCTCTGTCATATCCTCACATGGCCTCTCCTATCATTGCTACGCTGACGATACACAACTAATCTTCTCCTTTCCCCCTTCTGATAACCAGGTGGCGAATCGCATCTCTGCATGTCTGGCCGACATATCAGTATGGATGACGGATCACCACCTCAAGCTGAACCCTGGCAAGACGGAGCTGCTCTTCCTCCCGGGAAGGACTGCCCGTTCCATGATCTCGCCATCACGGTTGACAACTCCGTTGTGTCCTCCTCCCAGAGTGCGAAAGAGCCTTGGCGTGACCCTGGACAACACCCTGTCGTTCTCCGCTAACATCAAGGCGGTGACCCGATCCTGCAGGTTCATGCTCTACAACATTCGGAGAGTACGACCCTGCCTTACACAGGAAGCGGCACAGGTCCTAATCCAGGCACTTGTCATCTCCCGTCTGGATTACTGCAACTCGCTGTTGGCTGGGCTCCCTGCCTGTGCCATTAAACCCCTACAACTCATCCAGAATGCCGCAGCCCGTCTGGTGTTCAACCTTCCCAAGTTCTCTCACGTCATCCCCTCCTCCGCACACTCCACTGGCTTCCAGTTGAAGCTCGCATCCGTTACAAGACCATGGTGCTTGCCTATGGAGCAGTGAGGGGAACGGCACCTCCGTACCTTCAGGCTCTGATCAGTCCCTACACCCAAACGAGGGCATTAGCGTTCATCCACCTCTGGCCTGCTGGCTCCCTTCCTCTGCAGAAGCATAGTTCCCGCTCAGGCCAGTCAAAACTGTTCGCTGCTCTGGCACCCCAATGGTGGAACAAGCTCCCTCACGACGCCAGGACAGCGGAGTCACTCACCACCTTCCGGAGACATTTGAAACCCCACCTCTTTAAGGAATACCTGGGATAGGATGAAGTAATCCTTCTACGCCCCCGCCACCCCCCCCCCCAAAAAAAAAGAAAAAGAAAAAGAAAATATATATAAAAAAAAAATATATATATATATATATTTTATAGTGGTTAACCCATTGGCTATAGGGTGAATGCACCAATTTGTACGTCGCTCTGGATAAGAGCGTCTGCTAAATGACTTAAATGTAAATGTAATTGCAATGCTTCACTGGATCAATCAGAAACTTTGCACACACACTGCTGCCATCTAGAGGCCAAAATCTAAATTGCGCCTAAACTGCAATATTATATTGTGGCCTTTCTCTTGCATTTCAAAGATGATGGAACAAAAAAACATTTTGTCTGATTCTCTGTAAAATGGCATGGGAATAATAATGCATTTTATTTTGTAAAGTGGTTTATTGCATCAAACTACAACATTTTAGCAGTCACCTCCTTGTCTGAAGGACAAGTGGATGAACAGGTTAATGTCAAGCCCTGCATGTATTTTTCAAAAGTTTTATGGACTGTAGGCCTACATTGAACACCACACATTGGCTGCTACTGTAGGCTGAATGATAGAACAGCTATTTCCATGTTAAAATGTTATGGGATGTCCGGGCTGTATAACAACCGGCCGTGATCGGGAGTCCCATAAGGAGGCACACAATTGGCCCAGCTTCGCCCGGGTTAAGGGAGGGTTTGGCCGGGTGGGCTTTACTTGGCTCATCGCGCTCTAGCGACTCCTTGTGGCGGGCCGCGCGCCTGCAGGCTGACCTCGTCGTCAGTTGAACGGTGTTTCCTCCGACACATTGGTGCAGCTGGCTTCCGGGTTAAGCGGGCGGGTGTTAAGAAGCGCGGTTTGGCGGGTCATGTTTCGGAGGACGTATGACTCGACCTTCGCCTCCTGAGCCCGTTGGGGAGTTGTGGCGATGAGACAAGATCGAAATTGGGGCGAAAATGGGGGTAAAAAAAATATACAAAAAATAATAATACCCTAAAACAAAACAGAAAATGGATTTTCTCCATTGTTTGTGATGGTAGGCCACTCTGGTAGGCCTACATTATGATCAAACAGCCACAGTGGCCTACATGGCCACTGTTAAAACTAACTTAAAGCGGGTACAACCTCAGTGTTCACAGTAAACGCGTGCTGGAAGTTGCACAACATTCCAGTTTGCACTCAGCAGACCTGAAATTTGCTAAGTGCCGAAAAAAATTTGAGGGAACATTGCTCATACCTGTTCAATGTTCTAGCCAGGTATTTGGTTCCGTTTCTGTTGGCGAGAGAGGGGTACTTCTTCTGTAGGAAGGCATATTCATCACGGATGGCGTCGGCCACTGTCTTCTTATTGTTGATGTCCAGCTGACTCCTGGAAAAAGTAATGAAGGATAGGTTATTTTACTACCTTTGAAAAGAAAGTTGACGACATCAGCTCCTCATTCACTCCGCCTATTGAGTCCACTGGTCCCACTCACACAGAACTACCCTACGTTAACTTCTTTATCCCCTCTCTCTCTAGATTAATTACAGCAAATAGTGATGACCAGCCACCCGACAACCTGCCCGCTCGACCCCATCCCCTCCTCCAGACCATCTTTCCCATTCCTCATCCCTGACCACCGGCAACTCATCCCCCTCGGACTTCAAAATGCCCAGAGTCGCTCCCCTTCTCAAGAAACCAACACTCGACCCCTCCGACATCCAAAAAAACAACAGACCGGTATCCCTTCTTTCCAAAACACTTAAGCATGCTGTCTCTCCAACTCCCTCGCAGAACGATCATCTTGACCCTAACCACTCAGGCCTCAAGACGGGTCACTCAACGGAGACTGCTCTGCTCCGTGTCATGGAGGCTCTCCGCACTGCCAAAGCTCACTCTCGCTCCTCTGTTCTCATCCTCCTAAATCTATTAACTTCCTTCGACACAGTGAACCATCAGATCCTCCTCTCCACCCTGTCACGGGCTGGCCGTCTCAGGCTCTGCTCTCTAACTGGCAGGCCGCTCCTACCAGGTGACGTTGATAGGATCTTTGTCTGCACCACGTGTTCTCACTACTGGTGTCCCACAAGGCTTGGTTCTCCCTATAGACCAAGTCACTAGGCTCGGTCATATTCTCACATTATCTATCCTATCATTGCTATACAGATGACACTCAACTACTTTTCTCCTCCCCCCCTCCTGACACCCAGGTGGTGACACACATCTCTGCGTGCCTTGCAGATATCTCAGCTTGGATGTCGGCCCACCACCTCAAGCTCAACCTCGGCAAGATGGAGCTGCTGTTCCTCAAGTGCAAGGCCTGCCAGCTCCAAGACCTGTCCATCACGGAGAGTGCAAATAACTTTGCCGTGTTCCTGGACAACACCCTGTCGTTCTCTGCAAATATCAAAGCTGTGACTCGCTCCTGCAGGTTTATGCTCTACAACATCCGTAGAGTACGACCCTACCTCACACAGGAAGCGGAGCAGGTCCTAATCCAGGCACTTGTCATCTCCCGTCTGGACTACTGCAACTCACTGTTGGTTGGGCTCCCCGCTAGTGCCATCAAACCTTTGCAACTTATCCAGAACGCAGCAGCCCGCTTTCGTGAACTAACACTCACAATTAACCCCCCCCCCCTCTAGCACTGACTTTGACGATAGCTACTTTGAGGAAAAATATACTTACTATGACGGAGATATGTGGTTGTCCCACATAGCCATCTTAAGATGAATGTACTAACTCTAAGTCGCTCTGGATAAGAGAGTGCTAAATGAAAAATCCTAACAAAACTTAAGGAATGCTGGCCCTTTTTCCATTTTGATCCTAAGTGACTGTTGGCTTCTAACATCCTTTGATAACACCCTTACATACTGGATTTTCCATAGGGCTGAACCCTTGCTATATTCAACATGTTAGAGACTGAAGATTATTGTGTCATGGTGCAGACCTGTTGACCACGCCAATGAGGCCAAGTTTAACAGGGATGACCCGGCCCATCAGAACGTCCATGGCATCAGTCCCAGCATCCATCAGGTCCAGTTTGGTCACCACCGCTAACGTCCTCCTGCCTACACACAGTGACACAAACCCCAGAACCCATACTCATAAAGCGTATCAGGGTAGAGGTGCTGATCTAGGATCAGGTCCCCCCGTCCATAAAATCATATTCATTATTATCTGAAAGGCAAAACAGATCCTAGGTCGTCTATCTTACTCTGAGATGCTTTATGGATATGGGACCAGATCCAAAGCCATAATAACTAAACACTTAAACTGTTACCTCCAAATAGGGCCAGGAGTTTAGCCTATAACTAGAGGGTAGAGTTTTCCTGGTCAAGTGAGATGGTCAGGAAAAACTCATGGGCCAACTTCCAGGTAATCAAGAGTTTTTGAAAGGCGGTGTATGCCATGGCGTGTCTGATATAAGGATCAGAGGAAACCACTGTAGGTGACAGACAGTTGAGGTTAACAGATAGAGACAGAGCGAGAGAGAGGGAGAGTGTGGGAGAGAGGACATAGAGGCAAAGAGACAGGCAGAGAGAGAGACAGTCGCACACAAAGAGAAGAGAGACATAGAAAAACAAAAAAAGAGAAACAGAGACTGAGTGAAGAAGAGAAAGAGATTGAGGTGTTTACCATCGGGGTCGACCTCGCGGGCAACTTTAAGGGCCTCTGAGGTGGCCATGTCTGTGTTGGCAGCAGTCACAGCCAGGATGATAGAGTTGGGGTTAGAGATGTGCTTCACGATCAAGTCTTTGATCTGCACCTCTATGTCTTTGGGCTGGTCTCCCACCGGGACCTGGGTAGAACATGCACACACACACACAATTAATACCTGCCCATTTCATATTTCAAACCATACTTCTGTCTCACTCAATATACTAGGAAAGAGAGGTGGTTCAGTGCATGATGAGTAATCTTGCCTGAGATCTGAAGACTTGCGTTAGCTCCTGGAGTGAAAGCCTAGGCTTTAGCTCAGCTGGCTAAATAAGTATTGTTGCGGGTTCAAACCAATTCGATCACACTTGCGCAACTCAATTAGCATTTAGATTTGAAATAAAAACACATTGCTTTGTGTGTACCTTTGTGATACCTGGCAGATCCACTAGTGTGAGGTTGACTACGTGAGGGGAGAAGATCTTCAGGTGAATGGGCTCGTCAGTGATTCCCTGGAAGAAAACAAAGAAATGTCAGTTCAGCAGTTGGCAATGATAACATCTGTTTGACATTGCTTGGGACTACCTTTGCACCAAATCCTTTTTATTGTTGACATACCTTGTTATTGCCAGAAACTCTTTCTGTTTCAGCTTCGATCTCAAGCCTGATTTCATCGAAGTCTGTGTAGATCTAAAAACAAAAAAATATTTTTTAAGGGTACTGCACGGTATAACACATGATTAAATTACGGTTTATATAGCTGCATATGACGTAAATGTGATTTACTATGATCTGGACCCAACTGTATATTCTGCCCTATTCCCTCAGCACTACTGTATATTCTACCCTATTCCCTCATCTCTACTGTATATTCTGCCCTATTCCCTCATCTCTACTGTATATTCTGCCCTATTCCCTCATCTCTACTGTATATTCTGCCCCATTGCCTCATCTCGACTGTATATTCTGCCCCATTGCCTCATCTCGACTGTATATTCTGCCCCATTGCCTCATCTCAACTGTATATTCTGCCCCATTCCCTCATCTCGACTGTATATTCTGCCCCATTCCCTCATCTCGACTGTATATTCTACCCTATTCCCTCATCTCGACGGTATATTCTACCCTATTTCCTCATCTCGACTGTATATTCTACGCTATTCCCTCATCGACTGTATATTCTACCCTATTCCCTCATCTCGACTGTATATTCTGCCCTATTCCCTCATCTCTACTTTATGCTCTGGGCCATTCCCTTAAGAAGACATTAGTACTACTGTACTCCTGTGTCTTTTTTGCCTGCGACTGTGAGAGGGTGTGTGCCTGAGGTGATTTAAATAGGATTCCTGTCAAACAAACACTCCATACAAAGCTACAAAACCCATATAGCTTTTCCAGTGATCTTCAGTCAATAAATCAATACAATGCTTTGCATGAATGCATGTCTATATCAGGTCAGGTTAATCAAATATTTAAGCTGCATGTATATTTGTAGTAGTGAAAGGGCAGGGACCTCCACTGAGATGAACAGATAGTTGGAGGAGGTGCCTCACTTTGTCAGCAACCTGCAGGCTTTGAACCAACAGAGAAACTAGCTCTGAGGAATGGTTACTGAGACACACCTTGTTTTTGGTGTGTAGAAACTTGCCCCATTCCTCTCCATCGACGCCTAAGGGAACAAAACAGTGTCATTCACATTCCCCAGCCTGTCTGGCAGATGTCATTTGGAGTGGTAATTTAATGACCAGTGTTGTGATTATAGAGCAGGTCCCAACTCACTCCCTACCCCTTTACCTTGGCCCGAACCCATGTTTGCATATCTGAATGGTGTAGATAGACATCAAAAGTGCAGTGGTGGAGCTTCCACCAGATAATTTACATCTTACAGATCTGTAAAGAAAGGTTAGGGCCAGGGGAAGGGGAGTGAATTGGGACCGGCTGATATTGTCATTGGGTCGGGTTTAGTCATGTCTCAAGGAAGAATATAGGCCATTTGCTTGTTTGTTCAGCTGGGATGGGAGTACGTCCTGCAGGCCAATCACCCAGAGGCATAGGGCCAGAGATTTGAACAAACAAACAATACAGTGAGAAACATTGTCAACAACAAAAATATGCCTGTGAGACAAGCCAAAACATGGTTGGTGCGTAATGGGGAGCATAAACAACAAAGTTACTTTTTCAACTAATAATCTATGTATTAGTTGGATTATTTATACTGAAATAATTACCTACCAAACTAAGAAAACCAAATCAGCTGTTAGTTCGGTACACGCAGCTATTTGAGGACATTTTAAGAGGTGTTTGTTTTCAGCATGTTTAAATGAACGTGAATTGGAACAGAACACTTCATTTGCCCTTAAAGGCCATACTTAGCATAATTTCTGAAAAAGTTGACACTGCTCATGCACTCCAGAATAGTTTCTCTTTTATACAGGATGTCCTTATACAGACAAAACAAGTGTTTTGTCTGAAACATGAGACTGACCTTGTTGGGCTTGATTTGCTGAATCAAGCTAAGCCTAAGTTTGGCAGCTTTAATCGAGGCTACAAAAACAATAGGCAGGATGGAAGGGGAGCAAAATGAAAGGGAGGGGCCTAGAGTAAAAAGCGGATGATTGAACACAGACAAAAGGCAAGGAGAAACAATGAAAAGGAGACCTTTGTAAAGGCGCCCCTTTTTCCAGGCATTGGGGTCTGTGGTTCAGGAGAGATCAGATGACAGGGGGAAAATGGTTAGCAGTTAGCCTAGCTGCAGCTCCTGCACCAAACGCCATCTGCAGCAATGCAGTCCTCTTTGTCACGATCCATCCGGTGTGTGGCTATTCCCAGCAGCAGGGCATAGGCTTGGTTTTGTGTTCAAATGTCTTGGATGACATTGAAGATTGAGTAACGCGACATTGGCTCAGTAATAATTTAATGGCTCAGTAATAATATTCAGGAGCCTCTAGATATAACTTGAGTAGAATCTGTAGACATGAGGGACGAGGGGGGAATTAGGTCTACAACAACATGTGGACTGCCATGCAGAAGAAATATCAGCCCACAGAGAGAAACACAAGATTGAACATTCCTCAACTGTGGCAATTGGGATCGAATAAACGCAATATTAGCAACTTTCAATGCAACATACCGAAACAAAATGAACTATGCAAGAGATTTTGTTGTAAACAGAACGCATCGGAGTAGAATTCTATTGCATTGACACACACGACTCAGCCCGTACTCTACACAGACTGGTGCAGCATAACCAATCAGAGCTGCAGTAGGCCTATATGCAAATTGACCATTGCCATATATGGATCTGTGCCATTTACGTTGAACTGGACTGTGTTTACAGCATGAGTGGTCGTGAGCAGATGCACTTGTTTTGAGATCAAAGAGAGAGCTGCATGTAGCCACGTGTGCACATTTTGTTCATATCCTTTGCTAGTTAGTGAGTTATTAGCCCAGTTATAGATCATTTGTAGTCAGCAATAGGGGAGTGATTGCTTCCTACAAGAGCACAAAATGTGGGCATTTCTAGACATCTTTGAAAAGCGTGTCAGGTAAAGACCTTTTTTGTCTTAAAGGGGCAGTGTTGTATTTTGAGACAGCTAAGTAGCCAATAGGCAGACGATAGAATAATTTGTCTGATTCTCTGTAATAATGGTATGAGAATAATAATGCATTTTATTTGGTAAAGTGGTTTCTTTCATCAAACAACAACATTTTCAGTCACCTCCTTATCTGAAGGACAAGTGGATAAACAGGTTAATGTCACGCACTGCATGTATTTTGTATAAGTGGAAAAACAGGTTAATGTTAAGACCTGCATGTTTTTTTTCAAAGGTTTTATGGAATGTAGGCCTACACTGAACACCACACATTGGCTGCTACTGTAGGCTGAATGATAGAACAGCAATTTCCATGTTAAAATGTTATGGGATGGAATTTCTCCATTGTTTTTAATGTAGGCCACTCTGATAGGCCTACATTATGATCAAATAGCCACAGCAGCCTACTTGGGCACGGTTAAAACTAACTTAAAGCGGGTACAGCCTCAGTGTTCACAGTAAACGCGCGCTCGAAGTTGCACAGAATTTTCACAACTTTCAAGTTTGCACTCAACAGACCTGAAATTGGCTCAGTGCCGAAAAAATTAGGAGGGAACATTGGTACATGGGCATCTTTTTCAAAAACCTTGGTTGGAGGATTCCCATGCAGAATTAGAAGGGAATAGCCTAAGCAGAGGGGGGGGCTCCTCCAACCAGGGTTTCTGAAAACCTGGGAACTTTTGGGAAAAATCCCAGAATTTTGCAACCCTAAAGCAGTGATAAGTGTTGTGTTCACAGTACCATTCTCCTCGCTGGTCTTCCTGCGGTCCTCTGGGTCCACGTGGACCAGCTGGAGGATGAGGGGCCGACGGGTGACGACGCCAGTACCCCGGGGTAGAAGGTCTCTGCCCACCAGAGCCTCTAGCACTGAACTCTTCCCACTGCTCTGGAGACAGAAACACACAACATGCTCACCTACAGAGCAAAAGTAAAAGTGAGCTAGCAGTAAACATCACTTACAAAACTAAAGTTCAACTGAGGCTACGACAGCGACAACTCATCACAAGTCAACATTTGAACCTACCTGATCTCACCTCAGCTGCGCCTGGCTGTAGTTGATCTAACTTAGTTTGGGCTCGATTCATGTGTGGTAATTATAGAACTGACAGAGACAGGGTCAAGGATCTTTCAAAAGAGCCCCTCTGTGTGTATCTGTCCTTTGAAAAGCACTAACGAATAACGAGACAAGGGCAGACACACACTTGGGGCATCCAAGTGTCGCCATGTCGCCATGGTACCTTCAGTTCAGACAGTTGCCAAAGGGCTGAGACAGTGACAAAGAAGGTGACAGACCAGTGAAAATGAAGGCGTCAGAGAGGATGCCATGCTACTGTAAACCTATTAGGTAACACCTAGGCCAACAAGAGCTGTGTGTGGAGAGAAGAGTACAGGTGTAGCCTATATGATAATAATAACTAATTGGATTTATATAGTACTTTTCTACCAACTGAGGAACTCAAAGCACTTTACATAGTAGGGGGAAACTCGCTTCATCCACCACCAATGTGCGGCACCCACCTGGGTGATGCAGGTCGACCATTTTTGTGCCATTAATGCTTGCCACACATGAGCTATTAGGTGCAGAGGTGAGGAGTGATATGCTAATTAGGAATAAAGGGGATGATTAGGTGGCCATGATGGAATGGGGCCGGGTTGGGAATGTTGCTATGACACCGGGGTTAACATCCCTACTCTTACGATATGTGCCATGGGATTTTTTAATGATCACAGAGAGTCAGGACACCCATTTAACATCCCATCCAAAAGACAGCACCCTACGCAGTGCAATGTCCCCTTCACTGCCCTGGGACATTGGGCTCTCCTTAGACCAGAGGGAAGAGTGCCCCCTACTCAGGGTTTCCGTGAAGAAAATTTGGCACCGGACAACGTGACCGGCAACGTTTTCATTTACCAGACATTTGAGAAATTTACCAGACATCCATATGCAATGGGTGTGTAAAAAATAAATAAAATAACGCACTAGGGCGTCCCCTCAAGGTGCTAAAGAAATCACATTTAGATTATTGTAATTCGTTTTAACAGAATAGACATTTGCCTGTAACGTTGTAATAAAATAAAGTAGAACAATGTTCTTATACCAACATGACAGGTTTTGAAAAGAAAAACATTCTGTCTTCATCCCTGGCATGAATCATAAATTAAAACAATTTAAGAAAAAAAACATTAGGCCTAGAAAGTTGCCTATAGAAGAACAAGTCGCCAACACCGTAATACAACTTCAAAAGATAACATTTGTATAATATAATTTGTGAACAACCTGTCCTATAGGATATTTGTATGAAATGTATTATTAATAAATAACAAAACAGCTGTTTTCAAATACAATCTAGCCATGACCAGGCCGGCCCGCCCCACTCCCACTGCAATTCAGCAGTGGAAATAGGACACTAGGCGGCCACAAAAAGAAGAAATAAAACTGATGTTGGACAATCAAATTCGATCTGTAAATAAGCACAATTTGTTAAGTCTGATTCATTGAGAGAAAGCTTATTTTACAATGCTCCTGTGAAACGAGGCCCGCGCCATGCATTTATGAAAGCACTTGTTTCCAAAGCTCAAATTAAGGAGGCTGTAATTTTCCTCTAATTTACTTGCGTTTGCGGCGGACCTTGGCCTGCTCAAAGAGAGCCGCTGCTGTTGGGAAGTCAAAACTGTCCAACTGCTTGGAGCAGCTTGCGATGCGCATCAGCCTTGTTACTTTGTCCTCAAGAAGGTGCGATCTTGAGGCCGTCTTTACTCTGTTTTGGAGAAACAATCACCTCTTGGCGGGCACACTGGAAACGGGGATAATCAACACAATCTTCGCCAATGTTGGCCAGTCGGGGTACACTTTGCGGATGTCCCTTATGAGGATGTTTCGTCTTTTGTTTGAGTAAAAATAAGAAACACATACACCCGACGCTAATTTCCAAGCAGCTTGAGGATTTATTACATGCTGACCAGACCGCTCGCAAGCGTGCGTCCGTGTGCGCCATCATGTGCTGTTGTGCATGTTGATTTTGTCCACCCACACCAGACGCGATCAGGACACGCAGGTTGAAATATCAAAACAAACTCTAAACCAACTATATTAATTTGGAGACCGGTTGAAAAGCATTAAACATTTATGGCAATTTAGCTAGCTTGCTGTTGCTAGCCGACACCGACGTCTCGCTTCCAGACAAGCTAAACACCTTCTTCGCCCGCTTTGAGGATAACACAGTGCCACTGACGAGGCCCACTACCAAGGACTGTGGCCTCTCCTTCTCCGTGGCCGACGTGATTAAGACATTTAAGCATGTTAACCCCCGCAAGGCTGCCGGGCCCAGACGGCATCCCTAGCCACATCCTCAGAGCATGCGCAGACCAGCTGGCTGGTGTGTTTATGGACATATTCAATCTCTCCCTTTCCCAGTCTGCTGTTCCCACATGCTTCAAGATGGCCACCATTGTTCCTGTACCCAAGAAAGCAAAGATAACTGAACTAAATGACTATAGCTCAATTGGACCTCCCTTGGTCATCATGAAGTGGTTTGAGAGACTAGCCAAGGATCACATCACCTCTACCTTACCTGTCACCCTAGACCCACTTCAATTTGCTTACCACCCCAATAGATCCACAGACGATGCAATCGCCATCACAATGCACACTGCCCTATCCCATCTGGACAAGAGGAATACCTACAGTGAGGGAAAAAAGTATTTGATCCCCTGTTGATTTTGTACGTTTGCCCACTGACAAAGACATGATCAGTCTATAATTTTAATGTTAGGTTTATTTGAACAGTGAGAGACAGAATAACAAACAAAAAAATCTAGAAAAACACATGTCAAAAATGTTATAAATTGATTTGCTATTTAATGAGGGAAATAAGTATTTGACCCCCTCTCAAACAGAAAGATTTCTGGCTCCCAGCTGTCTTTTATACAGGTAACGAGCTGAGATTAGGAGCACACTTATTAGGAGCACACTCTTAAAGGGAGTGCTCCTAATCTCAGTTTGTTACCTGTATAAAAGACACCTGCAATCAATCAATCAGATTCCAAACTCTCCACCATGGCCAAGACCAAAGAGCTCTCCAAGGATGTCAGGGACAAGATTGTAGACCTACACAAGGCTGGAATGGGCTACAAGACCATCGCCAAGCAGCTTGGTGAGAAGGTGACAACAGTTGGTGCGATTATTCGCAAATGGAAGAAACACAGAAGAACTGTCAATCTCCCTCGGCCTGGGGCTCCATGCAAGATCTCACCTCGTGGAGTTGCAATGATCATTTGAACGGTGAGGAATCAGCCCAGAACTACACGGGAGGATCTTGTCAATGATCTCAAGGCAGCTGGGACCATAGTCACCAAGAAAACAATTAGTAACACACTACGCCGTGAAGGACTGAAATCCTGCAGCGCCCGCAAGGTCCCCCTGCTCAAGAAAGCACTGAAGTTTGCAAATGAACATCTGAATGATTCAGAGGAGAACTGGGTGAAAGTGCTGTGGTCAGATGAGACCAAAATCGAGCTCTTTGGCATCAACTCAACGTGTTTGGAGGAGGAGGAATGCTGCCTATGACCCCAAGAACACCATCCCTACCGTCAAACATGGAGGTGGAAACATTATGCTTTGGGGGTGTTTTTCTGCTAAGGGGAAAGGACAACTTCACCGCATCAAACGGACAATGGACGGGGCCATGTACCGTCAAATCATGGGTGAGAACCTCCTTCCCTCAGCCAGGGCATTGAAAATGGGTCGTGGATGGGTATTCCAGCATGACAATGACCCAAAAAACATGGCCAAGGCAACAAAGGAGTGGCTCAAGAAGAAGCACATTAAGGTCCTGGAGTGGCCTAGCCAGTCTCCAGACCTTAATCCCATAAAAAATCTGTGGAGGGAGCTGAAGGTTCGAGTTGCCAAACGTCAGGCTCGAAACCTTAATGACTTGGAGAAGATCTTTAAAGAGGAGTGGGACAAAATCCCTCCTGAGATGTGTGCAAACCTGGTGGCCAACTACAAGAAACGTCTGACCTATGTGATTGCCAACAAGGGTTTTGCCACCAAGTACTAAGTCATGTTTTGCAGAGGGGTCATATACTTATTTCCCTCATTAAAATGCAAATCAATTTATAACGTTTTTTACATGCGTTTTTCTGGATTTTTTTGTTATTCTTTCTCTCACTGTTCAAATAAATCTACCATTAAAATTAGACTGATCATGTCTTTGTCAGTGGGCAAACGTACAAAATCAGCAGGGGATCAAATACTTTTTTCCCTCACTGTATGTAAGAATTCACTGACTACAGCTCAGCATTCAACACCATAGTACCCTCCAAGCTCATCATCAAGCTCGAGGGTCTGAACCCTGCCCTGTGCAACTGGGTCCTGAACTTCCTGACGGGCCGCCCCCAGGTGGTGAAGGTAGGAAACAACATCTCCACTTCGCTGATCCTCAACACTGGGGCCCCACAAGGGTGCATGCTCAGCCCCCTCCTGTACTCCCTGTTCACCCATGACTGCGTGGCCAAGTACGCCTCCAACTCAATCATCAAGTTTGCAGATGACACAACAGTAGTAGGCTTGATTACCAACAATGACGAGACTGCCTACAGGGAGGAGGTGATGGCTCTGGGAGTGTGGTGCCAGGAAAATAACCTCTCACTCAACGTCAACAAAACAAAGGAGATGATCGTGGACTTCAACAAACAGCAGAGGGTGCACCCCCCTATCCACATCGACGGGACCGCAGTGGAGAAGGTGGAAACCTTAAAATTGCTTGGCATACACATCACCGACAAACTTAAATGGTCCACCCACACAGACAGTGTGGTGAAGAAGGCGCAACAGAGCCTCTTCAACCTCAGGAGGCTGAAGAAATTCAGCTTGGCACCTAAAACCCTCACAAACTTTTACAGATGCACAATTGAGAGCATCTTATTCGGCTGTATCACCACCTGGTACGGCAACAGCACCACCCGCAACCGCAGGGCTCTCCAGAGGGTGTTGCGGTCTGCTGAACGCATTATCGGGGGCAAACTACCTGCCTTCCAAGACACATACAGCACCCAATGTCACAGGAAGGCCAAAAATATCATCAAGGACATCATCCACCCGAGCCACTGCCTGTTCACCCCGCTATCATCCAGAAGGCGAGGTCAGTACATGTGCATCAAAGCTGGAACCCAAGAGAATGAAAAACAGCTTATATCTCAAGGCCATCAGACTGTTAAATAGCCATCACTAGCACATTAGAGGCTGCTGCTGCCTATTGAAATCACTGGCCACTTTAAGAAATGGAACACTAGTCACTTTAATAATGTTTACATATCTTGCACTACTCATCTCATATGTATATACTGCATTGTATTCTATAATATTCTACTGTATCTTATTCCTTGCCGCTCTGTCATTGCTTGTCCATATATGTATATATTCTTAAATTCCATTCCTTACTAGTTTTGTGTGTATTAGGTATATGTTGTGAAATTGTTATATATTACTTGTTAGATATTACTGCACTGTCAGAGCTAGAAGCAGAAGCATTTTGCTACACCCGCTATAACATCTGCTAAACACGTGTATGTGACAAATACAATTTGATTTGATTTAATTTGTCCTGGGATGTAAACATTGGGTTGTTATTTTACCTGAAATGCACAAGGTCCTCTACTCCAACAACTAATCCACAGATAAAAGAGTAAACAGAGTTAGTTTCTAGTAATCTCTCCTCCTTCAGGATTCTTCTTTGGACTTTATATGGCGGTTGGCAACCAACTTTAAGGTGCATTACCACCACCAACTGGACTGGAGTGTGGACCTCACTTCATCTTTCAATCACACACGTGGGTATTTGCTACTAAAAACCAATGAGGAGATGGGAGAGGCGGGACTTCCAGCACTTCAAGCATCACAAATAGAACCAAGTTCTAGTTTAGCGCCTGGCTATGCAGACGCTGGCGAGCAATGATTGAATAACATGTATGTGTACATTTATTTTGCAACGCTCACGCACGCGACGCTGTCGGTGTGGTCAACATGTAAGCCTATAAAGTATCTTTGTCTTTGAAGTTGGAGCACATCAACTGGTATTTCCATCAATGAATAAAAAAAAACATTATTTTGCAATGGATTGTTTTTTTCCCCTGAACAATTTTTTTAAAATTGGCTTTTCATTTTTTTATTTTTTTATGGGCCAAAAGCCGTCATTTACCCGCTAACGGAAACCTTGCCCCTACTGGCCCTCCAACACCACTTCCAGCAGCATCTGGTCTCGCATCCTGGGACCGACCCTACTAAGCATCAGAGGCAAACCAGCAGTGGGATCAGGGGCGGTGAGTTCATTAGGGCGATATGGGCGACGCACTGCCAAACGGGAAAAGGAAAGGATTTTTTTTCTAATCAATTATATCACGGCAACAGTAGTTATCAGTGTTCTAATCTAGACGTCTGATCTGCCACTAAATGTCCAATCAGGCTAAAGTCGTGCTTCAAATGGCCCCGCCCCTTTTGGGGCGATTTCAGTCTGGTTGAAAATCGCCCCAGAAGTCTCTCATAGACTCTCATGTAAAATCTTTTTTTTTCAAATATCAGAGCTTTCAATACAATCTCTATGGGTTCCGGGAGGGCTTGCACTTACGCGCTTTCGTCATACGTAACATAACCATGAACGTAACTAAGAAAAGAGCGGGTAGCAGCGTCAATCAATTCACGTACTACTGTCAAGATGGCTAGCGTTCAGTGCAACTCGATTGTCTCTTTGAAAGAAGTTCCTTTTTGTCGGCGAACAAATCAAGATAAATTGGCAACGAAACAATTAGGACCTCCCAGACCAAATGTAATAATTCAACAGGTTTCTACTAAAGGGGGAAAGTCCTACACCCGAGGATTTTCCAAAAATTGGTACGAACGAAAAACCTGGCTAGCAGGCTGCGATGTAGCTAATGCAGTCTTCTGCTACCCCTGCTTACTCTTTCACCCTGAAGGCGGCACGGCAGACAGCACCGCTTGGACAGCGACTGGTGTAACGGACATGCACCATCTTTCAGAAAAGATTAAGAAACATGAGCTGTCAAAGACCCACATGGATAGCTGTTTGAGATTGTCTGCTTTGGGGAGAGTGAACATTGCCACTCAACTGGATGAGGGATACAGGCTAGCTGTCCGCCGCCACAACGATGAGGTTAGCAAGAACCGCCACATCCTCAGCCGGCTAATCCAGTGTGTGAAGTTTTGCGGAGTGTTTGAGTTAGCTTTGCGAGGCAAATATGAAACTGAGGGCTCCACCAACCCTGGTATTTTTCTTGGACTTGTCAACTTTGTGGCACAATTAGATGAGGTGTTTTATGGAAATGCATATTGTTTATGCAGTGTTGAGGAATGTGAAAGAACACCCTTGATTATTTTTACTGTGATAACTTATTTTGCTTTTGTAAGCCAACACTTGAGATCAGTCAATAAATGCTTCTGGTATTGACTTATATGCTGCCCCTGTCTTCATGTTGTTGCTGGACATATCTTTTTTAAAATGTGTGTAGGTCACCTAAATCATCAGAAAAATTGCCCCCCCCCCTGAGAATTTTTTCAGGAGCCGCCACTGAGTGGGATGCAGGGTAGTACGCTGTTGGCAATGCTGTTTACTCTCAATTCCTCTGGGCAAATGGATGGTAATTCAAGGAATAAGACAAGGGAGGGATGGATGTCTTGGAAGATTTCAATTATGTTTTCATTCATTCATTCAAAACCATTGAAGTCTTCAAAGGCTAGGAGAGGGATACCAGTGTAAACAAATCAGTAAATGTGTAACATGTAAATTTAGAGGCATGTGATGCCATTTCATTTCAATGACACCTGCTGAGCACAGCTGTGTTTTAACATTACACAGGGGTAACGTTAGCCAGGTTCTACTGCCTGTCAAATTCGCGATAACTAAGTTAACTAGTTAGCAGTTCATGAGTCACAGCCACTAGCCAGCTAACTATCTAACTAAGTTGCTACAGCTAAGGTCACTAACGTTAGCTAACCTTTCCTCGAAAACACAGCACACGTAAATGTTAATGTGCAGTGAAATATCTCGAAGTGGAACTGCGTGATACAGACAACAGTAGCTAACGTTAGCTATCTAACGTTAAGGGAATGCAACTAGGTGAAGGCATGCTAGTTAGTTGGCTCGCGATTCTTACCTGCGTTCCAACAACAGCAATCTGCGGCAGCTGGATAATGTCCGCGCCAACTGTATTAAACACATCTTGTAATTTATTGATGACAGGGATAAGGGCCTCCATGGCTCTGAAAATGTAGTAACTGTCAAATAAACGACCTAACTATCCAGCTACCCTGCTAACCACAGGCACAAAGTCATCCAATGTCCCTCACACTGCCACCATTTATCCGGCCCAGAAAACTGCGCACAAAATAATTCAGCGTTGTATTATGGGACTTTGAGTTTTTACAAAGGGAAAATATTAAAGGAAGAGTACAAACATTTTGAAAAACTACACTGAACGAAAATATAAACGAAACAATTTCTAAGATTTTACTGAGTTACAATCAGTCAATTGAAATAAATTAATTAGGCCCTAATCTATGGATTTCACATGACTGGGAATACAGATATGCATATGTTGGTCACAGATAGGGCTGGGCGGTATACCGTATATAACAGTATTGATGTAGGAACCGGGTTGGGTTTTTACTTAATGGTATTTGTATGTTTGGTTTGTTAAATGTGATAAGCCGTGTGTAACGTCCATTTTTATAGTTTACTCTGCTACTTGAGTCATCTCTCTCCACTGTCTCTCTATGCCACTTTCCACACAGATCTAGCACAGATCTGTGCCAACTCCTCAGTAAGGAAAGTGGCTATTGGCTGTCCTAGAAGTCGCTAAATGATGTAATCACCTAATTTGCATAATTTGGCCATGTGCATGTAATTGTGACGGACGCTGTAGGAGAGAGGAATAACATCGTGAGAGAGACATAAAGTGAGTAAAAAACACCCTAAATATGTTTAGAACTACAAATGAACTTTCTTTACATTTACATCCTGCCCTGAATGTAAGCCAGGGCGGGATCAGCCAGCGGCGGCTTCCCGCATGCGCGATTCATTTGCAGTCTGGACGCGGAGGGGTGAACATCTCCTGCTCTGACTGCAGCTGGGAGGGACTGCTGTGCGAGGACTGGGCTGCCTGTGAGTGCTTTGGGACAGGGATGGGGCCCATGGCAGCACCCGCTGCTTATTGAGAAGAGTAAGAACGATACGTGCTTTCACGTCAGAGTCTCCAAAAGTCTCCAATAACACCAGAAAAAGTCGCTAGATTTGTCGTTTGTCGCTTTTTTGAAAATGTGTCGCTAGAGGGGTCTGAATACTCGCTAAATATAGCGACAAAGTCGCTAAGTTGGCAACACAGTCTATAAGCTTGGCACATCTAGCCACTGGGATTTTTGCCCATTCTTCAAGGCAAAACTGCTCCAGCTCCTTCAAGTTGGATGGGTTCCGCTGGTGTACAGCAATCTTTAAGTCATACCACAGATTCTCAATTGGATTGAGGTCTGGGTTTTGACAAGGCCATTCAAAGACATTTCAATGTTTCCCCTTAAACCACTTGAGTGTTGCTTTAGCAGTATGCTTAGGGTCATTGTCCTACTGGAAGGTGAACCTCCGTCCCAGTCTCAAATCTCTGGAAGACTGAAACAGGTTTCCCTCAAGATTTTCCCTGTATTTAGCGCCATCCATCATTCCTTCAATTCTGACTAGTTTCCCAGTCCCTGCCGATGAAAAACATTCCCACAGCATGATGCTGCCACCACCATGCTTCACTGTGGGGATGGTGTTCTCGGGGTGATGAGAGGTGTTGGGTTTGCGCCAGACATAGCGTTTTCCTTGATGGCCAAAAAGCTCAATTTTAGTCTCATCTGATCAGAGTACCTTCTTCCATATGTTTGGGGAGTCTCCCACATGCCTTTTGGCGAACACCAAACGTGTTTGCATATTTTTTTCTTTAAGCAATGGCTTTTTTCTGGCCACTCTTCCGTAAAGCCCAGCTCTGTGGAGTGTACGGCTTAAAGTGGTCCTATGGACAGATACTCCAATCTCCGCTGTGGAGCTTTGCAGCTCCTTCAGAGCTATCTTTGGTCTCTTTGTTGCATCTGATTAATGCCCTCCTTGCCTGGTCCGTGAGTTTTGGTGGGCGGCCCTCTCTTGGCAGGTTTGTTGTGGTGCCATATTCTTTCAATTTTTTAATAATGGATTTAATGGTGCTCCGTGGGATGTTCAAAGTTTCAGATATTTTTTTATAACCTAACCCTGATCTGTACTTCTCCACAACTTTGTCCCTGACCTGTTTGGAGAGCTCCTTGGTCTTCATGGTGCCGCTTGCTTGGTGGGGCCCCTTACTTAGTGGTGTTACAGACTCTGGGGCCTTTCAGAACAGGTGTATATATACTGAGATCATGTGACAGATCATGTGACACTTAGATTGCACACAGGTGGACTTTATTTAACTAATAATGTGACTTCTGAAAGTAATTGGTTGCACCAGATCTTATTTAGGGGCTTCTTAGCAAAGGGGGTGAATACATATGCACGCCCCACTTTTCTGTTATTTATTTTTTTATACTTTTTTTTAACAAGTTCTATTTTAATTTCACTTCACCAATTTGGACTACTTTGTGTATGTCCATTACATGAAATCCAAATAAAAATCAATTTAAATTACAGGTTGCAATGCAACAAAATAGGAAAAACGCCAAGGGGGATGAATACTTTTGTGTAACTAGCTATACAGCCTGATAATACCAGGGATGGTGTGACCTAAATCAGCATGTTGTTTGTGCAACTGTATCTTCTAAATCAAAGAGGGATACGTAAAGCATGAATATGTTAGCTACATGAAGTAGCTAAGAAAAAACATTCAATGTAGCCAAAGGTTATATATAGGGTCCCTATATACACTGCTCAAAAAAATAAAGGGAACACTAAAATAACACATCCTAGATCTGAATGAATTTTTTCTTTACATAGTTGAATGTGCTGACAACAAAATCACACAAAAATTATCAATGGAAATCAAATTTATCAACCCATGGAGGTCTGGATTTGGAGTCACCCTCAAAATTAAAGTGGAAAACCACACTACAGGCTGATCCAACTTTGATGTAATGTCCTTAAAACAAGTCAAAATGAGGCTCAGTAGTGTGTGTGGCCTCCAAGTGCCTGTATGACCTCCCTACAACGCCTGGGCATGCTCCTGATGAGGTGACTTATGGTCTCCTGAGGGATCTCCTCCCAGACCTGGACTAAAGCATCCGCCAACTCCTGGACAGTCTGTGGTGCAACGTGGCGTTGGTGGATGGAGCGAGACATGATGTCCCAGATGTGCTCAATTGGATTCAGGTCTGGGGAACGGGCGGGCCAGTCCATAGCATCAATGCCTTCCTCTTGCAGGAACTGCTGACACACTCCAATCACATGAGGTCTAGCATTGTCTTGCATTAGGAGGAACCCAGGGCCAACCGCACCAGCATATGGTCTCACAAGGGGGTCTGAGGATCTCATCTCGGTACCTAATGGCAGTCAGGCTACCTCTGGTGAGCACATGGAGGGCTGTGCGGCCCCCCAAAGAAATGCCACCCCACACAATGACTGACCCACCGCCAAACCGGTCATGCTGGAGGATGTTGCAGGCAGCAGAACGTTCTCCACGGCGTCTCCAGACTCTGTCACATCTGTCACATGTGCTCAGTGTGAACCTGCTTTCATCTGTGAAGAGCACAGGGCGCCAGTGGCGAATTTGCCAATCTTGGTGTTCTCTGGCAAATGCCAAACGTCCTGCACGGTGTTGGGCTGTAAGCACAACCCCCACCTGTGTACGTCGGGCCCTCATACCACCCTCATGGAGTCTGTTTCTGACCGTTTGAGCAGACACATGCACATTTGTGGCCTGCTGGAGGTCATTTTGCAGGGCTCTGGCAGTGCTCCTCCTTGCACAAAGGCGGAGGTAGCAGTCCTGCTGCTGGGTTGTTGCCATCCTACGGCCTCCTCCACGTCTCCTGATGTACTGGCCTGTCTCCTGGTAGCGCCTCCATGCTCTGGACACTACGCTGACAGACACAGCAAACCTTCTTGCCACAGCTCGCATTGATGTGCCATCCTGGATGAGCTGCACTACCTGAGCCACTTGTGTGGGTTGTAGACTCCGTCTCATGCTACCACTAGAGTGAAAGCACCGCCAGCATTCAAAAGTGACCAAAACATCAGCCAGGAAGCATAGGAACTGAGAAGTGATCTGTGGTCACCACCTGCAAAACCAGTCCTTTATTGGGGGTGTCTTGCTAATTGCCAAAAATTTCCACCTGTTGTCTACTCCATTTGCACAACAGCATGTGAAATGTATTGTCAATCAGTGTTGCTTCCTAAGTGGACAGTTTGATTTCACTGAAGTGTGATTGACTTGGAGTTACATTGTGTTGTTTAAGTGTTCCCTTTATTTTTTTGAGCAGTGTATAAGGAAACACTGGCCATCACTTTGTTCATATCCCTGTCACAATTACTCCTACCTGGCATTTTAATTCGTTGTCATGTCAAACAACACTGTATTCAAAGTGCCCACTATTTGCTACAGACTGTTTTAAATTGGTTAATGTCAAAAAAAGAAATCTAAGCGGTATATCTCGGCTTTCATTTTGACTCAAAGTGATCTTGACTCAGAAAAGGCTGGTGACCACTGTTCTAGAGTTATCCCTGTTAACTCTATCAACGTTTCCCTTTACTCTGGCAATTGTGATCGAATCAATGCAATATTAGCCTCTTTCAATGCAACATACCGAAACAATACAAACTATGCAAGAGATTTTGTTGTAGGCAGAACGCATGGGAGTAGGATTCTATTGCATTGACACTCACTACTCAGCCCATACTCTAGACAGACCGGTGTAACATAAACCATCAGAGCTCCAGTAGGCCTATATGCAAATAGACCATTGCCATATACGGATCTGTGCCATTTACTTTGAACTGGACTGTGTTTACAGGATGAGCGGTCTTAATTAGATGCGCTTATTTTACATTTTAGTCATTTAGCAGACGCTCTTATCCAGAGCGACTTACAGTTAGTGAGTGCATACATTTTCATACTGTTTTGAGATCAAAGCAAGAGCTGCATGTAGCACATTTTGTTTATATCTTTGATAGTGAGTTAGTAGCCCAGTTATAGATCATTTGTAGTCAGCAATAGGGGAGTGATTGCTTCCTACAAGAGCACAAAACATGTACCTTTCTGGACATCTTTGAAAAGCAAGTCAGGGAAATAGCTTTTTTTTTGTCTTAAAGGGGCAGTGTTGTATTTTGAGACAGGCTTGAATAAGCTAAGTAGCCAATAGGCAGAGGGTAGCATAATTTGTCTGATTCTCTGTAATAATGGTATGGGAATAATAATGCATTTTATTTTGTAAAGTTGTTTCTTGCATCAAACAACAACAACAGTTTCAGTCACCTCCTTGTCTGAAGGACAAGTGGATAAACAGGTTAATGTCACGCACTGCATGTCTTTTTCAAAGGTTTCATGGAATGTAGGCCTACACTGAACACCACACATTGGCTGCTACTGTAGGCTGAATGATAGAACAGCTATTTCCATGTAAAAAATATTATGGGATGGAATTTCTCCATTGTTTTTGATGGTAGGCCACTCTGGTAGGCCTACATTATGATCAAATAGCCACAGCAGCCTACATGGCCACTGTTAAAACTGTAACTTAAAGCGGGCACAGCCTCAGTGTTCACAGTAAATGCTCGCTGGAAGTTGCACAGAATTTTCACAAAGTTCAAGTTTGCGCTCAGCAGACCTAAAATTTGCTCAGTGCCGATTTTCTTTGGAGGGAACATTGGTGACAAGTCTGGTGACTTTAAACAGAAAGCGGCACAGGTCCTAATCAAGGCACTTGTCATCTCCCGTCTTGATTACTGCAACTCGCTGTTGGCTGGGCTCCCTGCCTGTGCCATTAAACCCCTACAACTTATCCAGAACGCTGCAGCCCGTCTGGTGTTCGACCTTCCCAAGTTCTCTCATGTCACCCCGCTCCTTCCCAAGTTCTCTCATGGCTTCCAGTTGAGGCTCGCATCTACTACAAGACCATGGTGCTTGCCTACGGAGCTGTGAGGGGAACGGCACCTTACCTTCAGGCTCTGATCAGACCCTACCCCCAAACGAGGGCACTACGTTCATCCACCTCTGGCCTGCTAGCTCCCCTACCTCTACGGAAGCACAGTTCCCGCTCAGCCCAGTCAAAGCTATTTGCTGCTCTTGCACCTCAATGGTGGAACAAGCTCCCCCACGACGCCAGGACAGCGGAGTCACTGACCACCTTCCGGAGATACTTGAAACCCTGCCTCATTTAGGTATACCTGGAATAGTATAAAGTAATCCTTCTACCCCCCAACCCCCCATAAAAATAATAAGTTGAATGCACCAATTTGTAAGTCGCTCTGGATAAGAGCGTCTGCTAAATGATGTAAATGTAAATGGTGAGTATGCAGGCCATGGAAGAACTGGGACCTTTTCAGCTTCCAGGAATTGTGTACAAATCCTTGCGTCATGGGGCAGTGCATTATTATGCTGAAACATGAGGTGATGGCGCTGGATGAATGGCACAACACTGGGCCTCAGGATCTCGTCATGGTATCTCTGTGTATTCAAATTGCTATCAATAAAATGCAACTGTGTCCGTAGCTTATGCCTGCCCATACCATAACCACACCCACAATGGGCCACTCTGTTCACAACGTTGACATCAGAAAACCACTAGTGGTCTGCCATTTGCCGTGTACAGTTGAAACCGAGATTCATCCGTGAAGAGCACACTTCTCCAGGCAGCGTGCCATTTGCCCACTGAAGTCGGTTACGACGCCGAACCGCAGTCAGGTCAGGACCGTGGTGAGGACAACGAGCATGCAGATGAGCTTCCCTGAGACGGTTTCTGACAGATTGTGCAGAAATTCTTAGATTGTGCAAACCCACAGTTTCAGCAGCTGTCCGGGTGGCGGTCCTGGGCTGACATGGTCTGCAGTTGTGAGGCCGGTTGGACGTACTGCCAAATTCTCTAAAACGACGTTGGAGGCAGCTTATGGTAGAGAAATAAACGTTAAATTATCTGGCAACAGCTCTGGTGGACATTCCTGTATTCAGCATGCCAATTGCACATTCCCTCAAAACTTGAGACATCTGTGGCATTGTGTTGTGTGACAAAACTGCACATTTTAGAGTGGCCTTTTATTGTCCCCAGCACAAGGCACACTTGTGTAATGATCATGCTGTTTAATCAGCTTCCTGATATGCCACACCTGTCAGATAGATGGATTATATTGGCAAAGGAGAAATGCTGACTAACAGGGATGTAAACAAATGTATGCAAAACATTTTAGAGAAATAAGCTTTTTGTGCGTATTGAAAATGTATCTTTTATTTCAGCTCATGAAACATGGGACCAACAATATACATGTTGCGTTTATATTTTTGTTCAGGATACATTTACCAGTGTTGACGTGATTCATGCTGCACCAATGTAGAGCTAAATGTATTTTCCAAGACAACAGTAACTAGGGAGTGGGTACCAAAATATTTAGGCACTGATTAATGTATTGAGAAAATCAGGGTTGGGAATTTCCTTGACACTACAACAACAACAAAAAAGTCTACTAGGAGGTTGCATACACACACCTGCCAATATTCAGCACAACTCCAAAGAATGCAAATACACAAAGTTTATTTTCTGATATTTTATTTCCTGAACACTTTTTTTATTTACAGGGACGATACACAATTTTTCTGTCAAAGTAACACATTTTATCCATAGGATTAATATAATGAAAGTGCTTATATGGGTCAATTTATCACAACGATAAAGCCAGCAAACAACAGTAGCAAAAAAAGAAGAAAAAAAAGAGTGCTGGCTTTGCACATGACATAACAAAACTGGATAACATACATTTCTAGTTTACAGACTGGTGAAACAGGGAACGGATGTTTATGAGGTGTTGCATGAACACTGGATTGTATTTACACCAACGTCAGCTTATAAATTCAAGTGGTCCATGCAGACAGGAGGATAGATGTTGACAAAGTAGCAATGACCAGCACTCAGGTCACAGCAGCAACAAAAACAGCTGGCTACATCAACTGCAGGTAGTTTCCAATGTGTTCCCATGGCGTACGAGTTTTTGTAGATCTGAATAGTTTGAGCTAATTTCAACTACAAGTGGTGAGCATCCCTTTACAAGGCTACATCAAAATGCTGCATTATGTTTTCACTAAATGTTCAAACTGAGGGGACATTTAGCTGACATTGTTCTCCATTTATCAATCAAAAGCAAACCTGTCCCAGTGTCATTGTCTACACTGTTTTTTCCCAACTAAAGGCTGCTGGATTCACACAATGGAGCTGCACTAGAGCGCGATTAGCCAAGTAAAGGTCCCCCGGCTAAACCCTCCCCTAATCTGGACGACACTGGGACAATTGTGCGCCGCCCTATGGGACTCCTGGTCACTGCCAGTTGTGACACAGCCTGGGATCGAACCCAGGTCTGTAGTGACGCCTCAAGCACTGCGATGCAGTGCCTTAGACCGTCGCGCCACTCGGGAGGCGAAAACAACCCTTTCTTATTGGACAAGTTCAGATCAGTGGAGGCTAGTGGATGGGGCTATAGGAGGACGTAATGGCTGGGCTAGAATAGAGGAACAGAGTCAAACATGTAGTTTCCATATGTTTGATGTGTTTGATACCGTTCCATTAATTCCATTCCAGCCATTACAATGAGCCCGTCCTCCTATAGCTCCTCCCAGCAGTCACAACTGGTTCAGATAGTACCTCCCCATTTCAGACCGCTTTCTTCCATTTCATGCCTGATGAACACGACCCAGGTGATGTGGATACGGACATGACCTCTGTCCTCAGGAGCCAGTGCAGTCAGTGTACGTGGTGACCATGTTCCCCCTGCGCTGTGTCACTGTTCTGCAGTGTTGCTTCGCTGTAGTACTCTGAAACCTGCTCTCAGTCTGCTTAGTAGTGTCCCTGTGAAAAGTAAACATCTTCTTCATGTCGTCAAACATGCCGTCAAAGCCACCACCACCTGCTGCTCCAAAAGCCCCCTGGAAGTGTCTCTTGTGTCGGCTGTGGTGGGCCTCCTGGTTGGCCCGGAAGTGGCCCTCAAAGTGCCTCTTGTGACGGGCGTGCCGGTTCTGGCTGTAAATATCAAAGTCCTTGAACATGTCGCCAAAGTCGAAGGGCTGGTGGACGTTTGGACCGTTTGTGCCATGTCCAAACTGGTCGTACTCTTGTCTCCTCTTCTTGTCTGACAAGGTTTCATATGCTGTAGATGAAAGAGTTGCAAGAAAGGGTTTCAGATCATACCAATGATTCTATTAGCAGTAGTGTAAAAAACAACAGTGATGTAACACAATAAAAAGAAAGAAAACGCTGGAACGTGAGTTGACATTTTTACATAAATAAGGTATCAACCTGTAATGGGAATATTTAAGATGACTAAACTTCATATTTCATTTAGCATGATCAACACAATGTTTAGCATATTTTGAGTTTCTGTAATACAAATAATTTGCAGAGTTACACTCAAGGTGTGGGTTGATGGTCACTAGACTTGAAGCTAAATGTTATGGATTCTCATATCTGTTGATAGTGATTGACTCCAGACTTGAGGTACAAGGACTGAGGACGCACTGATTATTCCTTGTTGTATTGTAGGCAAAGTCACTGCCTTTTGGTTTTGACTTCCTAAAGAACATTTGGCGCTTTTTGATTAGGACATATGGGGGCCTGCTCAGAGAAGGCCAGTTAGACATTTTCTCTGCTTGTGCTGGATTCATAATAAACCAGATTGACTTTTGATTTACTTTATCTGTGACTGCTCTTCTCTTTTGTTCACCTGGAAATTACACTTACCCTCAGCAATGTCTCTGAACTTTGTCTCAGCATCTGGGCTCTTGTTCTTGTCTGGGTGATACTTCATAGCCAGCTTGTGAAAAGCCTTCTTTATCTGACGCTCGTTGGCATCTTTCGGCACTCCCAATATGTCATAGTAGTCCTTTTTGGCCAGTATCAACTCTGTTATTATCAGGATACAAACTGCAAATGTGAATGCTGACTGTGCAGTTGCCATGGTGCTGGTGGCTTCTGTAAAGTAGATATGGGAGGAGTAGAAGAACAGTTGAAGCTATACTACAGTATAAACATGTAAAAAACGTACAATGCATCAATTGAGACCACAGTACCATGTATTATTTATGCAAAGGAGTGGGCAGAAAAGGTCTACTACTGGTATTGATATCATCTCCCACATAAAGATCCCACTGTTCCCACATCATGTAGTATAGCAGTTTTAGCTAATCGTGTGACATTTTTTACTATCAACAGTTTGAGTTGAGAGCAGTGATATCACACTTACTCTGATCAGCTGCATCTTGACGAAACTATTTACAGTATTGATGGAGACAGTCAGCCAGGCAGATTGAGCCTGGTTGAGCTAGCTAGCTATTTTGCAGTCTATTAACTGCATATTAACTGGCTAAGAAAACTCAGTTAACCTGAACTGACTCGATATTAGCAATATTTTTCATGTATCGTTTTCATTCATCCAAAGATACCGGCACAACAAACGACACATTGCTGGTGATGAGGTTGGCAATCTTACATAGCTAACGTTAGCTAATTAATGTTAGCTGACGGTTAGTTCACAATTTAACGCTAGCAAGCTTGATTGCCCAGTAAAGCCAAAAAAACAATGATTGAATGACCCTAATCATGGAGTTATGCGAGGACATATAACCGCAACAATACAGTTTTCCTTACCTTTTTGCTGAACTGCGAAGGATAACTTCAGTTAACAGTTCGTCGCTCTATTTTGACGCTCCATCGCGCACCTTCTTCTTCTTCTTTGGTGGTGTTTTAGCGCAGACTACACTGGAAAATGTCTATTGCTGCCACCTACTGGATGCTGATGGGAAAAGGACGGGAAATCCAAAACGGAAAAGGGAAATAAACTAAGACCAAAGACGAAGAACAGTAGATGCATCCTAATTAAGAAAAAAACATTATTTTACAATGCGTGGATGGAGAAAGGTATCTGGTCTTTTCAAAATGTAATGGATGATAATGGAAATATTTTCTTGTATGACAATTTCATTCAAAAATATAATCTTGTTTGCACCAATAGACAATATCCTACAGCGGTAAAGGCAATTCCACAAGCAATTATTATTTTAGTCAATGGAATGTTGACTTATTGTGCTGCAGTACCACATATGTTTTCATTAGTTATATATGGATACAATTTCTTAGACAAAAAATCTAATAGCAAATTCTTAAGAACTACTCTTACTGCAGAGAGTTTCCCTTCACCACTGAAAAGGAAATATATGTTACAAGATTTCACTAGATGTTCTATAGTCAGAATAAGAACCAGATACCTTTATTTTCCATTATCACCTAAAGCTAAAGAAGTTCATCTCAAAACATATAATGACATTTACCCAGGTAATGATTTCTTATGACGGAGATTTAACTTTGACTTCAACCATTGTGTGTTTTGCAACTCAGATATTGAAATGGCAGAATATTTGTGATTTTTTTCAAATGTCAAAATTGGGAAAAAGGAAAATTACCCTGCCAACTATTAGCCCTCACTCAAAAAAACACCGCTCCATTCCACTATTTAGCCCTATCTAATCCTACCCCAGGCCAACTCTGCACCGGTACCCCCCCTGTGTATATATAGCCTCCCTACTGTTATTTTGTTTTACTTCTGCTCTTTTTTTCTCAACACTTTTTTTGTTGTTGTTTTATTAAAAATAAATGCACTGTTGGTTAAGGGCTGTAAGTAAGCATTTCACTGTAATGTCTGCACCTGTTGTATTCGGCGCATGTGACCAATAAAATTTGATTTGATTTGATTTGAACTGTCTGTGAGGACAGAACTCTACCACTCAACACCCCCTGCAAATCTTCTGCAGTAAAACCTTGCAATCCCAAGTACTTCTCTGCAGCTGCCACCACAACCTCTATTTTCTGTGACTTACGTTCCATTTCTGCAGTACAGTTGATAACCACGGCTATGAATGCTAAGAAACCCACCTTACTGAAGTACTAATTATTCCGTCCATCTCTATCGGTCTCTGCCTACTCACAGGAATCCTCTAAGGATCCCTCACCCTGTACCCATCTTCCTCTACCATTCTCTTCACTGCTTCAGCATATGACACTTTCTGTACTACTCTGACTCTGTCAACCTCAACCTACCTTTCTCTCACCAGGCACCTCCGATCTCCAGCCCCATGGGAACCCCCACAACTTACACACACAACTTTCTCCACCGATACTACAAATCAGTGGAGGCTGCTGAAGGGAGGACGGCTCATAATAATGGCTGGAATGGAGTCAATGGAATGGTATCAAACACATGGAAACCACTTCTTTGATGTGTTTGATACCATTCCATTGACTATTCTAGCCATTATTATGAGCCGTCCTCCCCTTAGCAGCCTCCACTGCTACACATTCCTTCGTGTCATGCCCTCCTCCACTCTTCTCACATCTAGGAATCTCCCTCCTACACTACTGCAACATGACCAATATGCTTGTCACCTAAAACACCGTAGTATTTTCAGAACAAAATATCTTATGGGATAACTAACACATCCTAACTCAGGCAAAGACTGAATCAAAACTCAACAGACCGGATAACGTCTTCTCCATTTCACAACGCTCTCCACCGGGTCTGGGTCGCACCAAACGGTGGGCATCACAGACATCAGGAATCTTCCATTTCAGCTGATCCTCCTCAATACTTAATGCCACCCCCCTTAACACTCCTTTCAGCGGCGCCATGCTCCGAAGAGCAAAGCAAGTCTCAGTTGTTGTCCCTAGTCGTGTGATCTGGAGCGCCCGCTCCATCTGGACGGAAGAAACACAATAAATCATCACGAGTCCCCTTCACCAACTCAACAGTCCCCAACCTCTTCTCCACCCAACCTGACACCACATTAAATTAAATTGGTCATTTAGCAGACGCTCTTATCCAGAGCGACTTACAGGAGCAATTAGGGTTAAGTGCCTTGCTCAAGGGCACATCGACAGGTTTTTCACCTAGTCGGCTCGGGGATTAGAACCAGCGACCTTTCGGTTACTGGCACAACGCTCTTAACCACTAAGCTACCTGCCACCACATATGGATCAGCCAGAATACAAGGATCCATTCTCTTCACAAATCTCACTTCCACTGGGCCAGAATCATCCTTGTCATTATTGAGATGAGGCTCGAACTTGGTGGTCCTGACGGCAGATACTTCATCCTCACTCTCGTCAAGTTCCATCGCTGAGCTACTGGAGCACGTATCCCTCTTTTTGCACTTGACGTCAACCTTCCACACCACACCGCTTATCTATACACTCAGTTCCTTTTCGGCGGTCACCACTGCACCTGCCACTGCATATTATTAATCTTCACTCTCATCACATTCAATTTTCTTCTATAGCTCTTCCAAACGTTCTATATGGTCCTCTATTGCATATTCACTCAAAACATGTTCTACTTTTCTCCTTTTGTTCTTGTCCACCATCTTCTCCTTCATCAGATTTTCAAGAAGGCTTGTGAAATCCCCCACTCCATATTTTATAATATGTTCTACTTTCCTCCTTTTTTTCCTCTCCGCCATTTTACAGGCCCGGTCTCCGCCCTCGGAAAAACAACTTATTTTCATCTGTACTGTAGCCTAATAAACTACATAGTTTCCCGAGTCATAGTAGGAGGAGGAATAATGTTGAAGAATCAGTCACAAAGTTGAAGTTACGCCGGGGCTGGATATTTCAACAAGACAACGACCCAAAACACTGCTCAGAATCTACCCGGGCATTTATGCAGAGGAACAAGTACAATGTTCTGGAATGGCCATCCCAGTCCCCAGACCTGAATATCATTGAGAATCTGTGGGATGATTTGAAGCGGGCTGTCCATGCTCGGCAACCATCAAACCTAACTGAACTGGAGATGTTTTGTAAGGAGGAATGGTCCAAAATACCTTCATCCAGAATACAGACACTCATCAGAGGCTATAGGAAGCGTATAGAGGCTGTTATTTTAGCAAAAGGAGGCTCTAATAAATATTGATGTGATTTTTCTGTTGGGGTGCCCAATTCTATGCACCTGGCTAATTTCGTTTTGATGCATATTGCATATTTTCTGTTAATCCAATAAACCTAATTTCACTACTGAAATATTACTGTGTCCATCAGTTATTTGATAGATCAAAATGAAATTGCTGATCCAAACACCCAATTATTTATAAATGGAAATCATGGAAATTGTCAGGGGTGCCCAAACTTTTTCATACGACTGTAGCGTTTTAACGCATTTTATTTTGAACGCTATATCGGAAGACCGGAAGTCTTAATGTTGCTGCCATGATGCTAATGAAAGTAGGCCTTACCCGAAGTGGACTTGTGATGTTTGTTTGTGTTTCTTCCGCCCAGAAGGAGCGGGCGCTCCGTGCCCCGCAACACAGGTCAAGATCTATTTCTTGTTTTGCTCTTAGGAACAGGGCACCATTGAAAGGAGTGGTTTCTGGGGTAGCGTTAAGGGTGGAGGTGGAGCAATTGAAATGGAAGATTCCTGGTGTTTGTGACGCCCGTCATTTGGTGCCACGCAGACCCGGTGGTGAGCGTGGTGTAACAGAGGAGTCACAGTCTGTCCTTTTGAGTTGTGAATTAGAGTCTTTACCCGACAAAGTCATGTTAGGACATATCAGTTACAGAGGAGGCTGGTGGGAGGAGGACAGGCTCATTGTAATGGCTGGAATGGAATGATTGGAACGGAGTCAAACATGTGGTTTCCATATGTTTGATAACGTTCCATTTAATCCATTCCAGCCATTACAATGAGCTCATCCTCCTATAGCTCCTCCCACCAGCCTCCACTGATCAGTTATCCTGTTAGAGCTTTTGTGCCAAATCCACTACGGTGTTTCAGGTGCCACGTTTATGGTCATGTCTCAGCACACTAACAACTATATTAAGCAGTGTGTCCAACCTGTCCATCCTGATCAAGTCCTCTAGGCCTAAATCCTTCATTTTGACACTACCTCACATCAGAGCAGTATGCAGTACAGCATTGTTTTTGCCTTCATAATCATGTTGTGCCTGGTGAGAATCTGGGGCAGCTGTTTTGCTTGTATTGCTTTTCTATGCTGAGTCCAGAATGGCAACCTATTCCCTTTAGTGCACTACTTTTGTACAGGGCCAAGTGCCCATGGGGCTCTGGTCAAAAGTAGTGCACTATTGCTTTAAAAGGAGGGTGGTGCTTGAAATCATTGTTCTTCCTCTGTTAACCATGGTTACCTGCAAGGAAACACGTGCCTTCATCATTGCTTTGCACAAAAAGGGCTTCACAGGTAAGGATATTGCTGCTAGTAAGATTGCACCTAAATCAACCATTTATCGGATCATCAATTTGGGACACAACCATTTGGGACACAACCTTAAGCTCTCTGATGACTTCCTAAATGTCAAGTTTTGCTATGGCAACAGCATAGCATACATAGTGTTATATAAGATAAGTCAGTCAATGAGAGAACTGTCTTACTGTATAGTAGAGACGTCAAACGTTCAGCCTGCTGCACAGACCCTATGGACGCTCTAGTCTAGAGTGCCTGGTTAAATTGTGCTTAGGAGCATTTTTTACTCTCATGATTAAATTAGGAAGAAATAAATGTAATCGTTGTGAAAATGTGTGAGTGTGCTTCATTTACTATCATCCCATATTAAAATATTGAATTGCTTTGACATACTTAATGATGTTATATTACGCACATTTCCTTATGTTGGACAAAACATGTTGCTACATTACACAAGCTTGCGTTTTCACCACATAGTGGAATTACATATCCTTTTTGCTTCAGATTGGTGATGTTAGTATACAAGTTCACAGTCATCACTAATACATTCAATCAATTGCTTTAAACAGATTCATATATTTGGTTTGGTACTGTTGATTTTGTTAAACTCGCCTGTCTGTCGCAGGACTTAATGTGGTTATTGATTTGGATATGCTAAAACTGTGTTTTGACATTGGGCTATTTATCAAAACGTCTTGTCATCAGGAAGCAGAGTCAGAATCATTATCAACTTAAGTTTTAGGAATATAAATGTAACTTCAACATTAATTTCCAATGATATTGTATTTAATCAGGTAAAAACTGCTGAATGAGTACAAAAACGTGATGTGATTTATTTATTTTGTTGATTTACCAGAAAGCACCAAAACAAGTTTTCCCTGCCCTGTTTGTTCCCTTATCATATAGGCTATTTACATTACAGATACCCTTATCTGTAGGGACTTTCCGATTGGACACTTAACCCATTTTAACCCAAGGCCTTGACCCAGTGAAACTTTGGTTCACCTAATCAACAGGCCTCAAGTGAGGATACAGTAGAGGAAACACGTGCCTTCGTCATTGCTTTGCACAAAAAGGGCTGCTTACATAAAAACTAGCACTGAGAACTGAATAAATTAGTGTCTGTTTACCATGTAGTATTATAATATTATTTTTCTGTGTGTGGCCCTCAGGAGAAGATGATACCATGCCTACTTTGTCTCCGACAGGCTGAGAACCTCTGAAGGCAGCGGTCAGGGAGGCCCTCACTCTGGTGGGTTACAACAACCCTGTTAAAGGCTGGGGCATTAGGGTTGGACGGAGGGCGAACCAGGTACAGTAGTATGTGTGTGTGGTTTGTCAAACGGTCACTGCGTTCAAGTTTATCCAATGTTCTCCATTGACTGAGTGTGTGGCACTGGCAGATGTTGTTATCAATCTCTGTGCTTACTTTGTCCGCACTCACATCCATAGACAGTAGAGGATCTATTTGTGCTTTCCTACTTCATAGTGTGTGCGGAAATATCATTACAAACAGGAAAATCTAGTTAACTGCACTGCCCCTTTACCATTTTTAGACAGTGCCAGACTGACTGACTGACTGCGCTACCATAATAGCCATGGCCTGTCCAGAAACAACCCCTAGCCCCTACTGCCCAGAGTCAAGACACTTGTGGAGATCTCAGAGGGATTGATGGGTGGTCGTGACATGGTGAGAGCTCCACCTTACCCTCTGAAAGGCTTGGTGGAATTTTTGCGGTATTGCTTAAACCTGTCCAATCCTCTCAGATCTCCATAAGTGTCTATGGATAGCGGCTAGGAGTGGTTTCTGGACAGGACGCCACAACCCTCCGGGTGTGTGGTGGACCTACAGCACGACTCGAGGCATTGGTTGGATGTTTCATTCCATTGCTAGACACACATGGATTTGCACAGGTGTAAACTGGACACACCCACGGTACCCTATCAGGCTGATCAGACAGGTCTGGGTAGCTGGAGACCTGCTGTAAACAGTGAAATGATATACAGTGGGGGGGAAAAGTATTTAGTCAGCCACCAATTGTGCAAGTTCTCCCACTTAAAAAGATGAGAGAGGCCTGTAATTTTCATCATAGGTACACGTCAACTATGACAGACAAATTGAGAGAAAAAAATCCAGAAAGTCACATTGTAGGATTTTTTATGAATTTATTTGCAAATTATGGTGGAAAATAAGTATTTGGTCACCTACAAACAAGCAAGATTTCAGGCTCTCACAGACCTGTAACTTCTTCTTTAACAGGCTCCTCTGTCCTCCACTCGTTACCTGTATTAATGGCACCTGTTTGAACTTGTTATCAGTATAAAAGAAACCTGTCCACAACCTCAAACAGACACACTCCAAACTCCACTATGGCCAAGACCAAAGAGCTGTCAAAGGACACCAGAAACAAAATTGTAGACCTGCACCAGGCTTGGAAGACTGAATCTGCAATAGGTAAGCAGCTTGGTTTGAAGAAATCAACTGTGGGAGCAATTATTAGGAAATGGAAGACATACAAGACCACTGATAATCTCCCTCGATCTGGGGCTCCACGCAAGATCTCACCCTGTGGGGTCAAAATGATCACAAGAACGGTGAGCAAAAATCCCAGAACCACACGGGGGGACCTAGTGAATGACCTGCAGAGAGCTGGGACCAAAGTAACAAAGCCTACCATCAGTAACACACTACGCCGCCAGGGACTCAAATCCTGCAGTGCCAGACGTGTCCCCCTGCTTAAGCCAGTACATGTCCAGGCCCATCTGAAGTTTGCTAGAGTGCATTTGGATGATCCAGAAGAGGATTGGGAGAATGTCATATGGTCAGATGAAACCAAAATAGAACTTTTTGGTAAAAACTCAACTCGTCGTGTTTGGAGGACAAAGAATGCTGAGTTGCATCCAAAGAACACCATACCTACTGTGCAGAGGTGTGGACTCGAGTCATGTGACTTGGACTCGAGTCAGACTCGAGTCATGAATTTGATGACTTCAGACTCGACTCGACAAAATGTACAAAGACTTGCAACTCGACTTGGACTTTAACATCAATGACTCGTGACTTCACTTGGACTTGCGCCTTATGACTCGAGAAGACTTGCTACTTCCCATGAAAACTGGGGAAAAAAATTTTTCACACGGCCGCGCCGCTCTCCGTTTATCTGCATCTGTGAAAAAAATTTGCACCATCCACCTGTATGCATACAGAGAGCGCGCTGCCTGCACGTTATCCAATCACTGTAGTCCCACGTTGTTTTGATTCGACAGCATCTAAGCAGGCACATTGCAAGACAACCAATGAAGCACATCAAGCAACAACGCGCCAGTTGTCAAAATGATACCGAAGATAGTTTGGTTTGGCTATAAAAATTACGAGGTAGTCGACAAAAAACGAGTTGCAATCTGCAAAACATGCGGATCGAAGATTACAGACGGAGCTGCCACAACGTCCAACTTTGTTCGACACCTGAAATTGCACAAAGAAAGGTAAGTTTTGAACGAATGCTACGCACCTTATCGGATGTACCGTAACTTACTAGCTAGCTGCTGCATATTTACTGTATCAACGAGACAAACGCACGTCTCCCTTGCTGGTTCATGCTTACAAAAATATGGATTTTTGAACTGCTATTATATGGACATTCTAAAACGCTTTCGTGAAAAAACGCTTAACGTTCTTTAATGTACTAAGACAGTGTTATTAAAAGACCAAACTCTGTAAATATCATATTAATAAAGTATACTATGTACAAAACATCAGATGAGCCCAGAATATGAACGCAAACACGTTTAATAACACGTTGCGTTTTCCTCCCATAGAAAACTATTATAAGAAAAGGCTTAACGTGTCTTAATATACTGAGACAGTAATATTAAAAGACCAAACTATAAATATCATATTAATAAAGTATACTAAATGTACAAAACATCAGATGAGGCCAGAATATGAACGCAAACACGTTTAACAACACGTTAAGTGTTTTCCTCCCATAGAAAACCATTATAAGAAAAGGCTTAACATGTCTTATGTAGGCTACTATGTATTCTGGGCTCATCTGATGTTTTGTACATAGTATACTTTATTGATATGATATTTACTTAGTTTGGTCTTTTAATAACACTGTCTTAGTACATAAGACACGTTAAGCCTTTTCTTATAATGGTTTTCTATGGGAGGAAAACGCAACGTGTTATTAAACGTGTTTCGTTCATATTCTGGGCTCATCTGATGTTTTGTACATAGTATGCTTTATTAATATGATATTTGCAGAGTTTGGTCTTATAATATTACTGTCTTAGTATATTAAGCATTAAGCAACGTTGCGGTTTTCACGTTAAGCGTTTTAGAATTCAGTTTCAGAGTTGCTGGTGTGCTGCCTCATTGAGGTCGTTTATGTAATTTTGGTTAATCACAACTAAGCAGAACTGTCGCTGAAGACAAAATATCACAATTAAACAATGAATGCACCCCCTTTCACAACTCGGATGTAGTTGGTGCATCCCTAAACCCATCCAAGTACAACAGGAAACATAGTAAGACGTATACATTGTAAAGAGGAAAATGATAACACAGTCACAGTAGATCCACCATTAGCCTTCCCTTTTCATATCATGCCCAAACAGCAGACAGCGCATGGACAGAGTGCTACCGTAGTCTACAGTAGGTCTGTGAGGCAGCGCACCACTGGGATATATACAGTATATAATAAAATAATAACGATTATAGTAGTAATGTTCAGAGATGCAATAGATTATTATAGTGCAGTTCTTAACTAATGGGAATATTGTTTAGCTTATTTTTGGTTTAATTTGGTTTACTTTAGTTATTTAATTTATTCAATTATTTTGTTTTTCTATACTTTTCATGCCAACTTGCCATGGCCCCCCTAGAACCCCCTCGCGGCACCCAAGGGTCCCCGTCCCCACTTTGAAAACCACTGCTATAAAGCATATGACTTCAGTTTCTTGAGGGAAAGGGCTTTCTTATGAATTTTGAAGCAGTGAAAATATTCTTAATATTGCATACACTGAAACTGAAATGTATTATCGTAAACCGTAGTGTACAATAGGCAATGAATATTAACACAACAACATTGATATGAGTAAAGAGTAGTTTCAAATACAACATGTGTGGCTGTAAAGGATTTTCTGACATCTGTTTCATATTCTTCTCTGTTACAGGTATGAAGAATACCAGATGAACAAAATCATCGTAGATGAACCACAACAGCCTTCAATCTCACAATTCCTTGACACTCGTGTAGGGCGTTACAGCCTGACCCACCCACAGCAGAAGGCCATCTCCAATGCGATACTGTCTGACTTGATTATTGATTGCAATTTCCCTCTGTCTATTGTGGAAAATAAGAGCTTTCGTCACTTTCTGGCTGTGCTGGACAGCAAGTATACCCCAGTATGTCGCCGAACGCTGACCACAAAAACAGAGAGCCTTGCTGAGGAGAGACGGTCAAAGTTAAAAACTCAATTGAGCAACACTGACCATGTTTCAGTCACTGTGGACATTTGGTCTGATCGAAAGATGAGGGGATTCCTTGGTGTCACTGTGCACTGGATGGAGCGAGATGCAGAGAGGGTACAGCTAAAGACTAATCTCTTGGCCTGCAACCGCTTCAAAGGCTCTCACACAGCAGAGCGAATCTGTGACCAATTTGAGGCAATATGTGATGAATACAACATCAAAGCTAAATTGGACTATATAATTAGTGACAATGCTGCTAACATGCGCAAGGCATTTACAGTCTGCTTCCCCAGCGAACAGGAGGAAGATGAAGATGCTGGAGATAATCTTGATGATCCTGAGCTATGGCATGACTTAACCCAAGAAGACCAGCAAACCGTCGATGCTGCTATGGCAAAGAAACAGCGCCTGCAGTGTTTTGCACACACATTGCAGCTGGTTGTGGGAGACGGTTTGAAAGAAACAAAAGCGGCATGTCCTTCTCTCTCCAAGTTATCAAAACTTAGCTCCCTGCTCCACACAAGCACAACGTTTAAAGACATCTTCGATGGTGAATTTGGGGAGCACAGAGGCATCCCTGCTGCAGTGAGCACGAGGTGGAATTCCACACTGCGGCAGGTAAAAGCAGTCCTTCATTGTGATCAGCAAAAGCTCTGCGCAGTTCTTGAGAAGGCCGGGCATAAAGAACTGTCATTCACACCACGAGAGTGGAATCTGCTGAAGGAGTTGGTGGACATCTTAAAACCGTTCGGAGAAGCAACTGATTTGACACAGGGGGAGAAAGTCATTACAATCAGTGCAGTTGTTCCATCCATCTTGTCCCTCAATCACCATCTTGAGAAGCTGAAGCCTCAAGTTCGTTTCCTGAGTGGCCTGGTCAGAGGTCTGCAGGCATCCCTGAAAAAAAGATTTCTTGGGATCTTCATTAATGTAAAAATGGCCCAGTCTCAAGAAGGGATCACTGCCCCCTTTTCAGACACAGTCTACCTGAAAGCAGCTGCCTTGGATCCAGCCTTTTGTCTGCTGTGGATTGAGCCCCATGTGCTGGTCAACCGTGACATCAAGGCAGAGGTGGCACAACGAGTTAAAGGTAAATATTATTGACTTGCAATGCAACTTAAATGCAACGTACAATAATTTGATCTTAATCTGATATAGGATCTAATGTGATATTAATCTGACTTTAACAATAATAAAAAATTTCAGTCTTGAACAGTATCATCAACATCAGAAATAAGGGCTCTTTTGTTTCTGCTGTTGTGACACGTTTTATTTTTATTTTTAGAATTGATCCTGCAAGATGCTGCAGAGACAGAGCAGCCTGTGCCGGTGCCTGCTGAAGAAGAACTAGAGGACATGGAAGGAGAAGGGCTGTTTGCTGCATACCATAAGAGGCAGAAAAGGGATGTTGGGACCCCACCAGCAGTACAGCTAAGTCACTACATTGACATGGCAGAAGGACAGAATGCCCTTTTGTTCTGGGCACTGAACAGTAAGACTCTTCCTTCACTCTTTCAAGTAGCCATCCGAGTCTTGGCAGTGCCTGCTTCTAGTGCTCCAGTGGAGCGAGTTTTCAGCCATGGTGGCATCATTCTGCGTCCCCATCGGGCACAAATGACTGACAGACTTTTGGCCAATTTGATCTTTTGCAAATGCAATGCAGTATAGGGGCCTCCCTCCACCTGTCCACAGCACGCATGCGCGCACACACACTCACTCTCTGCTCATCACCTGTCCACACAGCTCTCTCTCTCCTGTGGTAGGAGTTTCACATGGAGTAAGATCTGTTCATTTGCAGTGCAGGTTCCCACACTGTTTTTACTTCCAGAGCTTTGGTGTTTGTCCTTCCCCGTAAACCATTTTCTCTCTCTCTCTCTCTCTCTCTCTCTCTCTCTCTCTCTCTCTCTCTCTCTCTCTCTCTCTCTCTCTCTCTCTCTCTCTCTCTCTCTCTCTCTCTCTCTCTCTCTCTCTCTCTCTCTCTCTCTCTCTCTCTCTCTCTCTCTCTCTCTCTCTGCATTGTTCTAGTGCAATATGCTGTTCAAATACAAGCATTTTTTTTGTGAAAATTAAATGTTATGTTTTTTGCTGTATTTGATTAATGTTATTGTATAAAAAGGTTTAAATAAATACAAATCTTACAGACATACATGATTTGTATACATTTTATTTCTGTGGTAAGAGGACTTGAAATGACTCGAAACTAAAATGGTAGGACTTTGGACTCGACTTGAGACTTGATGGCTTTGACTTTTGACTCGACTTGGGACTTGCCTCATCTTTGACTCGACTTGACTCGGGACTCGAGGGCAAAGACTTGAGACTTACTTGTGACTTGCATAACAATGACTTTGTCCCACCTCTGCTACTGTGAAGCATGGGGGTGGAAACATCATGCTTTGGGGCTGTTTTTCTGCAAAGGGACCAGGACGACTGATCCGTGTAAAGGAAAGAATGGATGGGGCCATGTATCGTGAGATTTTGAGTGAAATCCTCCTTCCATCAGCAAAGGCATTGAAGATGAAACGTGGCTGGGTCTTTCAGCATGACAATGATCCCAAACACACAGCCCGGGCAACGAAGGAGTGGCTTCGTAAGAAGCATTTCAAGGTCCTGGAGTGGCCTAGCCAGTCTCCAGATCTCAACCCCATGGAAAATCTTTGGAGGGAGTTGAAAGTCTGTGTTGCCCAGCGACAGCCCCAAAACATCACTGCTCTAGAGGAGATCTGCATGGAGGAATGGGCCAAAATACCAGCAACAGTGTGTGAAAACCTTGTGAAGACTTACAGAAAACGTTTGACCTGTGCCATTGCCAACAAAGGGTATATAACAAAGTATTGAGAAACTTTTGTTATTGACCAAATACTTATTTTCCACCATAATTTGCAAATAAATTCATTAAAAATCCTACAATGTGATTTTCTGGAGAAATAAAATCTCATTTTGTCTGTCATAGTTGACGTGTACCTATGATGAAAATTACAGGCCTCTCTCATCTTTTTAAGTGGGAGAACATGCACAATTGGTGGCTGACTAAATATTTTTTTCCCCCACTGTATTTACATGTCTACAATTCACACCCTTGCTTCATTCCAGCTAGTTAGATGTGCAACCACTGACTAACTGTAGCTAGGGGCATATCTCTAGTCTAGCAACAGATACTGCTGTTTTGGCTGTATGGCATCATGGACTAAGATTACCAATGGTTCGTTAGGTAACTAGAATATATGAGTCAGCTAACCATTTACAGTGACAGCAGTTCATTAATAAGTCAATACACACTAAATCTTATGCAGAAGTTGAGAAATCTTACTTTATCTTGGCACTGTGGTATGGGCAGCTATTAACTGCTTAATTAATAGATACTAGATTCATAGAATGGAGTTAGAAGGGTGAACTACTTTGAAAGTACAGGAAGTGTTGGCTGTGCACTTAACCAATGACAGGCATTCCACATTTAACCCCACCCACATGTGAAAATTGAAATATCAAGTTGTGTGTTTTGGTTTTATATGCAAAAACGAATAAACAAGCAGTTCCCGATTACTCCATTTTAACTCGGAAAACAAATGATCAAAACATACACGGACCACAATCTTACCTTAGGAATATGTTGTCCAAGTAATAGGCTAATTATCTTGACCGCCTTAACATGGACACCAAAATGTTCGGTCAATTCTCCAGATCAACATTAATTCCTGCACTTTGGCTGTTGTTCAATCGCGTGCATTATCATACCAGCTCTTTATCAATTGACTGTCATTTAGAAAAGCATTTTCTGAATCAGCTGATGTTGCACTATAATTTCCCCACATAACTAAACATCAACTGCGCATCGAACAACAATTATGCATAATTATTGAAGAACCATGTTATTGACAGTATCGATTTTTATTTGATTTCATCTTGTTAAAGTTACTCTTTCTGTTAAAAGCATTTGATTTTGCAATCCATACATTGTTTTGGATATGTGTGCCCATGAAAACTGTTTTTACACCATAACATAGGGAGATACGAAATATTATGAGGTTACAGTGCACTTCCAAGATCTCCATACAAAAAAGAGTGACAGCAATATCCAGGAATTTTATAGGATCAAGTTCAATGTGTCACGTTCGTTGACTGATGAAAACACGGACCAAGGCGCAGCGTGGTAAGCGTACATTTTTATTTATTTAACGTACTTAACTCACGAACAAAACAACAAACCAAACGATACAAGAAGTCCTAGGTTAACACCAAAACAAACCTTACGGAACAAGATCCCACAATGACTAGTGAAAACAGGCTGCCTAAGTATGGTCCCCAATCAGAGACAACGAGCTACAGCTGCCTCTGATTGGGAACCACCCTGGCCAACACAGATCTAAACGATCTAGAACGAAAACATAGAAAAACTAAACATAGAAAAATCCACACCCTGGCTCAACATTTAAGAGTCCCCAGAGCCAGGGCGTGACACAATGTGTAATTCAATTGTTAAATGCTTAGTATATGATATAATGACAAACAGCAGTATAATTAAAATTGACATTTTAGTCATTTAGCAGATGCTCTTATCCAGAGCGACTTACATAAATGTAAGGAAAGAAAGGTCGTGTTTTATGTCACACGATTTTAGCCAAATCTGTGAAGACTCCAAGTATGAGAAAGGGTTTAAACATAGGCTTTGATTCAACTCATGAATGTATCTATGTTCCCCCTTTATATCTTAAAGTATTCACCTGAAAAAAAGGCAAATTATTATTAATGATTTTGTAACCGTTTCAAACAGTTGTCCACTACAAGAAATGCTCACTGGTACCCTAGTTTATAGAAAGACCCATGTACACACACACAGATACACACACAATAACACACTCAGACACACAAGCACATGCACGAGTGCGCCACACACACACACACACACACACACACAAGAGAACACACCCGCCCGCCTGCAAGCGAGCCACATACACGCACGCACACTGTTAAGATAGAGGACCCTGCAGCCTATTTAGTGTGGAGCAGCAACAGTTCAGACGGAGTTAGAGGTTTCAGGTGCTAAAATAGGTGGAATTTATTTAACAGTGCAAATCAAATCAAATGTATTTATAAAGCCCTTTTTACATCAGCAGATGTCACAAAGTGCTATACAGAAACCCAGCCTAAAACCCCAAACAGCAAGCAATGCAGATGTAGAAGTACAGTGGCTAGGAAAAACTCCCTAGAAAGGCAGGAACCTAGGAAGAAACCTAGAGAGGAACCAGGCTCTGAGGGGTGGCCAGTTCTCTTCTGGCTGTGCTGGGTGGAGATTATAAGAGTACATGGCCATTAAGGCCAGATTGTTCTTCAAGATGTTCAAATGTTCATAGATGACCAGCAGGGTCAAATAATAATCACAGATGTTGTAGAGGGTGCAACAGGTCAGTACCTCAGGAGTAAATGTCAGTTGGCTTTTCATAGCCGAGCATTCAGAGGTCGAGACAGCAGGTGCGGGACAAGGTAGCACGTTAGGTGAACAGGTCAGGGTTCCATAGCTGCAGGCAGAACAATTGAATCTGGAGTAGCAGCACGATCAGGTGGACTGAGGACAGCCAGGAGTCATCAGGCCAGGTAGTCCTGAGGCATGGACCTAGGGCTCAGGTCCTCCTGGGAGGGGAGGGAGAGACAGAATTAGAGGGAGCATAGTGCAGGTGATGAGAAGACTGTGAGGAGAGAAGACTGGATCCAGAGGTTGTAATTTATTGACAAAATACACAAGCAATGAAAAATTATTTAAAATAGTTGTCAAATATATAATTTGAAAACTACAAACGTAAATGACCTTTAGCAGAATAACCTCCACACCAGGACTAAGGCAGCATGCCTCAAACAAAAGGCAAAACGTCCATAAACTCACACATCTGTTGAATATGGCAGACCTATAGAAACAGCATGTTATCTGACAAGCAGCTCTCCGTGAATGAGGAGGAGGAACCTATATGGACCTGCCCTAACCTGGCATAAACCATTCTCACCTTTCAACAGACAAATTCTCAATGACAGTGATAACACACAATGTCCGATCGTTAACTCATTAATGAAAACAAAGACACAATATGCACAAACGTTATTATTTTAGCTTAACAATGAAACACCCCTTAAATGGGATAAACCAAGTACAAATAGTGGTGAGTAGAACATGTTGGCGATAGTGTGGTATCTGAGGAATGTATGACTTTGCTAACGTTTTCAAATGGTATCTGAGAGGATGTTTATTCAGCTTAGGGGAGCATCTGGGGAGCAGTTTTATAGGGACACCCCATAGAACAGAGGAAGTATGTTGTGTGGAGACAGGTGATTGGTCTGTATGGGAAACCACCCATATCATGGTAAAGATTATAAAATACTTGGTTGAGACAAAGGAGGTCAGAACAAACATATTATTTTGGGTCGCTGTTCTCCAGATGCCTGCAGACGTCTGTAAACTTATGCTGAAATCTTGTGATATAAATAAACCTTTATAATCAAAGTACAGTGTAAGCGGACTCCTTGGTCTCACAGCAAAGATTAGCATTATTCTTTATAAACAACAATAGAACAGGAGAATTAGGAATTCGTTTGTGCTCTTTACACGACACAATGCACTTTTTGAGGCGATTAGCGAAATCATAGTCTATTTAGCAAGCAAATGTTTGCACCATACAATCAGTCCGTTTGTGTAGGGAGAAATGGAGGGAAATGTACAGATGGCTCACAGGCACATCGTCACATACACTCTATAACCCAGATATAATGTAGGGCAAGAGCACTGTGTACCTGTGCTGTGCTGTGCTGACACCACAGATGTAATCAAACAGTTGGTAGATGGGTTTGCCTGTCAGGGCTTCCAGTTTCTGCAGAGTCTGAAGGGCAATCAGTCCCCTGGAGAGTAGAAAACACACACACACACACACACGGGCCCAGGTCAATATCATGAGTTGGTCCTTTAATACTAGAACCGCCATAGACGAACTGCCACTCACGTTTGATTTTGTAAACTTAAAAAAATCAGCCCAAAAAACAGGTATGTCCTGCTCATTCCCTGACTTTTCCTAAATGTTTGTATTTTACACTGCTCATTTGTCAGAATTTTTTAATCACACACTTAAAAGTATTTAGAGCCTTTTTACCTGTTTTTTTCACACCTATTCCTAATTTAACCTCCAAGCAATGTGCTGTAGGCAGGCGCTAATGCGTCTCTCTCGAATGACACATGAATGGGCGATAATTGTGCACCTTACTTCACAATTGAATTTAAATTAAGCCTAACTGAATGATAAGGAGAGTGAAGCGGTTGATTTTAATTTAGAAAGACAGTAGTGTAATGATGAGTTTGTGTTATGCCTATTTATCAGCAGCAGATACCGTTCTCTTTTTTGTTTTACTTTGTAAAACATAAGCTGTTATGGGACTGTTTTATTTACTATAACTCTATTATTAATCGAATTTACTGTAAGGTAAACACTAGTAAAACTAAATGCATGCTCTTCAACCGAACGCTGCTTGCACCCGCCCACCCGACTAGAATCACTACTCTCGGCGGGTCTGACCTAGAGTATGTGGACAACTACAAATACCTAGGTGTCTGGTTAGACTGTAAACTCTCCTTCCAGACTCACATTAAGCATTTCCAATCAAAAGTTAGATCTAGAATCGGCTTCCTATTTCGCAACAAAGCCTCCTTCACTCATGCTGCCAAACATAACCCCCGTAAAACGGACTATCCTACCGATCCTTGACTTCGGCGATGTCATTTACAAAATAGCCTCCAACACTCTACTCAGCAAATTGGATGTTGTCTATCACAGTGCCATCCGTTTTGTCACCAAAGCCCCATATACTACCCACCATTGTGACCTGTACGCTCTTGTTGGCTGGTCCTCACTCAGGGACGGCTTGTTCAATAGGGCGATATGGGCGACGCACTGCCAAACGGGAAAAGGAAGGGATTTTTTTTCTAATCAATTATAAAAAAATAAAATAAAATAAAATTATAAAAAAAAATTATAAATTTATAAAAAATTATATCACGGCAACAGCAGTTATCAGTGTTCACGTCTGATCTGACAGCCACTAAATGTCAAATCAGGCTAAAGTCGTGCTTCAAATGGCCCCGCCCGTTTTTTGGGCGATTTCAGTCAGGTTGAAAATCGCCCAGAAGTCTCTCATAGCCTGTCATGTAAAATCTATTTGTTTCACATTTCAAAGCTTTCAATACATTCTCTATGGGTGTCTGTGGGCTTGCACTTACGCTTCGTCATACATAACGTAACCACGAATGAACGTAACTCAAGAAAAGACCAGGTAGCAGCCTCAATCAATTCACTACTACTATCAAAATGGCTAGGCTTCAGTCCAACTCGATTGTGTCTTTGAAAGAAGTTCCTTTTTGTCGGCGAACAAATGAAGATAAATTGGCAACGAAACAATTAGGACCTCCCAGACCAAATTTAATAATTCAACAGGTTTCTACTAAAAGGCGGAAAGTCCTACACCCGGGGATTTTCCAAAAATTGGTACGAACGAAAAAGACATTGCCACTCACTCAACTGGATGACGAGGGATACAGGCTAGCTGTCCGCCGCCACAACGATGAGGTTAGTGTTGATAATCACAAGTTTACTGGATGTGGATATGGTGTAATAAAGGCAGTTTATTCAGAGGTAAATATATCTGGAATCGCGTTCACGGACCCGTTCGTCAAACTCTTAGGGAGCTATAAATTAAGCCCCATTACTTACCATATCAGATAAGAGAAATTGCTGCAGCTACATATATTTTACATCCTGGCCCTACATAGTTCACTATTTGCATCACTTACCAAAATATTAGCGTTTGCTAGCGAAGAGATTTGTTGTGGCAAATGAACTTGGGCTGGGAATTGCCAGGAACCTCACGATAAGATATATGCATCAGCATTGCGAGTCTCATGATTCTATACGTATTCGTGATCGATACTGTGATTTTATTGCGCACCATATGTCTGTTGCAGAGGGATCAGAAAGCCATGAGAACGAGTTTTGATCAGTCATGGAAATAAAAGTGCTGAAAACTAATTGGCTCCCAATGTGAAAAGATTGAGAACAAGCTATGAAGGAACAATAATGGTGTTTTGGTGCAGGTACAGCCAACTAGCGCTAAAATATTGCGATATTGTCAATACAGTATATCGTAAAGTATCACTATGTAACTCGATTTATTTCACCCCAATCCCTCAAATTAACGGTAAATAACTGAATTGTTTGCCCCACATTTAGCTAAGATGATTAGCTAGCCAGCTAAAATGTTTTATTTAGTTAGCAGTCGCATCTACAATAGTTTACTGTCAATAACATGTCTCCAAAAATGACGTGGTGTCTCCAATTGTGTTGACATTTTACAATTGCAATGCGCATCCATGAGTATCCACTTTCTGTAGCTCAGCTGGTAGAGCATGGTGCTGCTGTAACGCCAAGGTAGTGGGTTTGATCCCCGGGACCACCCATACACAAAAATGTATGCACGCATGACTGTAAGTCGCTTTGGATAAAAGCGTCTGCTAAATGGCATTATTATTATTATTATTATTATTATTATCTGAAGAGAGCCCCGAAACATTGTGTGCAGACATTTTATGCAATAAATGAAGTAGGTTCAATCTAGTAGTTCTGATCTTCTGATTGGTCCTGATGAGTTGGGCGAGGTCACCTCCAGGCTACTGTCACTGTTGCATTGGCTCTGAGTCGGGTTCTCTGTCTTCAAATGTTCAGCCTAAGAGAGGGATTTTTGTGTGTGTGTGTGTGTGTGTTTAACAGTGATGATGTGTGTGTGTGTGTGTGTGTTTAACAGTGATGATGTGTGTGTGTGTGTGTTTGTGTGTGTGTCCTCAGAGCAAGAACTCGTGAGTTGGAAGAACTGAGAGGCCTATGGCGTGGGTGTTGTCCTTGGCCACCTGCTGACAAGGCTGACAAGATAGGACCCTTTTGTCCATTGTTATTGGATAGGAACAGAACTTATAACCAGCTCCTGACCTAAATAGATCTTAGCACAACATTTTACTCAACATATCATATTCCATATTCACTATAACAAATATATTTACTACGACATTAGCAAGAACCGCCACATCCTCAGCCGGCTAATCCAGTGTGTGAAGTTTTGCGGAGTGTTTGAGTTAGCTTTGGAGGCAAAGATGAAACTGAGGGCTCCACCAACCCTGGTAAGCCAACACTTTTGAGATCAGTCAACAAATGCTTCTGGTATTGACTTATATGCTGCCCCTGTCTTCATGTTGTTGCTGGACATATCTTTTTTTTAAATGTGTGTAGGTCACCTAAATCATCAGAAAAATTGCCCCTCCTGAGAATTTTTTCAGGAGCCGCCACTGTCCTCACTACATATTCGTCGCCAAACCCACTGGCTCCAGGTCATCTATAAATCACTGCTAGGCAAATCCATGCCTTATCTTAGCTCATTGGTCACCATAGCAACACCCATCCGTAGTCTGCGCTCCAGCATGTATATCTCACTGGTCATCCCCAAAGCCAACACCTCCTTTGGCCGCCATTCCTTCCAGTTCTCTGCTGCCAATGACTGGAACGAACTGCAAAAATTTCTAAAGCTGGAGACTCTTATCTCCCTCACTAACTTTAAGCATCAGTTGTCAGATCAGTTACCGATCACTGCACCTGTACACAGCCCTTCTGAAATTAGCCCACCCAACTACCTCATCCCCATATTGTTATTTATTTTGCTAATTTGCACCCCAGTATCTCTATTTGCACATAATCTTTTGCACATCTATCATTCCAGTGTTAATTACGAAATTGTAACTATTTTTGCACCATGGCCTATTTATTTATTGCCTTACCTCCATAACTTACTACATTCGCACACACTGTATATATATTTTATGTTGTATTTTTGACTTTATGTTTTGTTTACCCCATATGTAACTCTGTGTTGTTGTTTTTATCGCACTGCTTTGCGTTATCTTGACCAGGTCGCAGTTGTACATGAGAACTTGTTCTCAACTGGCTTACCTGGTTAAATAAAGGTGAAAAAAAAAAAAAACATATCATTGACTCTATCCAGCGAAACAAACATGCCAGCCCACTGAATGAATGACAAATGGGTGGAATGGGCGATAATTATGCAAGTTACTTCACAATCGAATTTAATTATGCCTAACTGAATGATAAGGAGGGTGAATAGGTTGATTTAGTTTAGAAAGACAATAGTGTAATGATGAGGTTGTGTTATGCCTTTTATTAGCGTTGGCGCTCATGTTAATAATTTGACCGCGCGCCTTGCGGGTTGATACCATTCTCTTTTACGTTTTACTTTGTAAAAATAAGCTGTTACAGGACTGTTTTATTTACTGTAACTCTGTTACTAATCACATTTATTGTAAGGGAAATCAAAACATGCTATGTGTTGCAGTAGGCCTTTAGAATAAAGCAAAACATATCCGTGACTATCCAAGTTGATGAGCAGAAACAAACGATGCCAGTCAGCCTGCACAGCCGGCCCATCTAACCTACACCTAAACTATACCGAAACTAATTTCACACATAATAAGAGTTAGCCTATAGACAAGGCGCATCTTGTAATTTACAGATACAGGGAAAGGAGCATCACTTTATCAAATCCTTCTTCAGAGTCACATGCAGGTAAAACATTTGGATTACACTTACCTTTGTCATATAACTCTCATAATTCAAGAGGTGCAGCTCTATTTCCAAATGTAACTTTTCCCAAGAATATCCGTGCTATCCATGCATTCACCGCATGACCACTTGCGCGGCAGCATTGCTCTGGCTACTAAGCAAAAACTAGTAACATAATAAACGTATAATTTAAATATACTATTCTGTCGTCAATGGATGAATGGGCGATAGAAACCAGATAGAAACTGATAATGTGCATGTGACTTCAGTGAACTGAATGATGAGGAGGGTGAAGAGGGTGATTGAATTGGATTGATCTGAATAATGAGGGTGAAGAGGATGATTGAATTTTGAACAATAGTGTAATTTTGATGAAGAATTGTGGGCGTTATGGGCAGTCTAATTATTTTATTACGAAAGGCTGGAAATTGTATATATTTTATATAATTTCCCCTCAGAGCCTCGCCGCAGAAAAAACAGAACAGAGGCAACTGAGATGGTGATCCCAACTGCCACGGTGAGACATGAGCCTGGGAGGGATGGCACAGTTTGGGTAGAAAAGAGTGACGACTTTATGTGATATGGAGCTGTTGCAGCACACCAGAGATTGTACTGTTGCTCATGCGCACAGAAAAGGAAACAGTTATTGCACTCTTGTATGTCTGCGGGGCATTCGGATGTGGAGTAATTTTGGTCTGATAGGTATGGGGGTGGAGTTTTTCCGAGAGACCATGCCACGCAAACGCTTCAGAGATTACACGATACCTGCAACAGGTGCACACGAAAAAAGGCCAATGAAAACTGTTTGCAGTGCAACCGATTTGTTTGTAGGGCTTGCTCACTCAAAGCCCCGAAGCTGTGTGCTGACTGTGGACCCAAAGCATAAAGAGAAGACAATATTGATTAATGCGTAAAGGCACCCGTATAAGGGCACAATACAGTGTCAGATACAATCAACAAATGACTGTTTTTATATCTCTCCATGAATATACTGTATCAGCCAATCAGGGCTGTGTATGTAAATATATTCACATTTGTTTCCTAACACCCACATGACCAGACTGAACATTTCAAGGGGCCAAAGGCGGCTCAGGGAAATAAAATATAAAAAAAAGTATATTTGAGTTATTTTAATTAAATAAACACACACAGTGATTTATTAAACATACAGTGATTATTTAAATACAATTACCAAGACTGCATGGGGGCTTGAATAGCTGTCAAATACTTGCTTCCTCAGGCCTTGTGAAAATCTCAATTGTATTTCCTTGATTTGTCGCATCCTCTCTCCTCGTCTCCTTCACAAAACCCATTGGATAAGAAGGTCCTTCCTTTTTGTGGATTTTTGTCCCCCAAAAAAAAAAAAAAATCTGTCTGTGAACACATTGAACAATAGTGCAATATTGAATACAGAGTTTTTAAGGAGACATACAAAACAGGTATGCTGAAACTCTTGAGGCCTACTTGGATATACCTGGGAACCCTACTCTGCACTGGGACATTATCTGAGCAGACACCTGCCTACTGCTGCTTTCATCCTTCCACTTCACATTGTGCCTTGGATGTTTTTAGACTGCTGTCAAACTTGAACTCCACTTGGATGTACTCTTTTGGACTCTCCCGCGGCCCGGTGTAGCGCTTGCCACCCTCCCGGCTTTCCACCGGCCTGTACTGGAAACTACATCCCCTCCAATGTGCTTCTCTCCTGGCTATCATACTGGTAACACGGCCTCCGTTTCATTGCTGTTTTGATGGGCCCCAGCATTTCATCGCACTGAGTATGTCACCGCTCTCTCCTTGATGTTGTTATGCTGGCGTGTTTTGTACCTTGGTTGTGTTTATTTTTGGTCCTAGTGCTGGCTGGATTTTAGTCTGTGGTTGGGTTCTGGCTTGCTGCCTATAACCGTGGTGATCCCACAAACTGTGTGATTCAATCTAACTATCTCACTGTGCGGATTTATTGACTTTTATGTGATTCATCGCCAACCTATTTTATTTGTGTGGATTTAAACTTAATTTTTCCAAAATGGTGACTACCACTTTCTGCCTTACGGGTAAACTGACATGTTCCAGATTGGCTGCTACCACCTTCAGAGACTACAGTGAATGTTTCATCCCATGTGGAGCTGCAATTGGCAACATTTTCAGTGTGGAAACTGTCAGCTTATTCAGGAATATATGTCTGAGCTGGCCGTCCAGATCAAGCAAATTGAGACATTGCAGTGTATCCTGGATAGGTCACACTCTAAGACCTTTTCCTTTTCTACTCCTCAGCCTGGTCGTCGTGCCACTGCCTCGCCACTGTGTTGACACTCTCTGATTGACTGGCCAGGGCTGCCCTGCAGAGACCCCTCCATAGTGAAACTCTAAGCCCCCCTCCCTGTTCGGAGGGCTTCTATTGAAAAGGCAGGATGTCCACGGCCACTCACCTTCCTCCAGCAATCATCATTTGTAGTTCCATGATGAGGCACAACATAGCCCTCAGGTAACCCTGTGCTACCTGAGGGCTATGGTGAAGGATATCACAGGATTTCTTCCGTCCGTCCTACATCAGCAGCCAAGGGCTGCCGTTGTTGTGGTGCATGTGGGATCAAATTATATAAAAAAGGGTAAATCCGAGCTAATGAAACAGGATTTTATTGAGCTGATCAACACCCTAAAAGGCTCTGAAAAGCAGCCGATTATCTCTGGTTACGTGCTGTCGCTGGATGGCAGCTGCGAAAAGGTTCAGCAGGCTCTTAGCACTTCATATCTGGCTTAAATACTACTGCCACTCTGTTGGCATAACTTTTATTGACAATTTCAACACTTTTTAGAAAAAAAAGATGCTCTACAGGGATTATGGACTCCACCCAAACCATCTAGGAGTCTGGACCCTCTCTTCACATTGCAAGGCCGCGTTAAGATATTGAGTCAGAGACAGACCAAGCCCTGCTCAGGTAATACCTCCCATCCTCTCTAAGCGTTATTGTCATACTGTTGGCTATGTATACTGCCAGGGGTGTTGTCAGTTCTAATCTTGTACCCATTTGTTTGAACTCTTAGATCTGCTTTTGTTTGCTCAAAAGGAGCCCACTGTGGACCAGTGCTTTTAGTTCAAATGTGAATTCCATAAACTTAAATACCCCCTCGGTTTTCAAATCACGTAGAGGGCTTGGGCTGTTGCACGATAGCAACCAAAGCCCAAGTAAGTCAGTTTATAACATTCCATCATTGACATTGGCTGAGGCCTCAGGCCCTATGGTGCTAACCTTGGAAAAGTAATTCAAATTTCTTCTCCTTCCTCTATTACTAATAGGGATACACCAAATGATGCAATTCTATGCAATCTTTTAGCCATACCAACTATATCAATATCAACCATCAGACAGGGCCTGCAACCGCCTACTGGACATAGCTTGTTTGAGTTGGAGACTCCATGTGACTCTAAAAAGTGTAAAGGACTTGGGTTGATGCATCTCAACATTAGGAGCTTACTTCCTAAACTAGATTACATTAAGATCTGGGCTATCCTGATGAATCCGGACATTCTGGTATTCACTGAAACATTCTGGACTCTGATATTAATATTGAGGGTTATAATGTGTTCAGAGCTGACAGACAGGGTAGAGGTGGTGGAGTGGCCATTTTTATAAAAAATAATTTCTCTGTCTCTTTACTGAAATCCATTTCCCTTGCCAAAAAATGTAAGCTACTATCTTTAAGCCTTTGTCTGGGGAAAATGTATCCATAACTGTTATAGCGGTCTACCGTCCTCCCTTGAATAACCTTTGTGCACTAAAGGAGTTAACTAGTTATTATACTGGGTGACCTGAATTATGATTGGGAAATGCAGGCTTCAGACAATGTGTAATGATCTAAACCTAACCTAGCTGGTGACTAAGCCTACAAGGCCCAACCCTAAAGATCCTTCAAAGTCAACTCTTATTGATCATATTTTAACGAATACACCAGAGAAATATGTTTCTACTGGTGTCTTCGCCCAAGACATTAGTGACCATTGCCCAGTTGTTTGTGTTAGGATTGTGAGAATACAAAAATCTAAGTCTTGTGTCATCACGAAGAGGAACTATAAAAACATAAGTGAACATGCTTTTTTAGACAATCTTTATTTTAGTGACCTTGATTGTATTTCAGCTGTCCTGAACCTGGTTTAGCTTTGAGCCTCTTTGCAGATGTCTTCAATACTATTGTGGATAATCATGCTCCCTTCAAAAAATTAAGGATTAAAGGTAGATCGAATGCCTGGTATCAGAAGTAATTCATAAAAGAGGTGATGCTTGGGTCAAGGCCAGGAACACAGGCTTAGATCCGGACTAGCAAGCTTTTAAGCAACTGAGGAATCATTCTGTAAAAATAATCTGAAAGGCTAAATCTGATTATTATGTAACCGCTCTATCAGATTGTAATGGAAACTCGGCTAAATTCTGGAAAACTCTCAAGTCCCTGAAAGGTTCTACTTCCTCCTCTCTGCCACGACAAATTAATTCAGACACTGGCCTCATTACGGGAAAAAAATGCCATCATTGATTAATTTAATCACCATTTATTTCAGCAGACTATCTCTTTGAAATAACTTCTAAGCCTATTCACAATTATATTGGTGTCACGATCGTCTAGAACAGAGGACCAAGGCGCAGCGTTGCAGACAAACATACTCTTTAATTAGAGACACGATCAAAACAACAAACGATACGTGACAGTTCACGGTCTAACATAAACAGACTTGAAACAAGATCCCACAAACACAAATGGGAAACAGACAGTTTAAATATGGCTCCCAATCAGAGACAACCAACGACAGCTGACACTCGTTGCCTCTGATTGGGAGCCACTCAGGCCAACATAGAAATACACATACTAGATCAACAAATGAAATGCACACCCTGGCTCAACATACAAGTGTCCCCAGAGCCAGGGCGTGACAGTACCCCCCCCCCTAAAGGCGCGGACTCCGACCGCGCCCACCAAACACCACAGGGGAGGGACCGGGTGGGCACTCCGCTTAGGCGGCGGATCCGGCTCCGGGCCTGATCCCCGCTCCCTCTCCAATCCCCCAAAGTACCCCTGGTCCGGTCTGGCCCCGCTGGCCGGAGCTGGACTGCACACTGGTGGAGCGGATTGCTCTAGCTCCGGCGTGAAGCATCTGACCGGTGCCGGACTGACGACGCACACCACTGACTTGGTGCGGGGAGCAGGAACGGGCCGCGCCGGGCTGACGAAGCGCACCACTGACTTGGTGCGGGGAGCAGGAACGGGCCGAGCTGGGCTGACGAAACGCACCACTGACTTGGTGCGGGGAGCAGGAATGGGCCGGGCCGGGCTGACGACGCGCACCACTGACTTGGTGCGGGGAGCAGGAACGGGCCGCGCCGGGCTGACGAAACGCACCACTGACTTGGTGCGGGGAGCAGGAGCGGGCCGGACCGGGCTGACGGGGCGCACCACTGACTTGGTGCGGGGAGCAGGAACGGGCCGTGCCGGGCTGACGAAGCGCACCACTGACTTGGTGCGAGTGGCAGGAACAGGCCGGACCGTACTGGGAACACACACCACTGGCCCTACGTGGGGATCAGGAACAGGCCGGACTGGCAACACACGCCAGTACCTCTCGCCGTGCCTCTACATCCTCCTTCCCCCTGGTGACCAGTGACTCCCGTAACCTGGCGGCCTCCTGCTGCCCCGTCGTCCACGGCGTTAGCCCCCCCCTAAAAATTTTATGGGCTTCACTCCTACCCGTGGCCAAGGCCTCCATCCCTCTTGCCAGACTCGCACTCATCTCCTCCCAAGTCCATCCTCTCTCCTCGTCACGCTGCTTGATTCAGTCGAGGTGGGATCTTCTGTCACGATCGTCTAGAACAGAGGACCAAGGCGCAGCGTTGCAGGCAAACATACTCTTTAATTAGAGACACGATCAAAACAACAAACGATACGTGACAGTTCACGGTCTAACATAAACAGACTTGAAACAAGAACCCACAAACACAAATGGGAAACAGACAGTTTAAATATGGCTCCCAATCAGAGACAACCAACGACAGCTGACACTCGTTGCCTCTGATTGGGAGCCACTCAGGCCAACATAGAAATACACATACTAGATCAACAAATGAAATGCACACCCTGGCTCAACATACAAGTGTCCCCAGAGCCAGGGCGTGACAATTGGGCTGGATGCTGATAAGGGAAACTTGCTGAATGATCAGAGACATGATAGTCAAAGCTTTTCTTTTAGACTATTTACAGAAAAATAAGTCCTAGACAACAAGAAATCCACAGGAGCCGACCAGTTGGATCCTGGTCTGCTTAAGTGTGCAGCGCCCATCATTGTTGGCTCAATAACCCACATTTTTTATTTAACATTGTTATCAGGAAATATTCCAGAAGAATGGAAATCTGCTCTTGTGCTTCCACTCCATAAGGGCGGGGATAGTAATGATCTTTTTTTTTTCTTTTTATTTATTTTTATTTTTATTTTTTTTTATTATTATTATTATTATTATTATTTTTTTTTAGTCATTTAGCAGACGCTCTTATCCAGAGCGACTTACAAATTGGTGCATTCACCTTATAGCCAGTATATTGATATTGTTGATCATGCTATTTTATTGACTAAATTGCCCTCGATAGGCCTGAGCTCTGACGCCTGTTCATGGTTTCATGAATATCTTAGTGACAGAACTCAGGCCAATGTGATTGATGGGGTTAAGTCTGAATTTCTTTAAGTGCATAAAGGTGTACCACAGGGGTTGATTTTGGGACCTGTTCTCTTCACTATTTATATAAACACCATTGGTCAATTTGTTGAAAATTTTAAACTTAATCTACAGTATATGTGGATGATACTATTATGTATGCTGTTGCCTCAACTGTTGATCTGGCTTTGTCAAAACTACAGTCAGATTTTATAGCTATGCAGGAATCCCTCGTTGATTTAAAACTTGTCCTTAATATGGCAAATCAAAATCCATGTTGTTTTTTAACTATCGTAAGAATGTTTCAGATGAATTACATGTTCACTCATTAAATGATTCTCCAATTGAACGTGTTCCCGCATATAAATTCTTAGGCATTTGGATTGATATCGATTTGACGTTTAAAAAACATATGGATGAGCTGTTTAAGAAGCTAAGATTTAAAGTTGGCTTTTTCTACAGAAACAGATCGTCTCTTTCTCTAAGTAGTAGGAAGCAGATTATTCAGTCAACCTTTTTGTCTCTTCTTGATTATGGTTATATTATTTATCAAAGTGCAGCTGCTACTACTCGTAAACCTTTGAATGCCATCTACCATAGTGACCTTTGTTTTGTTACAGGCGACAGTTTTGATACTCATCACTGTATCCTGTATCAAAAGGTTGGCTGGACTTCGCTAAAGACCCGTAGATCTCTACATTACTCCCTTTTTGTTTACAAGGCCCTACTTCATAAACTTCCGTGTTATCTAACTATGCTATTGAAGTATAGACACCTGAGTCTTAAGGTTCCTAGGGTCTCCACCAAGCTAGGTAAATCTGCCTTGAGTTTTATTGCACCGTATTGCTGGAACAAAATTCATCTTGATTTTCTGGTGCCGTTCGGGCAATTTAAAGTATTGATTGGGGATTTATTTGTGGTAACTGTTTTTCTGGGTGATTTGTGACGTTTTATTTGTTTATTTCTTTTATTTGTTTTATTTTGTGTATAATGTGTATTTTTATATTGTGTTATAAAGGGCACATTTGGAAATAGACCTAGGTCTCAATAATCTTCACTGTCAAAATAAAGGTACAAGAAATGTGAGGAATCAAGGAAATGCAATTAAAATCCTCCCCTTGTTTCCCCCATTCCCCCACAAAGTACATTGGGGAGAGGAGTGAAGGTTCCTCCCCTCAGGCTACAATGCACTTTCAAGGAGAGGAAACAAGGACAGAGGAAGCAAGAATCTGACCGCTAGCTTTCACACACACACACACACACACACACACACACACACACACACACACACACACACACACACACACACACACACACACACACACACACACACACACACACACACACACACACACACACACACACACACACACACACAATGCTTGAAGAGTTTACTGATTATAATGATTTCATTATTGGTTATTATTATTGTCAATGATTTTGTTGACAGAACCCATTGTATTATATTATTGTGTTGTATTATATCAACTATTAAAACATATAGAAATGCTGTTGTTTCTCTTTTTCATTCTTCAGGAATGTTTAGTATGGCTATAAATGATAGAGAAGTTGACTAAAGCACAAAAAGACCTGGCAACTAGGCATGACAAAGAAACATGCAGTGTCTGTTTCTTGTGACATTTTCAATAACGTGTACAGTCGTGGTAAAAAGTTTTGAGAATGACACAAGTATTGGTCTTCACAAAGTTTGCTGCTTCAGTGTTTTTAGATATTTTTGTCAGATGTTACTATGGTATACTGAAGTATAATTACGAGCATTCCATAAGTGTCAAAGACCCTTCTTTTTCAAGACCTCTGCAATCCGCCCTGGCATACTGTCAATTAACTTCTGGGCCACATCCTGACTGATGGCAGCCCATTCTTGCATAATCAATGCTTGGAGTTTGTCAGAATTTGTGGGTTTTTGTTTGTCCACCCGCCTCTTGAGGATCGACCACAAGTTCTCAATGGGATTAAGGTCTGGGGAGTTTCCTGGTTATGGACCCAAAATTCCGATGTTTTGTTCCCCGAGCCACTTAGTTATCACTTTTGCCTTATGGCAAGGTGCTCCATCATGCTGGAAAAGGCATTGTTTGTCACCAAACTGTTCTTGGATGGTTGGGAGAAGTTGCTCTCTGAGGATGTGTTGGTACCATTCTTTATTCATGGCTGTGTTCTTAGGCAAAATTGTGAGTGAGCCCACTCCCTGAGAAGCAACCCCACACATGAATGGTCTCAGGATGCTTTACTGTTGGCATGACACAGGACTGATGGTAGCGCTCACCTTGTCTTCTCCGGACAAGCTTTTTTCCGGATGCCCCAAACAATCGGAAAGGGGATTCATCAGAGAAAATGACTTTACCCCAGTCCTCAGCAGTCCAATCCCTGTACCCTTTGCAGAATATCAGTCTGTCCCTGATGTTTTTCCTGGAGAGAAGTGGCTTTTTCGCTGCCCTTCTTGACACCAGGCCATCCTCCAAAAGTCTTCGCCTCACTGTGCGTGCAGATGCACTGCCTGCTGCCATTCCTGAGCAAGCTCTGCACTGGTGGTGCCCCGATCCCGCAGCTGAATCAACTTTAGGAGACGGTCCTGGCGCTTGCTGGACTTTCTTGGGCGCCATGAAGCCTTCTTCACAACAATTGAACCTCTATCCTTGAAGTTCTTGATGATCCGATAAATGGTTGATTTAGGTGCAATCTTACTAGCAGCAATATCCTTGCCTGTGAAGCCCTTTTTGTGCAAAGCAATGATGATGGCACATGTTTCCTTGCAGGTAATCATGGTTAACAGAGGAAGAACAATGATTTCAAGCACCACCCTCCTTTTAAAGCTTCCAGTCTGGTATTCTAACTCAATCAGCATGACAGAGTGATCTCCAGCCTTGTCCTCATCAACACTCTCACCTGTGTTAACGAGAGATTCACTGACATGATGTCAGCTGGTCCTTTTGTGGCAGGGCTGAAATGCAGTGGAAATGTTTTTTGGGGATTAAGTTCATTTTCATGGCAAATAGGGACTTTGCAATTAATTGCAATTAATCTGATCACTCTTCATAACATTCTGGAGTATATGCAAATTGCCATCATAAAAACTGAGGCAGCAGACTTTGTGAAAATTAATATTTGTGTCATTCTCAAAACTTTTGACCACGACTGTACAGTAGATGTTTTGTTGTTGCTAGGTGGAGTTATGGTCTTGTTGTGCCTACCTATACTTTTATTCCTGTAACTACACATGTGAATCTGCAAGAAAATCATATTTAAATGTCTATCAAACCATTTTGAAATGTTGACCCTTATGTCACACATTGGCCTCTTTATTTATAGAAAGACCCACATGCCTGTTTGTGTGAGGGCAGCTTGGCTTGCAGGTAGGGAGGGTGGAGTGTTCACCGCTCCTCCCAGTCAGTACAGTACTGGGCTGAACCCATTTCACACCCATGCCAGTGATGTAAAGTACTTAAGTAAAAATATTTTAAAGTACTATTTAAGTCTGTTTTTTTTTTTGGTATCTGTACTTTACTTTACTATTTATATTTTTGACAACTTTTACTTTTACTTCACTACATTCCTAAATAAAATAATGTACTTTTTACTGCATACAGTGAGGGAAAAAAGTATTTGATCCCCTGCTGATTTTGTACGTTTGCCCACTGACAAAGAAATGATCAGTCTATAATTTTAATGGTAGGTTTATTTGAACAGTGAGAGACAGAATAACAACAACAAAATCCAGAAAAACGCATGTCAAAAATGTTATAAATTGATTTGCATTTTAATGAGGGAAATAAGTATTTGACCCCCTCTCAATCAGAAAGATTTCTGTCTCCCAGGTGTCTTTTATACAGGTAACGAGCTGAGATTAGGAGCACACTCTTAAAGGGAGTGATCCTAATCTCAGCTTGTTACCTGTATAAAAGACACCTGTCCACAGAAGCAATCAATCAATCAGATTCCAAACTCTCCACCATGGCTAAGACCAAAGAGCTCTCCAAGGATGTCAGGGACAAGATTGTAGACCTACACAAGGCTGGAATGGGCTACAAGACCATCGCCAAGCAGCTTGGTGAGAAGGTGACAACAGTTATTGTGATTATTCGCAAATGGAAGAAACACAAAATAACTGTCAATCTCCCTCGGCCTGGGGCTCCATGCAAAATCTCACCTCGTGGAATCAGCCCAGAACTACACGGGAGGATCTTGTCAATGATCTCAAGGCAGCTGGGACCATAGTCACCAAGAAAACAATTGGTAACACACTACGCCGTGAAGGACTGAAATCCTGCAGTGCCCGCAAGGTCTCCCTGCTCAAGAAAGCACATATACAGGCCCATCTGAAGTTTGCCAATGAACATCTGAATGATTCAGAGGAGAACTGGGTGAAAGTGTTGTGGTCAGATGAGACCAAAATCGAGCTCTTTGGCATCAACTCAACTCGCTGTGTTTGGAGGACGAGGAATGTTGCCTATGACCTCAAGAACACCATCCCCACCGTCAAACATGGAGGTGGAAACATTATGCTTTGGGGTGTTTTTCTGCTAAGGGGACAGGACAACTTCACCGCATCAAAGGGACAATGGACGGGGCCATGTACCGTCAAATCTTGGGTAAGAACCTCCTTCCCTCAGCCAGGGCATTGAAAATGGGTCGTGGATGGGTATTCCAGCATGACAATGACCCAAAACACACGGCCAAGGAAACAAAGGAGTGGCTCAAGAAGAAGCACATTAAGGTCCTGGAGTGGCCTAGCCAGTCTCCAGACCTTAATCCCATAGAAAATCTGTGGAGGGAGCTGAAGGTTTGAGTTGCCAAACGTCAGCCTCGAAACATTAATGACTTGGAGAAGATCTGCAAAGAGTGGGACAAAATCCCTCCTGAGATGTGTGCAAACCTGGTGGCCAAGAAACGTCTGACCTCTGTAATTGCCAACAAGGGTTTTGCCACCATGTACTAAGTAATGTTTTGCAGAGGGGTCAAATACTTATTTCCCTAATTAAAATAAAAATCAATGTATAACATTTTTGACATGCTTTTTTCTGGATTTTTTTGTTGTTATTCTGTCTCTCACTGTTCAAATAAACCTACCATTAAAATGATAGATTGATCATTTCTTTGTCAGTGAACAATCGTACAAAATCAGCAGGGGATCAAATACTTTTTTCCCTCACTGTACATTATCCCTGACACCCAAAAGTACTCGTTACATGTTGAATGCTTAGAAGGACAGGAAAATGGTCGGATTCAAGCACTTATCAAGGGAACATCCCTGGTCATCCCTAATGCCTCTGATCTGGCGGACTCACTAAACACACATGCTTCATTTGTAAATTATGTCTGAGTGTTGTAGTGTGCCCCTGGCTATCCATAAATAAATAAAAACAAGAAAATGGTGCCATCTGGTTTGCTTAATATAAGAAATATTCAATGATTTATACTTTTACTTTTGATACTGAAGTATATTTTAGCAATGACTGTCACGATCGTCTGAAGAAGCGGACCAATACGCAGCGCGTGGAGTGAACATGATGACTTTATTAAATAAAGCAACCACAAAAAACAACAAATGACGATAGTGAAGTCCTCTGTAACACTGACAGAAACATGGAACAAAAACCCACAAAGACAAAGTGAAAACACCCAGTATATATATGGCTCCCAATCAGAGATAACGAGCCGACAGCTGACACTCGTTACCTCCGATTGGGAGTCATATGACTACAAAGCCAACATACCCAAAAACACAACAAAACGAACACACCCTGACTCAACATACAAAGTCCCAGAGCCAGAGTGTGACAGTACCCCCCCCTAAAGGCGCGGACTGCGACCGCGCCTCAATCCAGGCTAAACAAGGGAGGGCTGGGCGGGCATACCTCCTCGGCGGTGGCTCTGGCTCCGGCCTAGACCACCACCCCACCATAGTCACTCCCCGCTTACGTCGCCTCCTCCATATGACCACCCCCCAACTAAACCCCACTGGATTAAGGGGCGGCACCGGACTAAGGGGCAGCACCGGACTAAGGGGCAGCACCGGACTCAGGGGCAGCACCGGACTAAGGGGCAGCACCGGGCTAAGGGGCAGCACCGGGCTAAGGGGCAGCACCGGACTAAGGGGCAGCACCGGACTGAATGGCGGATCCTGGCTGGCTGGCTCTGGCGGATCCTGGCTGGACGGCTCTGGCGGATCCTTGCTGGACGGCTCTGGCGGATCCTGGCTGGACGGCTCTGGCGGATCCTGGCTGGACGGCTCATGGCTGGCTGACGGATCTGGCTGCTCATGGCTGGCTGACGGATCTGGCTGCTCATGGCTGGCTGACGGATCTGGCTGATCCTGTCTGGCGGAAGGCTCTGGCTGATCCTGTCTGGCGGAAGGCTCTGGCTGATCCTGTCTGGCGGAAGGCTCTGGCTGATCCTGTCTGGCGGAAGGCTCTGGCTGATCCTGTCTGGCGGAAGGCTCTGGCTGATCCTGTCTGGCGGAAGGCTCTAGCGGCTCCTGTCTGGCGGAAGGCTCTAGCGGCTCCCGGTCTGGCGGACGGCTCTGAAGGCTCATGGCAGACGGGCGGCTTTGCAGGTTCAGTACAGACGGGCGGCTTTAAGCGCCGTTGGGCAGACGGGCAGTTCAAGCGCCGTTGGGCAGACGGGCAGTTCAGGCGCCGTTGGGCAGACGGGCAGTCCAGGTGCCGTTGGGCAGACGGGCAGTTCAGGCGCCGTTGGGCAGACGGGCAGTTCAGGCGCCGTTGGGCAGACGGGCAGTTCAGGCGCCGTTGGGCAGACGGGCAGTTCAGGCGCCGTTGGGCAGACGGCAGACTCTGGCCGTCTGAGGCGCACCTTAGGCCTGGCGCGTAGTGCCGGAACTGGAGGTACCGGGCTGAGGACACGCATCTCAGGGCTAGTGCGGGGAGAAGGAACAGGCCGGACCGGGCTGGCGACGCGCACCGTAGACTTGGTGCGGGTGGCAGGAACAGGCCGGGTCGGGCTGGCGACGCGCACCGTAGACTTGGTGCGGGTGGCAGGAACAGGCCGGGCCGGGCTGTCGACGCACACCGTATCCTTGGTGCGTGGAGCAGGAACAGGCCGGGCAGGGCTGTCGACGCACACCGTATCCTTGGTGCGTGGAGCAGGAACAGGCCGGGCAGGGCTGTCGACGCACACCGTATCCTTGGTGCGTGGAGCAGGAACAGGCCGGGCAGGGCTGTCGACGCACACCGTATCCTTGGTGCGTGGAGCAGGAACAGGCCGGGCTGGGCTGGCGACGCACACCATAGGGTCTGTGCGTGGAGCAGGAACAGGCCGGGCTGGGCTGGCGACGCACACCGTAGGTTCTGTGCGTGGAGCAGGAACAGGCCGGACTGGGCTGGCGACGCACACCGTAGGTTCTGTGCGTGGAGCAGGAACAGACCGGGCTGGGCTGGCGACGCACACCGCGGGCCTGGTGCGTGGAGCAGGAACAGGCCGGGCAGGGCTGTCGACGCACACCGTATCCTTGGTGCGTGGAGCAGGAACAGGCCGGGCTGGGCTGGCGACGCACACCGTAGGTTCTGTGCGTGGAGCAGGAACAGGCCGGGCTGGGCTGGCGACGCACACCGTGGGCTTGATGCGTGGAGTAGGAACAGGCCGGTCCGTACTGGGAACACACACCACTGGCTTTAACTGGGGATCAGGAACGGGCCGGACCGGACTGGTAACACACATCAGTCTCTCACGCCGTGCCGCAACAACTTCCCTTCCTCTACTCGCCAATGGCTCCCGTAATCCGATAGCCTTCTCTCCACGTCTCCCTGTAGCAGCCTCCTGCTGCCCAGCCGCCCAAGCCATGTGCCCCCCCAAAAACTTTTTGGGGTTGCCTCTCGTCCTTCCAACGATGATGGCCCTGCTGACGCCGTTGCTCCTCTCTCGCCAGGGCCTTGATCTTCCCCCAAGGTCCCTTGCCCCCGAGCATGTCCTCCCAGGACCACGATTTGCCCACCTGGGCCATCGCCAGCCTCTCGAGCTCCTTACCAGGCGCTTCCTCCCATGTCCAGCTGTCTTGCTCCTGGACACGCTGCTTGGTCCTTCTATGGTGGGTTTTTCTGTCACGATCGTCTGAAGAAGCGGACCAATACGCAGCGCGTGGAGTGAACATGATGACTTTATTAAATAAAGCAACCACAAAAAACAACAAATGACGATAGTGAAGTCCTCTGTAACACTGACAGAAACATGGAACAAAAACCCACAAAGACAAAGTGAAAACACCCAGTATATATATGGCTCCCAATCAGAGATAACGAGCCGACAGCTGACACTCGTTACCTCCGATTGGGAGTCATATGACTACAAAGCCAACATACCCAAAAACACAACAAAACGAACACACCCTGACTCAACATACAAAGTCCCAGAGCCAGAGTGTGACAATGACATTTTACTTTTGATACTTAAGTATATTTAAAACCAAATACTTTAAAACTTTTACATAAGTAGTATTTTACTAGGCAACTCACTTTTACTTGAGTCATTTTCTATTAAGGTATCTTTACTTTTACTCAAGTATAACAATTGGGTACTTTTCCCACCACTGGTTCCTGCATTGGCCTCGGCCCTTAAGCCAGCTCTCTAATCTGTACCCTGCATTGCACGCCAGGCCACCGGTTATTATGGAACATTATGGGGCCTGTAGGGCAAATGGATGTCAAATCTTTGGTCTATTTATCCTTTTCTTTTGTACTGTTATGGGCAGGCTCTTAATTCAACAGATATTGTTTCTTATTTGAGACTTGATTACAATGGTCTCCAGTTTTCAAGTAAAAGCCAGAGATTCCAGAGAAAAGGAAAGCCAACATAACCAACTACATGTAGACTGTATGCTATCATCATGTCGTGTTTTGTCTGTCGGTCTATTTTGCATAATATTCTAGGATCTTAGGCTAAACCACCACATTGTGGTGCTGTTTACCATAACTCCCTGCCTCTCCTCTCTCCTCCATATCCTGGCCATGTCTCTTATCACAGTCAAAATAAATTAATGCTTTCCCCACCAGCGACTCACAAAACAGCTGCCGCCGAACTTCCATATCTGCCCCAGCCATGCTCTCTCTCTCTGTCTGCCCCCCCATTAACATTAAGGACAGACACATCTGGACCACCACTTCTGGTGTCTGCTGCCCACTTTGGTCACGCTGGTCTGGTCTGGCTGACTGACACGCCCTGGGTACACCCTGTCATGCCAGCTTTGGGACAAGGGTCTCTCTTCTGGGATGGTGGCTGGCAGCAGCTGCCCAAACCCAGGGGGGGTGGGGGGGCATCCTCTCCCCTCTCCCAAAGAAGAGATTGGGCCCCAGAGGGAGTGCCGCAGGAGGGCAGGCACAGATTTGGGGAATCCCAGCTGGTTTTAGAATTGGGTTGTGTGTTGGGTTAGGAAGGAGCTGCTGGGAGTAGATAGGCTGGTATTTTGGAGCAGTTAGTAATAGGGGTCTGATGACTGGTGAGAGGTGGAGGAAATGCTACTGGAGAATCAGAGTAACATCTTGTCTCAGGGCAAGATGCAGACGTGTCATATACAGTGCCTTCAGAAAGTATTCATACCCCTTGACTTATTCCACATTTTGTTGTGTTACAGCCTGATTTCAAAATGGATGCACAAAAAAATTATCTCACCCATTTACACACAATAACCCATAATAACAAAGTGAAAACATGTTTATAGACATTTTTGCAAATGTATTGAAAATTAAATACAGAAATATCTAATTTACATAAGTATTCACACCACTGAGTCAATACATGTTAGAATCACCTTTGGCAGCAATTACTGTGAGTCTTTCTGGGTCTTTAAGAGCTTTGCATACCTGGATTGTACAATATTTGCACATTATTCTTTTTTATATTCTTCAAGTTCTGTCAAGTTGGTTGTTAATGATTGCTAGACAGCCATTTTAAAGTCTTGCCATAGAATTTCAAGATGATTTAAAAAGTCATAACTGTAACTAGGCCACTCAGGAACATTCAATGTCATCTTGGTAAGCAACTCCAGTGTAGATTTGGCCTTGTGTTTTAGGTTATTGTCCTGCTGAAAGGTGAATTTGTCGCCCAGTGTCTGTTGGAAAGCAGACTGAACCAGGTTTTCCTCTAGGATTTTCCTATGTGCTTAGCTCAATTCCATTAATTTTTTATCCTGAAAAACTCCCCAGTCCTTAACGATTAGAAGGATACCCATAACATGATGCAGCCACCACTATGGTTGAAAATATGGAGAGTGTTACTCCGTAATGTGTTGTACTGGATTTGCCCCAAACATAACAATTTGTATTCAGGAGAAAAAGTTAATTGCTTTGCCACATTTTTGCAGTATTACTTTACTGCCTTGTTGCAAAAAGGATGCATGTTTTGGAATATTTATATTCTTTACAGGCTTCCGTCTTTTCACTCTGTCAATTATGTTAGTATTGTGGAGTAACTACAATGTTGTTGATCCATCCTCAATGTTCTCCTATCACAGCCATTAAACTCTGTAACTGTTTTAAAGTCACCATGGTGAAATCCCTGAGCGGTTTCCTTCCTCTCCGGCAACTGAGTTAGAAAGGACACCTGTATCTTTATAATGACTGTGTGTATTGATACACCATCTAAGGTGTAATTAAGAACTTCACCATGCTGATATATGTCTGCTTTTTTATATTTACCTATCTACTAATAGGTGCCCTTCTTTGTGAGGCATTAGAAAACCTCCCAGGTCTTTGTTGTTGAATCTGTGTTTTAAATTCACTGCTCGACTGAGGGACCTTACAAATAATGTGTGGGGTACAGAGATGAGGTAGTCATTCATAAATCATGTTAAACACTATTATTGCACAGAGTGAGTACATACAACTTTTTCTGTGACTTGCTAAGTTTTACTCCTGAACTTATTTAGGCTTGCCATAACAAAGGGGTTGAATACTTATTGACTCAAGACATTTCAGCTTTTCATTTTTAATTAATTTGTAAACATTTCTAAATGTTGTGTGACAAAAAACCGTGCCACCGCAGGAGCTTCGATCTGGCTCTGACGCCAGGGTGCCAGGACCGGCTGATACCCCAACACACACTGAAAAGGCGTAAGATTAGTGGAGGAGTGAGTTTTGGGCTATCTCTGCCCAGGGGATATACCCCGACCACCCCGTAGTGCCGGAAGACGTGAGTAAACAGGGCGTCGGCCGTTTGTAGGGCTGTAGGAAGACCTGGCATAGGAATGAGACGGCAGGCCTTAGAAAACCGATCCACAACGACCAAGATCGTGGTATTCCCCTGGGAGGGGGGAAGGTCCGTGACAAAATCCACCGATAGGTGAGACCACGGCCGTTGTGGAACGGGTAGAGGTTGTAACTTCCCTCTGGGCAGGTGTCTAGGCGCCTTACACTGGGCGCACACCGAGCAGGAAGAAACGTAAACCCTCACGTCCCTAGCTAAGGTGGGCCACCAGTACTTCCCGCTAAGGCAGTCCACCGTCCAACCAATACCAGGATGACCAGAGGAGGGTGACGTGTGAGCCCAATATATCAATCGATCACGGACCTCGAGCGGCACGTACCTCTGCCCCTCTGGACACTCTGGGGGAGTAGGGTCGGCACGTAACGCCCGCTCGATTTCCGCATCGACCTCCCACACCACCGGTGCCACTAGACAAGACTCCGGAAGTATGGGAGTGGGCTCAATGGTCCTCTCCTCTGTGTCATATCGTCGGGACAGGGTGTCTGCCTTAGCGTTCTATGACCCTGGTATATAAGTGAGCTTAAATACAAACCGGGCAAGAAACATGGCCCACCTAGCCTGACGAGGGTTCAGTCTCCTCGCTGCCCGGATGTACTCCAGGTTACGATGGGTAGTCAGAATGAGAAAAGGGTGTTTAGCCCCCTCAAGCCAATGCCTCCACACCTTCAGGGCTTGAACCACCGCTAGCAGCTCCCTGTCCCCCACGTCATAATTGCATTCCTCCGGACTGAGCTTCTTGGAATAGAAAGCACAGGGGCAGAGTTTTGGAGGCGTGCCCGAGCGCTGAGACAGTATAGCACCGATCCCCACCTCGGACGCATCCACCTCAACTTGGAACGCCAAAGAGGGATCCGGATGTGCCAGCACCGGAACCGAGGTGAACAGGTCCTTCAGATGTCTAAACGCCCTGTCCGCCTCAGCGGACCACTGCAAACGCACCGGGCCCCCCTTTAGCAGGGAGGTGATGGGAGCTGCTACCTGTCCAAAGCCCCGGATAAACCTCCGGTAGTAATTGGCAAAACCCAAAAACCGCTGCACCTCCTTCACCGTAGTGGGAGTCTGCCAATTACGCACGGCTGAAACGCGGTCAATCTCCATCTCCACCCCTGACGCGGACAACCGATGTCCCAGGAAGGAGATGGACTCCTGGAAAAACAGACATTTCTCCGCCTTCACATACAGGTCATGCTCCAACAGTCTACCCAGCACCCGACGCACCAGGGACACATGCTCGGCTCGTGTAGCGGAGTATATTAGAATGTCATCAATATACACCACTACACCCTGTCCATGCAAATCCCGGAAAATCTTGTCCACAAATGATTGGAAGACTGAAGGAGCATTCATTAAACCGTATGGCATGACGAGGTACTCATAGTGACCCGAGGTGGTACTGAATGCTGTCTTCCACTCATCTCCTTCCCTAATGCGCACCAGGTTGTAAGCGCTCCTGAGATCCAATTTTGTGAAGAATCGCGCCCCGTGTAATGACTCCGTCATACTAGCAATCAGAGGGAGAGGATAGCTGTATTTGATTGTAATCTGATTGAGACCACGGTAATCAATACACGGGCGTAAACCCCCATCCTTCTTTTTCACAAAAAAGAAACTTGAGGACGCAGGGGAAGTGGACGGCCTTATGTATCCCTGTCTCAGAGACTCTGTGACGTATGTCTCCATAGCTGCCATCTCCTCCTGAGACAGAGGATACACATGACTACGAGGAAGGCGAGTGCCAAATCGGCATACTCAGGAGGAATGTGCATTGTGGGAATTTGGTTCGGACTTTCCACCGTCGTTGCCCCTACGGAAACACCTACACACCGCCCGACACACTGATCAGACCATCCCTTGAGAGCCCTCTGTTGCCATGAAATGTTGGGGTCATGAGATGTTAACCAGGGAAGCCCCAACACCACGGGAAATGCAGGAGAGTCAATCAAATACAACTGTATAATCTCCTCATGGCCCTCCTGCATCTTCATCTTAAGTGGCGCTGTGACCTCCCTAATCAATCCCGACCCCAAAGGGCGGCTATCTAGGGCATGGATGGGGAAGGGCACATCAACTGGTACAATAGGAATCCCTAACTTATACGTGAACCGGCGATCGATAAAATTCCCAGCTGCGCCTGAATCTACTAGCGCCTTATGCTGGGAGTGAGAAGAAACCTCGGGAAACACAACTTTAATACACATATGTACAACAGAGAGCTCTGGGTGAGTTGGGTGCTTACTCACCTGGAATGACTCATCAGTGCGTTGCCTACTGCCTCGATTCCTAGGAGACCCTCCCCAGCACCGAACCGCAGTGTGTCCTCTGCGGCCACATTTGGTGCAGGGGACGGCCTCTCTCCTGGTCTCTCTCCTCGTCTCCATAGCACCAGCACCCCCGAGCTCCATAGGGCTCGGCTCGGAAGTGCTGGGGGATGGAATGGACGGCCCCAACTCCGGACGTCCGCGGGTAGCCAACAGGGTATCTAGGCGAATCGACATGTCCACCAGCTGATCGAAACTTAGGTTGGTGTCCCTGCAGGTCAACTCCCGATGAACGTCCTCCCTTAGGCTGCACCTGTAGTGGTCGATGAGGGCCCTCTCATTCCGTTCCGCATTGGCAGCCAGAGTCCGGAAGTCCAGTGCGAACTCCTGCGTGCTCCTCTTCCCCTGTCTGAGGTGGAACAGACGCTCACCCGCCGCCTTCCCCTCTGGGGGATGATCGAACACCGCCCTGAAGCGGCGGGTGAACGGCGTCTATTCCCCCCCACTCGGCGTTGGCCCACTCCAGTGCCTTGCCGGACAGACAGGAGATGAGGGCGGACACGCTCTCGTATCCCGAGGGCACCGGGTGGATGGTTGCCAGGTAGAGTTCCACTTGGAGCAGGAAACCCTGACACCCGGCCGCGGTGCCATCATAAGCCCTCGGGAGCGAGAGCCGAATCCCACTGGACTCCGGAGGTGAAGCGATGGGTATAGCTGATGGTGGTGGTATCGTTGGAGGAGGTGTGGGCAAACCTCCTCTTTTTCCCATCGCCTCAAGGTGTTCATCACCCCTTCCATGGCGGTGCCAAGATCCTGGATCATGGCCGCTTGTTGGATAACGCGCTCCTCCAGTGATCCCGCTGGCACCGTCGCTCCTGCTGACTCCATGGATGGTGTGTTATTCTGTCATGCGACGTGTATGCGGTAGCGAAGTCAAAAGCAGGACACAGCGGCTAGCAACGTTATTTACTGAACACAGTAAAATCAATGTACACAACAACAAACCTCCAAAACAGGGAGGAAAGCACAAAGACACGTACATACACGAACTGCCGGAAATGACAACAAACAATAACACACAAAATACCAAATGAGAGACAGGGGTAAATATAGGGAATACAATCAAACATAATGGGGAACAGGTGTAAACAATAAAGACTAAACAAGACAAACACCGAAACATCGATCGGCAGCAGCTAGTACTCACCCGGGGACGACGAACGCCGAAGCCTGCCCGAGCAAGGAGGAGGAGCAGCCTCGGCTGAATCCGTGACAGACAGGGAATTTGTACTAGGATTAGATGTCAGAATTGTGAAAAACAGAGTTTAAATGTATTTGGCTAAGGTGTATGTAAACTTCTGACTTTAACTGTATATCTAGCTGTCTGATAACACATTCTGATGGAATGGCTTGTCCAACACATTGTAAAAACCCAGAGTGCACTGACTGATGTTGGAAAAAAATCTTGGTTCCTTTCTAAACATAGCAATGTGAATGCAAAAAGGACTCAGAACACAAAATAGGTGAAGTGAACTGGCAAAAGAGTTGAGTCCTCTTTCAAGGCAAGGCGGCATTGTGCATACAAAATAGTTATTTTAGTTGTTTTTTTTTACCCCAGAGTTCACTTTAAAGAGGACTGAGATCAGTTATTTTAAAAATGTCGCCATGGAAGGCCTAAACTCCATCCCACCAAAACAGGCTGAAATTTCAAGCAATCTTTTCAAACAGCTCTTACACTAAAAAGCCATTATCATCATTTTCACAATTTAACAGTATTATTCCAACCTCATAGTGTGGAAATATATATAAAACACAGGAAAATCACGTTTTGGACTGCACCGGGCCTTTAAAGCCCCCATGCAGTCTTTGTAATTTAAATTTTTAATTATCACTGTATGTATCAATATATTTAATTAATGTTTATTTAATGAAAATAACTCCAACCTGTATATTTAATAATTTATCTCCATTAACTTCCTTTGGCCCTTGAAATGCTCAGTCTGATCCTGTGGGCGTTAGGAAACAAATTTGAAGATATTTACATACACAGCCCTGAATGGCTGATAGGATGGTCTAGAGCCCACCCCCTTACATTTTACATTTTAGTAATTTAGCAGACACTCTTATCCAGAGCGACTTACAGTTAGTGAGTGCATACATTTTTATTTATTTTTTCATACTTACCCAGATGAACAGTCATTGGTCTATTATAATCAGATCACATTGTGACGTGGTCCACCTGAACAGGCTGAAATTCCAGGCATTTTTTTCATACAGGTCTTCCACAAAAAGGGCATTGTCACCATTTTCACAATTTCAGACTGTAATTTCGACCTCATAGTGTGGAAATATCATAAAGAAAACAGGATAATCACATATTTAACTGCACTGCACCTTTAATGATGAGGTCACTCAGAAAGCTTCTGGCCGGTGGCTGGCTGGCTGGCTGGCTGGCACGCACACCCACACACACGTTTCGTTCTTTTATCCTTGTGGGGACCTAAAATTAATTTCCATTCAAAATCCTATTTTCCCTAACCCGTATCCCTAACCTTAACACCATAACCTAACCCTAAACCTAACCCTAAACCTAACCACTAACCTGTTACCCTTAAACCTAATTGTAACCTAACCCTGAACCTAACCCCTAAACTTAAAATAGCCTTTGTCCTCATGGGGACATGGGAAATGTCCCCACGAGGGAGAATTTTCCTTGTTTTAAATCCTTGTTTTGATTTTAGATCCCCACAAGGGGACTTGTCATTGTCATATTATTGTAATTTATATGCCGCCCCTCCTATATCTGCTATGTGGATGATATGGATATAGCAACACATTCTATTAATATCACTCTTATTCAATAGATGGTTATGTACATTTACATAACCAACATCACCAGCAGCTTATTGAATGGGGCCAAATGGAAAAACAACAAATATCATGTCATACCCAGCTCCTACCTCCAGGTGGAAGCATTGAGCACTCCTCTGAAGGCCTGTGAGTTCAGGAAATATAACCTCCAGCCGGCCGAACCAGGGGTGCACTCCCACTACCTCGGGGGCTATGAACACAAACTGTGGCAGGCCGTCAGAGCCTCCTCCACTGCCCTGGGACACGACCTCCATCAGGTAAGACCAGGAACAGGTTGGCTCACCAGAGAGCATTGGGCTCATTTGGACTCTGATTTCTTGTAATTATTATTTTGTAAGGATGAGGACCCTCTCTCGTGCTCTCAGTTTTTTTCCTCATCCAGTCCAATACAATTATTCTTCACCTAATTTTCTATAATGAACAGGCATTATAATTCATAGTAGAATACTTTAAGTTGTATCCTTCTTCACCCAGCAGCAGCCTGTATTTAAAGGACTGAGTGAATTTTATGGCCTCCCTCCAGTGTGTAGCCTAGTTCAAAAATAGTTCATATAATCCTACATAATCCCACTTCCCCTTCCCCATCCCTGTAATACACTTCCGGAGTTTTGGATTAATGTGAAAACCATCAGTGCGGTTTCGTCAGCATTTGTTTGCAGGTAGTTACATTTGGACAGAGAACAGGAAGAGTCAGACAGACTTGTGCGACCCGAATGGCGGCATATTCCGTACATAGTGCACTACTTTTTACCAAAACAAATTCACTATATAGGGAATAGGATGCCGTTTGAGACGCAACCTGCCTGAGAGACGTTTAACAGGCATCTAAAGAGACAAGCCATTAGACAGGACAAGAGCTCAGCAACCACAAATACCTACAGTGCCTTCAGAATGTATTCATACCCCTTGACTTATTCCACATTTTGTTGTGTTAAGGCCTGAATTCAAAATAGATTCATCTACACACTATACCACATAATGACAAAGTGAAAACATGTTTTGCATTTATTGAAAATGAAATACATAAATATCTCATTTACATAACTATTCACACCCCTGACGCAATACTTTCTAGAAGCATTAGCAGCGATTTTCAAGCAGATTTAAGTAAAAACTGTAACTCTGCCGGCCACTCAGGAAGTAATCTTGGTAAGCAACTCCAGTGTATATTTGGCCTTGTGTTTTAGGTTATTGTCCTACTGAAATGTGAATTCATCTCCCAGTGTCTGGTGGAAACCAAATTGAACCAGGTTTTTCACTGCTCGACTGAGGGACCTTACAGATAATTGTATGTGCGGGGTACAGAGATGAGGTAGTCATTAATACATCATGTTAAACACTATTATTGCACACATAGTGAGTCCATGCTACTTATTATGTGACTGGTAAGCATATTTTTACTCCTGAACTTATTTAGGCTTGCCATAACAAAGGGGTTGAATACTTATTGACTCAAGACATTTCAGCTTTTCATTTCTTATTGATTTGTAAATGTTTAGAGAAAAAAAGAATAATTCCACTTTGACATTATGGGGAATTGTTTTGTCACTGGCCTACACACATCTCAATTTAACCCATTTTAAATTCAGGCTGTAACACAAGAAAATGTGGAAAAAGTCAAGGGTTGTGAATACTTTCTGAAGGCACTGTACATACTGAAGCCCTTTCCCCCCCTCCCCACTCTTGATACACACAGGAAACTGTTTAGCGTTAAAAACCCAGCAGCATTGCAGTTCTTGACACAAACCGATGCGCCTGGCACATACTACCATGTACCCGTTCAAAGGCAGTTAAATCTGTTGTCTTGCCCATTCACTCTATGAATGGCACACATACATAATCCATGTCTCAATTGTCTCAAGGCTTAAAAATCCTTCTTTAACCTGTCTCCTCCCCTTCATCTACACTGATTGAAGTGGATTCGACAGCTGACATCAATAAGGGATCATAGCTTCCACCTGGATTCACCTGGTCAGCCTATGTCATGGAAAGAGCAATGTCTTAATGTTTTGTGAACTCAGTGTATGTTTTGTTATTTTATCCTCATGGGGACCTAAAATCAATTTCCATTCAAAATCCTATTTTACCTAACCCCTAACCCTAAACCGTACCCTAACCCTAACCCCTTACCATAACCCTAATTCTGTCACACCAGCATTCACTTTGGCTCCCCCTCCTGTCCAGCTCAGGCGTTCGACGTCGCCTGCCTTCTAGCTGCTGCCGAACCTGCTGCTGGCAAACCCCCGTCACTCATCAACCCCGGACTTGTCTCGTCATCATTACACACACCTGGTTCCAATCCCCACTCTATCACTGTATATATAGTCCCTCTGCCATTTGTCTTTGTCGGTCATTGTAAATGTTACTTGTTTTCCTGAGAGGAATCTCTCCTACTATTTCCTGAGTACTTTATAATTTGCACTTTGGGTTCGCCTTGTGCCTTTTGTTTATGAAGATATATTTTGAGCACAACAGAGTTTGGGTTTCGTCCCGCTTTGATCTATGGTGCTTAAATACATTCAGTAGTTCTAAACCTGCGACTGCCTGCTCCTCTCTACACCAGTGACAAATTCTAATCCTAATTCTAACTCTAATTGTAACCATGACGCTAAACCTAACCCCTAAGCTTAAAATAGCCTTTGTCCTCATGGGGACGTGGGAAATGTCCCCACGAGGGAGACTTTTCCTTGTTTTACTATCCTTGTGGGACTTTGGGTGATTTTACACCCCCACAAAGATAGAAGAACTCTCCCCCCACACACATGCTTTTCAGTAACCTGGCTACTAGAGACATCAAGTCATAATGTTTGCCTCAAACTGTAGGTGACGGATGTGTGTAGTTTCTTATGCCTGGGTTGGAATTCTCATAATGTCATCCTCCCAAATTGGCTTAGGAAACACAGATGTAGCATACGCACATTGCACGGAGGTGAGATCCACACACACGTGTGTTTTCATCAAAGATGGGAATCCCATGCTCCCACACTTTTAATTGGATCCAGTGTAAATTGTGTAAGTGAGCTCGGAAAACTCGTGCTGAGAAATGAAACGGAATGGTTGATGAAAACCTCGCTGCTGCGCTGCATTGGGAATTCTCCTTCCTAGCCTTCCTACCGTCTTCCAAGTCTCCCCCCTCTTCCAGAGACTCATATAGTATCCCAACACAGACCCTCCTCCACACACACACATACACACCTCCCCATCCCGCACCTTTTGGCATCTACATCAGACTCGTTAAAACAGAGAAGCATGTGTTTGTTAAATCTCTGTTATCGCACTCGGTGCTAGCTAACTGGGGAAAACTCTTATCTCTCACTGGGAAAGTGGGACACCTTAGGTAGTTAAACTGTTCACCCCGCTATCATCCAGAAGGCGAGGTCAGTACAGGTGCATCAAAGCTGGGACCGAGAGAATGAAAAACAGCTTCTATCTCAAGGCCATCAGACTGTTAAATAGCCATCACTAGCACATTAGAGGCTGCTGCTGCCTATTGAAATCACTGGCCACTTTAAGAAATTGAACACTTGTCACTTTAATAATGTTTACATATCTTGCACAACTCATCTCATATGTATATACTGCATTCTATTCTATAATATTCTACTGTATCTTAGTCCATGCCGCTCTGTCATTGCTTGTCCATGTATATATTCTTCAATCCCATTCCTTACTAGTTTTGTGTGTATTGGGTATATGTTGTGAAATTGTTAGATATTACTGCACTGTCGGAGCTAGAAGCAGAAGCATTTCGCTACACCCGCTATAACATCTGCTAAACACGTGTATGTGACAAATACAATTTGATTTGATTTGATGTTTAAAATGACACCGGAGTTATACCAAGTTCTTGTCATTGAGGGAGGAATTGATGAGGAATTCTGAAATTGTATAGTTGAGATGGAAAAGGAAAAAGGAATGGCAATTAAGTCTGTCTGCACAGCTATTTGGCAAATGTACTATACATTGAGAAATGTGGCTAAACTTAACAAAAAGAAGAAGAAACTGTACTACGAAACAAAGATAAATGATATAAAGGATGATGGTAAACAGCTTTGAAGTACATTAAATTACATTTAAGACGGACTATCCTACCGATCCTTGATTTCGGCGATGTCATTTACAAAATAGCCTCCAACACTCTACTCAGCAAATTGGATGTAGTCTAACACAGTGCCATCCGTTTTGTCACCAAAGCCCAATATATAACCCACCATTGTGACCTGTACGCTCTTGTTGGCTGGCCCTCAATACATATTTGTCGCCAAACCCACTGGCTCCAGGTCATCTATAAATCTCTGCTAGGCAAATCCCCTCCTTATCTTAGCTTATTGGTCACCATAGCAACACCCATCCGTAGTATGCGCTCCAGCAGGTATATCTCACTGGTCAGCCCCAAAGCCAACACCTCCTTTGGCCGCCATTCCTTCCAGTTCTCTGCTGCTATTGACTGGAACGAACTGCAAAAATCTCTGAAGCTGGAGACTCTTATCTCCCTCACTAACTTTAAGCATCAGTTGTCAGAGCAGCTTACCGATCACTGCACCTGTACACAGCCCTTCTGAAATTAGCCCACCCAACTACCTCATCCCCATATTGTTATTTATTTTGCTCATTTGCACCCCAGTATCTCTATTTGCACATCATCTTCTGCACATCTATCACTCTAGTGTTAATACTCAATTGTAATTATTTTGCACTATGGCCTATTTATTGCCTTACCTCCATAACTTACTACATTTGCACACACTGTAAATAGATTTTCTATTGTGTTATTGACTGTATGTTTTGTTTATCCCATATGTAACTCTGTGTTGTTGTTGTTTTTATCGCACTGCTTTCCTTTATCTTGGCCAGGTCGCAGTTGTAAATGAGAACTTGTTCTCAACTGGCTTACCTGGTTAAATAAAGGTGCATTTATTTTTTTTATAAATACCGTTGGCCTAGAACAGAGAAGAATGTCTGGCCCTTAAATGTACACAGACGGCTAATATCGATAACATGCATATCAATCTCTCCTGGTTCAAAGTAGAGGAGAGATTGACTGCATCACTACTGGTCTTTGTGAGAGGTATTGACATGTTAAAAGTTCCGAACTGTCCGTTCAATCGGTTAACACACAGCTCAGACACTCATACATACCCCACAAGACATGCCACAGCCACCAGAGGTCTATTTACAGTCCATAATAGAGGCTAGGGAATGCACAGTACTGTATAGAGCAGGACAGAATGACTCCCCCTCTCCACAGAACTGCAGGCATTGTTAGCAGAAAACATGGTCCCACATTATAGACAATGGAAAAATGGCAATCTTCGTGGTCAATCTTTGTGTAAAAAAAAAATAGTACCAATAATAGCTTTTAATGCACCAGATAAATGCCCTTGAACCAATTATTTTAAAATCGCACACAGAGTCTGCTAAATGACTAAAATGTAAATGTAAATGTAAGACTTAATAAGGATCATTTAGTTGCTAATGACAGCCTGCAGTACCCCGGTCGACCTTCAACTTAGGTTACTGAAAGGGAGCAGCACTGAGCTAGCCTGCAGCGTCACTTCCTGGAGAAGCTCAAACTGCGCATGTTATGTCTCCATGAGATGCCATCTTAACCGACTTCATTTGGCTTCAATGCGCTATTGAGTCTTCACATAGGAATGAATGGTGTCACGTGATCTAAGAAAAGTGAAACTGAAATGTTACATACATTAACACAGATTTCAATCATATGTGGGATGTTTTTCAGTAAGTGTCACGCCCTGGCTCTGGGGACTCTTATATGTTGAGCCAGGGTGTTAGTTTCTATGTTTAGTGTTCTATGTTCATGTTCTAGTTCATGTGTTTCTATGTTGGCCGGGGTGGTTCCCAATCAGAGGCAGCTGTGGCTTGTTGTCTCTGATTGGGAACCATACTTAGGCAGCCTGTTTTGCACTTGTCATTTGTGGGATCTTGTTCCGGAGAGGTTTGTGTTTGTTAACCTTAGGACTTCACGTTATCGTTTTGTTATGGTTATGTAAAGTACTCATTAAAAGATGTACGCATATCACGCTGCGCCTTGGTCCACTTCTTACGACGATCGTGACAGTAAGGTTAATATATGTATTTGGCCCCTATCCTCCTCAGTGAGGAGACACACACACCCCTGAGCCAGAATGAGTTACAGTATATCTGGTGCGTTCAGGTCCCGTTCCTCTCAACAGTGGGGCACGTATTTGCTCCAACCCAGCCCTAAGGACAGAACAGTGCAGTCTGGACTAGGGACTGTTCACCTCTCTGATGTTCATCAGCACACACACACACACACACACACACCACTAGGGACTGTTCACCTCTCCTCCTAGACACTCAACAGCATTGTTTGGGATGTAGCTCAGTTGGTCGAGCATGGTGTTTACAACGCCAGGGTTGTGGGTTCGATTCCCACGGGGGGCCAGATTGATATTATTATTATTTTTTTATGTATGCACTCACTAACTGTAAGTCGCTCTGGATAAGTGCGTCTGCTAAATGACTAAAATGTAAATGTAAATGTATTTAAATAGTTAAGCTAGATTGGAGTTAGCATGGAGTAATAACATCATGACATTCTCTCAATTCCATAAAATCTTTCACAATTTCATAATTTCTCAAGTCCAATAAGCAATATTTAAAAGCCCACCAGCAGTCAGACACCCTTCTGTTGGTTGAGTGGGTGTTTTTCTGAAAGGGGCACCGGTCCAAACAAAGCATCAGTGAAGCATAAGGGGGCGTCTTTGTGTGTGATGTCATAGTTCCTCACCGAGGGAGTCGCCCTGCCCACAGAGTATTCCGTTGACTCCCAACCCAGGAACAATCACCTTTCTGTGTCAGAAGTGCCAGAACCCGGCCATGTCCATGTGCTGAACGAATGCTGGAATCCTGGAATTATCAAGCAGCTGTTTGAAAAATGTTTTGATTGTCCCTTAATGTCTTTCCAGTTCCAGATTCAACAGGCCTGGAATGGTGGAAATTGTCAACTCTAACGGGTAGAATTCTGATTCTAGAACTGTGGTAAACAACATAGGAGAAGGAAACTGTGACTGGGAGCAAGACCTTTGAAGCAGAGGAGCTACAACGCTATCACAGCACAACACTTGTCACCACAACCATGGAGAGAATGCCTCTGAGACAGAGAAAGAAAGAAAGAAAGAAAGAAAGAAAGAAAGAAAGAAAGAAAGAAAGAAAGAAAGAAAGAAAGAAAGAAAGAAAGAAAGAAAGAAGAAAAGAGAGAAGGGGAGAAGGAGGCAGGAGCCTTTACCACATTAAATCCTCTGTTATCTCTGCTCTGAAGCCCACAGAAGTATAAGACTTCAGAAGTTGACAAAGGATGCCAGGGATGCCAGCCAGGGAATACCATGCATGGAGAAGGCCCTGTGATTCTCCTTGCGTTGGTTGCCATGGCGTCTCCCTTGGCGGTGGGCAGGAATGGGGCATGTTTGTGTGTGCCCATCTCCTCCTTCAGTCTTTGACAGAAGCCTCAGAACCCTGGGATCACAGCACACACACAACCACATGTTTGTGCCCTGCCCACCTCCTCCAGTCTTTGACAGAGAGAGGCCTCCGAGCCCAGGGATCAAAGCAAGGGGCTGAGAGCCTCCCACATGGCGCCGTCCCAAACAGAAAGACCCCTCACAGGAATGAAGGCTGTCACCTCAATACTTAGAGTAAACACTATCACTGTCACTCACATGGATAGGGAAGGAGAGGCTTGTTCCTATACAGAGAACTCATGAGGCATCAGAGAGAGGGGTTTTGTTGGTGTGAGTAATCAAAACCTTCCATAAAATTCCTTTAAACAAGATATTTGACTTATGTGGTTTCACCTCTCTTCAAGTACCAGTGTACTAACCAAATATTGAAAATGTAGGCTATTGTCAAGTATTGCTAGTAAACTTGGTGGAGTTGTCTTCTTCACTTTTCTGTGTTGTTCTCATTGGCCAGAAAGGGTGCTGTTATTGGTCTTACACCACACACATACACACACACACACACACACACACACACACACACACACACACACACACACTCACACACACAGCACTCCATAGATGAAGCAGGCAGGGAGGAGAAAGGAGGGATGAATTTGTGCTTTAAGCTCAGTCTGCCTCATCTCTTCTCTTCAGGGCAAGCTCCCCTCCTGTGTTAAAGGCCCAGTGCAATCCAAAATGTGATTTTATTGTGTTTTAAATATATTTCCACACTATGAGGTTGGAATAAGACTGTGAAATTGTGAAAATGATGATAATTCCCTTTTAGCGTAGGAGCTGTTTGAAAAGGCCGCCTGAAATTTCAGCCTGTTTTGGTGGGATGGAGTTTTGGCCTTCCATGGTGACATCACCATGCAGTAAATTAATTAATAGACCAATAAGAAAGAGAGTTCCAAACCTCTCTCTCCCCACTCAGACTCCCAGATAGGTTTTTGACCATTTTAATTGAAAAGAATAACGGTAAGGTACTTAATTGTTACCCAGAAATGATTTGATATTGAAATAAAAATGGCTGCATTGGACCTTTAAGCCTTTAGTGCTGCGCCTGGAGGAAGACGGAGCTTTTCAACCTGGCTACTATCTATCTACTGTATCCTCTTATTCCCATATAGACAGTGTTGCGCTGTCCCCTGGTACACACATTCACTTGGTTATTATCCACATTCACACACACATTCTTTTCTATCTCTATCAGCCTCTCTCTCTCTATGTCTCAGTGTTTATTTTTCTCCTTCTCTCTTTCTCCTCTTGTATACACACACTACACACACACACTACACACACACACACACTACACCCACGCACACACTACACACACACACACACACTACACACGCACACACTACACATGCGCACACTACACATTCGCACACTACACACACACACTACTACATACACGCACACTACATACACGCACACTACACACACACACACACACACACACTACACACACACACTACACATGCGCACACTACACACACTACACACACATACACGCACACTACACACACACACTTGATTGCGCTGACACACTTCTTTAGGGATTAGGCCAGTCCACTGATTACATTGACGGACTGACTGCTGTGCGAAAGACTGCCTCCCTCGATCCCTCTCTCTATCCCTCCATCCCTCCTTCCCTAACCCCCTAACCCCTCACAGCAGTGCCTCTGCACCTAACAGACCTCTCTCTGCAGTGGCTCAAATTAGATTTCCTCAATGAAATCTCTGTATTAAGTCTGCTGTTTTAAAGACGGGCCATCAATCTCATGCTTGTATTAATGCATTAATATGGGCACACACGTTCAGACGGTTAAGCCTATACTTCCACTGGTCTCACCTGGGAAATTAGCGATATATTGCTGTGGTAAATCTGTTTGCTTTTCTTCTTATGATAGGCGGTGAAAATGTACCATTGGAATATGAGGTAGCCAATTGACCTATTCCTGACTTGCTGGGTAGAGACCAATCAGATATCAGAAGGCGAAGCCATGCCCATTTAGAAAATAAACTACTGTCACACGCTCCAATCGCAAGGGTCTCAGCAGGAGGAACTGTGATGAGGTGTGAATGAAGGAGTCAGGCGCAGGAGGTAAAACACCGAAGTCCAGAGTTGATTCCGTTTACATAAATAAAACGCAACAAGTGTCAAAATGAAACTATCACAAGGGAAATATACCACCTTGGCAATAACAAATGGAAGAGTAGCTCAACCGAGTTACTCGCTCTCACAATGAAACAATCACTCACAAATACAAGGGGAACAGAGGGAACACTTATACACATACTAATTAGGGGAATGAGCACCAGGTGTGTGTGATTGACAAGACAAGACATGACAAGTGGAGTGATGAGAATGGGATCGGCAGTAGCTAGTAAGCCGGTGACGACGAATGCCAAAACCTGCTCGAACAAGGAGGGGAGGCAGCCTCGGCGGAAGTCGTGATAGTACCCCCCCCTTGACGTGCGGCTCCAGCAGCCAGGAGGATGTGGAGCAGGGCGAGTCGGATGGCGACGGTGGAAATCCCTCAACAGGGAGGGATCGAGGATGTCCCTCCTTGGGACCCAGCACCGTTCCTCCGGACCGTACCCCTCCCACTCCACGAGATACTGAAGGCCCCACACCCGACGCCTCAAATCCAGTATGGAACGGACCGAGTACGCCGGGGCCCCCTCGATGTCCAGAGGAGGTGGAGGAACCTCCCGCACCTCAGACTCCTGGCGCGGACCAGCTACCAACGGCCTGAGGAGAGACACATGAAACGAGGGGTTAATACGGTAATCAGGGGGGAGTAACAACCTGTATGTAACCTCGTTTATCCTCCTCAGGACTTTAAACGGCCCCACAAACCGCAGGCTCAGGTTCCGGCAGGGCAGGCGGAGGGGTAGATTCCGGGTCGAGAGCCAGACCCGATTCCCTGGTACGAAAACCAGGGCCTCCCTGCAGTGGCGGTCAGCGTTCGCCTTCTGACGACGCACGGCACGCTGGAGGCGAACGTGGGCAGCGTCCCAATCAGTCATCCACCGCAGGAGCCTCGGTCTGGCTCTGGTGCCACGGTGCCAGGACCAGTTGGTAACCCACATTGGAAGGGTGTTAGGTTAGTGGAGGAGTGGCGGAGAGAGTTCTGAGCGTATTCTGCCCATGGCAGGAACACCGACCACTCTCCCGACCGGTCCTGACAGTAGGTCCGCAGGAACCTACCCACATCTTGATTCACCCTTTCCACCTGCCCATTACTCTCGGGGTGAAATCCAGAGGTCAGGCTGACAGAGACTCCCAGACGTTCCATGAACGCCTTCCAGACTCTAGACGTGAACTGGGGACCTCGGTCGGACACTATATCCTCTGGTACCCCGTAGGGCCGGAAGACGTGAGTAAACAGAGCCTCCACAGTTTGTAAGGCCGTGGGGAGACTGGGCAGAGGAAGGAGGCGGCAGGACTTCAAAAAGCGATCCACAACGACCAGGATAGTGGTGTTACCTTGGGAGAGGGCAAGATCAGTAAGAAAATCAATACTAAGGTGAGACCATGGTCGTTGTGGAACTGGTAAAGGTTGTAGCTTACCCGCTGGGAGGTGCATAGGTGCCTTACTCTGGGCGCACACTGAGCAGGAGGAAACATACACCCTCACGTCTTTAGCCAAGGTAGGCCACCAGTACTTCTCGGTCAGGCAGCGCATTGTACGACTGATACCTGGATGACCAGAAGAGGGTGACGTGTGCCCAGTAGATCAGACGATCATGGATAAGCGCAGGCATGTACTGCAGCCCAGCTGGACACTGTGGTGGAGATGGATCTGTGCGTAATGCCTGCGCTATATCCGCGTCCATCGCCCATACTAACGGCGCCACAATGCATGAGGCCGGGAGTATGGGGGTGTTGTCACTGGGCCTCTCCTCTGTGTCATACAGCCGAGACAGTGCGTCTGCCTTCACGTTCTTCGTACCCGGAATGTATGAGAGTGTGAAATCAAACCGGGTGAAGAAGAGGGCCCACCTGGCCTGGCGCGGATTCAGCCTCCTCGCTGCCCGAATGTACTCCAGGCTACGGTGGTCTGTCCAGAAGAGGAAAGGGTGTTTCGCCCCTTCGAGCCAATGCCTCCACACCGTCAAAGCTCGGACAACAGCCAGCAGCTCCCGATCACCAACGCAGTAGTTGTGCTATGCTGAGCTGAGCTTCTTCGAAAAGAAGGCACAGGGGCGGAGCTTGGGTGGCGTGCCCGAGCTTTGGGATAAGACAGCGCCTATCCCTACCTCGGACGCATCCACCTCCACTAAGAACGGTAGTGATGGATCGGGGTGAGCCAGTACCGGGGCTGAGGTGAACAGACCCCGCAATCTACTGAAGGCCAAATCAGCCTCAGCAGACCAGCGGAGCCGGGACGGCCCACCCTTCAACAAGGAGGTAATGGGAGCTGCGACCTTGCCAAAGCCCCGAATAAACCTCCGATAGTAGTTGGCAAAGCCAAGGAAGCGCTGCACCTCCTTCACCGTGGTTGGAGTCAGCCAATTACACACGGCTGAAATGCGATCTCCCTCCATCTCCACACTTGTGGTAGTAATGCGGTATCCGAGGAAGGAAATTGACTGCTGGAAAAACTCACACTTCTCTGCCTTGACATAAAGATAATTTTCCAGCAGTCGGACCAGTACCTTGCGAACCAGGGACACATGCTCGGCGCTCGTAGAGGAATACACCAGGATGTCATCGATGTAGACCACCACACCATGACCAAGCATGTCCCGAAACACCTTGTTCACAAAGGACTGGAAAACAGATTCATCAAACCGTAGGGCATCACCAGGTATTCATAATGCCCCGATGTTGTGCTGAATGCTGCTTTCCACTCATCCCCTTCCCGAATACGCACCAGGTTGTAGGCACTCCTGAGGTCTAATTTGGTGAAAAAACAGGCCCCATGCATTGACTCAATCACTGAAGGAATGAGGGGAAGAGGATAACAAAATTGTACCGTCATCTTATTCAGTGGTCGATAATCAATGCACAGGCGTAAACCGCTGTCACACCCTGGCTCTGGGACTCATTATGTTGAGCCAGGGTGTGTTCATTCTATGTGTTCTGTTTCTATGTTGGGTGTTCTAGTTCGTCATTTTCTATGTTTGACTGAGTGACTCCCAATCAGAGGCAACGAGTGTCAGCTGTTTGCTGGTTGTCTCTGATTGGGAGCCATATTTAACTGTCTGTGTTTCACTTTGGGTTTGTGGGTTTTTGTTCCTTGTCGGTCTTTGTCACCGTGGACTTCACGAGTCGTGTTTTGTTTTGAAACTTTAACTAATTAAAGTCATGTTTGTTTCTCACGCTGCGCCTTGGTCTACTCATTACTACGACGATCGTGACAGAAAAACCCACCATACCAAGACCAAGCAGCGTGTCCAGGAGCAGGCAGCCTGGACGTGGGAGCAGATCTTGGACGGGCAGGGGTCCTGGACCTGGGAGGAAATCCTGGCCGGGATGGATCGCCGGCCATGGAGTGAGACGGTGGAGGCGCGCCGTAGAGAGGAGCTACGGCGTGATCAGGGTCGTCGCCGGACGGTCGTGAGGCAACCCCAGAAATTTTTTAGGGGGGCACACGGCATGGACGACGGGGCTGACGGAGGAGAAAAAGGGGGCGGATCCAGAAGGCCACCAGGCCAGGGGTACACCGCCCTGTGCGTCCCTGTGCGGATGCCTCACACAGAGTGTGTGAGGGTAGGCATTCAGCCAGGACGGGTGGTGGCCGCGATTCACTCCAGGCCTCCTATCCGTCTCCACAGCCCGGTTCGGCCTGTCCCTGCTCCACGCACCAAGCCTACGGTGTGCGTCGCCAGCCCAGTCCGGCCTGTCCCTGCTCCACGCACCAAGCCTACGGTGTGCGTCGCCAGCCCGGTCCGGCCTGTCCCTGCTCCACGCACCAAGCCTACGGTGTGCGTCGACAGCCCAGCCCGGCCTGTTCCTGCCACCCGCACCAAGCCTACGGTGTGCGTCGACAGCCCAGCCCGGCCTGTCCCTGCTCCACGCACCAAGCCTACGGTGTGCGTCGACAGCCCAGCCCGGCCTGTCCCTGCTCCACGCACTAAACCTACGGTGCGCGTCGCCAGCCCGGTCCGGCCTGTTCCTGCCACCCGCACCAAGTCTACGGTGCGGCGTCGCCAGCCCGACCCGGCCTGTTCCTGCCACCCGCACCAAGTCTACGGTGCGCGTCGCCAGCCCGACCCGGCCTGTTCCTGCCACTCGCACCAAACCTACGGTGCGCGTCGCAGCCCGGTCCGGCCTGTTCCTGCCACTCGCACTAAGCCAGGGGTGCGAGAAGTCAGCCTGGTAAGGCCCGTTCCTCCTCCACGCACCGAGCCAGGGGTGCAAGTCGACAGACTGGACCAGGGGCACTATGGGGGGTGTATTGGAGGGTGGTGGTCAAGGCCGGAGCCAGAACCGCCGCCGAGGAGGTATGCCCGCCCAGCCCTCCCTTGTTTTGTTTAGTTGAGGCGCGGTCGCAGTCCGCGCCTTTAGGGGGGGGTACTGTCACACCCTGGCTCTGGGACTCATTATGTTGAGCCAGGGTGTGTTCATTCTATGTGTTCTGTTTCTATGTTGGGTGTTCTAGTTCGTCATTTTCTATGTTTGACTGAGTGACTCCCAATCAGAGGCAACGAGTGTCAGCTGTTTGCTGGTTGTCTCTGATTGGGAGCCATATTTAACTGTCTGTGTTTCACTTTGGGTTTGTGGGTTTTTGTTCCTTGTCGGTCTTTGTCACCGTGGACTTCACGAGTCGTGTTTTGTTTTGAAACTTTAACTAATTAAAGTCATGTTTGTTTCTCACGCTGCGCCTTGGTCTACTCATTACTACGACGATCGTGACAACTGCCATCTTTCTTCTTCACAAAGAAGAAACTCGAGGAAGCAGGTGAAGTGGAGGGACGTATATACCCCTGGTGCAGGGACTTGGTGACATATGTTTCCATAGCCTCCGTCTCAGTCTGCGACAGGGGATACACATGACTCCTGGGAGGTACAGCGTCTACCCAAAGGTTTATCGCGCAATCCCCCTCCCGATGAGGTGGTAATTTAGTTGCTTGCGTCTTGGAAAACGCGAGTGCCAGATCATGGTATTCAGGGGGAATGCACACGGTGGGGTTACCGTCTGGACTTTCCACCGTGGTCGCACCAACGGAAACACCTACCCGGACACTCACGCGACCACCCCGTAAGAACCCTCTGCGGCCATGGAAAATTGGGGTTGTGAAGGGCTAACCACGGAATTCCTAAGACTACAGGGTAAGCAGGAGACTCAATAATCAAAAAAAGTGATCTGCTCAACATGCGTCTCCTGTGAAATCATGGTGACTGGTACAGTAACCTCCTTAACCAACCCAGATCCTAATGGTCGGCTATCAAGTGCTCTGATGGGGAGTGGAATGGATAGGGGAACCAATGAAATGCCTTGACAGCGTGCAAATGCCCTGTCCATAAAGTTCCCAGCTGCGCATGAATCGACTAGCGCCTTACACTGGGAAACTACCAGGTGATCGGGAAAGGAGATAGGTACACTGCGCCGCAAAGGGCTCTGAACAAGTTTGGGTGTTCATACCTGGGGTGATGCGTGAGTACCCTGCCTACCACCTCCAGACCCAAAGGAACGTTGACTGCGACATGAGGTGGATTGTCCCTTCGTGCCACCAGAGTGGCACTGTCGCTGTCCTCCTGCTCTCTCTCGACCGGCGGCTCCCCCCAGCTCCATCTGCTCGGGGTCAGAGTCGTCCGGAGTGGGAACGGGCAGACCCCTACCACGACGTCCTCTGGCTGCTAGCAGATTGTCCAGCCGGATGGCCATGTCCACCAGTTGGGAGAACGATAGCATGGCATCACGGCAGGCTAGCTCCCGTCGGACGTCCTCCCTTAGGTGGCACCGGAAATGGTCGATCAGGGCCTGCTCGTTCCACCCGGACCCCGCTGCCAGCGTCCGGAACTCCAGCGCGTAGTCCTGTGCAGTCCTCGTCTCCTGCCTCAGATGGACCAGTCGTTCACCCGCCTCTCGACCCTCAGGCGGGTGATCGAAAATGGCCCGAAAGAGGCGAGCAAAATCCCTGTTGTCCTCCAACGCGGCTCCTCCCTCGTTCCACACCACGTTGGCCCACTCCAGGGCTCTCCCACAAAGGCAGGAAACGAGGACGGATACCTTCTCCCGCTCCAGTGGTGCCGGCCTGATGCTGGAGAAATACAACTCTAGTTGGAGCAGAAAACCCTTACATCGCGCTGCCGTCCCATCAAACGCCGGTGGCCGGGATATCTGGGTCCCTCCAGGAGCTGGGGTGTAGGTGGCTGGATCCGGTTGACCAGCTGGTCTCGATAGATCGGGTCCTCTCTTCTCCAGGCGTTGTACTACCTGAAGAACCCAATCCATCGCTTCCCCCAAGCTGGACAGCATCGAGGAATGCTCCTGGACCCTTGCCACAACTCCAGGCATGCGGTCTTCTCCTGCTGACTCCATTCAGCGGTTGAGTGATTCTGTGATGAGGTGTGAATGAAGGAGTCAGGCGCAGGATGTAAAACACCGAAGTCCAGAGTTGATTCCGTTTACATAAATAAAACGCACCAAGCGTCAAAACGAAACTATCCCAAGGGAAATATACCACCTTGGCAATAACAAATGGAAGAGTAGCTCAACCGAGTTACTCGCTCTCACAATGAAACAATCACTCACAAAGACAAGGGGAACAGAGAGAACACTTATACACATTCTAATTAGGGGAATGAGCACCAGGTGTGTGTGATTGACAAGACAAGACATGACAAGTGGAGTGATGAGAATGGGATCGGCAGTTGCTAGTAAGCCGGTGACAACGAACGCCGAAACCTGCTCGAACAAGGAGGGGAGGCAGCCTCGGCGGAAGTCGTGACAGGAACTGATTATTCAGTGCTTTAATATTCAGTGTGTGTGTTTGTGTGTGTGTGTGTGTGTGTGTGTGTGTGAGAGAGAGAGAGAGAAAAAGAGAAAGGGAAAGAGAAAGAGGGAATCAAAGCGTGTGAGAGAGAGAAGGGGGGAAGGTGGCTCTCAATGGAAATAGCTCTCAATTGCTTTTCCTGACCTGAGGGCGTAGTTGGCTCTATCTCTCTCTCCCACACAGATGAGTCCCTCATCCCTCTCCATTCGCCGCCTGGGATGACAACTTGAACCTCATTCGGAACCCTCTGTCCTCTCAGGTCAAAGGTCAAAGAGAAAAACCGGGCTGTGCAATTACATAATGTGGCATGGAGACCTCTGTCCTGACCTGGGCACTCCTAGACCGTGATGCTGGTGACAGTCATCACACTAACACCATTGTCTGTCTGTCTCATCCTTGTTGGTGACAGGGACTTTATGGATTAGATGTTATCCGGATATGGATTCATTGAACGGACAGATTTATTCACTTGATCGAATGGATGGACATTATTTACTAAGAAAGGTTGTATATCTTCTTGAACAAACACCCTTGATTGGCAAACCTTGATCAATATACATGTGATTACATAGCTAAGATTAGATTTTATCTGGATAATTAATGAGTTGAACAGACAGATTAATTGACTTGATTGCATAGTAAACGTGATTTATATCTGTTTGAGCATAACAACCTGGGTTGAACAGGAAGACTCACGCTAAACCTCGTTCAATATACACATGACAGCATCGCTGAATATGACAATGGAGGCTGAATGATCAGCTCACTAAAACAGGGCTGCTATTGTGACACACTGGGGAGCATCCATCAGATGGTCCATGACTTATGTAACCTCTCCCCAATTAAACCTTGTTCAGAGGGAAAGAATCCTCACTGCCAAAGGCCTTGTGGGTAAATCAAGGCAGCAGCACTGGGCTCCAGCTCGACCAAAAGCCCCTTTAGGCACTTCGCTGGCCAAGCCTTGTCTGTGATAGACGCTCTGATAGGAACTCCTAATGACCAGAGCTGCCTCACAAATGGCCCATAGTGCCTGAGTCAAAAGTAATGCACTATAAAGGAATAGGGTGCCAATTTGGATATAGACAAGAGCAACTGACTGGAGCTGAAGCTGAGAGGAGAGTGAATGCCCTGTTGAATGCAAGTACTGGACCAGGCTCTTTGGACCAGAGTGTCCCCTGTGTCCCCCTCTGTTGGCCCTCACACAAGGCTGCTATTGGAGCATAGCTGAGAGAAAGAGCGATGAAGAGGGAGAGAGGGGGATAACTCAGAGGCACACATTTAGATTGAGGAGGAAGTTGCTAATAGGAGCTGACAAACGCGGATGCGTGAAATGACTTTTGCTGATCACAATGATAGATAGCATAGCACCCCTTTCCCATTTCAATCACACCCCTTTCCAATTTAAAGCCCCTTCTAAAAATGGCTTAGTGGAACAATGAAGATAAGCCAACAACATTTGGCAGTAATGGCAGCAGAATGAATTTTATGTAGGAACTAACCATCCCTTACATTGTAGGTTCTTGACTTAATTCTATCCTTTCATCATCTTACTGGTACTGGAACTTATATTCCGCAACTTGTTTACACATACTGTACATACATACATAATTCAGTTTAAATTCCTGGGGTTTTAGCAGTGAAACATGCTCCCACAGGTGCAGTGTAGAGCCTAATTAGCTAGTAGGAATCTCATTTTAGTCAGGCCATAGCAAAATGAAAGAAGCTGATTTATGAATCAACCATTAATGCCTAAAGGAGAGAGCACAACACCCGAGGGGGGATTAGCCCCAGGAGGTGTATGAGTACGACAGCGCTCTTTTAGCAACAGACCAGCATATACACTGAGTCAGTGGAGGCACCATAGAGGAGAAATGAACACACCCCTGATCACAATAAACACAGTTCACTTTCATAGCAGCCACGTTGTATTATTTCTCGCATCAATGCGCTCTCCTCCTCTCACCTTTTCCTTTGCTTGTGGACTTCAATGCACAACACATCAGCTGTATGAAAAAACCTTTCCAAGCCAAACTATATCATAACCAACACACACAGCCTACATCGTTGTCACCATATTAGCTAAAGTAGTCAACATAGCTACTAGAACTAACGCGTTAGTAAACCTGCTACAATCATAAAGTACAGTGTACAGTCAGTAAGCTATTTAGCAGCTACACCAGCGGGCTCCGGTGGCAATAAATTAGAAAACCAAAAGCTTACCTTGACTTGGAAGAGTTCCAGTGTTGTGTTGGATAGTCATAGCCAGATAGCTAACATAGCATCCCTCTGTTTGAGCCGGGTGTTTGAGAAGGCTAAACTAGCTAGCTGCATTTGCTAGCTAAGTAAGTGAAATTGAAAGTGAAGAAAAAAACAACAACATCTCTTTCTATCTCTCTCTTGCTTCTCCTTCATTTTGGAAGAAATGAATTAGTTCAAAACTGGTTAAATATTGTCTTTCTCTCTGAGTCAACTACTCACCACATTTTATGCACTGCAGTGCTAGCTAGCTGTAGTTTATACTTTCAGTACTAGATTAATTCTCTGATCATTTGATTGGGTGGACAACATGTCAGTTCATGCTGCAAGAGCTCTGACAGGTTGGAGGATATCCGCCGGAAGTTGTCATAATTACTGTGTAAGTCTATGGAAGGGGGTGAGAACCATGAGCCTCCTAGGTTTTGAAGTCAATGTACACAGAGGAAGACGGAAGCTAGCTGTCCTCCGGCTACACCATGGTGCTACCCTACAGAGTGCTGTTGAGGCTACTGTAGACCTTCATTGCAAACATAGTTTGTTTGAATCAATTATTTGGTGATGTGAATATATTTAGTATAGTTTTATCGAAAAAGGATAACGTTTTAAATGTTTCACTATTTGTATTTTTATTAAATTCACTGAGGAGGATGGTCCTCCCCTTCATCCTCTGATGAGCCTCCATTGTTCTACATGATAAAAAAACAGGAATGTTTACTTGTGTTGTGTTGGTAAACATTTGTAGAAAGCACAAAAACACTTCCCCCAAAGAAACAGGGACTTTTTGTTTTGTTCTGCCTTTGGCTCTGGGGGTTGTACTTTGAAGGGGTGCTAAGTTGCTGTCCTGAATATCTTTTCAATATTTAAATTACAGTTTTGCCTTTGGCTCTGGCTTTAAACTCTGTCAAATCACCTCAATAAAGAGGGTCTGTACCCTTCATTCAAAGGAGGACATTTTAACTTGTGGTAAGAGAGCTTTCTATACAGGCATTGGCCATGGGATAGAGGCATTAGAGTGAGAGGAGCATTAGCTCTGAATCCCTATGAAGGGAAGTGACCCCTGACCTGTGTCATGCTGAGTTTGACAGGCAGCTTGTGTGGCAGCTTTCTGTGTGCCCAGCTCATTTGCCACAGTTTGGCCCCTAAGTAGATCATTGTTTCTAACTTTAACCCTCCTGTCCAAATTATTCTCCCGGCCTCAAGAGATACTTTCTGTGAGAACATGGCAACGGTCCAAGTATATACTGTAAGTGTTCCAAGTATGGATCTCAGATGAAAAGTGACCCCAAAGACCTTAAGCAGCGCTTCAGTGTGGCGATGGCATCAGTTGGGAAAGAAAAGTGGTCTGAGAGTGTATGTGTGCCCCAAAAGACCGCAAGCAGCGCTGCAGAGCCTACGATGGCATCAGTTGGTGTCAGAATTCTGCCAACTGGTTTCTATTGGTGTGGAGCCCAGCCCCATCTCCCTCATGGAGGCTTATTTGTCTCTGACAGCTGTAGCTAGATAGAGAGATGACGGATCTATGCAAATTAGATCCTGAATTATGTATTATGCCAAAAGTTCCACAGTGAACAAAACCAGTCTTTGGAACCCAGTCTTCCATCCAAATCCAATAGCACCATGGAGCCTCTTCATAGTCGTCAGTGCCTAAAAACAGACTGTGGATGCGTCCCAAATGGCACCCTATCCATTTCTAAAATGTTTTACCATATACTCTAATCCAGATCGATTTACAGTAGTGAGTGCATACATTTTCTTACTGGTCCGCAGTGGGAATCAAACCCACATCCATGGCATTGCAAGCGCTATGTTCTACCAACTGAGCCACACTGGACAAGGGATACTGAACCTTTCATAGTGAACTACTCACAGGGCTCTGGTCAAAAGTAGTGCACTATGTAGGGAATAGGGTGTCCCTTGTCACAGAATGTGCTTCAAGGCGCCGACTCTCTTATCCATTAGCTATTAAATGCCCCTAACAGGTGCAGAGTCATTGAGACAAGTTGTATCATTCTACTCCCGGTTTGGTGGGAGATTGTGTGTGCTTGCTTGCCACACTGGTTATGAGTGGAAGGCATTGTGCTCATTGAAAACTGAAAACTGGCCCCTAGCTATCAAGGAAAAGAAGCCGCCACAGCTTGGCCCGGACCACAGCCATAATTGACAGTGAATGTACTGTAAAAAAATTAAATGGAGTCACTCCCAGTGGTGTAAGTGATAAGAAAGCGCTGAGCTGTTTTGTTCCAGCCAGGGTCGACCAAACGTCATCTAGTGCTGCTGGCTGCAGCATTATTTCCTCCCACTAATGATCCATTAGGAGGAAATCCAGCACACACACACACACACACGCACATTTCTTTTGTGATTCATTTCTGGAACTGCCAGACCAGACGCCGGCTCCACTGGCGCAGAATGACGTGGCCTTGCCAACTCAGCACTTCCTTTAGGTTTTTTTGTGGAAGGGGATGGTGAGATGGCTTTTTGTTCTGTCTGTGTGACTCTTTGGTCTTACAGTCAAATCAAATCAAATTGTATTTGTCACATGCGCTGACTACAACAGGTGTAGACCTTAAAGTGAAATGCTTACTTAGAAGCCCTTAACCAACAATGCGGTTTTAAGAAAAAATTGATAAGTAAAAAATAAATACAAAAAATTAATATGATTAATAGAAAAATAACTAATAATTAAAGAGCAGCAGTAAAATAACAGTAGCGAGGTTATATACAGGGGGTACCGGTACATAGTCAATGTGCGGGGGCACAGGTTAGTCGAGGTAATTGAGGTAATATGTACATGTAGGTAGAGGTAAAGTGACTATGCATAGATAATAAACTGAGAGTAGCAGCAGCATAAAAAGAGGGGGAGGGGGACAATGCAAATAGTCCGGGTAGCCATTTGATTAGCTGTTCAGGAGTCTTATGGCTTGGGGTAGAAGCTGTTAAGAAGCCATCGCGCGCATGTTGATTTTGTCCACCCGCTCAGACGCGATCTGGACACGCAGGTTGAAATATCAAAACGAACTCTTATCCAACTATAGTAATTTGGGGACAGGTCGAAATGCATTAAACATTCATCGCAATTTAGCTAGCTAGCTTGCTGTTGCTAGCTAATTTGTCCTGGGATATAAACATTGGGTTGTTATGTTACATGAAATGCACAAGGTCCTCCAACAATTAATCCACAGATAAAAGGGTAAACTGAGTTTGTTTCTAGTAATCTCTCCTCCTTCAGTCTTCTTCTTCTTCTTCTTCTTCTTCTTCTTTGGACTTTATATGGCGGTTGGCAACCAACTTTAAGGTGCATCACCACCACCAACTGGACTGGAGGGTGGACCTCAGTTCATCTTTCAATCACCCATGTGGGTATATGCTCCTAAAAACCAGGAGATGGGAGAGGCGGGACTTGCAGCGCATCACACATCTAAAATAGAACCAAGTTATATCTTAGCGCCTGGCTACGCAGACGTTCGTTGACGCACGCGAGCAGTTTGGATTCAAAGATTGAATAACATGTATGTGTATATATTTTTGCAACGCTCACGCACGTAACGCGAGCGGTGTGGTAAGCATGTAAGTCACCAAGATGAGATGAGAGCTCGCTATGTGTATGGCAGACCTGGGTTCAAATACTGTTTGAAATCATTTCAAATACGTTAACTTTGCTTTATTGAGCTTGTATGTCGCAATGAACCAATAGAAATGTCCCGAAACTGCAAACCCCATCCACCTGGCACTCCAGCCTGGAAAAAGCAAATGCTCAAAGTAGGCCATGTGACATTTTTTAAATAGTATTTGAAACCAGGTCTGGTGTCTGGGTCTACCTGTCACACCCTGATCTGTTTCACCTGTCTTGTGCTTGTCTCCACCCCCCACCAGGTGTCTCCCATTTGTTCCCATTATCCCCTGTGTATTTATACCGATGTTTTCTGTCTGCCTGTTGCCAGTTCGTCCTGTCTCGTCAAGCCTACCGGTGTGTTGTGCCGTACTCCTGTTTTTGCCTAGTCCCTGTTTTCTAGTCCTCCCGGTTCCAACCTTTTCTGCCTGCCCTGACACTGAGCCCGCCTGCCATACCGTTCAGCCTGCCCTGACTTCGAGCCTGCCTGCCGCCCTTTACCTTTCGGACTCAGACCTGGTTTACGAATTTCTGCCTGTCCTCGACCTGTCTCTTGCATGTTTGGCAGCATGAGTGAAGGAGGCTTTGTTGCGAAATAGGAAGCCGATTCTAGATTTCACTTTGGATTGGAGATGCTTAATGTGAGTCTGGAAGGAGAGTTTACAGTCTAACCAGACACCTAGGTATTTGTAGTTGTCCACATACTTTAGGTTAGACCCGTCGAGAGTAGTGATTCTAGTCGGGTGGGCGGGTGCCAGCAGCATTCGTTTGAAGAGCATGCATTTAGTTTTACTAGCCATAGGTCCAGACAACAGGCCCTCCGATTTGACACATTGAACTCTGTCTGAGAAGTAGTTGGTGAACCAGGCGAGGCAGTCATTTGAGAAACCAAGGCTATTTAGTCTGCCAATAAGAATGCGGTGGTTGACAGAGTCGAAAGCCTTGGCCAGGTCGATGAAGACGGCTGCACAGTACTGTCTATTTATCGTTATAAATATCGTTTAGGACCTTGAGCGTGGCTGAGGTGCACCCATGACCAGCTCGGAAACCGGATTGCATAGCGGAGAAGGTACGGTGGGATTCGAAATGGTCGGTGATCTGTTTGTTAACTTGGCTTTCAAAAACGTTCGAAAGGCAGGGCAGGATGGATATAGGTCTGTAACAGTTTGGATCTAGAGTGTCACCCCCTTTGAAGAGGGGGATGACCATGGCAGCTTTCCAATCTCTGGGGATCTCAGACGTTACGAAAGAGAGGTTGAACAGGCTAGTAATAGGGGTTGCGACAATTTCGGTGGCTAATTTTAGAAAGAAAGGGTCCAGATTGTCTAGCCCAGATGATTTGTAGGGGTCCAGATTTTTTTGCAGCTCTTTCAGAACATCAGCTGTCTGAATTAGTATGAAGGAGAAGCGGGGGGGGCATGGGCAAGTTGCAGCGGAGGGTGCAGAGCTGGTGGCCGGGGTAGTGGTAGCCAGGTGGAAAGCATGGCCAGCCGTAGCAAAATGCTTGTTGAAATTCTCGATTATTGTACATTTATCGGTGGTGATAGTGTTTCCTAGTCTCAGTGCAGTGGGCAGCTGGGAGGAGGTGCTCTTATTCTCCATGGACTTTACAGTGTCCCAAAACTTTTTGGAGTTAGTGCTACAGGATGCACAATTCTGTTTGAAAAAGCTAGCCTTCGCTTTCCTAACTGCTTGTGTATATTGGTTCCTAACTTCCCTGAAAAGTTGCATATCTCGGGGGCTGTTCGATGCTAATGCAGTACGCCACAGGATGTTTTTGTGCTGGTCAAGGGCAGTCAAGTCTGAGGAGAACCAGGGGCTATATCTGTTCTTAGTTCTGAATTTTTTGAATGGGGCATGCTTATTTAAGATTGAGAGGAAAGCACTTTTAAAGAACAACCAGGCATCCTCTACTGACGGAATGAGATCGATATCCATCCAGGATACCTGGGCCAGGTCAATTAGGAAGGCCTGCTCGCTAAAGTGTTTTAGGGAGCGTTTGACAGTGATGAGGGGTGGTCGTTTGACCGCGGACCCATTACGGACGCAGGCAATGAGGCAGTGATCGCTGAGATCCTGGTTGAAGACAGCGGAGGTGTATTTAGATGATATCTATGAGGGTGCTCATGTTTACGGATTTAGGGTTGTACCTGGTAGGTTCCTTGATATAGAATACAGTATATACATATGAGATGGGTAATGCAAATATATGTAAACATTAATGTGACTAGTGTTCCATTTATTTAAGTTGCCAGTGATTTTCAAGTCTGTATGTAGGCAGCAGCCTTACTGTGCTAGTGATGGCTGTTTAACAGTCTGATGGCCTTGAGATAGAAGCTGTTTTTCAGTCTCTCTGTCCCAGCTTTGATGCACCTGTACTGTCCTTGCCTTCTGGATGATAGCGGGATGAACAAGCAGTGGCTCGGGTGGTAGTTGTCCTTGATTATCTTTTTGGCCTTCCTGTGACATCGGGTGCTGTAGGTGTCCTGGAGGGTAGGTAGTTTGCCCCCGGTGATGCGTTGTGCAGACCGCACCACCCTCTGGAGAGCCCTGCAGTTGTGGGCTGTGCAGTTGCCGTACCAGGCGGTGATACAGCCCGACAGGATGGTCTCAATTATGCATCTTTAAAAGTTTGTGAGGGTTTTAGGTGACGGGCCAAATTTCTTCAGCGTCCTGAGGTTGAAGAGATGCTGTTGCGCCTTCTTCACCACACTGTCTGTGTGGGTGGACCATTTCAGTTTGTCAGTGATATGTACACCGAGGAACTTAAAACTTTCCACCTTCTCCACTGCTGTCCCGTCAATGTGGATAGGGGGGTACTCCCTCTGCTGTTTCCTGAAGTCCACGATCATCTCCTTTGTTTTTTTTACATTGAGTGAGAGGTTATTTTCCTGACACCACACTCCGAGAGCCCTCACCTCCTCCCTGTAGGCTGTCTCATCGTTGTTGGTAATCAAGCCTACTACTGTTGTGTCGTCTGCAAACTTGATGTTCCAGCTCTCTGTTTGACAAATTCAGCATGGGTCTACAATTATTCATATGCTACCATTAAGATCACTTTATTTGTCAATTGTACACAAGGTCCAACCAAAATTGGACTTCCGCTTCATCCCAAACCCTCTGAAAGACTCACATACATACACTATGTATTCAAACGTATGTGGAAACCCCTTCAAATTAGTGGATTCGGCTATTTCTGCCACACCCGTTGCTGACAGGTGTATAAAATTGAGCAGACAGCCATGCAATCTCAAAAGACGAACGTTGGCATTAGAATGGCCTTACTGAAGAGCTCAGTGACTTTCAACATGGCACCGTCATAGGATGCCACCTTTCCAACAAGTCACTTCATCAAATTTCTGCCCTGCTAGAGCTGCCCCAGTCAACTGTAAGTGCTGTTATTGTGATGTGGAAATGTCTAGGAGCAACAACTGCTCGGCCGCGAAGTGGTAGGCCACACAACCTCACAGAACGGGACTGGCGAGTGCTGAAGTGCATAGAAATCGTCTGTCCTCGGTTGCAACACTCACTACTACCGAGATCCAAACTGCCTCTGGAAGCAACGTCAGCACAATAACTGTTCGTCGGGAGCTTCATGATATGGCTTTCCATGGCCGAGCAGCTGTACACAAGCTTAAGATCACCATGCACAATGCCAAGCATCGGCTGGAGTGGTATAAAGCTCGCCGCCATTGGACTCTGGAGCAGTGGAAACGCGTTCTCTGGAATGATGAATCACGCTTCACCATCTGGCAGTCCAACGGACTAATCTGGGTTTGGCGGATGCCAGGAGAATGCTACCTGCTCCAATGCATAGTGCCAACTGTAAAGTTTGGTGGAGGAGGAATAATGGTCTGGGGCTGTTTTTCATGGTTCGGGATAGATTCAAACTGGAAACCCTCTGGTTGCTGGCTCGCCTCTCTAACCGCTAGACTACCTGCCATGAGAGATCGTTTTCTCTCCAAACTCGAGAATAGCTCTTTATGAGACAACATGAACTAACATGATCCCGAAAGTTCACCTTTGTCAAAATCGAAGACGATTTTTTAAATTTATAGTTCTACTGTTTTCCATGTTGAACCACTAACCCATGCAACCATATTAGCTTATGCTAAATATTTTTCCCTTGGTAGTTGAGCTTTTTTCACGTCTTGCAAGTCTTGCAATCCCTCTCAATGTCATTCACACTTTCCTTTCCATTTGAGAGGGCTGTGATATTAAGAGCCAAAAAACACACATCTCACTTGGTGCCCGCACTGTCAATTTGCCTCTGTCAATTCCATCCACAGGGCTCTTCTATCTCTCTCTCACTCAGTGCCAGGGTCCCAATCATGCTCCCACATCCAATTCCCTCTTTCTTTCTTTTCTTCTTTCTTTTGTTTATCGGAAACCTTGAGGCAATGACACAATTTCTCAGTCCAGCTCCCTGGATGATTAACAGACCTGGCTTGGTGGTTGGTAGGCTAGGAAGCAGCCCTCCCTGATATTCCCCATCCAGGCATGCTGTACCTGCTCTCTGACATTGTTACATTGATTTGATCAGGGAGCTTCTTTCTAATTATCCTATACAGCTGCTGGAGTGGTATGGATAGATATAGGCCTAGGGATTGGCAATGGGGACAGAGTGGCCTCCCTACCCCTGACTGCCCCTCCCTCACACACATAATTGCATACATACACGCACACTGCACACCCAAGTGTATCACACACATACATTTACATGTACATTTACGTCATTTAGCAGAGCGACTTACAAATTGGTGCATTCACCTTATAGCCAGTGGGATAACCACTTTACAATGTTTTTTTATTTTTTTATTTTTTTGGGGGGGGGGGGGGTAGGTTAAGGGGGGGTAGAAGGATTACTTTATCCTATCCCAGGTATTCCTTAAAGAGGTTTCAAGTGTCTCCGGAAGGTGGTGAGTGACTCCGCTGTCCTAGCGTCGTGAGGGAGCTTGTTCCACCATTGGGGTGCCAGAGCAGCGAACAGTTTTGACTGGGCTGAGCAGGAACTGTGCTTCCACAGAGGTAGGGGGGCCAGCAGGCCAGATGTGGATGAACGCAATGCCCTCGTTTGGGTGTAGGGACTGATCAGAGCCTGAAGGTATGGAGATGCCGTTCCCCTCACAGCTCCGTAGGCAAGCACCATGGTCTTGTAGCAGATGCGAGCTTCAACTGGAAGCCAGTGGAGTGTGCGGAGGAGCGGGGTGACGTGAGAGAACTTGGGAAGGTTGTACACCAGACGGGCTGCGGCATTCTGGATGAGTTGTAGGAGTTTAATGGCACAGGCAGGGAGCCCAGCCAACAGCGAGTTGCAGTAATCCAGATGGGAGATGACAAGTGCCTGGATTAGGACATGTGCCGCTTCCTGTGTAAGGCAGGGTCGTACTCTCCGAATGTTGTAGAGCATGAACCTACAGGATCGGGTCACCGCCTTGATGTTAGCGGAGAACGACAGGGTGTTTTCCAGGGTCACGCCAAGGCTCTTCGCACTCTGGGAGGAGGACACAACGGAGTTGTCAACCGTGATGGCGAGATCATGGAACGGGCAGTCCTTCCCCGGGAGGAAGAGCAGCTCCGTCTTGCCAAGGTTCGGCTTGAGGTGGTGATCCGTCATCCACACTGATATGTCTGCCAGACATGCAGAGATGCGATTCGCCACCTGGTTATCAGAAGGGGGAAAGGAGAAGATTAGTTGTGTGTCGTCTGCGTAGCAATGATAGGAGAGGCCATGTGAGGATATGACAGAGCCAAGTGACTTGGTGTATAGAGAGAATAGGAGATGGCCTAGAACTGAGCCCTGGGGAACACCAGTGGTGAGAGCACGTGGTGCGGAGACAGATTCTCGCCACGCCACTTGGTAGGAGCGACCGGTCAGGTAGGACGCAATCCAAGAGTGAGGTGCGCCGGAGATGCCCATCTCGGAGAGGGTGGAGAGGAGGATCTGATGGTTCACAGTATCAAAGGCAGCAGACAGGTCTAGAAGGACAAGAGCAGAGGAGAGATAGTTAGCTTTAGCAGTGCGGAGAGCCTCCGTGACACAGAGAAGAGCAGTCTCAGTTGAATGACCAGTCTTGAAACCTGACTGGTTTGGATCAAGAAGGTCATTCTGAGAGAGATAGCAAGAGAGTTGGCTAGAGACGGCACGCTCACGAGTTTTGGAGAGAAAAGAAAGAAGGGATACTGGTCTGTAGTTGTTGACATCAGAGGGATCGAGTGTTGGTTTTTTGAGAAGGGGTGCAACTCTCGCTCTCTTGAAGATGGAAGGGACATAGCCAGCGGTCAAGGATGAGTTGATGAGCGAGGTGAGGTAAGGGAGAAGGTCACCGGAGATGGTCTGGAGAAGAGAGAAGGGGATAGGGTCAAGCGGGCAGGTTGTTGGGCGGCCGGCCGTCACAAGTCGCAAGATTTCATCTGGAGAGAGAGGGGAGAAAGAAGTCAAAGGGAATTTAGAGTGGTAGAAAGTGGCTTTAGCAGCAGAAACAGATGAAGAAAATGTAGAGAGGAGGGAGTGAAAAGATGCCAGGTCCGCAGGGAGTCTAGTTTTCCTCCATTTCCGCTCGGCTGCCCGGAGCCCTGTTCTGTGAGCTCGCAATGAGTCGTCAAGCCACAGAGCAGGAGGGGAGGACTGAGCCGGCCGGGAGGATAGGGGACATAGAGAGTCAAAGGATGCAGAAAGGGAGGAGAGGAGGGTTGAGGAGGCAGAATCGGGAGATTGGAGGGAGAAGGATTGAGCAGAGGGAAGAGATGATAGGATGGAAGAGGAGAGAGTAGCGTGAGAGAGAGAGCGAAGGTTGTGACGGCGCATTACCATCTGAGTAGGGGCAGAGTGAGTAGTGTTGGAGGAGAGCGAGAGAGAAAAGGATACAAAGTAGTGGTCGGAGACTTGGAGGGGAGTTGGAGTGAGATTAGTAGAAGAACAGCATCTAGTAAAGATGAGGTCAAGCGTATTGCCTGCCTTGTGAGTAGGGGGGGACGGTGAGAGGGTGAGGTTAAAAAATGAGAGTGGAAAGAAGGAGGCAGAGAGAAATGAGTCAAAGGTAGACGTAGGGAGGTTGAAGTCACCCAGAACTGTGAGGGGTGAGCCATCCTCAGGAAAGGAACTTATCAAGGCGTCAAGCTCATTGATGAACTCTCCAAGGGAACCTGGAGGGCGATAAATGACAAGGATGTTAAGCTTGAATGGGCTAGTGACTGTGACAGCATGGAATTCAAATGAGGAGATAGACAGATGGGTCAGGGGAAAAAGAGAGAATGTCCACTTGGGAGAGATGAGGATTCCTGTGCCACCACCCCGCTGACCAGATGCTCTCGGGGTATGCGAGAACACATGGTCAGACGAGGAGAGAGCAGTAGAAGTAGCAGTGTTTTCAGTGGTAATCCATGTTTCTGTCAGCGCCAAGAAGTCGAGGGACTGGAGGGTAGCATAGGCTGAGATGAACTCTGCCTTGTTGGCCGCAGAACGGCAGTTCTAGAGGCTGCCGGAGACCTGGAACTCCACGTGGGTTGTGCGTGCAGGGACCACCAGGTTAGAGAGGCAGCAGCCACGCGGTGTGAGGCGTTTGTATAGCCTGTGCGGAGAGGAGAGAACAGGGATAGACAGAGGCATAGTTGACAGGCTACAGAAAATGGCTACAATAATGCAAAGGAGATCGGAATGAAATTAACTAAACATCTGGGAAAGCGAGAGAGCGGGGCCTCCCTCACTTACGTTTCACTGAAACACCCAAATATAACTCTCCCAACTTCCACCTCAGAAACTATAATTGTTGTAAACTACAGCGGTTCAATGTTTTCTAGGAATAGACTAACTTAGTTTATTCAGCTAGCTAACTTGGTACAGTATTCTTCCGTGAAAACCGTCCAGGGCACCTGGTCATATGACGCCACAGCCAACTAGCATGCCGGACTCCAACAACACGGTTTAGCACCAATACTCGGCCACAACAAACCACCAGTGTGTCAACACGCCAAGCAGATCATTCGTGTCCGTGTCTAACGTTGTGGGTTAGTCCCGACAGCTTGAGCGAGTCCGTCGTCAACTTATTCAGCCAGTTAGTTAGCTAGAATAGTTAGCATACTAGCTAGTCATTTCTTTCTGCCTACGAAGAAACCCGTCCTCCCACGGCACGAACACACAGAGAGAGCCAAGCTAACGTTAACTAGTCACCCATGTCCCGAATTCCCTTGAACGACTCTGATTACCAGTATGTAAAAACAAAACACAAATGTAGGTTATAACTTACCCCTAGCAGCTACTGTTAGCTAGCCAAGTGCAAAGCTAGCCACTGAATTGACTCAGCCAGTCAATTCAGTGGCATACACACAGAGTAATACATTCACACCCACAGCTGTCTTTCACACAAACACAGCAAAACATATACATACATTTACAGACATGCAAATAGACACACACACACACACACACACACACACATACACACCACCCACTCCCCCGAGAGTCCCTAGACACCCCGAGCCTCAGAGCTCCCACCCCTCAGCCTGGCCTCCCTAATGAGGACTGGCCACTCAGTGTTTGATCCTGTAGCCAGCAACCCCTCCAGCCCCCCTCGGGCCCCCCAGCCTCATGCCTATGCAACACCCCCCTCCCTCAGCCTTCGTCCCTACTTATTCCCCCATTGCCCTGGGTAGACTATGGATCTTCACCAAATTGCTCCTGGGTGGCTGCTTGATATCAAAGCCAATCAGTCACAATGAACATGTAAGAGGAAAAGCAACAACAGTGTAGCTGGAGCTATATCCTCTGTGTCTAAAAACGACAAGCTGTACCACAACTACAGTAGTGATCTGTTCCGTTTTGTTTTTGGCAGATGTTCTTGATTAATTGTACGTTTTGATGTTTTGCCTTTCTTACTTTCTCTCTCTCTCTCTCTCTCTCTCTCTCTCTCTCTCTCTCTCTCTCTCTCTCTCTCTCTCTCTCTCTCTCTCTCTCTCTCTCTCTCTCTCTCTCTCTCTCTCTCTCTCTCTCTCTCTCCCTCTACCCCTCTCTCTCTATCTTCCCTCCCTTTGTTTCTTCCTCTGTCCAGGATGGAGGTCTCCTCATCAACAACCCCACAGGGTTAGCTATCCATGAATTTAAGTGCCTATGGCCCAACACGCCTGTGCAGTGTGTGGTATCCCTGGGTACGGGTCACGTGGAGACGGCCAGCAAGAACAACACCACCTACACCAGCCTCAAGACCAAGCTCACCAATGTCATCACCTCTGCCACCGACACAGAGGGTAACTTGACATCTGTCTGGGCCCTTGTACTTTTTGGTCCAGTTTCCTAGGCACAGATTAAGCCTAGTCCTGGACTAAAAAGCATGTTACATTTCTGAGAGCAGCCTATGTTTGGACATCCTTTAGTACATTTCCAACTAGCTCTCACAGTCTCATGTCAGAATTAGACATTCATGTTTCTCAAACGTCAAATTTCAAAGTTGTTCCAAATTTCAAATGTCAAAGTGTTTAAGGTTAAGTTTAGGCATTAACTACGAATCTTTAAGGTTAGGGGTTAAGTGTAGGCATTAACTACGAATTCTTAAGGTTAGGCATTAACTCTGAATAGTTAAGGAAAGGGTTAAGGTTTAGGATAGGCTAAAAACAGAAATATTAAAAATAACTTTCTATCACTGGATTCGAACATGCAACCTTTCCAACCAGATGCTTACGCCCATCCGCCATCCCCGTCCACAACGCCCTAGCAAAACCGAAACCTACTTGAAGGTAAAAACGCTCACTGTTGCCCCTAGTGGCCGGTTTCCACGTCATCTTCCGATGTCCTCAGACATGGATGGACGTCAAATACTGACTTGTATAACGGGTGACCTGCCTGACATTTCGACATCACCTCAGCAATACACCCCCAGTGTAACTATGTTCTAATGATCGCTTTGATTCTCACCACATTTGCTCAAGGATGGAATGAAGTCGGTGGTTAGAGTAAAACATGCATACACACAGCTCCTGGATGGCTTCAGATCTACTTGGCAGTCGTTGTAAATTAACCGTCTGCCTGCAACAGTAAACAACCACTCAAAACCTTCCTTATCTGTGTACACATCAACACAGACTGAAGGCTACACCATCTGACACACTGAGAGCGGATGAGGAGGTCACAGTGAGTGCTGTGGTGGTAGCAGAGTGTTTTTGAGAAGGAAAATAGGAAATCTGGGTTTTAAGCATGTCAATCTGGTGGGTATAAATAACCTGTCTGATAAGAGAAGGACGGGGAGGAGGGGAGAGGAGATGAATCCCAAACTACAGGAACACCACGCAGAGCAGCAGCAGCACAGCAGACCTCATCTAAAATGTACAATAATAAATGTAGGAGCACGCCATAATGTGCATACTGGAATTGATCACGTATCTTTAGGGTGGAGTGTGTATTGTAATGAGGTCACTGAAAAATTCAACACTAAAAAACACTGCCTCTTCCATCATCTTAGCGAGCTTGTGGTAATAATTCTATTATACCGAGCATTGGTTGAACCCTGAAAACACAGCGCACACAGGATCCAGATATGTTATCTTAAAAGTGTATTGAACAGAGTCAAACTCAATCATGCAGTTATTACGTACTATAATGGAACATGTTTTAGCTCCTGAACTAAGACTCACCTCACTCACTTCTCTGTGGGAAATTAAAGGTGACACAAACAGCTGTTGAAGTATTTACTGGGCTGTTGGCCTCCGTCAGGCTTGTTAAACTGTAACCACTGACTTAATTTGTTCAGATCTTATTGAGAAAAGTAGTGAGAACTGATGTGACCATTAGATATAGTGATAATAACAGCCTCCAGATGTGTAGTTTGAGAATCGTGTTGGAGCTATAATGGAACCCGTGTCTTAGCTCCTGAACTAAGACTCACCTCAACCTCACTCACATTTCTCTGGGAACGTTGACACAAACAGCTGCTGTTATTTATTGGACCCGCTCCTTCAGGCACATCTAGTATATTATTACTACGTCTTGCTGTTTTTACCTCTCCAGACACGCCATTGTAACACATCCATTAATTAATATACTCTTAGAAACAACCCTCCCCTAACATGCACACACACACACACACACACACACACACACACACACACACACACACACACACACACACACACACACACACACACACACACACACACACACACACACACACACACACACACACACACACACACACACACACACACACACACACACCAGTGAGAAACAACACTCTCTCATACATCTGCACCCTGAATAACCCTGCTTCTGGCACTGTTCACAGATCCTTACCCCTAAATGTTAGCCCATCTGAAAGCATGCGATCCTGTCAATGTTGCTGACAGAATTGGTTTGACTAGCTTGAGCTCTTGACTCTCTCAAACTCTTTTGACTTCAGACTGTTTACACATATTGTGACTATTAGGTGTTTGTTTGTTATGTGGGGTTGAATGTGTATACTGTATGTCAATCAATGTCCAATGTGGTGTGTTTGTATGTGCGTGCATGTGTGTGTTTGTGGGCCTTTGAATACACATACATAAGTGTGGCCTCACTATAACCCCCCCACCCTTCTATGTCTCCAGTGGTCCACCATGCCGTCCTTATAATGGGTGGTCATTTGACATTTCTGTATCTTGCACTTTTTAACATCAATGCAGCTAGTGATCCTTGATTTGATCGTTTTATTGTTGGTGGTGATATTGGTACATACATCAGGGTGTAATTTTGGACATATACAGTGGCTTGCGAAAGTATTCACCCCCCTTGGCATTTTTCCTATTTTGTTGCCTTACAACCTGGAATGAAAGTTGATTTTTGGGGGGTTTGTATCATTTGATTTAAACAACAGGCCTACCACTTTGAAGATGCAAAATATTTTTTATTGTGTCACAAACAAGAAATAAGACAAAAAAACAGAAAACTTGAGCGTGCATAACTATTCACCCCCCCAAAGTCAATACTTTGTAGAGCCACCTTTTGCAGCAATTACAGCTGCAAGTCTCTTGGTGTATGTCTCTATAAGCTTGGCACATCTAGCCACTGGGATTTTTGCCCATTCTTCAAGGCAAAACTGCTCCAGCTCCTTCAAGTTGGACGGGTTCCGTTCCAATCAATTGGATTGAGGTCTGGGCTTTGACTAGGCCATTCCAAGACATTTAAATGTTTTCCCCTTAAACCACTCAAGTGTTGCTTTAGCAGTATGCTTAGGGTCATTGTCCTGCTGGAAGGTGAACCTCTGTCCCAGTCTCAAATCTCTGGAAGACTGAAACAGGTTTCCCTCAAGAATCCCTGTATTTAGCGCCATCCATCATTCCTTCAATTCTGACCAGTTTCTCAGTCCCTGCCGATGAAATATTTTAAATTTTTTTGATGATGCTGCCCCCACCATGCTTCACTGTGGGGATGGTGTTCTCAGGGTGATGAGAGGTGTTGGGTTTGCGCCAGACATAGCATTTTCCTTGATGGCCAAAAAGCTAAATTTTAGTCTCATCTGACCAGAGTACCTTCTTCCATATGTTTGGGGAGTCTCCCACATGCCTTTTGGCAAACACCAAACGTGTTTGCTTATTCTTTTCTTTAAGCAATGGCTTTTTTCTGGCCACTCTTCCATAAAACCCAGCTCTGTGGAGTTTATGGCTTAAAGTGGTCCTATGGACAGATACTCCAATCTCCGCTGTGGAGCTTTGCAGCTCCTTCAAGGTTATCTTTGGTCTCTTTGTTGCCTCTCTGATTAATGCCCTTCTTGCCTGGTCCGTGTGTTTTGGTGGGTGGCCCTCTCTTGGCAGGTTTGTTGGTGCCATATTCTTTCCATTTTTTAATAATGGATTTAATGGTGCTCTGTGGGATGTTCTAAGTTTCGGATATTTTTTTATAACCCAACCCTGATCTGTACTTCTCCACAACTTTGTCCCTGACCTGTTTGGAGAGCTCCTTGGTCTTCATGGTGCCGCTTGCTTGGTGGTGCCCCTTGCTTACTGGTGTTGCAGACTCTGGGGCCTTTCAGAACAGGTGTATATATACTGAGATCATGTGACAGATCATGTGACACTTAGATTGCACACAGGTCAACTTTATTTAACTAATTATGTGACTTCTGAAGGTAATTGGTTGCACCGGATCTTATTTAGGGGCTTCATAGCAAAGGGGGTGAATACATATGCACGCACCACTTTGTGATTTTTTTCAATTCACTTCACCAATTTGGACTATTTTGTGTATGTCTATTACATGAAATCCAAATAAAAATCAATTTAAATTACAGGTTGTAATGCAACAATATATAAAAAACGCCAAGGGGTGAATACTTTTGCAAGGCAATGTACTGTATAAATCATTTATTTAAAAAAGTACCATGATATTTAGAGAAACATTTTAGCCACTGACCTGGCTAGCTCGCACATACAGCTGCTTTAAAGCACAGAGGTCTAATCAGGATATATAGATTATGTATCTTATAAGGATGTACAGTTGAAGTCGGAAGTTCACATACACCTAAGCCAAATACATTTAAACTCAGTTTTTCACACTTCCTGACATTTAATCCTAGTAAAAATGCCCTGTCTTAGGTCAGTTAGGATCACCACTTTATTTTAAGAATGTGAAATGTCAGAATAATAGTAGAGAGAATGATTTATTTCAGCTTTTATTTATTTCATCACATTCCCAGTGGGTCAGAAGTTTACATACACTCAATTAGTATTTGGTAGCATTGCCTTTAAATAGTTTAACTTGGGTCAAACGTTTCGGGTAGCCTTCCACAAGCTTCCCACAATAAGTTAGGTGAATTCTGGCCCATTCCTCCTGACAGAGCTGGTGTAACTGAGTTCTATTTTTGTTTCACCAGACCAAAAAGTACAATCTTTGTCCCCATGTGCAGTTGCAAACCGTAGTCTGGCTTTTTTTATGGCGGTTTTGGAGCAGTGGCTTCTTCCTTGCTGAGCGGCCTTTCAGGTTATGTCAATATAGGACTCGTTTTACTGTAGATATAGATACTTTTGTACCTGTTTCCTCCAGCATCTTCACAATGTCCTTTGCTGTTGTTCTGGGATTGATTTGCACTTTTCGCACCAAAGTATGTTCATCTCTAGGAGACAGAACGCGTCTCCTTCCTGAGCAGTATGACAGCTGCGTGGTCCCATGGTGTTTATAGCCATAACATAACATATCAGAAGCTTCTAAAGCCATAACATCATTTTTTTGAATTTCCAAGCTGTTTAAAGGCACAGTCAAGTTAGTGTATGCAAACTTCTGACCAACTGGAATTGTGATACAGTGAATTATATGTGAAATAATCTGTCTGTAAACAATTCTTGGACAAATTACTTGTGTCATGCACAAAGTAGATGTCCTAACCGACTTGCCAAAACTGTAGTTTGTTAACAACAAATTTGTGGAGTGGTTGAAAAACGAGTTTAAATGACTCCAACCTTAGCGTATGTAAACTTCCGACTTCAACTGTATAAGCAGCTAAATGTTCACTCCTCTGTGTGATTTTAAGAATGCAACATTAGAATAATGACTTGACTATGTGTTTTACTATTTTGGAAAATATAAACGCAACATGCAACAATTTCAAAGATTTTACTGAGTTACAGTTCATATAAGGAAATCAGTAAATTGAAACAATTGAATTAGGCCCTAGTCTATGGATTTTACATGACTGGGAATATAGATATGCATCTGTTGGTCACAGATATCTTTAAAAAAAAGTAGGGGTGTGGATCAGAAACCCAGTCATTATCTGGTGTGACCACCATTTGCATCATGCTCCTTCGTATAGAGTTGATCAGGCTGTTGATTGTGGCCTGTGGAATGTTGTCCCACTCCTCTTCAATGGCTGTGCGTAGTTGCTGGATATTAGTGGGAACTGGAACATGCTGCCGTACACATCGATCCAGAGCATCCCAAACATGCTCAATGGGTGACATGTCTGGTGAGTATGCAGGCCATGGAAAAACAGGGACAGCTTCTAGGAATTGTGTACAGATCATTGTGACATGGGGGGCCGTGCATTATCATGCTGAAACATAAGGTGGTGGAGGCGAATGAATGGCACGACAATGGGCCTCATTATCTCAACACTTTATCTCTGTGCATTCAAATTGTCATCGATAAAATGCAATTGTGTTTGTTGTCCTTAGCTTATACCTACCCATACCATGCAGTCAGGTCAAGACCCTGGTGAGGATGACGAGCACGCAGATGAGCTTCCCTGAGACGGTTTCTGACAGTTTGTGCAGAAATTCTTCGGTTGTGTAAACCCACAGTTTCATCAGCTGTCCGGGTGGCTGGTGTTCAGACGATCCCGCAGGTGAAGAAGCCGGATGTGGAGGTCCTGGGTTGGTGTGGTTACATGTGGTCTGCGGTTGTGAGGATGTACTGATAAATTCTCTAAAATGACGTTGGAGGCAGCTTAAGGTAGAGAAATTAACATTAAATTATCTGGCAACAGCTCTGGTTGACATTCCTGCAGTCAGCATGCCAATTGCACGCTCTCTCAAAACTTGAGACATCTGTGGTATTGTGTTGTGTAAAAAAAACATTGATTGTCCCCAGCACAAGGTACACCTGTGTAATGATCATGCTGTTTAATCAGCTTCTTGATATGCCACACCTGTCAGGTGGATGGATTATCTTGGCAAAGGAGAAATACTCACTAACAGGGATGTAAAACAATTTGTACACAAAATCTGAAACAAAAACGCTTTTTGTGCATATGGAAGATTTCTGGGATCTTTAATTTCAGCTCATGAACATGGGACCAACACTTTGCGTTCATATTTTTGTTCGGTATAGTTTGAAAATGCATTAAGATTGAAAATGCTCCCGAATGAACGACAATTAAGTCTTGCGATACTGTATTATTTTAGCTTTAGAGGAGATTTTAATCCATGGTGTTTTTGTTCAGATTTTTAGATTTACTTTTGCTCAGAGTAATTTAGATGCTTTTATCATTTATCTGCATGAGCGATGCTGATAGCTAAAGTTATAGAGCCACTAATAACAGGTTATCATGAGCACTTTCCCATCCCCAATATGCCGTTTTCCAACACTATTTCGCATACTTTAGCTGTGCTTGACCTAGCTTGCCTGATGCAATGGAACCAACAGAATAGTCTGACAAACCCCGCCCTCCTGGCACTCCAGGCAGGCTAAAACAAACGCTCAAAGTATTTGAATGATTTCAGGTCTGTTTTCCAATGCCTCTTTTATCCCTGTCCTAGCTCCCTTGAAGTACTGTTTCCCTGTCCTATACTGACACTCTGCCCTGGTGTGGCCTTATACTGTTAGTTTAGTTATGCAGTTGTAGCAGAGGGACTGTATTATAATATATGATAGACTGCTGCTTACTGCACTGCTACTGCTGCTGCTGCTGCTACTTCTCAGTCTCTATTACAGCAATGTTTCTAGGTAATGATGCTTTAAAAAATGCACAGATCTAGGATCAGGTCTTCTTGATCCATATAATCTTATTCATTATGATCAAAAAGGCTAAACTGATCCTAGATCAGCACTCCTACTCTGTGACGCATGATAAATATGGTCCCAGGTTGATAACTTTGTAGTCAGGTTGATAATAATAATGATGTCTTCATCACTCCTGTGGGACCGAAGGTAAAATGGACGCAGATATTGACTTGAGTTTTGTTTCATTCTCCATATCTCCTACTGATTCCTACTGTAGTCCCCTGTAGCTCAGTTGGTAGAGCATGGCGCTTGCAACGCCAGGGTTGTGGGTTCGTTTCCCACGGGGGGGCCAGTATGATGAACTGGTGTTTTTTCAATTCACAGACAACTCATCAAGAAGGAAGGGTATGTCCTTGTTGTGTTGTTGTTAGTGTTTTGTTTTAACCACGTTTTCTCATGGGCGATACACCACGTGCACACACACACGCACATTCACAACCACTTATAAATTCCACTGCAATGTAGATACACTGTAAATGGTGATGCCTAAGCTTTCACCCTGGGTGTTCAATTTACTGGGATTCCACTGAGCTTATGGAGGATTTATAGTTATATATTCATACTTATATAACTATCGACACACATGAGAAGCCGCCAACTGTTGCCTGTGTGTGTGTGTGTGCGTACGTGTGTGAAGGTGTTTTCCTAACCCAGCTGTGTCATGTATGCAACCAGAAGGAGAAGGTGATATGAGACATGTGTGTGTGTGATGTAGGTGGGATGAGATGACTGTGCAAGGCTCTGTTCAGACGCTCAGACACCTGGGTAACCGAGACAGAGGTACCTGCTACCCTGTGATGGATCACATTCCCCCCATCCCTAGAGCATAAACACTGGGTGGCCACAGCTCTCCTCTACAGCACCTGCTTACACGCATGGAGGCATAGCGAAGTCCATACGTGAGTCAGAACACACCACCCCCACCCCATAATGTATTAAAATCATTAAATATGATGAGAAATCTATAAGTTACAACTAGATTGCTCTACACACCATCAGCTCTGCTACAGTTGCTGTAGTCATTACCTTTCCTCTAGGACCGTAATTGGGTTTAGAAATAATCACTCATGAAGATAACAGCTACAGACGTGCCAGACAGTAACGGCAGGTGGTGCCTTCATTGAAATAGAATTACACTACCATACCCATGGTACTCGCCATTTTTATATTGGTTTTGAGAACACAGCTTGATGTGCATTTAGATTTGGATTTTGACAGACGCTGTGTTCTTCCATCTGAACACTTATGTAATGTTGTTTTTACGCTTGGGGTGTCACTGGCACTCAATTATCCCTGGGATTCAGCCGAAGTAAATATCCTCGCTCATTAGCTCTTAATTGGTTTTGAAGTGAATAGTGGATAGGGGGGATGAGTTGTTTAGATAGAGGATGGCGCTCATACAGTAGGCTATTTCTGCCTTCTCTCTCAGCCTAGTCCCATACACAGACATTGATATTTATATACACCATCATAGGTCCCATAGGAATCTGTATACTGTATGTTGTACGGCTTGACAATGACGGAACAATTAGCAACACTAAATATATGGGACTATAGGCCCTTCTATACCTTTGTGGTCCTCTGTAGCTCAATTGGTAGAGCGTGGCGCTTGTAACGCCAGGGTAGTGGGTTCGATCCCCGGGACCACCCATACCTAAAAATGTATGCACACATGACTGTAAGTCGCTTTGGATAAAAGCGTCTGCTAAATGGCATATTATTATTATTATTTTCAGAAGCCTAAAGAAGGGCGGTATCTGTCTACAGTTTTGGCATTAAGCAGTAGGGCGGTGGATCCACCACCTTTCCTGTTGAGGTTAATGTCAAAACTCTCAAGTTAACTCCTGTGAGTATACAGTATAATATCAGTGCACCGACATTATACTTGTGTTTTGATGTGTGTTTGGGCTTCAGTTCCGCCCAGTGATCTGTGGTTTTGATGTAGTTATATAATCATCATTCACATAGGATCACATTCATCAGAATGCCAGACAGGTTATTTCATGGTCGGCTTCCTTGGCAACGATGGTTCTGTGCGAGTTCATCTCTCTCTAGCTTGTTGTTGTGATAAGACAGGTAAACACTGACTCATTCAGGAAAATAGACCTGGCTCCTGCCTGGTGATGAAGCCTGCACTCTCTCAGCTTGCATGCACCAGATTCATTATGAGTAAGGTACGTTTCTATGTTTCTGGGCTTTTCTGAGTCTGTGTTATTGATGGTGCTTGAATATGAAGCGATGTTCTTCAGAAGGTCTCTGGTTGGAGCCCAGGGCGAGACATGAACAGGACCTACTTTGTTTCACCTATCTTTCTATTTCAACAATGAGGTCAGGTAGGCTCATGCTAGAGTGCCATACATCCCTATAGCTACCGATACTCTATACATGAACTCATACAGTAATACTCCTTTGAGTATTTTCCAGATAATTTGCATCTAGGAGGAAATTAAGTGAATATTTTTTGGATTGAGATGATCCACAGACGTATCCGCAGGCAGTCTGAGAGGAGAGGAGGGGAGGATAATTACAGTATTTTCTAATGTGGCACTGGGCGGATATGGGCCGGGCGGTCCCCAAGTCCCTTACAAAAGATAATGAGCAGGGCTGCAGGGTATAGGAGCAGGACTAAAAACAGAAATAGAATTACTAGAATGGGCATCCCCATTCAAGTCAATAGAAATAGTACTAATGATAGTAATAGTAAATTATATTTTTATGGGACATATAGCAGGAGTCCCCAGGTCCCTTACTACTCATAAAGAGCACAAGGACTGCAGTGTATAGGAGGAGAGGACTGAATACATAGAAATATAGTTACTAGATCGACCATCCCATTCAAGTCCATAGAAAGAGAATGACTTCGTTTTGTAATAACAGTAGGCCTTAATTATAGGCTAGTAATTTCCCTGGTCCCTTACAACTGAACAGGACTGCAGGGTACAGGAGAGGAGGACTGGAGACACTGACTGCTACACTTTATGAATAGTGTATGGTATGTATTCATTGTGATTTTTATTGCTTATCTGTGTTTTCTTTATTGTTTTTCATACAATAGCATATCAGATTGCCCTATATTGGGACAATAATGCTTTTCTGTATCCAAATCAGAATAGCAGTGGGATGGTTCGAAGACAAGTGGCGCATAGAGAATATTTCCCATGTATTCTGATATTAATCTGGCTGTATTTCTCTAATTTTGGATCAGTTACTTATGTTCCTTTTCCAAATGATAATATCTGTTTAATTAACCTCCATTGAAAGTCTGACTCAGAGCTAATAGCTTGGAGATAGAGAAAGGGCAAATGTCACTATTGTTATCATTTTGTCATCCTTATTTTAGTATTACATTCCAAAATTATAATTTAAAAAATATTGCAGATCTCGACATATAAAAAGTGTGGCTAACTCACAGCAAGACAGCTTGTATGTGGTGGATACATCCCAAAATGAAAGGGAAGTGTTGTCTTTTTGCCACTTTTTGTTATAAGTAATTATTTATTTATTATTACATGCTCCAGTTCTCAACATAACCAAAAATCTAAATTTGGCTAGCTCACAGTAAAACAGCTTGCGGGTGTGCGCAATGTGTGGTAGTTAGAAGCAAAATTAAGGGTGTTGTCTTTTTGCCAAATCAGGCTCATTTAACCCCTCCCTAACAGAGTAGCGTTACACCACAGTAGCTTGCATGTAGACAGTGACCATTTCCAGTAGAGTGCCTGTCTAGCATGATGTGGTTGGTTCCATCCATAGAATTAGAATGAATCCTTCTAAATCTTTGGTTTCATCATGGCAGGCTGCCGATGGCTTCTTGTGCTAAACCAGAGATAATGCATATGTTGGAACATCAACACGCACTGAGAGGCCATGCCTGGGTGATTCACTGACTCGCTCCAGATTGAATTGAGAGGAAATGTCCTACAGGTAGCCTACAGGACAGTTGTATATTCAAAAAAATCTATTGGTAGCTGATTAGGATGCATTTGCATCAAACAATTATTTAAAAATCTGCAGTGTTTGAAGTAATTACATTATTGCCACCAGCCAGCAGTATAAAAATGGCAGCATTGCTACACTGTGTATAGCTTCCTGAAATGTTAGGCTTAAAGAGTGTCTGCCTTTAAAAAGCAAAGAATCCCTTTGAAAACGACATATGTGGCATCTATTCGAGTCAGAAACAGTTATTCTAGTGTCAAAATGTACTACAAAGTAGTAGGATAATTTTGGTCATATTCAATCTAGTCTAAAGCGGAGTTTGGAAAATCTGTGCACCCCAACGGGTAAATGAAGTTTGGGTTTTGATTTGATAATGTCAATTTGGGGTGAACAGCTGCTGTGATTGCTCTCTATCTAATAGCATAGACAGTGAGACAGACCTGCCCAGCAGCTCCTACTTTGTTTACATAAGACAACATGTTGTGAATTTTTTTACTTGAGAAATACTTCACCAAACACCTTAGTTAGATGTAAAATTGCCCAACTACAACATCCTCGGCAAAAACTTTAAAATTAATTACAGATTTCTTGAGTTATCTTCGATTCATTCTAGTTATTTTGAGGAAGTGAAATAGGTTTCCGCGTCTACAGTGTCTCATGGGGGACAAACATCATTACCCAAACGCGGAATTGGTCAGGAAACACACCTCCAAGACACCCCTCTCATTTCAAGAAGATGATTAATACAATAGCAACAAGGAATCATTTATTAAACACAGCATGGACAATTATTTTAGCTTGCATGATCCTTTACCCCTTACAGCTGTTCTCCATCTGTGACGTTGACAGAAACAGGGGACCTATTTGGAATTTGGAAACCTATTTTGGCAAAACGGTTCAGCGCTCGAGGCCACCCCCATCCGTCGGCAGCGGCGCTGCAGTGTGCGCGCTTGAACAGTGCCGCGGCTCGCGCGCTATCTTGTGAACCCGTAGGAGAGAGAGAGAGAGAGGAGGAGAGGACCAGTCAAGCAGCAGAGGCAAGTGGAATCTCAACAGACGGACGCGGGTTGCAACGACAAATACGCACAGGGGGAAAATAGCAATCTACTGCAAGAACCTGGAAGAGAGAGAGAGCGCATCCATTGTATTGCGCACAATACACTGCAGGTTAGTTAAGTAAAAAAGGTTTTTATGCCATAACATCCCAAAGGCAGGATGGGAGTCGGATGCCGCTGTCGTTCACTTCAGTAGTTTATGCGTGCAAACGTAGGATGGATGTTGTCTTTAGGCTATCAAAAAACTCATCATTTTGTTCATTAAATTGCCGGACCCAATTAAATGACATGTTGGATAGCCTAGAAATGGACCCAGTAACAGTATTTAAGTTACTTCTTGTGTGATACAGAAATGTGGTAAATTACTCAGAACAGGTGTAGCCTAGCTTTGGGACACAATATCGGGAGTCTGTTCATTGGTCCAATCAATACACAGACTTCCGATGATGTGTCCCAAAGCTACATACAGCCCTGTACATCAGTCTGAGCATCTGTGTGGCTGGTCAGTGAGACAGTTGTCAACAATGTTAGACTTGCGATGGCATCACTTGTTCATTTGTAGGTTATGGCTGTTTATGAAATGATATTCAACCCGAGGCACACTTTACAGCGCCCCAAATGTGTGTGCGTCTGTGCGCTTGACAATAATTTTATTTAACTTCACTGAAGGTTTTCCACAAATCCTTGTTTCCGTTATAACGAGAGAGAGAGAGAGAGAGAGAGAGAGAGAGAGAGAGAGAGAGAGAGAGAGAGAGAGAGAGAGAGAGAGACCGAGAGAGAGAGCACAGCAGAACATTGGCCCAAATGTAATGCCGTTGTGTGAAGAGCCTATACGCACATAATTCAAGTTTGGTATTGGAGTAGATTTGGTCAGTTGATCGAAATCAAATAATGTGTTTGCTGTTATTTCACATGAGGAATGTCACGCTTGATACGATTTCTCAAAATGTAATTGTGCAAATCACATTTTTATTTCGTTTAATGTGTTGACACCAATATCTAGGCTACCCCATTTTCTCAAAATTAAGCACAATGTCATTATAATATTCCCTGGAGATTTTCTTGTTGCATAGGTCATGTATTGGAGACGTTAATAATCAAGCCAAACAATTGTATTACTGCAAAAACATTCCCACCCATGTCTTATCCTACTTCCCCCCACTCTGTCCCGTTGTCAGACAAGCTTCATTAATTCATAGTGTACCCAGTGCCCCCCTTCAACACACGCATGCACACAACCAAACACTCGCCACATTCGCTTTCCAGACACACACACCCAAACACACACACCCAAACACACACACACACACAGACACACACCCAAACACACACACACACACAAACGCGGCACTTTAATTTCTCAGTCCAATTAATACTGTGCTAACGACTAACAATGAATGACTAATGCTTTTATTGTCTGTGTAGTGGTGCTCTTCTAGCTGTGACACACTTTCTAGTTATGTTTATTCAGTCTGAGCAGACTACTGTTAATCTCCTCAAGTAGATAACAACTCCCTGACCTACCGTATGGCATCTGCATTCATTCTGAGAGCGCCAAAACGTGTGTGTATCTCCTATTGTTGATTGTTGTTTGTGTACCCTGCCCTGGTGTTCCTCATTGTGTTCATTCAACCATGGATTATACTTTATCTAATTGCAAGATCAGTTTGTTACCATTGCTTTACAGTTATGTGACCCAGAGAGACCCACTCTCGCAGCTGTCTTAAAGGGACACTACGGTGAAAACGGAGGAAAACAAGTGATTATATTGTTGTCCTTTGATGTTCTGGTCATTTTTCAACCTTTCTGTGCATGTTTCTATCATCTCAGTGATTTCAACTGTCGTCTGACCAATCGTTGTTGCTCACTTGACCAATCATTGTTGAAAATGGGACAAGATAATACACAGTGACCTATCAGGCTGGTGACCTAGATATCTTGCCCTTACTTTCACTGCTTTCACCCTCTACTGTAAACAGCTCCAGTGCCACATGGAGATTTGCATAACTGTAAGGGATCACCATAATTACCACACACGTGTATATTCTGGTTGTGGTGTCTGTGGTATTGTGTGTGTGTGTGTGTAGCTGTGTGTGTGTGTCTGTGTCTCTGTGTGTGTGTGTGTTTGTTTTCATGCATGTGTGTATATGTATGTGGCATTATGAGAGTCCCATTCACCCATTAGATGATGATGTAGAAGTGGCCAGTCCTTAGAGCGATGGGAAAGGCTGGGGTGGAGAAGGGGAAAATGCCACTTATTCTACACTGTGGGCTGGTGAAGCATGCAGACTATTCTGTGAGAAGTGATTCCTTCTCTATCTCCAGTCGTCTGCCAGGCAGTTGCTAGCTTGTGTACTAACGCCCCCCCAAGGCAGCAGGACAATGTGTCTCAGTCATACAACCAACGTACCCTGTCTGGTCTAGTCACGCTGATGTCATAACGGTTCCTCGGAAGAATTGAATATCAACTTTTATGACACATTCATATTTAAATGTACTTTTTGGGAAGACTGCGTGCGTCAAGTCAACCGTTATTTGCCCAGAACGGAAGTGTTGAAAGACACTAGAGCCAAGATGGTTCATTTGGAGCTATTAAATCACATCATGGAATCACACTTGTGGATGTGCATCTGTTTTGCTTTTGATCATGCAGTTCTTGATGCTTTCTTTGGAGTTTTTTTTTTACAAAAACAACACAGACCTACAGTATTGATTATTCTTTGTGTCTCAGAGGTTGTTACTTGTAAGACACATTTTTGTACTCTGGTGGTTACCATTTTTATTTCTACAGTATGTCCTCACAGCTCAGTCAGTCAGTCAGGTTGTGAAAGTGCACTCTTGCTCTGAATGGAGAATATTATTTAGCAATGATCTGAATGTAGCCGGTCTGCCACTCAATAATGTGAATGTCTGCTACGGCCGGCTGACCTGCTCTGATGTAAGTAATCCCAGGCGAGTAAGAGGCCCATGTACATCCATTACTGTCACCACGGTCTGGGACTGTCTCTCTGTGTGTGTGTGTGTGTGTGTGTGTGTTACGTGTGTGTGTTTCCACAGGGCCAGGCAGGCTTCACAGTGACAATGCTTTAGTCTAGTTTCTCTGTCACACCCCTGTCCTCCTCACTGCCGGACAGATGAATGTCTCATTAGGGGGACCACCATAGAGACACATAGTGTGCGTCCCAAATGGCACCCTATTCCCATTATACCCACCCTATTCCCAGGGCTCTGGTCAAAAGTAGTGCACTATGTAGAGAATACAATGCCCTTTGGGACGCAGCCATATACTACTGTTCTGTTTAATTCTGTGAGGACCACAGTGTGACTGTGAAGGATATCCTTCCCTCGGTCTCTCTGCTGCTTGGCTGTCTCTGCCAACTCAACAGAGTTTACCTGGAGCTGGATTTGTCACTGTTTTTAAAGTTCCAATGCAGCTGTTTTATCTCAATATCAAATCATTTCTGGGTAACAATGAAGTACCTTACTGTGATTGTTTTAAATTAAAATGGTCAAAAAGAAACAAAAATACCTTCTAAGCAAAGAGCAAATTCTCAAGCAATAATTTTTCTAGGGCTGTCTGGGAGTTGTCTGAGTGGGGAGGGGAAAACAGAAAATTAGCTGTTATTGGCAGAGAGTTTTGGAACTCTCTTTCTTATTGGTCTATTAACTAATTTACCGCCAGGTGATCACACCAGGCAGGCCAAAACTCTATCCCACCAAAAAAGATGAGATTTCCAGCGCCCTTTTCAAACAGCTCTTACACTAAAAGGGCATTATCATAATTTTCACAATTTCACAGTATTATTCCAACCTCATAGTGTGGAAATATATATAAAAAACAGGAAAATCACAATGGGCCTTTAATAAATGTATGCATGTATACACACCTGCTTAGAGATAGGCAGGCACGCACATGCGCGCGCACACACACGCACACACACACATACAGTGGGGAGAACAAGTATTTGATACACTGCCGATTTTGCAGGTTTTCCTACTTACAAAGCATGTAGAGGTCTGTAATTTTTATCATAGGTACACTTCAACTGTGAGAGACGGAATCTAAAACAAAAATCCAGAAAATTAAATTGTATGATCTTTAAGTAATTAATTTGCATTTTATTGCATGACATAAGTATTTGATCACCTACCAACCAGTAAGAATTCCGGCTCTCACAGACCTGTTAGTTTTTCTTTAAGAAGCCCTCCTGTTCTCCACTCATTACCTGTATTAACTGCACCTGTTTGAACTCGTTACCTGTATAAAAGACACCTGTCCACACACTCAATCAAACAGACACCAACCTCTCCACAATGGCCAAGACCAGAGAGCTGTGTAAGGACATCAGGGATAAAATTGTAGACCTGCACAAGGCTGGGATGGGCTACAGGACAATAGGCAAGCAGCTTGGTGAGAAGGCAACAACTGTTGGCGCAATTATTAGAAAATGGAAGAAGTTCAAGATGACGGTCAATCACCCTCGGTCTGGGGCTCCATGCAAGATCTCACCTCGTGGGGCATCAATGATCATGAGGAAGGTGAGGGATCAGCCCAGAACTACACGGCAGGACCTGGTCAATGACCTGAAGAGAGCTGGGACCACAGTCTCAAAGAAAACCATTAGTAACACACTACGCAGTCATGGATTAAAATCCTGCAGCACACGCAAGGTCCCCCTGCTCAAGCCAGCGCATGTCCAGGCCCATCTGAAGTTTGCCAATGACCATCTGGATGATCCAGAGGAGGAATGGGAGAAGGTCATGTGGTCTGATGAGACAAAAATAGAGCTTTTTGGTCTAAACTCCACTCGCCGTGTTTGGAGGAAGAAGAAGGATGAGTACAACCCCAAGAACACCATCCCAACCGTGAAGCATGGAGGTGGAAACATCATTCTTTGGGGATGCTTTTCTGCAAAGGGGACAGGATGACTGCACTGTATTGAGGGGAGGATGGATGGGGCCATGTATCGCAAGATCTTGGCCAACAACCTCCTTCCCTCAGTAAGAGCATTGAAGATGGGTCGTGGCTGGGTCTTCCAGCATGACAACGACCCGAAACACACAGCCAGCGCAACTAAGGAGTGGCTCCGTAAGAAGCATCTCAAGGTCCTGGAGTGGCCTAGCCAGTCTCCAGACCTGAACCCAATAGAACATCTTTGGAGGGAGCTGAAAGTCTGTATTACCCAGTGACAGCCCTGAAACCTGAAGGATCTGGAGAAGGTCTGTATGGAGGAGTGGGCCAAAATCCCTGCTGCAGTGTGTGCAAACCTGGTCAAGACCTAAAGGAAACGTATGATCTCTGTAATTGCAAACAAAGGTTTCTGTACCAAATATTAAGTTATGCTTTTCTGATGTATCAAATACTTATGTCATGCAATAAAATGCAAATTATTTACTTAAAAATCATACAATGTGATTTTCTGGATTTTTGTTTTAGATTCCGTCTCTCACAGTTGAAGTGTACCTATGATAAAAATTACAGACCTCTACATGCTTTGTAAGTAGGAAAACCTGCAAAATCGACAGTGTATCATTAAAACTAGTTTTTCAACCCCTCCACAAATGTCTTGTTAACAAACTATAGTTTTGGCAAGTCGGTTAGGACATCTACTTCGTGCATGACACAAGTAATTTTTCCAACAATTGTTTACAGACAGATTATTTCACATATAATTCACTGTATCACAATTCTAGTGGGTCAGAAGTTTACATACACTAAGTTGACTGTGCCTTTAAACAGCTTGGATAATTCCACAAAATGATGTCATGGCTTTAGAAGCTTCTGATAGGCTAATTAACATAATTTGAGTCAATTGGAGTTGTACCTATGGATGTATTTCAAGCCCTACCTTCAAACTCAGTGCCTCTTTGCTTGACATCATGGGAAAATCAAAAGAAATCAGCCAAGACTTCAGAAAAAAAATTGCAGACCTCCACAAGTCTGGTTCATCCTTGGGAGCAATTTCCAAACGCCTGAAGGTATCACATTCATCTGTACAAACAATAGTACGCAAGTAGAAACACCATGGAACCACACAGCTGTCATACCGCTCAGGAAGGAGACGCGTTCTGTCTCCTAGAGATGAACGTACTTTGGTGCGAAAAGTGCAAATCAATCCCAGAACAACAGCAAAGGACCTTGTGAAGATGCTGGAGGAAACAGGTACAAAAGTATCTATATCCACAGTAAAACGAGTCCTATATTGACATAACCTGAAAGGCCGCTCAGCAAGGAAGAAGCCACTACTCCAAAACCGCCATAAAAAACCCAGACTACGTTTTGCAACTGCACATAGGGACAAAGATCGTACTTTTTGGAGAAATTTCCTCTGGTCTGATGAAACAAAAATAGAACTGTTTGGCTATAATGACCATCGTTATGTTTGGAGGAAAAAGGGGTTGGCTTGCAAGCCGAAGAACACCATCCCAACCGTGAAGCACGGGGGTGGCAGCATCATGCTGTGGGGGTGCTTTGCTGCAGGAGGAACTGGTGCACTTCACAAAATAGATGGCATTATGAGGAAGGAAAATTTGGTGGATATATTGAAGCAACATCTCAAGACATCAGTCAGGAAGTTAAAGCTTGGTCGCAAATGGATCTTCCAAATGGACAATGACCCCAAGCATACTTCCAAAGTTGTGGCAAAATGGCTTAAGGACAACAAAGTCAAGGTATTGGAGTGGCCATCACAATGCCCTGACCTCAATCCTATTGAACATTTGTGGGCAGAACTGAAAAAGCGTGTGCGAGCAAGGAGGTCTACAAACCTGACTCAGTTACACCAGCTCTGTCAGGAGGAATGGGCCAAAATTCACCCAACTTATTGTGGGAAGCTTGTGGAAGGCTACCCGAAATGTTTGACCGAAGTTAAACAATTCAAAGGCAATGCTACCAAATACTAATTGAGTGTATGTAAACTTCTGACCCACTGGGAATGTGATGAAATAAATAAAAGTTGAAATAAATTATTCTCTCTACTATTATTCTGACATTTCACATTCTTAAAATTAAGTGGTGATCTTAACTGACCTAAAACAGGGAATTATTACTAGGATTAAATGTCAGGAATTGTGAAAAACTGAGTTTAAATGTATTTGGCTAAGGTGAATGTAAACTTCAGATTTCAACTGTATACATACATGCCTGAGTAGAGGCAAGCTGGAGAAGCGCAATTAGAGTTTCACACTTGGTTAGCCACGGGTCCTAATGAGGGATTGACGGGTTCCTGTGAGCCCTCTCCTCTGCTCTCCTCACAGCTGCACACTGTTGTTGTTTACATCATAGACCTGGACTAAATGATCATGACTGGATGAAGACTAATGACTTAGAAAAAGAGGCGATGTTAGGTGATCCGTACATTGTGATATCTGACTGATGCTGGACATACACAGACATGATTGTCTCGAACTAGAAACAATCTATTTTGGTTGTTAGCTAGACACTTCTCACTGTTGCTGTAAACAATAGCGCTTCCTTCTCGAGATTCCTTGTGTAACGTTTCATTACACCAACATCAAGTAATAGAATATTGTTTGGCTTGTTGTACTATACATAAAACACGCAAGATACCTGGAGCTACATTCATTTAAAGTGTAATCTCGGCACTCAGAACCAAATATTGTGTGCATAATGGTCTTGCTTAATGTTTCATCTGTCTCAAGAGACTATTCAAGGTGTTATAGTAGTGTTAGGCTATATGTGTGCTCCTTATTACTTAGCTAGCTATATGACTCTGTGGTCAAGAATCTCAGGCCAGGACAGTGTTTTGTTGCTAGGACAGATGGCAGATCTACAGGAGTGGTAAGTCAGTGGTCTGGTCAGCCCTGGTCCCTCCTAGCTCCTAGCTGTAGTAGCAGTACAAAGTGAATTTACTATTGTTATAAATGTGCTCTTTAATACCTTACTATTTTATTAACTTGTGGTAATTTGTTTGGTTGCTAGGACAGATGGCGTAACAGGAGTGGTCAGTCAGTCAGCGGTCAGTCTCCCACAGTTGGCAGCAGCAGTAGCCCCACTGTGACTGAATTATTACCCATGTCAGGTTGTTATGCCGTTATAGCTATCCGACCCAATCACTCAAGGTTACCCCGGGATACGGTATTATCACCCTCCCATGTAAGGATTATTACACCCCTCAGTGAGAACAAAGGTGAAGCGATGCTCTTTTCTGTTCAAACGGACTGTGAGGGATCAACTAGCAGAAAGCCTCCTTTTGAAGTGGGTGGTGAGGAATCGGATGATAATAGGATGTGATGTTGTGGGTTTTAGGTTCTATGCTCCCCCCCCTCCCCAATAGAGACCAAATTGACAGGCTAACCCACCATCTTTCATTTCAACAATGTAACGTAAACCACTTGAGCTTCTAGGCGGTTAACTAACAGGGGGATTCATTCTTCAAAACCTGAGTTACTGAATCTGTGATATGAACAAGACTACGTTGAGAGGGAGGGGGGTTGAAGGAATGAAGGGTGTGCTTGTTAGTCTGCTTCTCTCTGTGTCCTCCTCACAAGTTACTTTAGCTTTTTTACCACCCACTGGAAAGAAGAGGAGGGGAGAAGCGAAAGGGGGGCAGAAGGGTGGAAGCGAGGGGTGTGTGGAAGCTTTGGGGGGGGATCATGTACCTAATGGAACGCTGAGAAGGGGCAAGAGGAACAAAAGAGGGTCTGTTTTCGCCCTGTACCCACTGGCTGGGCCGTTGTTCTTGGAGCATTTCTTGTGAAGTAGGGGGGTGCTGCCGGATCTGGGGGCTGGGGACTAGGGAGTCTGGGCTACAAGCCTGGGCGCTGGCTGGATCTCTGTTTAAAGAGAAGATCTGGATAGTTCTTTGAAGACCAGAGATCTTATAGTGGAGGATAATGATCTCAGCCTAGAGCCAGCCCTGACCTCAGCCACAGCTCCATCCCTAGCCCCAACCCCTGCCCCAGGCTCTTGCCAAGTCCTGCATGAGCGGCAGATATGTGTGAGAAATGGGCACCTGCTCTGAAGAGGGTCACAGCAGCTGCATGACGCTGTCCTCTAGTCTGTCCATTGAGACAGACAGCAGGACAGGAGTGCTACCCTAGCAGCAGGATGCTGTGGAAGTACGCGCTTTAGGGAAGAGAGCGTGCACTTGAATGCTCCCGAGAACATTTTCATGCTTCCTTCCTCTCATTTGCATAGGCTTAAGAAGAACCCATCTCCCTCCTTCCTCCCCCTTCGTCCCCCGTTCCTCCCCCCTCTCTGTTGACATAGTGGCTTGGCCCACTTGTGTTGTCTAATTGCTCAGCAAATATGCCACCACAGCCCTTATCCCGCTTGGCCTGCCAAGAAAGAAGGACATTAAACCTACCACCGGCTTCCTTCCACACTCCCATGCTCTGTGGTTGATGTAGCTATCTCTTAGAAAAAATATGCACTATGCAGAAATCGCTCCGCCATTTCCTGGCTGCAAAAATTCTAATAGTTCTCCTAATTTCTGTTTATGTGACAAAAAAAGCAAGTATAGTGTAAAGAATCATTGTATCATCTAAACCACTTTTAAATATATTTTCCATAACCAAAAATATTGTATTTTCAGTTGTTTGAAGCTGGTGTACAAAACCGAAAGTAAAAGATGCAAAAATGAAACTTAAGCACAGGGAGCATAGCAATAGCGCACATAGAACAGATCTACCACTTCTTAGAGTTTTTTTCAACGAGAATGACAGATCTATAATTCAAATTTCTATGTGAATTTGGTCGGTGCGCCAAAAAAGTGACATATTGCAGCTTTAACCCTCCCGTTGTCCTAGGGTCAAAATGACCTGCCACTGTGTTGAACCAACTTTATTTAATTTTTATATTTTTGGGATCATTTGTGAGAAGGAGGCAGTGAGACTTTAATGAAAGTATCACTGCCTCCTTCTCACAAATGATCCAAAAAATATAAAAATTAAATAAAGTTGGTTCAACACAGTGGCGGGTCATTTTGACCCTAGGACAACGGGAGGGTTAAATGGATGGTATGTTACCACTGTACATACACTATGGTATAGTGGCACACCACACCGCATTGCTGTGTAGAGTTACAGTATGTGTTATATGCAGCAGAGTGAGAGCTTATCCCTTGAACAATAGGTATTTTCTAAAAGCTGACCTCTTTGGGTTAACCTGGTGAAATAAAGGTTAAATAAGAAGATTAGTTTCATCCTAATAGACCCATCACATGCATCAGTGATTGATTTAACTGGATGAAGGTAGACACTTAGCTGTCAGCACATGGATAAAGGTGACAAAGTGGCTTTTCTATGGTTCAGGGGGCCGACTGAATCTTGTGACTCATTTAGGTCCTGGTTCCTTAATACCGCTGCCCCCCCTACTCCCCGCACCATGGTTAGGGACCATGTCACCAGCTCAGCCTCCACTACTGAAGGGCTCTTAATCCAACTGGGATGACAGTTTGGCTCTCTTTCCCTGTTCCTGTGGCACTAGCTAGATGCTGAGACCAATGAGCTTTTCTTCCTTCTGCCTTTTTTCATCCCTTAAAACCCCAAACACAGCCACAGGAATCCTGGGAAAATTCTCCCCTTGGGGGACGAGACAAAGAAATGGGATGGTAAACAAATCCTACTGCGAATCTATCAGAGATTTTCTCTCCCTCCATCTCCATTCAGCCCCAGATAAATGTTCCAATCCATGTCCCTTTTGAGATTTTTTTTCAACAACAAACAGTGCTGCCTCTGGTTGCTGTTTTTCTGTTGTTCTCTTCCCTGCCTGTGTGACGCGTTCTTTAAAAGCATAATCTATACACCACCATAATCTTTAGAGAAGATTGAGGTCAAAAACCCAGTAGAATCCAAAAATGTGTCCCCCAGTAAACCCACTCCCCCTTTCTTGGTAACACCCAATCGGGCGCCCTGATCCCCAGGTCACATGTTGAGGGACATTCAAACGGATGAATCAGCTCCAGCGTCAGAACAATGAGCATTAGACATGTTTGCTGAGAGTCTAATGCACTCTGTCAGCTAATGGAGAATTTTTCTCTCTCAGACGAGGGTGCTGCCACAGTTAGTACTGGTAAGGGAAGGAGTTGGGAGCAGAGCTGGCATCAGGAATGTTGTTATTCCTCTGAGAGGACTGTTGCTTAGTCAATTTCATCCCAATGTTCCCATTTTTTTTTTTTTTTTAATAAAAAATATATTGGACATTTACCAGACCAATACGTACCAACTCCAAGCCTGTATAGCAGTTAGTGACTAGGAAGAAGGGAATGGATAAGAAGGAAAGGAAGGCAGAGAGCAGAGCAGAGCTGGCGTCAGGAATGTTGTTTTACATTTTCCCTGAGAGAATTGTTTAAAGCTTGATGTATTCATAATCCTACGTGTCATCTCAATATTCCCAGTACGCGTATAGTAATTGGGATGTACTCGTCATCTCATTATATTGCACTTACATTATTAACACTGTGTATCGATTACTTGTAATCCGCACATCAGGATTGGGACGTCATTTAGAAAAAAATTTTTTTTTAAATGTTGGATGTTTCCCTTAAGTACCAAGGCTGTATACAAGTAACCTTTAGCCTAGCATTGATGTTTATAATAGAGGTTCAAACTTTCTTCTTCTATTCTTCTATTCTCCTTCTTCTTCTCTTCATCGCTCACAAAACGGGCCACTTTGCGTGAGGAAAAACCACTGCATGAATAAAAGACTAAAAGATAATCAGCAACTAGAGGACAACATCCACAGTGACACAGCGAGTTGACTAGAATACATTCCTATGCCAGAGCAATTTAAGATCAAACACACTACAGTGGAATAGCAATCAGTGTAATCTCTGTCCTCGGTCTGTAGCCCCCCTCCTTCTCTCCTTCCCTGCTTCTCAGACTCAGAGCTCGACTTGCTCTTTGGTGGCTCTGAAAGAATGTCATTGTCACTAAGGTAATTCCCTGCTCTAGCCCCAGCAGTGTAGAGGACGGAGGGATGGATGGTGACTTCATTTACCAGCCACCACAGAGGCTGGCTGGGCTGATAACCCGATGAAACGGCCAGTGTGACTGAGAGGTCTGTTTGGGGCACCGGAGAGCTTGTCTGTCTGTCGAGTCTAGTCTGTCTTGTATGTGCGCTTGCAGGTCTTTGAATGTGTCCTGGTGATCTGGTCAGACGATCTGTATTTTTAGAGTTCTGAGAACCGGTCAATTATGGGTAAGAGATGGACTGGAGATAGAGGTGGAGGGTGCCTTGAAGGCTTTTCAGACTACTGAGCCAAACCAAGCTGTACTGAGCTGGCCTGGTTACGAATCCACCATAGTTGCTGGAACTGTGCTGAAAAGGACAATGAGATAAGAAGGCTCTCACAGTCAATACGAGTCAGTTATTAAATAGGCCATGGTTTTCGGTCCCGTTAGTGGCCCAACTCTCCATTGGTTAGCTGTGGTATTTGAGTGTTGGCTGAGGTTGAAAGAAAAGGGTCCAGATCTAATGGACAATGTACAGTTCGAGGTTGGCTTGTTTGGGGCCTCCGGCCTAGCTCCCTTGGCCCCACAGGACAAATGACACATGACCGTATTCAAAAAGCATGATCTAGGATCAGTTCCCCCCTTTCTATATAGTCATATTCATTATAATCTAAAAGGCAAAACTGATCCTATTTCAGCAATTGAGACCCTTTGTGAATATGGGCCCATAGCTCTCTTTGAGAGAAGCTACCGTAGCAGACATGTTACTCAAAGGGCTAGCTGCGCGACAGAGTGACACACCACCTCTGGAGGACGAATGCATCACTTTCAGGATTTCAGTTTTTTTTTTCTCCATTTGTGATGGTGCGTCATTGAAGGAGAGTTTATATAGTTGTGATAGCTCATTGAGTGGGAAAAGTGAGAATTCATATAGCTGGTTTTGAAGTCTGCTCTTCAAGGGTTTGGTTTGACATTTAACGGTGTGTAGAGGAGTCAGAGCAGAGTTGTTAAAAAATCCTCCTATATTCACCAGAGCTTTCATCAAATTTCCTGTAGGATAATCGATTGAATTGCGGACATGTTGTCGAGGAGAGCTCAATGTGCTACTGTAGCTTTTGTCCTTTTCTCTTCTATGGCTGGTCTCAGTTTAAAAAATTGTATGTTTAATCCATTGATTTTATGCAACGGAGAATACGTATTTTTTCATTAAGAATTCTCATTTACATGATTGAATGGTGGGGATTGAACGATATCTAAACCTAGGATATTTAATGTGGTTCCATTTCCCATACATGCAATCGTTTTAGGGGATGATATCCAGAGTTTATAGCTGAGCTTCTCAGATAAAGGACCAATCGCCTCCCTGAGAGCAGATTACTTTCTGATCTCCATCCACCACTCTCTCTCTCTCTCTCTCTCTCTCTCTCGCGCTCTCTCTCTTTCTCTTTCTCTCTCTTTCTCTCTCTCCATTTCCTCTATTTTTCTCCCTCTCTCTTTCACTCTCTTTCTCTCCCCTCCCTCTTCCCTGGAAAAAGGGGAATAAGGTCCTTTTTTAAATCTTCCCAGGAACCTTGCTGCTGTCTCTAAGAGATGATTAAACACCTGACGATAGCCCTCTGGAGTCCTCTTAGTGGAATATTCTTTACTCACTGGTTATGTCCCAAATCACACCCTATTCCCTATGTAGTGACTATGGGCCCTGGTCAAAAGTAATGTACTATATAGGGAATAGGAATGCAGACTATCTCTCCCTCCTCTCCCCTACGCTGTTGTAAGGTAAAACCCTGACTTTGAATCTGCCTCAGTGTTGCTAATATTTGCTATCCTTTATCCTACTAATGTTCCCGAGCTCCACAAGGTTGAGGTGAGATAGGTCCTTACCAAATTGTCTGATCTCTTTTCTTTCTGGTTGTAAAAAGGATGTGGTACCCAGTACACACCTTTCTGAGGTAACTGGAGATACGCTGTTTTGTTCACCCTGAAACAAAACTCATCAGATGTATTGGAGACACAGTGCTCTCCAGTTTCATTTGTGGTACATGGATATATTAGTTTCAACACGTTCTTCCAGAGTAGAGTGCAATATTATGATCAATGTATTAGAGTTGTTACTTCTGCTTATTCTGTATCTAGACTAAATCTTCTCAAGCTGAGAAGTACATAGAGATATTTAATGCATACATTTATACATAAATCTATGTGTGTATATGTTTTAATTTATGGCAAGATTTCCTGTGATTTCTATTTCCCATATGCTTAAACATAGGCACTCGTTCCCTGATAGCTAATTACTAAGCAGACTAGAATAGGTCCACAACATGAGGGCAGGTTGGATTCACCATGCTCGTCTTCAATGTTAAAATCCCATTAAGCATTTGGCGCCCGAGTCAAACTACCCCGGGATTACCCCATTACATATACCCAAACCCAGCCCTGGGAGAGAGTGATAGCAGCACTGCGCTTCCCTAATCTGACTACTTCCAGGGCACCACTGGTTTACAGATAGAATGCCTCCGCCATCGTTCACTGACAGATAATTAACAACATCAACACCTCCCACCTCACCTCCTCCAAAGCGACTTCATGCTGAATACATTCATTTTTAGTATGTGTGAACCCACAACCAGTTGGTGTGTATAGCGTCTTACTGAGCCTCAGGACCATGCAAACTACTCCACCAACCCCGGGCCTGGTCCCAATGCCTCGTGGGTAATGGAACTGGTGGGTTCTATGGTTCTACCAACCTTTGTGTCAACATCAACCTGGAAGCATTCACACTTATCAGGTGTTTTAGATCATCAAAACCAAACTATGATCACAGTTTCAGTCAACGGCCTACCAAAATGTATGATTTCAACAACAACAAAATCCAGTAGGGCACAATGCATGACACTTGCATTAATGTGTTTTTTTAAGATAATGATAAAAGTGAATTGCATGAGTTTACCAAGTTTTCCCCCACCATATCATCCACATGCTGTACTTTGATGTAGACTTGGAAGTGTAGCTGGGAGGGAGACAGGGAGACACCCAGTGGAGTCTGGGTGCATCCCAAATGGCACCCTATCCCCTACATAGTGCACTACTTTGACCAGAGCACTATGGGACCTGGTCAAAAGTGCTCTAGATACTGAATAGGGTGCCATTTGGGATTCACACTCTGATCTGTAGTTCTTGTTGTGAATAGAACCAAGCATGTAGTCCCTTTCTTTTGTTATCTTTAGGATGTCAGTATCTTAATTATTGCCTGTGCATTTTATTGACTTTTCCTCCTTGGTCCACATTGAGGGCAATTAATGAAAATACATGTTTACTGTGGCCATTACTGTTTAACTGTCTATTCTTCAAGAGGCTAATAAACAAACAGGATGCCCCGTTGACTCAGGTTAAAGGCTCACTCCTTCATTTGAAAAACAACAGAATGACAGCCCCACCACTTGGTTTGCTATAAAGCTGAGGGATGGGGCTGTAACCACTCTCAAACAGGGATTTAAATGACAAAGACAGCTGTATATGTCACAGATTGGGTCTTTAAAGGCTCATGTAATTCTAACGGATGTTATGTAGTGGCGGTGAGAAGGGTGGGAAGGGTAAGAAGGCGGACAAGGGGGTCAGGTTGGGGTGAGAAAGGGAAGAGAGAGGGAAAGAGGCAGTGACCGGAGCTTGCTCTCTGTCTCACCGGGGCGCACCATTCTAATCTAGACTGTCTGGCTGAAATATGGCTTTCTCTGTCTTTTTCTTTGATGATAGGAACAATACACCTGCTGGAGGCCTAGGGCCCCTCCCTACCACTCCTCCAAGTGTCCATGCTAAACACTCTATCACTTTGACCATGTCTTCTGCTTTTGCTGTGTGTAAAAGAGCTGTAGTATGCCTATTTCAAGTCAATGCTTGTAGAAAAAAAGAAGGAAGGAAGCGCTGCTCAGGTACACAATAGTAGATTTTGGTAGACAGAAGGTGCTCTTTGGTAAAAGGGGTAAATTGGTCATCAAAATGAAATTGTACAAATAAAGGCATTTTAATTAATTATATGAAGAGTGCCTTGGTCCTCCTTTCTTTGTCATGTACAATGCTGTTCCAATATACCATTACCTTTTTTATATTTACTCAAAGTATGGAGCTATTCCAAAAGTTTGTGAGACTTTTTGCGTTCCAGTTTTCTAAATGTTAAAGCCATGCATTGGTGAAACGCACCACTATGACGGAGGTCCATTTTATACCCATAATATCTAATAGCAAAGACTTTCTCTACATTTTACTTATATTGTTTAGGACTGAGGCATGCTAGAGTGTCTGGACCAGAAAAATATAACCTCTTATTCTGTTTCTATGGTCATAGATAGAGAATCCACCCGGGACACCTACTAGTCATAGAGCAGATCAGTTTGATTGACATGATCAGACAGGCATCAGACATGGTCAAATGGTTTAAAAGTGACTATTTTACATAACATTGGACCACTGCATGCCTTTCTAACTAACTCCCCTTTACTTTGTGACTCAGTGACTCCAAACTAGAGCAACCTCACATTTCTGTGTTTTGTGATGCTAAATTGAGCAACAGCGATTAATATGGAAATAAAGGGAGAAAGACTTGACCGTAACTGTTTATTTCCCTTTTAACATGGATGTTTTATATGAATATGCTATACTTGAAAGAGTGAAAAGAAATTAGCCTAAAATTGTCCTAGAAAAGGACAATAATGAAGAGGAATCTCAGATAGGGAAATACGGTGTTGTCTTGGTGTATGTTCTACAAACTTCATTATAGACCCCTTATTGCCATTGATCTTAGTAGATGAACATTGAGTCAGTAACCCTCGAGATTCAGGAAGTAAACTGAAATTCCAGTTTACTCTCTGAACTAACTGAATTAAAATGGAATCAACC